>NC_072418.2:32217500-32817500 GCF_028858775.2 Pan troglodytes | reverse complement strand
CATCCAGCCCTGGTCTAGGTGGGTGGCTTTAGCTTGAAGGAGCCATGGAAGTTTTAGGAGCTGGTGCACTCAGCTTTGGGAGAAAGTGAGGGCATAGAACGCTGGCCTCAGGGGCCCCGTCTGAGTTTTGACTCTGGCTGGCCGTGTGAACACCACCTAGCACCCTAGGGCATTGTTGGGCCCATCAGCAAGAGAATGTTTTGTCAAGGTGGGGGTAGCTGGATTTCCCACTACCTTGGGCCCATGAGGCTCATGGGACTTTGGAGAAGCCGCTCATTTTCACATTCTGTAATGTAAACAAGAATAATCTAGATTCATATATATTACCTCCTTTTATGTTGAGAACAACCCTATAGGATAAGCACTACTCTTGTTGCCATTTCCCAGATGAGGAAACTGAGGCACGGAGACGTGGAAGAACTTTCCCTAGGTCACTGTAAGCAGCATAAAGCATCGCTGTGTGCTGGGCCAGTGCCATTTCCGCGCCACCACCGAGACCCCACGGCACGCCTTGCTCACTGCGGAGGAGGCCGCAGTTGCCTTTAGGAGCATGAGGCACTGTGTGCTCCATCTCTGGGGTTCAGAGTGTGCGGTCATGTTATGCCTGCATTCGTATCAGAATGAGGCCCAGGAGGCTGATGGGTTGCAGATTTGCATGCAATGGCGCAATCTCGGCTCACTGCAACCTCCATCTCCCGGGTCCAAGCGGTTCTCCTGCCTCAACCTCCCGAGTAGCTGGGACTACAGGCTTGCACCAACCATGTCTGGCTCATTTTTCCATGTTTAGTGGAGATGGGGTTTCACCATGTTGCCCAGGCTGGTCTCAAAGTCCTGGCCTCAGGTGATCTGCCCGCCTCGGCCTCCCAAAGTGCTGGGATTACAGGTGTTAGCCACCGCGCTGGGCTGCATGAACCTCTTACATGCTTGCCTTCTCTGGAGGGCCTGGACTTTGAAGCTTCTTTCACTCCCAGCATCTTTCCCTACACAGGCCCTCGCCCCACTATCTCTGGGGGAGGAGTCTGCAGGCCAGTTCTGCAATGTGCCGCCAGAGGGAGCTGCCCGCAGAGAAACGGGAGCGCCACACTCAGGCCCCAGGAAGGCAGCAAGCTGAGCTCCCCTGGCCTCAGTTCACTTTCCCTCTTGAAAGTCACCCAAACTCAAGCAAAAGCTCCGATTCAGGAATAAATGGGGTTGTTTTATCCCAGCCAAGGCCTGGGGAAGCTTGGTATTAAGAGCGTTTGTTCCATTCTTTTAAAAATGGAAAAGGGTCCGTCCTCTGGGTGCCCATGGCACCCTGGAAAGCAGGCAGAGTGCTGGTCACAGGCGGAGACTTTGAGCTACCGAGACCGAGGCTGGAGTTTGGGCCCTGAAACTTTCTAACCAGGATGGCCTTGGGCAGAGCAGCCTGTGTTTAGAGCTTCCCATCTGTAATATAGCAATGACAACCATGCCTGCTTTGCAGGGTTCCTGTTAGGATTAATTCTCTATAGAGCCCCCCAGAAGCCACTTTGGGATTTGAGATGGTTCAAGGCCAGACCTTGCATGACAAGAGTAGGGACAGCTTTCCACAGGCCTCAATACAGTAGTATTCCCAGGCAGTTCTGCAACCCCAGCCTCATGCCCTTTGCACCTTCCTAAGAGGCTGCCTTGCCTCAGCTTTGGTCCCCATCCAAGACTCCTAAGAGCAAAGCCAGTTCTTTTCCTTTTTTTTCTTTCTTTAAGAGACGGTCTCACTCTGTGACCCAGGTTGAAGTGCAGTGGTGGGATCATAGTTCACTGCAGCCTCGAACTCCTGGGCTCAAGCAATCCTCCCGCTTCAGCCTCCCAAAATGCTGTAGGTCACAGGTATGACTCACCCACCCGGCCTAATTTTTATTATTATTTGTAGAGATGGGATGTCACTGTGTTGCCCACGCTCGAACTGCTGGGCTCAAGCAATCCTCCCTCCTCAGCCTCACTGGCAGCTGGGATTACGGGTCCCACCCAGCCTGCTTCTCCTTTTGCAACCCCCAGACCCAGAGGCTCCAGAGCAGGCTCTGGAACAGCGGAAATCTGGCTCCGGCCCACACATTCACCAAATACTGACGCAGCACCCTTGACCTCCAGATGCCCCTGTGCTCTCTTCTGTGCCCAGGCTGCGGGGAGAGAGGGGTCCTCCAGGCCAAAGGGAGGGAGGTCTCCGGGAGGTCCCCGCGGTCCTGGAGGCAGGTGCGCGGGGGCCGGATGTGATCATGCGTGCGCGTGGGAGAAAGGCAGGGCTGGGCCTGCGGGAGCGCGGCCTTGCGGTTCCCAGGACTCTTCTCCGGGCGCCTCGTCTCCTTACGCCACCCGCAACCCAAGCCAGGGCCCGGGTGACAGCGGCGGGGTGGGCCAGGACCGGGGAGGGGGTGCCCAGCAGCGACCCCCGGCTCCCCCTAAGGCCGGGCGCAGCTCGGAGCCAGGAGCTGGCCCGGCGCGTGGCTTCCCGGAAGGCCCGGCGCAGCCGGAAGGTGGGACGGAGGGCGGGGCCAGCGCCGGGGCCGCCACCAAAGCCTGCGCGACCCTCCGCGGGGCTGGGGCCGGGGCTGGGGAGCTGGGCGGGGAGCCCGGGGCCTGCCAGGCCCGGGCTGCAGCCGCGTCTGATCGCCGAGCGCGCCGCGTAGACCTCCGCTCCCCCAGGTAAAGGAGCGCCCGGAGCCGGGGCGGGGCGCCTCCCAGGCCGCGCCCCGCGAGAGGAGGGGGCACCCCAAGAGCGGGCCTGGAGACCCGGGAGTGCCTTGGGGAGAGGGTCCCCGCCCTGCAGGGAGCCCGGCCCTCCCGGTGCCGGGGTGGACACTGTTAGTGTAGTCATTGTCCCTATGGAGAAACTGAGGCATGGAGAGGCTGAAGTCACACAAGTAAGCAGCAGAGCTGGGACTAGAGTCCCGGGCCCTGGCTCGCTGTCACCCAGGAGTGGCGTAGGCATGGGTGTGGTGGGTGGGGGTGGGGTGCGGGTGGTGGACATGGTGGGAGTGGGTGAGGTTGGGTGGGGTGGGGATGTGGGTTTGGCAGGGGTGGGGTGCGGAATGTGATGGGTAGGGGTGGGGTAGAGTGGGGGTGGCTGGTGGGGCAGGGGCGGGGCTGGGGGTGGGGTGCTAGGTATTATAAATGTGAAGCGGATCCTGACAGGACACCTGTGGGGCAGCGGAGCTGGGCTGAGCCATATGGGAAGAAAATCTGGGCGCTAGTTTAGATTTGGTCAGGAAGGGTCGTTAATGCTTTAGGAGGTGAGATTTGTTTTGGGGGTGGCAGGTAGTTTGTTGAGCTTTTGTTTAGACAGTCTTGCTCTGTTGTCCAGGCTGGAGTGCAATGGCGCGATCTCGGCCCACTGCAACCTCCACCTCCCTCGTTCAAGCAATTCCCCTGCCTCAGCCTCCCTAGTAGCTGGGATTACAGGCGACACCACCAAGCCTGGCTAATTTTTTTGTATTTTTAGTAGAGACGGAGTTTCACCATATCGGCCAGGCTAATCTCAAACTCCTGACCTTGCGATCCACCTGCCTCAGCCTTCTGCAATGCTGGGATTACAGACGTGAGCCACCCCGACCAATTTTTGTATTTTTTAGTAGAGACGGGGTTTCACCATCTTGGAATAGCACCTGTAGTTCCAGCTACTCGGGAGGCCGAGGCGGAAGAATTGCTTGAGGCCAGTTCCCGGCCAGCCTAGGCAACATAGGGAGACTGCGTTTCTGGAAAAAACAACACCACCACCACCAACAACAAAAAGCAGGAAGGAAGGGGAGGGGGAAAGAGAGAGAGAGAGAGAGAACGAAAGAGAAAGAGAAAGAGAAAAGGAAGGAAGGAAGGAAAGAAAGAAAAAAAGAAAGAGGAATACTTTGAGAAGCTTTGAAGCGATCTGTTTATTGATCAAGTAGATAGGTAAGGTGCATGCTGCCAGGAGGAGCTGGGGTAGGGAGGGCAGGGCCCTGCTGTATGGGGGTGGGCAGGGGACGGCCCCTGCTCAGCCCTGGCCTCCATTGCTACACAGAATGGCAGGTCCAATGTGATCTGGTCTTCTGATTTTTCAGGAGAAATCAGGAATCTGAGGTGCATGCAAAATCTCCTGATTTTTAAATATTGGCAACTAATTTGTTTTAAAAAAACAACAACTATGAGCTAATCCAAAACTGTTTGCTGGTGGGATCCACCTACTGCCTTTGCGCTGGGGTATGGAGAGGTGGGAGGTCAATGTTGACAAGAGCCAGATCTAATTTTTTGTTAAAGAACAGGGTACTTGGAGGTCAGATAGCTCTCTTCATAGCTATCTGAAGCCTTTCTCTCCCTTATCTCTTACAATCTGGTCCAAACTCAGAAAGCTAGGCCGCTCTCGGTGAGATGGGCTTGTCTCCATCTCTCTGTACCTGTCAGAGCAGCCTGGGCGCCTGCAAGAAACCGGGGCTTCCAGTTGGCATTTACCTTCCCTGTGGCTGGCAGATGGGCTTCCTGTGATCAAGGCCTGGTATGTGGATAAATCTGAGTGTGAAATAGGTGTGATACAGTGGGGGGAGGGAGCCACACTCCCACCCCCTAAGGTCTGTCCCCATCCTCCCTCCTCACCCACTTCCCTGTCATTTACAGACAAAGGCAGCCTTGCGGTGGGAGAAGGAGCAGGGTGGGCTTCCCTCTCAATCTGGTGAGCCTGGAGAATTCAGGAAGCTGAGCTTTTTAGCAAGGGCTCAGGAGATGGAGTTACTAACCTTTCTTCCCCAACAAGAGCCTGTTAATGCTCTAACTTCTGAAATGATTACTGCAAAGAAATTGAACCTTGGATGGAGTCAGCCACAACATCTCTACCCGTGGTGCTGGACTATTAAAACACAGTGACTTCCTCTGCCTGCCCTCACACACGCAGTGATAGCTGCTGGCCCTCCCATTCTGCAGAACCCTGGGCTTGTGTCTCAGTGAAACCTGCCTCATTGTCTGAGATATCACTGAAGTTCTGGGTCTCATGGCCAAGGAAATCAAGGATGCAGACACTCCAGAGGGTAGGTTAGAGCAGAAGTTTAATAAGCGAAAGAAAGAAAGCTCTCTGGATCAGAGAGGGGTCCCAGAAAGATGGGTTGCCATTTTACAGTGAAATGCAAGGGTTTTTATAGAAAAGCTGGTGGGAGGGGTGCTTCATTTACATAAGGTGTGAATTTCTGGGTCCCCCGCCCCACCGTTTCTAGTGCACATGTGGGCTTCTTAGCCTGAGTTACTACTCCATGTTGCTTATTTCTTCCTACTGTGCATGTGTGAAAAAGGTTGGGTGGTGGGGGGAAGAACACTCCAAGGTAGACATGCCTGGTCCAGGGTAGCTCTTCTTATCAGTGCCATGCAAGCCTCTGTGTCTGAGTATTTCTTTTTTCTTTTTTTTTTGAGATGGAGTCCCGCTCTGCCGCCAGGCTGGAGTGCAGTGGCGTGATCTCAGCTCACTGCAACCTCCGCCTCCCGGGTTCAAGTGGTTCTCCTGCCTCAGCCTCCCAAGTAGCTGGGATTACAGGCGAGCACCATGACACCTGGCTAATTTTTGTATTTTTTTAGTAGAGATGGGTTTTCACCATGTTGGCCAGGATAGTCTCGATCTCTTGCCCTCGTGATCTGCCCACCTCGGCCTCCCAAAGTGCTGGGATTACAAGCGTGAGCCACCGTGCCCGGCCGTGTCTTGAGTATTTCTAAGAAGAGAGAGGACTGTGCTTACTGGGGCCCACCATATGTCTGTATGTCACACAGGGGACCCGCTTTCTGTGTTAGAGCTTGCCTTCCTTATCTGTGTTTCCTGAAAGGGCAACGACTTCTTAGGCTGCTTTTTGTTAGAAGGGAATTCTGCCAAGGACCCTTGCCCTAACTATTTGCCTAATTGATTTCTCTCTCTCCTCTCACATTGATGCTGGCCTGGCTGGAGCAGGTAGAGCTGGAAGTAGCATTTTTGCAAGGACATCTCTTTAGCCTCTGTAGATTTTCACTTCAAGTCATTCGGAGCAGGTCGGAAGCTAGGTTTTTTTTTGGGGGGGTAGCCAGTAGAGCTAAAGTGGTTATGTATCTGTTTCCTGCCTTCCTTCTTTCCACTTCTACATGCATTTTCTTGCTGTGCAGAAACTGTTTTGAGAGTGCAGACCCAAAACTGCAGAAAACCTGTTTTGGGAGTGGTGTCTGGGCACTGGCCTGGAAGCCAGCCTTGCAGACCAAGCATGGCAGGGCTCAGGGTCTTCACTCCCTGGGAAAGGGAGGTTCCTTGCAGCCTCCAAAGGGGCCCTCCTGAGACCTGGGCAGTGCCTCTCTTTTTCCAATATAATTGACAGATGAAAAGCTGGATATAAACCAGAACTAAGCTCAAAGGTGATTAGATATTTTACACCAGGATTTTGAGCTTTTTGTAAGATTTTACTGTAAAATTATTTCCTTTGGTCACTTTAATATGTACTTGAAATATATCTCATTTTGTGCTGGACGTAGTGGCTCACGCCCGTAATCCCAGCACTTTGAGAGGCCAAGGCAGGCAGATCACCTGAGGCCAGGAGTTCAAGACCAGCCTGGCCAACATGGTGAAACCCCATCTCTACTAAAAATACAAAAATTAGCCAGGTGTGGTGGTGCATGTCTGTAGTCCCAGCTATTCGGGAGGTTGAGGCAGGAGAATCGCTTGAACGTGGGAGGCGGAGGCTGCAGTGAGCCGAGATCGCGCCACTACACTCCAGCCTAGGTGACGGAGCAGACTCTGTCTCAAAAAAAAAAAACAAAAAAAAAAACCTCTCTGTATATCTCTATCTAGCTATCTATGTCATTTTGTTTGTGTGATAGCTTTTCAGGACCATGGTGACTGGATAAATCAGGTTCTGCGCTCCGTCTCCCCATTTCCAGGTGGCTTCTGCCTGTTCAGTCCTGACACTGTTATAATGCCATTTTATCGTTTAGACATTTGTATGTAAACAAATCTTGACCACTGGAATAGTGGAAGGGGGTTCTCTTCTGGGGAGAAGGAGGAGGCATTCAACCTGTCAGCAAGCAAAGGAGCTGGGCAGGGCCTGGAAAGCAGGAGACCAGGTTTTGGGAGACCCAGGGCACAGGGTAGCCAGAGCAGGGACCCCCAGGCCTGAGTGCTCCTCCAGTCCCTTATGTGAGCAGGGCTCACAAGGCCTGCCCTCCCACTGCCTCTCATACTCCATGGGGACAAAAAGACATATCTAGGGGTGCTTGTTTGCAATTTCTGAATTTGAAGACTGAGTAACGAATGTCAGAGTCCTGCGTTATGCCCTCTTGGGGTCTTGCTGCCCAAAGTGAGATCAGAGGAGCACTTTGGGGGCTTGTTGGAAATGCAGAATCTTACCCTCCCATACTGGCTGTATCTGACAAGGTTTTCAGTGATTCCCGTGCACTTGTGGAGAATCACAGGTCTAATGTGTACCAACGGGGAAAAAGAAGGGAAATTTACAGGGGCAGGAGCGCAGGATGCTCTCCTGGGACTGCAGAGAAGTTCTGAGGACCTGACTTTGCGGTCCTCTCATGGATTCATGGGTTTGTTCTCTGGGCTCAAAATTATATCCCAGGATTGGGAGAGCAATTTTACAGTAGGGACTTCTGCTTCTGGATCATCCTTGGGTCAGAAAAGCACACATGTCTGGGTGCGGTGGCCCACACCTGTAATCCCAGTACTCTGGGAGGCTGAGGCAGGAAGATTGCTTGAGCTCAGGAAGTCAAGACCAGGCTGGGCAACATTGCGAGACCCTGTCTCTATGAAAACAAAAAATTAGCCGAGCGTAGTGTTGCATGCCTTTAGCCCCAGCTACTCAGGAGACTGAGGTTGGGGGATCACTGTAGCCCAGGAGTTCAAGGCTGCAGTTAGCCATGATCGCACCACTGCACACCAGCTTGGGCAACAAGAGACACTGTCTCTTAAAAACAAACGAACAAACAAAACAAAAAAAACCTCATAAAACATATAACCCAAAGATATTAAGGCCAAATGTAGTGGCTCACGCCTGTAATCCTAACACTTTGAGAGGCTAAGGCAGGGGGATCTCTTGAGCCCAGGAGTTCAAGACCAGCCTGGGCAACATAGTAGTCATCTCTACTAAAAATAAAAATAAAATTAGCTGGGCGTGGTGATTGCATACCTGTAGTCCCATCTACTCAAGAGGCTGAGGTGGGAGGATCGCTTGAGCCCAGGAGGTCGAGGCTGCAGTGAGTTGTGATCGTGCCACTGCACTCCAGCCTGGGCAACAAAGCAAGACCCCATCTCAAAAAAAAAAAAAAAAAAGATAATAAGCAATAGAATCTATCCATAACTTCCTCAGTTGAATTGCTGTAGCACCTGTTTCAATATTTCCACCTAGAATGAAATGGGAAGTGCTGGTGAGAAAGGGAAGTACTGCTGGAGCCTTGGGCTCAGCCAGAGCTCTAAGGAGACCCCCCACCTCCTGGCCCCTTTGATTTTCTCAGCCTTTGGGCTCTCCAGAGCCCGTCCCTCCCTGCCCTGGCTCCAGCATGCCACACATTTTCCCTACCCTGGAGGATTGTGCTAAAGGTCATTGTGCTAAAGGTCTACTCGCCCGTCCGTCTGTCTATTCATATATATTGCAAAGCCTGGGAATGATTTCATATATTTTTTCTCCAGTTGCTTTGTCTCCCTGCTTTATCTTTTCCCTGCTTTTAGTGTCCCATGGGTACAACTGTGTTGACTTTTAAGAACAGTTGCTTAAGGCAGCCCAGTGTGTGTGTTAGTAACAGTGTTCGTTCAGAGCCATCCTGGGTCGGGAGCCTGCAGGCTTCCAGACTTATGCCAGGCACTTCCTGCCCATCCTGCTGGCACTGTCTGAGAGTCCAGCCTGCAGGGACTGTCTCCGTCTTAGAAGGGAGGTATCTGACCCTCTGCTCAGGGCCCACTGCAGGTCAGTGCCCGTGTGGTTACAGGGTCCCATCCCTTCCCCGGCTCTGGCTTGGCCTCAGCTCAGATGCCTCACGCCGGGACTTCCCGGTCTCTGCTGGGCTTTGTGTGCAGGTCATTCCCCGGGCCAGTGCAAAGGCCACTGATGCCAGAAGGGTCAGACCACCTCCCTCGTGATGAACCAGCAGAACATGTGGCCGGGTTGCTCCTTAATCTGTCGTAAGTCAGAAGTTAATCAGAGGGCAAAGAAGACCTTTCATCCACTCAGCTGCTGCTATTTGCTTATTCACTAACTGCTGCCTGCCCTGTCTGTGGGAACTTTCCACCGTCTGGATGCTGTCTGTCATACAGGTGCTTGGAGCTGCTGAGCTTTCCTGAAAAGGGGGACCCTTCCTTAAAACTCTAGGAACTAGAGTGGCATTGTGATGGAAATACTCTTATGCTCATTGAAACTGTCCCTCTGTACTTCTCCCTCGAAGGCCCGCCACGATGACTATCATGGTGGAGGACATCATGAAGCTGCTGTGCTCCCTTTCTGGGGAAAGGAAGATGAAGGCGGCTGTCAAGCACTCTGGGAAGGGTGCCCTGGTCACAGGGGCCGTGGCCTTCGTCGGGGGTTTGGTGGGCGGCCCACCGGGACTCGCCGTTGGTAAGTGCAGGTGTCTCACAGAGATAGCCAGCCTCGGGGATGTCATAAAAGGGCCGTTGAAACACAGGGAGAAGGCCAGGCACAGTGGCTCATGCCTGTAATCCCAGCACTTTGGGAGGCCGAGGCGGGCGGATCACCTGAGGTCAGGAGTTTGAGACTAGCCTGGCCAACATGGTGAAACCCCGTCTCTACTAAAAATACAAAAAATAGCTGGGCGTGGTGGCGGGTGTCTGGTGTCTGTAATCCCAGCTACTCGGGAGGCTGAGGCAGGAGAATCGCTTAAACCCGGGAGGCAAAGATTGCAGTGAGCCAAGATCATGCCATTGTACTCCAGCCTGGGTGACAGAACTCTTTGAGACTCTATCTCAAAGGAAAAAAAAAAAGGAAAAAGAAAAAAGAAAAGAAACACAGGGAGAAATGAACTTGTACAAGTGGTGCCATGCGTCTTGTGGGAGGAGTTGGTGGAGTTAAGGTTGCCTCTGGGAAATGATCTTTGCAGATATAATTTGCCCCATTGGAAATGCAGGCTTCTGTGTGAATGTCTCAGAAGTGTGGGGCACTCTTGTAAATGGCATCTGTGTCATTTGGGCCTAGAGGCATCTTTCCCCCAGTGCTGGGATCCCAGAATAAGTATCAGAGCAGCAGGCCTCTGAAGATACCAGGGTGTCGTGGGTCCCATGGTGGCCTTCATGACTGCGAGGTCCCTGCAGAAGGGAAACCAGGGAGGAGGCTGGGAGGGGCCATGCACCTTCTCAGCACATACGGTGTGGCCATTTCATGTGAGCCAGCTCACTCTGAGAGAGCTCTCTCGTTCTGAAAGAGACCACCAAAAGAACTGCCTTTCACCCTTAGAGGGCCTGCCCACCTCCTTTACCACCTGCTTTTTTCTTTCCTTTTTGAGACCGAGTCTCATTCTGTCACCCAGACTGGAGTGCAGTGGCATGATCTCAGCTCACCGCAACCGCTGCCTCGCAGGTTCAAGTGATTCTCCTGCCTCAGCCTCCTGAGTAGCTGGGACTACGGGTGTGTGCCACCACACCCGGCTAATTTTTGTATTTTTAGTAGAGACAGGGTTTTGTGCTTTTGGCCAGGCTGGTCTCAAACTCCTGGCCACAAGCGATCCACCCGCCTGGGCCTCCCAAAGTGCTAGGATTACAGGCGTGAGCCACTGTGCCTGGCCATTTACCACCTGCTTCTATTTGAGAATCAATTTCAGGCAATGAATGAAAGTTTGGCTAATTTTTCCACTGTTCCTTGGAGCTGGGATGAAGTTACTTTCTTTGGCTTGGGGAAGGAAGAATTCCTGTGTCCTGAGCCTCAGAAGGTCTACCTGGCCTGGGGCTGTGGCCCAAACCATAGATGGAGTCAGAGAGCTGAACTTTTCTGCTGAGGTTGGCTTCCGTTCCCCAGCTCGCTGGCCGGGTTCCTGTCCTGTTCTTCCCTTCTGTAGTGGGATTGACATTCAAAGACATTTCGTTAAGCTGAGGCTCACACTGAGGAGAAAAATAAATGTGTGGGTGGCCCCAGACCTTCCCTTTCCATATTTTCCTTTCCAAACTCCATGAATTAGTGAGGCCTGACTTCAGCATCTTGCCATCCGGGAAGGAACCGGAGATGGGGGAGACAAGGCTGTTTCCTTCTTCCTCGATGACACTGTGCATCTGTGCCCCCACCTCCATCTCAGTGCTCAGGGGAAGGCTTTGGGGATCATTTTATCCTATAGCTGCGCCCAGATGCTATTTTGGGAGCACATATTTTATTCAGATTGAGTAAAAGCTGGTGGAGAACAGGATGTCCACTAAGAGAGCCCGGGGGATTCACTACTTCCAGTCCCTGGTCATGGGCGGGAGCATCATTTTACCCTGAAAACAAAGGAATTTTCTCCTCTCCAAAGAGCCAGTAATTTGCTGGTCGATATTCCTGGCGACTTTTTGCATTAAGTGCTGCTCTAAATCAAATATTGATGTTCTCATAAAGGTTTAGTGCACATGAGTGCAACTCTTGTCGACTTGGAGCATTTCACTGGTGTCATGGGGAAAAGTTCAGTAAAACTTGTAAATTAGCTGGTTTTCCCTTCCCAGAATGTGCCTTTCTTTTGCAGAGGAGGTGAACCCTGTCTGCGTGTGGCATTCAGCCTCTGGGATATGGGGCTGGCCCCAGCTCAGTACCCGGGGTGGTGTCTGCTCCAGGGGCCTCGGTGCTTGGCTTCCAGAAGAAGCAAGCACTGGTTTTGCTGCCTGTTGTCTGAGTCCAGCCTGCCAGTGGGTTCTCTCTGGCCTGGGTTGCATTTTTGAAAGAAACTTTTCATTTCCCAATAATATTAGGTTTACAGAGAAGTCGTGAAGATAGTACAAAGGATTCCTGTATATCTTCCATCCAGTTTCGGTTCTCCTAGCGATCACATGTATTACTGTATGCTTGTCAAAACTAAAATGGGCTGGGTGCAGTGGCCCATGCCTCTGTAGTCTCAGCACTTTGGGAGGCTTGAGGCTGAAAGATTGCTTGAGCCCAGCAGTTCGAGACCGGACTGGGCAACATAATGAGACCCCGTCTCTACGAAAAAAAAAAAAAAAAAAATTAGCCAGGCATGGTGGTTCATGCCTGCAATCCCAGCTACTTGGGAGGCCAAGGTGGGAGGATTGCTTGAGCCTAAGAGTTTGAGGCTGCAGTGAGGTATGATCACACCACTGCACTCCAACCTGGGCAGCAGAGTGAGATTCTGTCTAAGGAAAAAAAAAAAAAAACCTAAGAAACCAACACCAACGAATACATTACTATTAACCATTCTCCAGACTTGATTTGGGTTTCACCAGTTTCTGCATTAATGGCCTTTTTTTTTTGGTTTCAGGATCCAGTCTAAGACACCGCATTGCATTGAATCGCCTGCTTTCTTAGTCTCCTCTGGCCTTTAACACTTTCTCAGACTTTCCTTGTTCACAGCCTTGATAGTTTTGAGGAGTACTGGGCAGGTATTTCGTAGAACATCTCTCAGTTTGAATTTGCCAGTTGTGTTTAGGATGGGACTAGAGTTAGGAGTCTTTGGGAGGCATGCCTGGGAGGTGACGCGCCCCTCTCCCTTGTCTTGCATTAATTCTGGGGGTATGTGATATTCACATGACGTCAGTGAATTCACCTTGAACACTTGGTTAAGGGCATGTTTGCTGGGTTTTTCCACTGCAAAGTTTCTGTTTCCCTTTCCATACTCTGTCTGTTGAAAGTGAGTCACTAAGTCTAGTGGGCTTCATCTTTAAATATCTGATTGGTGATATTTAAAAATCGTGAGATGTTTTAAAGCTACAAATCTGGTATTTTGTGTGGTAGCAATGAACTGGCATGAAGTAGCCACTGCCACTCCATAGGAACCAAGCTGTCCAGCTCTTCTGTGTCCTGGGCCTCGGAAGGTCCATGCAATTCAAGGCTTGGTTGGCCCAGACTATAGACTGGGAGGAAGTCAGAGCCTGCCACCCATCCAATCTCAGCAGGGGAGAGGCCGGGTAAGGCCCAACCGCCCCTTCACTCTTCTTAGTTCCTCCCTGGCTCTTGGAGGCACTTGACTTTGGACCCCTTCCCTAGGGCACCTTCCACTCCTCTGCACCATATTCTGCACGTGGCCTCTTCAGGTAGAACTTTCCGTGGATACAAGGTCTTTAAGTCCCAGAATAGCATGACATAGCCTTGGCAATGAGTTTACATTTAACAATAATGTTTCTGCCCTTTTAGGGTGGCAGAAGTAGAAGTAGTAAGCTACCTTACATTTGATATTTATTTTTATTTTTTTGAGATGGAGTCTCACTCTGTCACCCAGGCTGGAGTGCAGTGGCACAGTCTTGGCTCACTGCAACCTCTGCCTCCCAGGTTCAAGTGATTCTCCTGCCTCAGCCAGTAGCTGGGATTACAGGCACCCACCACTATGCCTGGCTAATTTTTTGTATTTTTAGTAGAGACAGGGTTTCACCATGTTGGCCAGGCTAGTCTCCAACTCCTGACCTCGTGATTCACCCACCTCGGCCTCTCAAAGTGCTGGGATTACAGGCGTGAGCCACTGCGCCCGGCCAGTTTGTTATTTATCGATCATACAACTTGGAGGGGTTCTATGAAAAGCACTGCTTCAAGAGGAAAGAGCCTCCTTATCTGTCCCCAGGTCCTTTAACCACATGGGTTCACTGAAGATTTTGTAAGTTCAGGGGCAAGGAGCATATCAGCTGCCTGGTGGAGGAAATGCAGTCTCACCACTGAGGTGGTTTCTTTTTTGGAGACAGAGTCTTGCTCTGTCACTCAGGCTGGAATGCAGTGGTGTGATCTCGGCTCACTGCAACCTCCACTTCCCGGGTTCAAGTGATTCTCCTGCCTCAGCTTCCAAGTATCTGGGATTACAGGCATGTGCCCCCAAGCCCAGCTAATTTTTGTATTTTTAGTAGAGACGGTATTTCACCATGTCGGCCAGGCTGGTGTCGAACTCCTGACCTCAGGTGATCCACCTGCCCTGGCCTCCCAAAGTGCTGATATTACAGGCATGAGCCACCGCACCCAGCCTGAGATGGTTTCTCTTGAAAATGCATTTGTGGCTGGTTGTGGTGGCTCATGCCTATAATCCCAGCACTTTGCGGGGCCGAGGTAGGCGGATCACCTGAGGTCAGGAGTTCAAGACCAGCCTGCCAACATGGTGAAACCCTGTTTCTACAAAAATACAAAAATTAGCCAGGTGTGGTGGTGTGCACCTGTAATCCCAGCTACTTGGGAGGCTGAGGTGGGAGAATCACTTGAACCTGGGAGGCAGAGGTTGCAGCGAGCCAAGATCATGCCATTGCACTCCAGCCTGGGCAACAGAGCAAGACTCCGTCTCAAAAAAAAAAAAAAAAAGAAAAGAAAAGAAAAAGAAAATGCATTTGTTTCTCAGCCTTCTCCTTTGTGATTAGAGAGGGATTTTTACAGTAAGCCCAGAAACCTCCGTCAGCTCATGAAGAAGAAAGTGGGCCCAGCACTGAGGTGGGAGATGGGACAGGCAGGCTTCATGTTGCATCCTTAAATGTGGAGCCCAGGGAATGCATGTTGGGTGTCAATTATCTGAGCCAAATGGACAGAAGACTGCATAAACCTTTGCCCCCCACACTGGCTGGCGGAGCAGGTGTGGCACCGGCTGAGCCCGCTGCAGCCCGCTCATGAATGTGCCTGCTCATGGTGATGGTGGTGTGCACTCAGTGGGAACTTAAGTAAGGCCATCGCTTATGAATAAGACCCACTAATTGAACGATTCCATGTTTTCTAGGGGGGGCTGTCGGGGGGCTGTTAGGTGCCTGGATGACAAGTGGACAGTTTAAGCCGGTTCCTCAGATCCTAATGGAGCTGCCCCCTGCCGAGCAACAGAGGCTCTTTAACGAAGCCGCAGCCATCATCAGGCACCTGGAGTGGACAGACGCCGTGCAGCTGACCGCGCTGGTCATGGGCAGCGAGGCCCTGCAGCAGCAGCTGCTGGCCATGCTGGTGAACTACGTCACCAAGGAGCTGCGGGCCGAGATCCAGTATGATGACTAGGCCGCACCTCCGGGGAGGTGGGGGGCCCCTTTAGATGACTTTGTGACTCTGAAGAGGTGGCTTGGGAGTTGGGAGAAGCCCAGCGGATGCCCCTGGGGGATCTCCACATCATCAGTGTATTACTGGTAATGTCCTGCTGGAGAGGCCACCGCTGTGCAGTGTCACGTTCCAGAAATTACTGATGAAGCAGCATGTGTTGGTGGCATGTGCACTGGCCTGCCATGACAGCCCTCTGACCGGCCCCCCAGTGAAGAGTAAAGGCCTGCCTGCCGCAGGCTTCGGAGGCGTCTGCTGAGTCCTCTCACCCGCATGGGTCTGGGGAAGTGATCACGCCCAGCCGACGGTCTGATCACACTTCATCCTCCCCCCGGGGCCTTCTCATCTTGGGAGATGACTCCTCTTCCAAGCACCTGCTGCAGGACTGGATCCCACCCCCCTGCAGGCCCTGGGGTCTCAGGGCCTTGGAGCAGCCCATGCTGGAATCATGTTTACCTCCTAGTGCAACCCTCCCCTACCCAGGGACTGTCGAATGGTCCCACGGAGGGGACGGGCGGCCTGCTGAGTGAAGCCACAAATACCGAGTGGACTTGACCCCGGCCCCCACTAGGCTGCACACCTAGACTCGCCCTGCCAGGGCCTCGCTCTTCCCATCTGAAAAGTCATGGTAGTTCTTGAGGTTTACTTCTCAAATGAAATATTTTCAGTAAAAAGTACAGGCATATCTCGGAGATATTGTGGGTTCAGTTCCAGACCACCTCGGTAAAGCCAACATCACAATAAAGCAAGGAAGCGCATTGTCTTAGTTTCCCAGTGCATCTAAGTCATGTTTACTGCATATTGCAGTCCACTAAATGTGCAATAGCATTATGTCTAACAAATGTACAAACCTTAATTTAAAAATATTTATTGTTCAAAATGCTGACACAGAAACGCAAAGTGAGCACATGCTGTTGGAAAATGGTGCCAAATAGACTTGCCTGATGCCAGGCTGCTACAAACCTTCAATTAAAAAAAAAACACAGTATCCACAAAGCATAGTAGAATGAGGTATGCCTGTATTGCTCTTTCTGAAGTGGTGTGATATAAACCATCTCTAAGAAATGTTTCTACCCTAAAGATTTCCCCAGTACAGTCAGCTCTCCGTAACTGTGGTCTCCACATTTAGATCCAACCAGCCTTGGATAGGAAATATTTGAAAAAAGAAATTGCATTGGTACTGAACACGTACAGACCTTTTTTTCTTGCCATTATTCCCTAAACAATATGGTGTAGCATATTTACATAGCATTTATATTGTATTTGGTATTATAAGAAATCTAGAGATGATTTAAATTATACAGGAAGGTGTGCGTAGGTTACATGCAAACGCTATGCCATTGCCCATCAGGGACTTGAGCATCCTCAGATGTCGGTGTCTGAGGGTTGAGGCTGCAGTCCTGGAACCCATCCCCCATGGATACTGAGGCATAGCTGTACTGTGTGCTTTCACTTTGCTTTCAGAACTACAACTTGAATGTGATCGATTACAATAAATGTTTTTCTAAAAAGCCATTTTCCCACATATTATGTGTAAAATATCTCTAATATTCAAAGTCTTACAAATGGAACAAGAGGGAAGGTACCAGATTTGTGGCTTTAAAGAATGCAAGAGTAGGTCAGGCAAGGTGGCTCATGCTTGTAATGCCGGCACTTTTGGAGGCCAAAGTGGGAGGATCGCTTGAGGCCAAGAGTTTGAAACTAGCCTGGGCATATAGTGAGACCTCCATCTCTACAAAAAATGTTATTCCTTGGTCCCCAGGTCCTGGGGCAGGGCAGGGACTTGGGGCTCTCCTCTCAGGCCCTGGAGGCTCGGAGGGAGGCACTTCTGCTGAGGCCCCGCTTATAGGAAAGCTCAGTATCCTGGCACCTCCATGTGTGTAAGGACGTCAGGGTGAATTATAACCCATGGTGATTAAGGAAGGGCCGAGCCTTTCTCTTGCAGAGCGATTGCTCTTCTGCTGGCCTCATCTAGCACAAATCAGGTGCCCTAGCACAGGCCACACTCCTGGAGTTAATGAAGCCACTTTAATCATTTATATGCCACTTAAGTTGATGGGGGACAGGGCAGGGGTGGGAAGGAGGGGTTGTCTGTCTGTGAAAACTGAGTGTGGCTTTTCTTGTTGAACTGATCATTCCTGCTCTTCCTGCAAATAAGTCCTGCATACGGACCCTGGAACTAAAAATGGAAAATCAGAGCATGCCCCCTCCCAATTTTGTATAGCTTTAGTGGGCTCTAAAGTTGCCCGTTTTTAGTGTGAAGGAAAAAACGTTGATTTGCAGATATCGTGAGAATGAAACCTCAACAAAGATGTTTGGTTCAGTGCTTCAAAGTTGGGGGACACTTTTTCCATGTTGAACAAATGCCAACTTCTCCGGTTGCTTACAGCAAATCCTTCTGGAACAATCGGGGCTGAAATTGAGTTGCCTTTATTAGGCGATTGGGCCCCATTCATTCTTACTCGTGCATCAGGTCCTGGTCTGTGTCAGGCCCAGGGGACACAGGTGGTCCCAGCTCAGAGGCCCAGTGTCCACTGCAGCCCCTCCCACAGCCTGCCCACCCCTACTGCAGGGAAAAATGCCCAGGGAGGAGATGGTCCAACTCCTGATCAGTTTTGTGTCTGATGGAGCAGGCCTTGCTGAGTGAAGACGCTGGAACTAGCTGGGTCCTGGGGTGACTTGGAGGCTTTGGGCCTAAAAGGGCAGCCTGAACCTGGAGTCTTATCTCCCCCAGGAGCCGAAAGCACTTTTCTTGATTTCCCCCAGGAAATCAAGCGCTGCTTCTCAGCTCCTGTGGTTTTAGTATTTATATATCTGTATCTTCTTTGTAGAAATTTATTTATTTTTGAATAAGTAATACCTGCCTGGTACAAAATTTAAAAGGTACGGGAGGGCGCAAGCTGCAAGGGAAGGCCTTCTCCCATGCCGACCCCAGAGGCAGCCACTGTTACCAATTTCATGTGTATTCCTTTAACTCTGTTTTAAAGTAAGTCTCTGAAAACTGTTCATTTCCTTTTGTCAGTATTTCTTGCTAAAAACCTAGAAAAACCCAGAAAAGTATAATGAAATAAAAACTACAAATTTCACAACCCAGAAAACTGCTGGTAACAGATTTGGTGTCTTTCCTGTAATTGTTTTAATGCTATGTAGGTATACATATATTTTTTTCTTTTTTTCTTTTTTTTTTTTTGAGATGGAGTCTCGCACTGTCGCCCAGGCTGGAGTGCAGTAGCGCGATCTTGGTTCACTGCAAGCTCTGCCTCCTGGGTTCAAGCCATTCTCCTGCCTCAGCCTCCCGAGTAGCTTTGACTACAGTCGCCCGCCACCATGCCCGGCTAATTTTTATTTTTTTATTTTTTTTTTATTTTTAGTAGAGACGGGGTTTCACCATGTTAGCCAGGATGGTCTCAATCTCCTTACCTCGTGATCTGCCCACCTCAGCCTCCCAAAGTGCTGGGATTACAGGCGTGAGCCACTGCGCCCGGCCTATGTATGTATATTTCTAACGTACTTGCCTTCTTATCCTATATGCCCCCTTGAACACCTGTATCAATGAATGTTAAATAATATTTTTGATGTAATTTAAAATTCCTTGTAAATATTTGTAATGGCTGCATAATATTCCACTGTGCCTAACCATGTGCCTGGTGTGAATTCCATTTGTGGATTTTTACTACTGTAATGCTGAAGTATTACAGTAATACTGTGTTAATATTCTCTTTATTGAATTCTGGTATATAGTCTTTGGGATTCATTCCTCAAAGTGAAATTGCTGGATTTAAAAGTACGCAGCTTTTTTTTTTTTTTTTTGAGACGGAGTCTTGCTCTGTTGCCCAGGCTGGAGTGCAGTGGTGTGATCTCAGCTCACTGCAACCTCTGCCTCCTTGGTTCAAATGATTCTCTTGCCTCAGCTTCCAAGTACCTGAGATTACAGGAGCCTGCCACCACGCCTGGCTAATTTGTGTATTTTTTAGTAGAGACTGGGTTTCGCCATGTTGGCCAGACTGGTCTCAAACTCCTGACCTCAAGTGATCTGCCCACCTCGGCCTCCCAAAGTGCTGGAATTATGGGTGTGAGCCACTGTGCCCCACGAAGTATGCAACATTTTTTAAGGTTGGTTGTTTTATTAGGTCAGAATCCTTTCTGGAGAGGCGGTATCATTAACTTACTTTCCCAACAAGGGGGCACACATCTCATTGCATCCCCACCAAGGAGCAGAGTGCTAGTGTCTTATGCCTTGATTAATTTCATGGGTGACTACTGACATCTGGTTTGATTCATTTTCCTTTGATCATGAATGGGGTTGATTGATCTGTAGCTTGGCTGTCTCTCTGTGAAAGACAGCTGGAGGTAATCCCCTATGGAACTGCCTGCCCAGGGGTGCTGGGACCCCACCGCAGTTCCCTGTGGCTGATGCAGTTGGGAGGGTGAGCAGGGAGTCAGCCACATGTGGCTGGCGGGGCAGCTGGGTGGCTGGGTGTCCGGGTGGCTGGGTGGCATGGTGTCCAGGTGGCTGAGTGGCAGGGTGTCTGGGTGTCCAGGTGGCGGCATGTCCAGGTGGCAGGGTGGCAGGGTGTCTGGGTGGTGGGACAGCAGGGTGTCTGCGTGTCCAGGTGACAGAGTGTCTGGGTGGTGGGATGGCAGCATGTTTGGGTGTCTGTGTGTATGGGTGATAGGGTATCCTGGTGGTGAGGTCTGTGGGCAGAGGGGTCTCCAGGTGTCCAGGTGGCAGGGTGTCTGGGTGGAGGGTTTTCCAGGTGGTGGGGTAACTGGGTGTCTTGGTGTCTGGGGAACAGGGTATCTGGGTATCCAAGTGGCAGGGTGTCTAGGTGGTGGGGTGCCTGAGTGCCCAGGTGTCCAAGTGGCTGAGTGGCAGGGTGTCCAGGTGTCTGGGTGGTGGGGTGTCCAGGTATCTTGGTGTCAAGTGTCTGGGTGTCTGGGTGTCAGGTGTCTGGGGGTCCAGGTGTCAGGTGTCTGGGTGTCGGCTGTCTGGGTGTCTGGGTGTCAGCTGTCTGGGTGTCTGGGTGTCTGGATGTCAGGTGTCTGGGTATCTAGTGTTTGGGTGTCTGGGTGTCCGGGTTTCTGGGTGTCAGGTGTCTGGGTGTCCAAGTGTCCAGGTGTCAGGTGTCTGGGTGTCGGGTGTCTGGGTTTCAGATGTCAGGTGTCTGCATGTCTGGGTATCTGGGTGTCCAGGTGTCTGGATGTCAGGTTGTCTGGGTGTCCAGGTATCAGGTGTCTGGGTGTCTGGGTGTCTGGTGTTTGAGTGTCTGGGTGTCTGGGTATCTGGTGTTTGAGTGTCTGGGTGTCTGAGTGTCTGGGTGTCCAGGTGCCTAAGTGTCAGGTGTCTGGGTGTCAGGCGTCTGGGTGTCGGGTGTCTGGGTGTCAGATGTCTGGGTGTCTGGGTATCTGGGTGTCTGGGTGTCTGTGTGTCTGGAGGTCAGGTGTCTGGGTGTCCGAGTGTCTGGGTATCTGGGTGTCGAGTATCTCGGTGTCATGTGTCAGGTGTCTGGGTGTCCAGGTATTCGGGTGTCTGGGTGTCAGGTGTCGGGTGTCTGTGTGTCAGGTGTCAGGTGTCTGGGTGTCTGGGTGTCCAGATGTCAGGGTGTCAGTTGTCTGGGTGTCTGGGTGCCAGGTGTCAGGTGTCTGGGTGTCTGGGCATCTGGGTGTCTGGGTGTCTGGGTGTCTGGATGTCAGGTGTCTGGGTGTCCGGGTGTCAGACGTCTGGGTATCTGGGTGTCCAGTGTTTGGGTTTCCAGGTATCTGGGTGTATGGGTGTCTGAGTGTCAGATGTCCAGGTGTCTGGGTGTCTGGGTATCTGACTGTCTGGGTGCCAGGTGTCTGGGTGTCTGGGTGCCAGGCGTCTGGGTGTCCAAGTATCTGGGTGTCAGATGTCTGGGTGTCCGTGTGTCTGGGTGTCAGGTGTCCGGGTGTCAGGTGTCTGGGTGTCAGGTTTCTAGGTGTTGGGTGTCCAGGTGTTTAGGTGTCAAGTTTTTGGGTGTATGGGTATGTGGATGTCTGGGTGTCCCCAGGTGCCTGGGGGTCAGGTGTCTGGGTGTCTGGGTGTCAGGTGTCTGGGTGTCCGGGTGTCTGGGTGTCAGGTGTCTGGGTGTCAGGTGTCTAGTGCCAGGTTTCTGGGTGTTGAGTGTCCAGGTGTCTGGGTGTCAGGTGTCTGGGTGTCTGAGTGTCAGGTGTCTAGGTGTCTGGGTGTCAGGCATCTCAGTGTCTGGGTGTCAGGTGTCTCGGTGTCTGGGTGTCCAGGTGTCCGGGTGTCAGGTGTCTGGGTGTCAGGTGTCCGGGTGTCTGGATGTCTGGGTGTCAGGTATCTGGGTGTCAGGTGTCTCAGTATCTGGGTGTCAGGTGTCTGGGTGTCTGGGTGTCCGGGTATCTGGGTATCAGGTGTCTTGGTGATCGGGTGTCCAGGTGTCTGGGTGTCAGGTGTCTGGGTGTCTGGGTGTTGGGTGTCTGGGTGTTCGGTGTCTGGGTGGTGGAGTGGCAGGATTTCTGGGCAGCAGGGCTGGCCCTTCCAGTGGGGCCTGGCCCAGGGAGAGCTGCGGGCTGCCAGTGGGTGAGGCAGCACTAAGGAAGACGCCTGGGTACAGGGACCCAGTCATCATTGGAATAAACCATCTGCTCTGGGCCAGCTATTAACCTGCTTCAGTGTTGCCGTTCCCAGGCAGATGGTATGTTTTAGCTGGATGACTGCTTTGTGTCTCTGGGCTGAGATGTCTGGCTGGAGGGATGCAGGCCTGGCTGTGGTGTGCAGAGCCAGGAGGCCGCAGGGCTGGGGACACGGCCTGGCATCTGCGGTGGGAGGCGCCCTCTGGTGGGCCAGCCAGGCAAGGCCTTCCTCCTCCTCTCCCCAGGTCCCGGCCAGGCCAGGCCAGGCCCAGACAGTGGCTCTCAGAGGATGCTGTTTTGTAACTTCCCCAGGGGGAGGGTGCGGAGGCTGCCCTGAGGTTTTCATAAGCTGTGGACAGGACACCAGCCGCATCTCCTGCAACCTTTTTTGCATGTAAAACAGAATGTCTCTCAATCCCAACAACGAACATATGGGAATTAAGAAATGCAGGACTCATCTAAGCCATGCAGAAGAGGGCATTGCCTGATGTGCCTTCAGTTGGCTGGAGGAGAGAAATGGCTTTATTGGCTGGAGGAGAGAAATGGCTTTATTAGCTGGAGGAGGCCTCTAGGACCATGATGACAGCCACAGGTCAGCAGGCCAAGCTCGGGCCTGGCCAGCCGTGTCGCAGCCTTGGCGTCAGCTGTGGGTGCCCCCAAGTCCTGGCAAAGGAGGGAGCTGAGAGGTGTTTTTCTAAGCCATGGATGTGGTGGCTGTTTATTTTATTTTTCTGGGTTTTAAGAGAAGGACTTTACTCATTCTTGTTAGCAAGTAAGCAAATGCAAATATAATATCCAGGAGATATCTGTTATATACCATGTTAATTAGTAAAAATAAATACAAATGATCAAACCCACAGCTGGCAGGGCTGAGGGAAAACGGTATACACATACGTCCACACACACACGTGCATACACACACACACACGTACATGCAGAAGGCGATACATAGCAATGCAGTCTTTTGGGAGAGTGATTTGATGAAAAGGAAAATCACAGGAACTATAAAATCATATATACCTCCCAGCCAACCAATTTCACTTCAGGGAAAACATTCCAATAAAATAATTCAAGTGGAAAACAATAAAGATATTCATAGCACTGCTGTTTATAATAGCAGGGAAAAAAAAGGGAAAGAATTCCAATTCTGAACAAAAAGGAAATAGTTAGACTATGTATGTGAGCAAGAGGTTGGAATCCTAATAGTCAAGTGTAACAAATAGAGAACAGGGCTGGGCACGTGACATTCTGTGGATGTATCCCCCCACCCTGCCACACACACACGTTTATTTACCTTACCACAAATTCATGCTTCAGTGCTTGGAGGAAATAAGAAAGAGGGCTTGCAGGCTGGGTGCAGTGGCTCACATCTGTAATGCCAGCATTTTGGTAGGCTGAAGCGGGCGGATCACCTGAGGTCAGGAGTTCGAGACCAGCCTGGCCAACATGGTGAAACCCCATCTCTACTAAAAATACAAAAATTAGCTGGGCGTGGTGGTGGGCGCCTGTAATCCCAGCTACTTGGGAGGCTGAGGCAGGAGAATTGCTTGAACCCAGGAGGCAGAGGTTGCAGTGAACCGAGGTCACACCACTTCACTCCACCCTGGGTGACAGAGCAAGACTCCATCTCAAAAAAAAAAAAAGAGGGATTGCAGATGGTGCTGTGATCCTAGTGGTTCTCCCACCCGATGAAGGCATGGCTCAGAGGGAACAGATGGGCAGGCATGGGCGTCTCATGCCTGAGGAGTTCTAGTGTTTAAAATGTGAGTTATTTATGTATCCCTAAACCAAACAAGAGCCAGCCTGATCAGATTTTTGGACAGCCAGCCAGGTCCTCATCTCCCTGGGGCTGCCTCTGGGGACCGTTAAAGGCCATCACTCAGGAAGAGTGCTCACAGCCCACCTTGGATCTTGCCGTCCTTAGAGAAGTGGTCCCACCACAACATTCAGTTCCAAAGCACCATCCCAGATCCTGACACCCATGAGAGCTTGATCTGATGTGCTTGTGCCCACTGACCAAGGCAGGAGGGCCGGCTGTGCTGGGGGCTGTTTTGGGTTCTTCTATGTCAGCGCTATCCAACATGAATAGAATACAAGCCAAACGTGAGTTTTACTATGGGCAGGTGTATACAAACCTACCCCAACATCTGAGGAAGCTGAGAGGCCAAAGAAAGAGGCTGGCATATCTAGTTCCTTAGAAAGAAACATTCAATAGGGACTTACGGACAGAAGCCATGTCTGTGTCTTGGCAGTGGCAAGACAAGATGGTGGACCCCTCACCATCACCCCCAAGACCCAGGACTTGTATACCAGAGGGGAGGGTGGTTCAGAAGGGATGTGTAGACAGTTGAAGTAGGATAACATCAAGGTTGTTTGACCTAAGGATTTATGGTAAGTACCTGCAATCATACAAGAAATGATAGAGAAATTGGGATCTTAGAGGCCTTCCTGGAATGGGGGTTCATCAGAAGCCAACTTGGCAGATTAGTATCCAAGTTGGAGCTTCTTTGGCCTCCAAAGTGAGTCACGTGTAACTTGAGATTTTCTCGTAACCCACACTTTTAAAAAGTAGGAACAAACAGAAGAAATTAATTTAATAATATGTTTTTTAACCTGATATCCAACCTATTATCATTTCAACATGTAATCAATATAAAAGATTATTGAGATGATTTCCATTTTTTTCATATTAAGCCTTCGAAACCTGGTGTCTATTTTACACTTGCTAGCACATCTCAATTCTGACTAGTCACATGTGGCCAGTGGCTAGCATATTGGGAATCACAACTCTATAAAATACACAATAGAAAGTATAAAAATGAAAGATTTCTTTTTTCTTTTCCACTCAGGTTGCCGGTATTACAGACACTCCTTTCAGAGCCAGGAACCACTCTTTTTTTCTGTCTCTCCTCTGTTCTGAAATTCAGCATCTGGGCTTGTTTGATATCCTTGATAGAGGTCAAGAGCAGGTTGGGAGGTGCTGTAGACTGAATTGTGTCCCCCTTAAAATTCCTGTGTTGAAGCCCTAACCCCCAGAGTGATGGTGTTTGGAGATGGGACCTTAGGAAGGTGATATGGTTTGGCTCTGAGTCCCCATCCAAATTTCATCTTGTAGCTCCTATAATTCCCACGTGTTGTGGGAGGGACCTGGTGGGAAATAATTGAATCATGGGCGGGGGGATCATCCCTGTGCTGTTTTTGTGATAGTGAATAAGTCTCACGAGATCGGATTTTTTTTTTTTTTTGACGGAGTTTCACTCTTGTTGCCCAGGCTGGAGTGCAATGGTCTGATCTTGGCTCACTGCTACCTCTGCCTCCTGGGTTCAAGTGATTCTCCTGCCTCAGCCTCCCGAGTAGCTGTGATTACAGGTGCCTACCACCACGCCCGGCTAATTTTTCTTTTTTGTATTTTTAGGAGAGATGGGATTTCACCACGTTGGCCAGGCTGGTCTCAAACTCCTGGCCTCAGGTAATCCGCCCGTCTAGGCCTCCAAAAGTGGTTGGATTACAGGCATGAGCCACCGTGCCCAGCCAATCTGATGGTTTTAAAAATGGGAATTTCCCTGCACAGGGTCTCTTTATTTGCCTGCTGCCATCCACATAAAATGTGACTTGCTCCTCTTTGTTTTGCCCCATGATTGTGAGGCCTCCCTAGCCATGTGGAACTGCAAGTGCATTAAACCTCTTTCTTTTGTAAATTACCCAGTCTCAGGTATGTCTTTATTAGCAGTGTGAAAGCGGACTTGATGCAGGAGGTAAGGGGGTTTAGATATGGCCATGAGGGTGGGGCCTTCATCCTGGGATTAGTGTCCTCATAAGAAGAGACACCAGAGGGCTCTGTTGCTCTCTCTCCTCCATGTGATGACTCAGCAAGAAGGTGGCCGTCTGTAAGCCAGGAAGAGAGCCCTCCCCAGAACCCAACCATGCTGGCTCCCAGATCTTGGACTTCTAGCCTCCTGAACTGTGAGAAAATAAATTTAAGCTGCCCAGTCAATGACATTTTGTCATGGCAGCCCAAGCTGACAGGTTGGGAGTTGGGAGAGTTGAGGGCTTACTGGTGGCTTCCCTAATCTGTGCTCTCTAACCAGACCTAAGGCAGGGGCATTTCCCCCTCCCTTGAGATGTCAAATAGACCTGGTGTGTGGGTGAGACCACCTACCTGAGTGACTCCAAGCATCGCCAGTGAGAGGGTCACTTACTGCAGCCACTGGGCACCAGCCTTGTCCTGCCCCAGGAACAGGCAGCCCTGCTGTGGAGGCCTTGGATGATGGCATCCCCAAGTTCCTATCCCCTCTCCCTCCAACTGCCTCATCAGATATGGCTGAAGAAAAACACCTGACCACATTGACTGCTCTCACTTTTTTTTTTTTTGAGATGGAGTCTTGTCTGTCACCCAGGCTGGATTTCAGTGGAGTGATCTCAGCTCACTGCAACCTCCACCTCCCAGGTTCAAGCGATTCTCCTGCCTTAGCCTCCCAAGTATCTGGGATTACAGGCATCTGCCACCACACCCAGCTAATTTTTTAATTTTTATTTTTGTATTTTTAGTAGAGATGGGGTTTCACCATGTTGGCCAGGCTGGTCTTGAACTCCTGACCTCATGTGATCCCCCCGCCTCGGGCCTCCCAAAGTCCTGAGATTACAGGCATGAGCCACTGTGCCTGGCCTTTTTTTTTTTTTTTTAAACAGAGTCTCGCTCTGTTGCCCAGGCTGGAGTGCAGTGGCAAGATCTCGGCTCATTGCAACCTCTGCCTCCTGAGTTCAAGCGGTTCTCCTGCCTCAGCTTCCCTACTAGCTGGGATTACAGGTGCCCGCCACCATGCCCAACTAATTTTTGTATTTTTGGTAGAGACAGGGTTTCACCACGTTTGCCAGGCTGGTCTTGAACTCCTCATCTCAGATGATCTACCCACCTCGGCCTCCCAAAGTGCTGAGATTACATGTGTGAGCCACCATGCCTGGGCTTCTCTCACTTTCAATTCTTCATCACTAAGCTCAGAGGGGGCTGCCATGTTGCTGGCAATTATCCCAGGAAAATACGGGATAATTGCCAGCAACATGGCAGCCCCCTCTGAGTTCATTTCCTCTCCCTCTAACCTCTTCTCTCTTGGGCTCCCAACCCTTCCTCTCCTGTTCTTTCTCTCCAGTGGTGACCTTGCTTCCCATTTCCCTAGGAAAAATGAAGCCTCCAGAAGAGACTGCCCACCACCTCCACCTGCACTCAGGCAACCATCTTTCTTCCTGTTACTGTGAACTGACCTTGCTTTAAGGCCACCTCCTCCACTGGACACCAGGTCCACCCCCTCTCCCATCAGGGGATGCCACTCTAGTCATTCTCCTCTTCCTCCCTGTGTCACTGATTCCCCCTCTCCACAGGCTCCACAGGTTCATTAGCATGAACACGCACATTTGTTTTCCAATATTAAAAACAACCAAAATGTCAATGAGTATTAGGACAATTTTGTTGGGGAATAATTGTCTTTTCAACCAGTAGTGCTAGGACTACTGCATGACTACATGCAAAATAATGAAGTCTACTGCCTACCTTATACCATGTAAAAAAATTATGTCAAAGCCAGGTGCAGTGGCTCACACCTGTAATCCCAGCATTTTGGGACCCAAAGTTGGGAGGATCACTTGAGGCCAAGAGTACAAGACCAGCCTGGGCAACACAGTGAGCCCTGACTCTACAAAAAATAGAAAAATTAGCCAGGTGTGGTGGCATGCACCTGTAGTCCCAGCTACTTGGGTGGCTGAGGCGACAGGATTGCTTGAATCCAGCAATCCTCCTTTTTTTTCTGTTAGAAAAAAAAAAATTAAGTCTAAACAGACATAAATGTAAGAACTAAAACTATAAAACCCTTAGATGAAAACATAGGAATA
Organism: Pan troglodytes; assembly: GCF_028858775.2. Taxonomy (NCBI): domain Eukaryota; kingdom Metazoa; phylum Chordata; class Mammalia; order Primates; family Hominidae; genus Pan; species Pan troglodytes. The sequence continues at coordinate 32,789,901 of NC_072418.2, read as the reverse complement.
ACTCTTTATGACCTTGGATTAGGCAGTGGTTTCTTAGATATGACATAAACACACAAGTGGCAAATGAAAAAATAGGTTAATGGGATTTCATCAAAAATTTAAAACTTACGTGCATTGGGCGCTATCAAGAAAGTGAAAAAAACAAACCATGGAATGGGAGAAAATAACTGCAAATCATGTATCTGATAAGGGACTAGTATCTAGAATGTATAAAGAATGCTCACAACTAAGCAATAAAAAGACAAACGTGGCTGGGCTTGGTGGCTCATGTCTATAATACCAGTATTTTGGGTGGCAGAAGCAGGAAGATTGCTTCTGCCAGCCCAGGAGTTCAAGACCAGACTGGGCAACATAATGAGACTCCATCGCTACAAAAAAAGAGGCAAATGTCCTAATTTGAAAGTGGACACTAAGCACACGAGAAGAGGCTCAACACCATCAGCCATCAAAACCACAACAATATACCACTTTTCCCCTACTAGGATGGTTAAAATAAAGAGAATAACAAGTATTGATGAGGTTGGGAAGAAATCAGAACCTTTGTACATTGCTGGTGGGAATGTAAAATGATGTAGCCATTTTGGAAAACAGTTTGACAGCTCCTCAAAACGTTAAACAGAGTGACTGCATGACTCAGCAATTCCACCCCTAGGCATATACCCAGGAGAGTGGAAAACATATGTCCAGACAAAAACACACACACACCAGTGTTCACCAGCAACATTACTCACAATAGCCAAAAAGCGTTACAACCTAAATGTCCATCATCTGGTGAATAATAACAAAATGTGTAGAACATAGGATGGGCTATTACTCAGCCATAAAAAGGAATTGCATACTGATCCACGCTAAACATGGATGAATCTTGAATATTATACTAAGGCCAGGCACGGTGGCTTACGCCTGTTATCCCAGCACTTTGGGAGACCAAGGCGGGTGAATCACTTGAGGTCAGGAGTTCGAGACCAGCCTGGGCAACATGGTGAAACTCTGTCTCTACTAAAAATACAAAAATTAGCTGGGCGTGGTGACGCATGCCTGTAATCCCAGCTCCTCGGGAGGCTGAGGCAGAAGAATCACTTGAACCCAGGAGGTAGAGGTTGCAGTCAGCCGAGATCGTGCCACTGTACTGCAGCCTGGGTAACACAGTGAGACTCCATCAAAAAAAAAAAAAAAAAAAAAAAATTATACCGAGTGAAAGAAACTAGTCACAAAAGACCATGTATTGTATAATTCCATTTACATGAAATGTGCAGAAAAGGCAAATCCACAGAGGTGGAAAGTAGGTTCGCCGTTGCCAGGGGCTGGGAGGTGGCAGGAACGGGGAGTGACTCGTCATGGGTGTAGGGTTTCTCTGTGGGGTGATGAAACTGTTCTGAAATTGGATAGTGGTGATGGCTGCACAATCTTGTGACTACTAAAAACCACTGAGTTGGATACTCCAAAGAGGGGGCGGATCTTATGGGATGTGAACAATATCTCAAAAATGCTATTTTTTCAAAACCCCAAACTCGCTTTGGCTCCACTTCTCTCTCCCTTTGCGTCAGCATTCCTCCGGTGAGTTTCTGTGCTTGACACTGCTAATCTGTCTCTTCCGTCCTCTCGTTCTTTTCCCGCAGGCATCTGCTCCGACCACCCCAAGATCCTTCATCAAGGGCACTACTGACCTCCACGTTCCTAAGCCCGAGGTCAGTTTCCAGTCCTCCCCTTCCTTGGTCCCTCCCTCCTGGCTGCGCCTCTGGCCCCAGGCTCTCCTGGCCTTCCCCTTGCAGTGGGACTGGCTGCTCCTTCTCCATCTCCTCTGCTGCTCCGACCTCCGATAGCTGACCTGCAGACCCTGGGGTGTCCCAGGGCTCATTTCTTGGAGCCTTCTCTTCCTATCCACACTCACCCAGCCCCTGACTTGCCTACTCACTGGTGACTCCCAAATGTGTTTGGCAGCCTGGATTTTCCTCTGGCCCACTCAGCCTCTCCATATCTAGTAGGAATCTCCACCTTGTCATTAAAAAACAAAGTTCCTGCCCAGCATGGTGGCTCACAGCTGTAATCTCAGCACTTTGGGAGGCCAAGGCAGAAGGATCGCTTGAGCCCAGGAGTTCTAGACCCACCTGGGCAACACAGCTAGACCTCTACAAAAAAATAAAAAATAAATTAGCCGGGCATGGTGGTGCACCTGTAGTCCCAGCTACTTGGGAGGCCAAGGCAGGAGGATTGCTTGAGCCTGGGAGTTCTAGACCCACCTGTGCAACATAGCCAGACCTCTCCAAAAAAATAAAAAATAAATTAGCCAGGCATGGTGGTGCACCTGTAGTCCCAGCTACTCTGGAGGCTGAGGCAGGAGGATTGCTTGAGCCCAGGAGGTTGAGGCTACAGTGAGCTATGATGGCACCACTGCACTCCACTTCAGCCTGGGTGACAGAGCAAGCCCCTGTCTAAAAAACAAAAAAAGCTAAGTCAGACTGTGTGTGCCACATGCTGTGGCTCCTGGCATATCCCAGGCCCTCTGCCATCTCCTCTCCCCCTCACGTCTCTGCAGTCATCTTGGCACCCTCCGCCTCATTCACTGCTCTAGGCCCCTCCAGGCTCGGGAGGTTCCTACCCCAGGACATTTGCAGCTGCTCCTCCCTCTGCCTGGAATGTTCTTCTCCCAAGTAGCTGCATAGCCCTCTGCCTCCCTTCCTTTAGGTCTTGACTCAATTTCACCTTTCCAGTGATGCCATGTCTGGCTGCTCCATCTGAAACCGTAGCCACCCAGCCCTCACCGTCTCTTCCCTTCTCTGTCATTACCCATAGCACTTACTACTTGCTAATACACTCTATTATATGTTTTTTTCCCCAAATGAGACAATCTATAGCAAGGGGGAGAATGTTGAGATAATCTTTTCAGCAAACAAACAAGCCCATCAGCAGAGCTGAACTAAAAAGGGCAGGCACGTGTATTTCCAAACAGTGTGGCCCCTCTTTGCTGGGAATCTTCCTAGTGCTGGAAAAGATGCAGATGCCACAGATATGAGAGACTCTAACACCCTTTTTTTTTTTTTTTTTGAGATGGAATCTCGCTTTATTGCCCAGGCTGGAGTGCAGTGGTGCGATCTTGGCTCAATGCAACCTCCGCCTCCCAGGTTCAAGCAATTCTCCTGCCTCAGCCTCCCGAGTAGCTGGTATTACAGACATGCACCACCACACCCAACTAATTTTTGTATTTTTAGTAGAGACAGGGTTTCACCATGTTGGTCAGGCTGGTCTCGAACTCCTGACCTCGTGATCCACCCACCTCGGCCTCCAAAGTGCTGGGATTACAGGCCTGAGCCACCCTGCCCGGCCACTCTAACACACTTTCAGTTGTAGTTACCGTCTGTCTCCCTTCACTAGAGTGGACTCCCAGAGGGGAGAGATTTTTGTCTTATTTACCACTGTAGCCCCAGTGCTTGTAGGTACTCAAATATTCGTTGAATGAATAAATAAAATATTTAAAAGCTGGCGGGCAGTTTTCTCCTCTTTCATTTTTTGCACCAATGCCAACCTGTGCATGCCATAAATATGCTGACTGCCTCTTTGGTTTGGAACTGGGCCTAACACCCACACGAGGTCAGTCTCAGGCACCCGCTCTGCCTGAATGCTGGAGGAACAGCTGCCCCTCCCGTCCCCAGACCGACCCCACGAAACTGGTGAGGCGAGCTCCGATTCCAGTACAGTGTCTGAGACCTGTATTCCAAGTAACCCACCAGAAAGATCACAGTGAAAGGACTGATAACACCAAGTGCTGGTGAGGGCGTGGAGCAACTGGAACCCTCATACACACCAGTGGAGTGCAGATTCGTGTAACTACTACAGAAAACTGGCGGCCTCTACTCAATCAGATATGCATATACCCAGTGGGCCAGTTCCACTCCTAGTTATGTACCTAGTGTTTCTGTCCACCAAAAGACATCTACAGAAATGCCTGTAGCAGCTTTATTCATAACAACCCCAAACTGGAAACCACCTGGATGTCCATCAACAGTGCGTGGGTAAGAAACTGTGCAAGGTTCATAAAACAGGATACTTTACCACGATGCAAAAGAACAAATGACAGATGCCCACAACAATATGGAGGAATCTCACAGGCATAAGTTTGAGCAAAAGAAGTCAGCATAGCTGGGCAAGGTGGCTCACGCCTCTACTCCCAGCATTTTGGGAGGCCGAGGCAGGTGGATCACATGAGGTCAGGAGTTTGAGACCAGCCTGGACAACACGGTAAAACCCCGTCTCTACTAAAAATACAAAAATTAGCCAGGTGTGGTGGCACATGCCTGTAGTCCCAGCTACTCGGGAGGCTAAGGCAGGAGAATCGCTTGAACCCGGGAGGCAGAGGTTGCAGTGAGCCGAGATCGTGCCACTGCACTCCAGCCTGGGCAACAAAAGTAAAACTCCATCTAAAAAAAAAAAAACACACACACAAAAAAGGAGTCAGCACAATGCACACAGTGTGATTCTATTTATATGACGTTTTTTAAAAACAGGGCCAGGTTGCCGGGCGCAGTGGCTCATGCCTGTAATCCCAGCACTTTGGGAGGCTGAGGCAGGTGGAGCACCTGAGGTCGGGAGTTCAAGACCAGCCTGACCAACATGGAGAAATCCAGTCTCTACTAAAAATACAAAATTAGCCAGGTGTGGACTCAGGAGGCTGAGGCAGGAGAATCACTTGAACTTGGGAGGCGGAGGTTGTGATGAGCTAAGATAGCACCATTGCACTCCAGCCTTGGCAACGAGAGTGAAACTTCATCTCAAAAAAACAAACAAACAAAACAAACAACAACAACAACAAAAAAAAAACAGGACCAGGCATGGTGGTGCACATCTGTAATCCCAGCACTTTGGGAGGCCAAGGCAGAAGGATCACTTGAGGCCAGAAGTTTGAGACCAGCCTGGACAACAGACTGAAATCTCATCTTTAGAAAAAAAGTTAGCCAGGCATGGTAGCACATGCCTGTAGTCCCAGCTACTCAGGAGGAGTAGGGAGGATCGCTTGAGCCTGGGAGGCTACAATGAGCCGAGACTGCACCACTGCACTCCAGCCTGGGTGACAAGACCTTGTCTCTAAACAAAGCAAAACAAAACAAAACACCAGGAAAAACTTGTGATAGAAATCAGAACACCAAGTAACCTTTGGAGGCAGGTACCACGGGGACGGGCTAGAGGGAGACTTCTGGGGCTGCTGGAGATCTGGATGGTGCCTTACACACTTATGTGTTTGTGCAAAATCTCACTGAGGTGCACACTTAAGATCTGTGCACTTTACTGGGTGTAGGTTTTACCTTGATTTAAAAAAGAAAGAAAAGGCTGTACTGCCAACATTTTGGGAAGCTGAGGTGGGAGGATGGCTTGAAGCCAGCCTGGGCAAGAGCAAGACCCCAGCTTTCCAAAAATTAAAAAGTTAGCCAGGCATGGTGGTGCACACCTGTAGTCCCAGCTACTTGGGAGGATCGCTTGAGACCAGGAGGTCGAGGCTGCAGTGAGCTGTGATCATACCACTACACTCCAGCCTGGGTGACAGAGCGAGACCCTGTCTCAAAACAAAACAAAAAGAAAAGAAAACAAAAGTCCCAAGGCAGGGATGACCCATTGCCACGTGGCTGGCTGTCCCCACTCTCTGAACTGTGTGTCCGGCCCCCATGCTAATTTCTCCCAGTACTCCTTTGAGGACTTACTGATTTCCCTAACCGCTTGCTCCTTGACCTTTGGAGAGGACACCAATATGCAGAAATACCTTGGACCTAGTAGTAGGGACACGGATGCTTTAACAGAGTAAGCCCTGGAAGTCGCTGGGTCCTTCCGCGTCAGTGTCCTCTAAGTTGAGGTTTATCTCTGAATTCTGTTGCCTCCTCCGGCTTTGACTCGTGATCATCAGCCGTGAGGGGGAGACCTACTGAGTGAGAGTCCATTGTTTTGGGTTTGCACAAAGGCGCCAGTCACTGTGTCCATTGTGCTACTGAATGCTCCCCTTCACATCTTGGAGTTGCTCATTGCTGGGTGGTTTTCTCTGTAACTGATTTAAAACCCCACAGTGCTCCCCAACTATGGACAGGCTCATTCTGGGAGTGAATCTAGACCCCAAGATCCTCACCTCCATCCCTTTCCCTGGACTCTCCTGAGAGCCCTGCACCGTGACTCACCTGCTGGTGTGCTCCAGGGACCACCCCTCCCTCTGCACAGTGGGAGTAGAGACTTTTGACCCTCAAAGACTATAGTCGGGGGATGGGTGCGCTGGCTGCTTAGACCCCTGTCCTGTGCCCATTTCTAGAGCCAGGATGTGGGTGGGGTCAGCCATATCAGGCTGTGCAGCAGAAGGTGAGGAAGAGGAGGTTCCGGGTGGAGAAGTGCTGTGCCACTGGCAGCCGCCACCCTGGGAGCTTGCTCCCAGCCACACGTGGGCATGGAGCTGTGAATGTACCGGGTTTCAAGGTGCAGAAACAGCATGAACGCAGAATAGAGGGGGCTTGGGGAGCCTGTGGCCTGCCACGGGGTGTATGACCAGCACCCCCGGCCCCCACGAAACGGCCTTGTCAGAAGCCCAGTCCCCCCTCCCGCCCCCGGCCCCCAAAACTTGCTGAGCAGTTGTGCTTTGACTCTTGATCTCTCTGTACCAACTCCAGCTCTGGCGCGGGGGAAAGAAACCCTCAGGGATTGGGTTGTGCCAGCAAGTGGTTATGGCTGGGGCAGGCAAGGTTCAAAGGCCGCTGCTTCCTGGTGGGGGCCCCCAGGAGGTCTGGTGGCTGCTGAAATCCAAAGGCATTTTGGTATTTTAAGGGTATTAGTAATTTGCAAACTGTACGAAGTGTCCCAGTGTGCTGCTCCAGAATCCCGGAGCCCAGGTCCCCATAGCCCAGGTGCTGCCGTGGGCAGCTAGAGGAAGTATGATGGGCATAGCTGTGCTGCTGCGGGAGACAGGGACTGCCTCGGGGCACTTCTGGGCAGCCCAGATGACCAGCCCCAGGCCCCAGGCTCTCTCCCTCCCAGCCTGGGACCACAGTGGGCGGGCCCTCTTCTCCAGAAAGCCTGTGTTTCAGGGTCAGAATGTCTGGCAGGAACCCTGAGCTGATGCTCCAAGGATTGAAATTTCCCCTTGTTGTTGCCCAGAAATGTCTGGCTCTGCCTGCCCACATCCCCATTCCTTCCCTGCCTGCTGCTCTGCTCTGAGCGTTGGAACATTCCATTCGGAGCTGGACTTGGTGGTGGTGATGGAAGCCAGCAGGAGAGGGGGCTTGGGAGGCCAGAGGCCACACAGCTGCCCGCAGCTCTGCTCCTGGCCCGACCCTGACACACAAGTGCAGGGTGCGCCCTCCCTCTGGGCCCAGTTTCCAGCCCTGACGCCAAAGGGGATGATGGAGAGGAGGCTGGAGTCTCCCTGGGGTCACTCCCTGTCCTCCCTTCTACACTGGCCCACACCTGCCTCTGTGGCCTCGCCTGAGCTACTCCTGCAGGGCTACTCCTTCAGGTGCCTGAATGCACCACAGATGCCTCCATTCTGGGCCTGGGGCCCTGGAAGGCATGGGGGAGGAGGTGGAAGGAGCAAGAAAGGGTGGAGAGACACCTTAGGGTTTGGCTGGGTTGCCCAGGTGTAGGTGTTGGCAGAGGCAGGACAAGCGGCTTGGGCAAAGCCAATGCTGTCATTTTGGGACACATGGGCTTTGAGATCCCTGTGACATCTTCCCAGTGTCCTCCAGGAGCTAGGGAAGGTGACAATTCCTCCTTGCAAGGGAAGCACCTGTGCGATGCCCAGCGGTGCAGGACCGTGGGTTGGGGGCCATGGAGGCCAAAAACAAATGAGAAACACCTGTGCTTTCAAGGCGCTCAGATGCCAAGGCCAGGTTTGGGGGGCACAGGCTGCCTGAGGCTCCTTGTAGAGAGTGGAGGTGGGAGAGCTGGAGCAGGGGCCACCGGGCCTCTGGGGGCACAGATGGGTGATCCACACTACCTGAGGCAAGCCAGGACGGCTTCAGAGAGGAGGTGGCTTCTGTGCCAGGTTCACAGGGAGGGCCGGGCCAAAGTTCACAGGCAGACTGGGGAAATGGTGGGTATGGGGTCAGCAAGCAGCCCAGGACAGGCCGGAGCCCAGATCTGCGGGGCCGTCGAGGCAGACCCCTCCCTCTGCCCACTCTGGGCCCCTGCGTTGCCTGAGGTTTTGCTCCTGGGCACCGGTTCCATCAAGTCTGCTGAGGGCAGAGGCAGAGCACAGGCATGGATGGTGTGGGCGCCTCCCAGGTGAAGAGCCTAGATGCAGACAGAGGCAGAGGACCCCCCTTCTCCTAGCCAGCAAGGGCTGAGGGGCAGCCCTGGGCCTGCGGGCATGAGGTGTTAGGAGGCAGCCTCTCCCCTGCCCTCAGCCCCAGGAAGTTCACTTCCTGCACATCTCCTCAGAGATGGCCCCAGCGGAAGTGGTTGCCTTGGTTTGCGCGTATGGCCCGGGTGGCAGCGGATCCTGGCTGGGAACTGGGTCAGCCTTCGAGTCACCTCCAGGCCCCATCCCAGGGGCTGAGCCCAGGAGCGGCTTTGCCTTCTCCTAGGCCTCTTTCTGGCCTTGTTCAAAGAACAGGCTGGGCAGGGAAGTGGCCAGGCCAGCGGAAACCCTCTGGTGCCAGCCTGGACAACAGCCCCATGGAAGCCTAGAGCCCGGCCTGCGATCAAGTCAGACCCAGCTCCGGAAAGCGCTACTTGGGTGGGGTGGGGTGGGCATTCCTGTCCCCACCTGAGAAGGCCACTCACATTTAGCGTCTTGGAGGGGGACTGTTCCCTAAACCCTGGGCCAGGCTGAGCCCTCCTGCTGGCCCTGCTCCTGTAGAAATACACCAGGAACACCAGTTCCCATCCACAGCCTGGCCTGGAGGCTCCAGGGTGAAGCTCAGTTGCTTTCATTATCATCCTCTCTACCCCGATGCCCCCAGCCCCATTTTCTACCTGACTCATTTATTCATTCAACATATGTTTAGTGCCAAGGACAGGAAAAGACAGTTACCAAAAAGGCCCAGAGTCCCAGTCCTCGTGGAGACTCCAATCCTCTGATAAAGTCCTACCATCCTCTGAGGCTCAACCAAACACTGCCTCCTCCAGGAAGCCCACCCAGCTGTTTTGGGAGTTCCTTTCTCTGGCTTTGTCTATCCCTCTCTCAGGGCTCATGACATATCTCCTTTAGCCTTAGGATGGCCTCATGTGACCTGTCTCTGCCTCCTTGGAACCAGCGCATGGGTGGGCCTCAGTAAGTGGCAGTCACTGCCACCATCAGCACCTGCACCCCATCATCATCAAGGAGGGACAAAATTCTTGGGGACCTGTGAACCCCCCGCCTGGCTCCCTGGCCTCTGGCAGGCAACACCCCAATGTTACCAGCATACATGATGGCGGGCCCATCTTTAAGAAAACTTGGCATGGAAAAATCCCAACCACCAAAGCCCACAGGTAGGGGCTACTTGACCTTTGTGAAAGTCTCCTTAGTGTCTGCAGCCTCTGGGTCCCGTGGGAACACTGCATCCTGCAGAGCTCTAAAGGGAGAGCTGGCTGGGTGCAGTGGTTCACGCCTGCCATCCCAGCACTTTGGGAGGCTGAGTTGGGTGGATCACCTGAGGTCAGGAGTTCGAAACCAGCCTGGCCAACATGGTGAAACCCCACCTCTACTAAAAATACAAAAATTAGCCGGGCGTAGTGGCACGCACCTGTAATCCCAGCTACTCGGCAGTCTGAGGCAGAAGAATCGCTTAGAACCCGGGAGGCAGAGATTGCAGTGAGCCAAGATCGCACCACTGCACTCCAGCCTAGGCGACAAAAGCAAGATTCTGTCTCAAAAAAAAAAAATAAATAAATAAATAAATAAAGGGGCTGTCATCAATCCCAAAGAGCCCTGGGGTCACAGCTTTGACTGTACTTGCCATCTTGAGCTGCTCTGCTCTGGGCTGATTCCTGCAAGAGCGGTTCTGGCCTGCCCCTGTGGGTGGAGTGGTGGGGTTCTGATGCCCCTCAAACGCATGGGCCTGTTCTCGGACCCTCTCCTCACCCCTCTGCACCTCCTAGGAAGAGGCAGGGGACGAGGCAGGCGCCTCCCAGGAATCCCATGCTGCCTGTGCGAAGGACCGGCTTCTGGCAGGGACATGGAGTCCAGGCACAGCTGGGAGGAAGATTTGAGAGGTGGACAGCAGCACTCAGCTGGCAGGACAGTTGGTTCCTGTGTCCTTGCCAGGCCTTGCAAGCAAAGCCCCAGGCAGGAGCGTGAGGCTGGACCCTGGCCCAGCAGCCCCGTGCTCCTGCCAGACCTCAGGCTCAGCTCTGGGGAAAGGGAGCATCTGCAAACAGCAGAGGCCCCGGCCCGAGGCCTCCTGACCTTCCCAGGCGTGGGGGCGGAGTGCAAGCCATGAGCAAAGCTCAGCTGCATGGCTGGGACTGAAGACAACTTCCAGAGCCTCCAAGGAGCTTCCCCACCCAAGAAGGGGACTGGCAGCGGCGCTGTGGCGAAGCAGGAGAGACGGCTGCAAGCTCTACAGGCTGGCCTTCCCCTTCCGTGCTTGCTCCTTGAGGAAGGGCCCTCTCCGGGGACTGCCTGGGCAGCTGGCCTAGCTTCACCTGTCGACCCGAGCCTGGCCCAGGAGGCCATCTCTGGTGGAAAATAAACCTGATAGGAGTTGGAGACAGGGCCTCCAGGGCAGCACCTTCCCTTCCTGGGCCCACTGGCCAGGCCCACATCTTCCATTTTGGGTGGCTCTGCTCTCTCCCAGCATACTCCCCTCTGTGCCTCAGTGGCCAGGGACCCCGATTCATTCAAACTCACACTGGCCCCAAACACCATGCAGTCCTGGGGGTCATTCTGCTTCCTGGCGCCCCCTTGGCTGTCAGCCTGGAAGCTGAGACTCAGTGCCTGTTGGATGTCTCAGCATAGGCTGGGTGTGTGGTGGCTCCTGCCTATAATCCCAGCACTTTGGGAGGCTGAAGTGGGAGGATTGCTTGAGCCCAGAAGTTCGAGACCAGCCTGGACAACATAGGGAAATCCTGTCTCAATAAATAAATAAATAAATAAATAAGAAATTAGCTGGGTGCCATTGGGTGTGCCTGTGGTCCCAGCTACTTGGGAGGCTGAGGTGGGAGGATGGCTTGAGCCTAGGAGGTCGAGGCTGCAGTGAGCCGTGATTGTGCCACTGTACTCCAGCCTGGGCGACAGAGCAAGACTCTGTTTCAAACAAACAAACAAACAAACAAACAAAAAACATCTCAGCAGAACAGGGGAGGGGCCTGCCCCTTGGAAGGAGCTAAGGACGGGAAGGAGGGCAGCTAAGGCTTCCAGTCCACAGCCAGAGCCAAAATCGGAGGCAGATGTGGCCTCAGTGAAGCGCAGGTCCGCCCTTGGGGATCCCAGGGAAGCAGACAGCTGCCGGCCTCCATGGCTGCCAGACCCCCTCTCCCACCAGCCACCCATGCACAGCAGTCAGGACAAATTCTCAAAAGCCGAGATCAGCCTTGCTGCGTGCAGAAGGCTCCGACAGCTCTGGGGCACCCGAGGTGGCTGCCCCGTGCCTCTGGGGGCCCAGCTCCAGCCACGCAGCTCAGGTCACAGGGGTCCCTTTCCTGCCTTTGTACTGACTGTTCCCTCTGCTGGAATGTCCTCTCCCCACCGGGCAGGCGTGGCTCACTCATTCTCAGCCCTTCCCCATCATAGCACCCTCCACCCCGGCTTCTGCACCTGTGTCTCCCCCACCATGCTCTACGGGCCTTGTTTGTCTCACTCCCAGCGGTGTCCCCAGCAGCTGGCATGGCCCAGCTGGTGCGGGAGCAAGACTGCAACTGTGAAGGCTCTGCGAAGGTCCTGGGCCACCCCAAGCCGTGGGCCCTTACAGGCCCTAACACCTTGGGACTTGGGGCAGCAGCAGTTCTGTTCCAGCCCTGCGGGGGAGAGGGACACAGACCTGAGTACTGGGCTGAGGGCTGAGAATCACTTACTCAGCCAGACCCCAGGGCGCTGCCTGCCATGACCTGGAGAGGACGACACTGCACTCAGTCAGCCTGGGGTCCTGTGCATGGACCCCCTTGGCAGGAAGCTGTAGAGGAGGCTGGTGGTGGCCGGGCTCAGCTGCACGTGGTCCCCTCTCCTATCTTAGTGAACGCTGCCTTTCAGGCTCTGAGGGTTTTCAGGCAGGGGAGTGTGCTGTGAGAAGAGGCCAGCGGTGGCAGCCAACACACCCTGCCCTGGCTTCAGTCCCAGGGTGCAGGGACAGGGCTGCCCGGCCTGGGTTTTGGAGAGGGCACTAGATCTGTCCAGGAAGTCACCCCCAGCTCCGTGACCTGTCTCACCCTGTGCCCTCTGCCCAGGCAGAACCAGCCTGAACCAGTTTGTGTGGTTCAGGGAGGCCAAGGGAGAGAAAGGGACTGTAAACAAATAGGTCCTTCCTGGAAGGCCAGTGGGCCTCCCACACTGGTCATTCTGCCAAGCATGGCAGGTCGAAGGCGCTTTAATACTGACCCCTTGGCCGGGTGTGGTGGCTCATGCCTGTAATCCCAGCACTTTGGGAGGCCGAGGCAGGTGGATCACCTGAGGTCAGGAGTTCAAGACCAGCCTGGCCAACATGGTGAAAACTCATCTCTACTAAAAATACAAAAATTAGCCAGGTGTGGTGGCGGGTGCCTGTAATCCCAGCTACTTGGCAGGGGTGAGGCAGGAGAATTGCTTGAACTCGGGAGGTGAAGGTTGCAGTGAGCCAAGATTGCATTACTGCACTCCAGCCTGGGCAACAGAGTGAGACTCGGTCTCAAAAAAAAAAAAAAATACTGACCCTCCCGCCTCCCTCACAGGGTGCCCACAGGCCACCAGCAGGCCTTGTCACCTCAAGGGTGGTCTGTGGGTGGTGGTAGCGGCAGGCCCTGGGAGCTGGGCTTCAACCTGCCGAATCAGAATCTGCACTTGAACTGTACCCTCCAGGGTTCTGTCTGCACGTGACCCTCTGAGAACTGGCCCCAGGAGGATGGTGCTAGGCCAGGGAGAGGCCCTGTCAGTGGGGTTTCAGATGCTGTACTGTGTGGGCAGGGAACTCCCAGCCCCACGGTCACCACTTCTAGCTGACAGCAACCCCAGTCCATGCCCCAGTCCTGCCAAGGCTGAGGCTCTGGGAAAGACTAGTGCAGAAGCACTCGCGGGACACTGTCAAAGGATCCCCAGCTCCATGGCCAGCATTGGGCCAGGCGTTGGGAGGCCGACCTTGAGCCCCAGGCCCAATGCACACTCACTCTGAGAAAGGCTGGTGTACCTGGGGCCCAGTTTCCCTCTCCATAGCACCAGCCCCAGGGCCAGGCAGGCTGCACGGGGAAGCTCTCAGCCTGGGAGGCCCGGCAGAGCCACACAAATGGCTATTTGTTTCCTCAGTTCCATCCACTGAGATCCCCCACACCAAAGTGAATAGGGCAGCAGGCATCAGGCCACAGTCATGGCACCCGGACAGACCTGTGTCCTGGGGGGGCCCAGCCAAGGCACGGCATGAGCGTCTGTCTCCTTCGGGCAGCCAGCATACACAAGAACTCCCAGTGTGGGGGACAGTGGTAGATTTTTGCCACCTAGCACATTTTCAACCATGGACAGAGCCATGTCTGAAGCAAGGACACTCCTGGGTTTGTTTTGCAACCACCCATCAATAAACTTTCTTTTTTATTATTAAGTGGGGGCAGGGTTTCTGTTTTTGCAAATGAGTCCTAACAGAAAACACTGGTTTCGCTGACCACAGGGAGAGCTGAGGACAGGACAAAAAGGCATGAGACAGCTGGACACCTGGAGAGAGGTGACACAGGACAGAGTCCTCACCCGGCTGCCCCAGGCCTCGGGGAGCTCAGGCTGCAGTCCCTGGGCCTGGTGGCACCCACAGCACGGCAGTCTCTGGCTGGGCTTCGGGGAGCCCACATGTCTGATCGGCAGGGCTTGGCTGGCCAGGCGGTGGGCACCAGCGTGGTGGGTGGGCAGGCCTGGGCTTCCAGGAGGCCTCCTGGGACTCAGGCTCTTCAGTGGGGTGTGCCTGTCGGGGTGCAGGTGGGTTCTGTGGCTACACTCCCATCCTGTCTTCCCTCTATGTTCCGAAACCTGCTCTGGTCCCTAGATGTCTGGAGACCTGGGGTCGTCCAGCTCAGGAGGCCATCTGGAGCTGCCGCTGCAGCCTGCAGAGTGTAAGGTGGCGTTTGTTACCAAGACCTCTGGGTGTTCTGGGGCTTCCTGAAGGGAAAGGCATTACCTGCAGTGAAGCCATAAGGACACAGTGTCCAGCAAAAAGGCACTGGGAGTCCAGAAAGAGCCACTCCCCACCGCTGCACCTGCCACCATGGGATGGGGTCCCTGAGCCCTGGGCAGCTTCTGGAGCTGCCCTCTTGGGGGCCTGGGCAGTGGAGCTGGCTTGGGGACAGATGTTCTGCAGGCCGGGGGTCAGCTGTGGAAGGCAGACCAGGCCACCCCCGAGGCGTAGAACTCCACGCGGCTGGGCCAGTCGCCGTCCCTGCTGCCCTCCTTGTCCTCGTCGGAGTCATCGTCGTCTCCACTGGACGCTCCGCAGATGGGCCGGGCCAGGTGGGCTGGCTGCCCTGGGGACCCCGCGCCCTGCTCCTCCGCCTCCTCCTGCCGCTGCTGGGCGGCCAGTTCGCGGTAGCAGAGGCTGCAGACGCGCACGGGCTTGGGGGACAGGCGCGGGAGCAGGAAGCGCTGGCGCGAGCACTCAGCGCAGACCACGAAGCCGCACTTGCGGCAGTGGTGGCGCCTCGTGAGGGCAGAGAAGCGCGTCTGCGTGCAGCGCATGCAGATGTCCGTGGCCTTGTCGGGGATCCAGGGTGCCGCGTGCTCCGTGCTGGGCGGGCGGCCCGTGGCCCTCAGTTGCCGCCGCACGCACTCCTCGATGTGGCTAATCCATTCCTGGCGCTCCGTAGCGGAGGCGGCCGACACCACAAAGGACTTCTTGGCCGTCTTGATCATCCAGCGGTTCTTGGCCTGCAGCGTCTCCGGCAACAGCTCTAGTGTGACCTCCTCCAGGGGGATGATGTGCTGGCTGCGGTACTTGCGCTTGTTGAGCACGATGCTGCCATACACCAGGATGTCGTTGAAGAGGAAGAAGATGCGCGGCTTGGCCTTCTTGCGGCACTCCTTGGTCAGCACGCCCTCGCCCAGCAGCACTCGGCCTGGCAGCGCCAGCGGCTGCCCCGAGGCCCCGAAGCAGCTCTCCACCGCCGCGATGCGCTGGCTGTTGATCTCCGTGTTGGCCAAGTGGTCCACCATCGTCTCCAGCTGCCGGCTGCAGGAGGAGACAGACAAGGAGTATGTCCAGGCTCAGGCATGGGGGTGTCAGAACCACGCTGCCCACCCCCAACGGACTAACCCACCATGCCGGGCAGCCCACTGACTACCCACAGCAACCCGCAGGCCTGCCCAGCACTGAGAAGCATCACCTCGGAAGCTGACCCTTAGACGGGAGTACAGGGAACTACGGGGAGGGAAGGGGGATTTCCCAGTAAAGGGGATGTGGAGGCCAGACAGGGATGGGAAGGCAGTGATAAAGTGTGCTACTTAGGCCAGGTGCAGCGGTTCATGCCTGTGGTTCCAGCGTTTTGGAAGGTTGAGGCAGGAGGAGGCTCGAGCCCAGGAGTTTGAGGCTACAGTGAGCTATGATCACGCCACTACACTCTAGCTAGGTGACTGAGTGGATTCTATCTCTTAAAAAAAAAAAAAAAGTGCTACTGAGCTGGCTACTACTGTGGGCAGCAGAGGGCAGAGGTTCAGCCCCGCTGGGGAGCCTTGAAAAAGAGGGCGGAACAGGCCTCAACGGGACATCAGAACGGTCTGTGCCAGGAGACCTGGGTGTCTCCACCCCCAACCCAACCCTGACTCTGCCATCCACCAAACCAAGCTGTCACAGGCTCTGCAACCCATGCAACCACCCAGGAAGTGCAGCAGTCACCACCACCATCACAAGCACAGGCGCCGAGTGCTTCCTGTCAGCCAAGCGTGACTATCTCATTTAGTTCCCACCCAACCCCAGAAGGCAGGATCCCCACTTTACAGGAGGGGGACTGAGGCGATGCTAGGAGGCAGGGGCCCTGGAGCTCGCACTATGCTGCCGTCCCGAGTGGAGTGTGAGGCCACACAGGCCCCTCTGTTGGTGCCCTAAGCACTAAGCACTAACTCAGAGCTCATGCCGGGCGCCCCCTGCTTGGTCCACACACACACCAGCCCACCAGACTCACGACCTTGAAGACCCCATAAATGCCATAGATTCCCCATTCCAAGCCTCCAGTCTTGGCCTCTCCAAGCTCTAGGAGGGCTGTCAGCATAGATGTTCACCTGCTTGTCTAATAAGCTCCTCAAACTCAACACATCCAACAACAAACCTCTGCAGACCTGCACCTCTTCCTCTCCTTCAGTGACACCACCATTCATCCAGGAGTTCAAACCCCAGACCTAGGACACATTCTTGAATCTCCCCCTTCCTGTACCTCCAACATTCAAGCCATGAGTAAATCTCATCATCTTTACCTCTCAAATCTAGCCTGCCCATTTCTCAGCACATAAGTCCGCCACCATATCGGTGGCAAGGTGCCATTGTGTCCTACCTGAGACAGGCTGTCCCAGGGTCGGCTCCTTCCTGCAACGGGTTCTCAGTTCCTTTTCGAAAGGGTTCTCCCTGACAACCCCAGCTCAGGCAGCCTCTTCCCACACCCAGGACAAGCATTGGTAATCCATGGACTGAGAGTCAAATCCGGCCCTCAGCCTGCTTTTGTTAAAGATTTATTGGGACACAGCCACATTCGTTCATTTATTATTGTCTCTGGTGGCTTCCACACTGCAATGGGAGAGTTGAGTGTTGGTGACAGGGACTACATGGTGACAAAGCCTAAAATATTCACCACCTGGCCCTTTGTAGAAAAGGTCTGCTGGCCACTTTTCTGGGATTCAATCGTTTTTCTTTGTGGGATTGAACAGGACCTGCTGTTTGCTTGTCTATTCATTGCTTGTGTGTTTTCTGCTTCCCCGCTCAGTTCTTAGCTCCATGAGAACAGGAGCTTCTTCTTGTTCATTGTGTCCACAATTCTTGGAGCCATGCCAAGCACATACTAGATGCTTCATAAGTAGCTTGGCACGGTTCCAAGCAGGTCCCAAGGCCCACCATGCATGACTCAGCTCTTACCTCTACAGAGGAAGAGGTGAGAGCTGGCCCCACCACCAGCACGTGCACACATGCATTCCGGTACACACGGCACGCCTGGGGCTGAGCTGATCACACCCATAGTGTTTCTGGGTCACTGAGCTGCAGTTCTGAGCCTGGCCACCAGTAGAAAGCCAGAGTGGGGCCCCAGTGTGAGGGTGGATGCATTGCAGAACAGAAGATGCTGGGCCCTCGAGTCCTGTTCCACTTGCCCCTGCAGATCACAAGTGTCCTGAGAAGGGCTGCCCACACTGCCTTACGTAAGAACTGCTATTTTTAGCTTGCTGATCTTGGCTGTATACTGCAAACCTAGGGGATTACCAGTGACAGACCTGACCTGTCCCACCATGACTGATCACCGAGTACCTGGCTGAGGGACAATCTGACAAAACCAGAACTGCATTCCACAAAGAGCAATGACTGCCCAGCAGAGACAACCAAAATGCCTACCAGCAGGGAAAAGGATAAAAACCCGGGGCTACTCACGCAATGAGAGATACAGATCAATGTGGTCTGATGGCAAACAACAAACGTGCAGTGGAAAAACACAGCCTGTAGAATGTTGTATGTAAAGTGACACCACTTATGCAGGAATTACATAATATTCTGAAAGTGTTCAAGAACTATATCTATGAATAAAAATAGGTAGGAGGAAGGCCGGACACAGTGCCTCACACCTGTAATTCCAGCTACTCGGGAGGCGGAGGCAGGAGAATCGCTTGAACCCAGGAAGCAGAGGTTGCAGTGAGCCAAGATGGTGCCATTGCACTCCAGCCTGTGTGACAGAGTGAGATTCCATCTCAAAAAAAAAAAAAGGAGGGGAAAAAAACAAGACAAAAAATAAATAACAAGTGTTGGTGAGGGTGTGGAGAAACTGGAAACTGTGCACTGCTGATGAGAATAGGAACTGGTGCAGCCCCTAAGGAAAACAGCATGGAAGTTCCTTAAAAAGTTAAAAATACTCACGCCTGTAATCCCAGCACTTTGGGAGGCCGAGGAGGGGGGATCATGAGATCAGGAGATCTAGACCATCCTGGCCAACACGGTGAAACTCTGTCTCTTAAAATACAAAAAATTAGCCTGGTGTGGTGGCGGGCGCCTGTAGTCCCAGCTACTTGGGAGGCTGAGGCAGGAGAATGGCGTGAACCCAGCAGGCGGAGCTTGCAGTGAGCCGAGATCGCGCCACTGCGCTCCAGCCTGGGCGACAGAGTGAGACTCCGTCTCAAAAAAAAAAAAGGTTAAAAACAGAGCTACCATATGATCCAGCAATGCCACTTCTGGATATATATCCAGACTGAAAGCAGGGACTAAAATAAATATCTGCTTTCCCATGTTCATATCAGCATCATTCACAAAAGCCAAGAAGTGGAAGCAACTCAAACGTCTGTCAATGGGAGAACGGATGAACAAAATGTGGAACATACGTACCATGGAATACTATTCAGCCTCGAAAAGTAAGGTAATTCTGACGCACACTGCAACACGAATGAGCCCTAAGGACATCATGCTAAGTAAAGCAGGCCCATCACAAAAGGACAAATACTGTAATAACTTATATGAGATATACATACTGATCAAATTCATAGAGACAGAAAATAGAATGGTGGTTGCCAGGGGCTGCCGGAAGGGGAATGCGGAGGTTGTCTGGGTATAGAGTTTCAGTTTTAAACGATTAAAAAGTTTTAGAGGCCGGGTGTGGTGGCTCATGCCTGTAATCCCAGCATTTTGGGAGGCCAAGGGGGGGCAGATCACTTGAGGTCAGGAGTTCGAGACCAGCCTGGCCAATATGGTGAAACCCTGTCTCTACTAAAAATACAAAAATTAGCCAGGGATGGTGGTATGTACCTACAGTCCCCACTGCTGAGGAGGCTGAGGCAGGAGAATCACTTGAACCTAGGAAGTAGAGATTGCAGTGAGCCGAGATCACACCACTGCACTCCAGCCTGGGCATCACAGTGAGTTCCGTCTCAGAAAAAAAAAAAAAAAAAAAGTTTTGGAGATCTGTTGCACAACAATGGGAATATACTTAACACTACTGAACTGTACACTTGAAAGTGGTTAGAATGGTAAAAATAAAAGATAGGAAGGAGAAAGTCAGGAGTAAGTAGCCTGGGGAGAGGACCTAGATGTGACCAGGAATGGAGGGCTCAGATTGGATTCCACTTTCGTCTATAAGGTTTCATTTTTAAAAAATTTTTTTAAAAAAGGCAGCAGCAAACACGATGAAATCAGAATATCTGCCAATTTCAAGAAATGGGAACATGTGTTGCTTCTTCTAATTTAAGGTCTTCAAAAGGAAAAGAATTACAGGCCAGTGTCTGGATTGAGTCCTGGGCTCCATGGGCTGGGGGCCACTGAGCACGTCTCATGATGGGATGCCTGGCTGGGCCCGATAGGGTGACCACATGGCATCCAGGCCTGGGCACCTGCAGGGGATGTCAGGAGCCCCGAAGAAGCAAGGCCATGTGTGCCCCCAGCCCACCTGTGTGCTGAGAAGTCAGGCCACTGGTGAAACGGGATGAAAACCCAATCCTGAGACTGCAGACCAAAGCCTCCACATTCAGTAGCTGAGGCAGGTGGGCTTTGTGCCCAGAGAGCAGGTAGCCCTCCCGCAACCCTGGGGGCTTGTTGAGCTCTGGAGACTGGGCCAACCAAGTGGATGGCATGGAGGAAGGGAAGGAGCAGCACCAGGCAGAAGAGAGCCGCAGGCAGGGGTGCCCAATCCACCCTGGACCCGTCCAGCAGAGGGCAGAGTCCATGACACTGTCTCTGCAGCCCTTGGAGGGGGTGCAGAACACTCCACATGGGACCCCTTTGCTGATCTGCCCCCACCCATGACTCACAGACCCCCTCTAGGCTATTAGGGCTAGTGTCCAGCTGCTGATGGTAAAATGTGGACCAGGAAGGGCGAGGAGGGGCATCTGGTGGCGATGAAAGGGGCTGGGCTGAGAGCTGACCCCATACACTGACTGGGGAAGCCAGGGGCTCACATGTGCCCTCCTTTGTGAACCTGCAGAGGGTCCCAGGTTGGGCGAGGGGCGGGGCAGACAACATCCTCCTGGGAGCTGCCCCCGCATGCGCACCTTCTCTACATGACCACAACTTCACATCCTGGTTTGACCTTGCCTGTAGGTTTTTCTTGGCAAATACAGCAGCCCTGAGTTAGATGGGGAATGCTTTTTTTTTTTTTCTTTTTTTCTTTTTTCTGAGACATTGTCTTGCTTTGTTGCCCAGGCTGAAGTACAGTGGCACAATCAGGGCTAACTGCAGCCTCGAACTCCAGGGCTCAAGAAAGCCTCCCGCCTCAGCCTCCTGAGTAGCTGGGACCACAGGCATGCACCAGCATGCCTGGCTAATTTTTAAATTTGTTTTAGAGGCGAGGGTTCACTATGTTGCTTAGATAGGTCTTGAACTCCTGGCCTCAAGCAATCCTCCCTCCTCAGCCTCCCAAAGTGCTGAGATCGCAGGTATGAGCCACTGAGCCCAGGTGGGAATCCTTTTTTTTTTAATTGTTCTCACTAGGGAAGTGAACCTCCCTTGCTTAGCACAGGGGAGGAAAATGCTGAGCCCTGTCCTTACTCATTTGGGGCCGGCCTGCCTCGGGAAGATGTTGGTGACAGAGCTTCCTGGCAGCCTCTGGGTCCTGAGTGCCTGTATTGGCCCCAGTGTGGCCCCAGGGCTGCTGGTAGAGGGGTGACCGCGGTGCAGGCTCAGTAAGCCTGGGAGACCAGGCAACGAACAGACCTGCATCTTTCTTTGAGGGTTCAGAGGGGTGGGGGCTCTCAGGCTCAGCAATCCTGCTGCCTGCACAGGGGCTGGAGGTGCTCATGTGAGCACTGCGGCTTGGGAGCCACATCCTGAGAGCCACCGTGTGGCTGCAGAAGCCATGAAGCCAGGTTCTGTATGTGGCAGCCCAGGTGTGATACATGATCAACAGCAGGGGCTGGAGAGCTACACCAAATCTGGGCCACTGCCAGCTTTTCTAAATCTAGTTTTATTCAAACACAGCCATGTGGGACAGAGGCTGTATGGCTGGCAAAACCTAAACTATTTGCTACCAGCTCTTGAGAGAAAAGGTTAGCCAACCCCTGATCTACACCATGCCACGTTGTAAAATGTATAATGCACACACTGCAGGGCACGCTAAACAGGCCACACAAGGTACTGTCCTGACGGGAGTCGTCCTGTCCTCTCCCTTACTCGGGACACAGCATTTTGGATAAATGAGAGATGTGTGGGGCCCCAAGATGGTAGCCCTGGAAAGTAGGAGCTGGGCAGCGGTGGGGGGTGGGGTGGGGGCTGTAACTGCTCTGCCTCGGGTTACACGTGGAGAACCTGCTCAGGACGTGCAGGGCCAGGGTCACCAAGGGAATCAGAGTTCGGGGGGCAGCTCAGCCCTTTGGACTTTCCCTTGACTTCCAGATCGGGGCTCCTCCTTCCCTGCAGGGACCTGGGCCGCACGCAGACCCACCCTGCTTCCATGCCTGCCTGATTTCATTTTCCAAATATTTATGAGTCCCACTGTGTGCCAGACACTGTGCGAGGTTACAGCCGGGAGCTGGAGACCAGGCCCTTCAGGAATGCACACTTCTTGCCAGTGAGACTAGAAGTACATTCACAGGGTCTTTTCTGAGAGCCAGTGCTCAACACTGTGAAGAAAAAGACTGGTGCGCCCAGCAGGGCAGGGCCTGGGAGGACGGTGGAGGTCGAGGAAGGAAGGCCTTGGGAGGAAGTGAATTCACTCCAGCCTGAAGTCAGCTGTGCAAAGATCTAGGGGCAGAGCTCCGGTCCTGGGGAGCAGCTCAAGGTGGAATGGGTGAAGTCAGGCTGCGGAGGAAGGAGCGATGGGGCAAGGAGGACAGATGAGGTTGCAGTGCCGGCAGGGGACATCTTGCAGGCTCCCAGGCCAGCGTGAGGATGTGAGGTTTTCTCCATGTGCATTGAGACGGCAGCATCAGGCGCCAAGCCTCCTCTCCCTCCAGAGGGGCCGCCCCTGGGCTCTGTCCAGCCCTGTGATTCCTGGAAGGCCCTCCTCCGGGAAGAGACCGGTAATGAAAAACAAAGCAAAACAAAACTGGAAGTGCCGCCGACTGAGCACTTAGAGCTCACCAGGCACAAAGTTAAGCATATTACGTGCATTATTTCACTTAATCCTCACAAAAGCCCCCTTGGGGAAGGTACTTCCACCACATCAAAGTCACTGCCCAAGGTCCCTGCTGAGTGATCAGGAAGCTCGGCTCCAAAATAACCATGAGCTGTGGAAAGCTGCACTCAACCAGAGACCAAATCAGAACTCCAGAAGTCAGAGTCCAGCGGGTGTTGCCTGCGCTCCAAATGCCTGATGCCCACCCCATCCCGAGCAGGTCCGTCAGCTTGGCTGGGCTGTCCCACCCTCCAGGCCACACTGGCCAATCCCCCTTCCTTCCTCGGGGTGGGCTGGGTTGGGCAGGTCCCCTAGTTCACCCAGGGCTGCCTGGCCTGTGTTTTGGCAGCCCGGAGGGCTGACGTGTGCAGGGACGCAGGCCGAAGTCAGAGTCATCTCAGCTCACAACAGACTCCAGTGGGAACGACGCTGTGCAGAGAGACGATCCCAGCGCATTAGGGGACTACCTCCCCACCTCCTTGGCCTCTGACCCTCTCTGGCCGGGAGATACCAGAGGTGTTCAAATTCCAAAGGAGTGCTCCCCTTGGGCTGCAGAGATCAAGTTTCAGGGTGGCTCGGAACCTCTGCTTTCCCACCTGCAAAGGGGCTGACCACACCTCTGCCCTACACGGCCCGCCAGGTGTTGGGGAAACGAGAAAGGAGGGAGATTCCAGGCCGCCTCTCTCTGCGGGCCTGCTCAATAGTTTCCTCTCTGAGATGGGAGCAGTGTCCGACCCTGTTTCCCTTGGCAGCTCCCACCAAGATTCACAAACTCAACTGCTCCAGAGGAACTGGGACCCCAGCGCCCCCCGCCGCGCCCCTGCCCAGGGGGACAGTGGTCCCATCCAGGCCTCCAGACTGCAGACTGGGACTGAGAAGAGAGGTCCCGGCGGCCACACGAGGCCAGGATCCCGGAAACACCACCAGCGACCGGGTGCGCTGAGACCCCTGCAGTCCCAGGTGGCCCGCGACCCCCTTACCTCCACCAGCTTACATCTGCGCGTTTCCCCGGGGATTCCGCCTCGGACACTCTGACCCCTGACCGCTCTCCCCAGGCTCCCTGCAGGTTCACCCCGCAAGCCGCCCAGGAGCGCCCTTCCCCGGCCTCTTCTTGGGCTGGAGTCAGCGGCACTGCGCCCCGCCCGCCCAGGAGCCGCCAAGACCGCCCGGCCGTAGAGAGCTCGCTTGTCCGGGGGTGGTGATGGGAGACTCGCCTCATGCGCCTGCCCCGCGACCCGCAGCCCGGCCGGGGGACGGTGGGGGGACTCACCTTCTGCGCCGGCCCCGCGCCCAGCCCGCGAGTCCGCACCGCAGTCGCCCGGGTCCCCGCCCGCTCGGCCCAGGTCCCCACCAGCTCCGCCCAGGTCCCCGCCAGCTCCGCCGGACACGCCCCCGCGTTGGCTCGGCCAATCGGAGCCCGGGAAGCGGGAGGGGCGGGGCTTGGGCGCGGCTCCCGGAGGGCGCCCGAGCTTGTGCGCGCTGCAGGTCCCGGGCTGGGCGGGACTGGCGCCCGTGTTTGACCCCCTGGCCCCGCCCGGCTTCCCTTTCCGCTCGCCGCTGCCCCACGCGGAGCGCGACTGCCGTCACCCGCTGGGACTGCGACCCTGGCCTTGGGCAGGGGTGGGGTGGGGGCGCCCGCGACTGCGAGACCTGCGGGACTTGGCGGGGAAAGGGGCAGTGGGAGGCTTGTGTCTTCTGGTGCCTCCGGCGGGCCTCACAGCACAGTCACCCTCAGCGGTCAATAATCGTAATATGAAAATGCAGCAGCACTTTATAACCTTTTTTTTTTTTTTGAGACGGGGTCTCCCTCTGTCGCCCAGGCTGGAGTGCAATGGCGCGGTCACGTCTCACTGCAGCCTGCACAGAAATCATCCTGACCCCAGGAGAATTAGCCCACCAGGACCGGCTAGTTTTTGTATTTTTGTACAGACGGAGGTCTCACTATGTTGCCCAGGCTGGTCTCGAACCCCTTAGCTCAAGCGATCCTCTCGCCTTGACCTCCTAAAGTGCTGGGATTTCAGTAGTGAGCCACCGCACCTGGCCTATTTTAAGCTTTTTATAGTGGAAAATTTCAAACTGAAGGAAAGAGAATAGTCCAGGGGACCCTGGTGCCCGTCACCCAGGTCCAACACTAGCAGCAAGTTATGTCACCCCTGGCTCAACCGCACCTGAGCCTCCTGTGCGGCTCAGAAGGAAATTCCCAGGCCTCAGTGCCCGGAGGCCTTCCTGGCCCTCCCCGGCCTCCTCCCCACAGGTCCTCTCAAATGGGCTTCTTCCTGTTCCTTAAAGCCCCAGGCCTTTGCTTCTACCTCCATCAGACCTCAAACTGTCACCTCCTCAGGGAGGCTGCCCTGGCCACCCAAAGCGGTTCCCTGTCTCCACCCCATCTCCCTCCACAGTCACCCGTGTTTGTAATTTTGCAAAGCATCTCCCAACCCAGAGTCCTCTCCTGAGGCCGCTCGTGGGATTCAGGGCTGCCTACCAGGCTGTGGCTTCTGTGGAATGCTCATAAACAAGTCATGCTGGTGGCTTGCCTCCCACCCAGGCTGTGAGCCCCACGGGCTAGACAGTAATTTCTTCTCGTGTTCAGACAGGACTTTCTTCTGGTTCACCCCTGCATCCCGAGTGCTGAGAACGGGCAGCGCGTAGGAGGAACGCAGTCCCTACCTGTCACATAGATGCAGGTTGTCTTGCCAAATAGAACTCCGCCTGGGCACCCTGAGAGGGGTGGTTCAGGCCGGGGCAGGCCTGCTGGGCCAGGACCAGGTGAGAGGGGAGCAGCGGGGGGAGGGCTGATGGGCTGTAGGGCTGTGGGGCTGGAGCTAGAAGAGGTGCCTGCTCTCTTGGCAGGGGGCTATGGGCGAGGCTGTGAGGTGGGCCCAGTGCTTGAGACGGTCCTCTCCCAGCTGAGAAGGGAAGGGAAAGGGGGTGAGGGAGGGGGAGGGAGAGGGGACAGGCAAGTGAGAGGGCCACCAGCTGTGGCCTTGGGGAGCCCCCTCCCCACTACCACTTCATGGCGCCCACCCACTACCATTGCCCTCATCAGCAAGGACAGTTTTTATGAGCATTCAACAGAAGTCACCGCCTGGTAAGTAACCCTGAACCCCGCAAGACCCGAATAATGTCTGTTTGCTTTCAAAGTGTTTAAACATTTTTAAAATGCATTGCTGTGAACATTTCATATGGGGAGAGTTCACATAAAAATCAGGATCTTCAGCTTCTCTTAAATCAGAAGATTTGAGAATGCGGGTCCTCTTTAGAGGGGTCCTGTGTTCTCCCCTCCACTATGGTCCCCACACTCCCTCTGGTTTCCCCTTTGGGGTGCTTTACCCCCTTTTGCACCTCCCGATGAATATACGTTTGGGTTTACAAGTCCTGAAGGGGCAGCCAGGCCTCTGTACCACAGAGAGCAGAAAACACAAGGTCTGAGATCCCACAGGCTGAATAATAACCAGGAGGGTCAGTGGGGCCATTGGGATGCTGGGAAACACCATCTCCTGTGTACACACTGCTTGTCGCCAGCGGGTGGAGGGGGACTTCAAGCTGAGCCTTGAAGGCTGCGATCCATGACTGCTCAGTGCCAGCTCCACCACCTCCCTGGCAAGGAGCTGCTTCTCATGGAGGGTAGGCCCTGGCTGGGGTGGAGGTGGCCGTGAGACTTGGAAGGGAGCCAGTCCCCTGGGAAGGCAGGGCTGTCTCTTTATAACAGTGTCCTGGCATCTAACACCTTGTCCGTACAGAGGAGGCCTCGGGAGAAGGAAGCCTTTTCATGACTGGGAAACTAGAGGGAGGATGTTCCTCCTAGCCTTGTCCTGCTGGTGGTCCAGGGCCCACTTGGACCTCAGTCTCCTCTTCTGTCCTTCCTTCCAGCTATGGATCTGAATGGCGCTCCAAGAAACGCCCTGGAGGCAGCACACACTGGTCTCCCAGCTGTCCATCCACTTCCCAGCGGGGCTGGCTGTGCGTGGGACAGCTGGGTGGAGGGTGGAGGGCCTCGCTCCTCCAAATAACAGAGGAAAAACTCATGACTCAGGGGCAGGCAGAAGTTGAGTCAGCCAAGCCACAAAGCTGTGGAAAGAATGAGGTTTCTCCGAGGCGTTTGCTACTTCTCAGGAAAGAAGCCCTTTTGGAGGAAAAGCTGGCTTCCAGACTGCGGGAACCCGGGTTTCAGAAAAGCAGTGGGGCTCGGGATTTTCAAGTTAGGGATTCTGGCAACCACCTCTGTGCTCAACGCCAGGAATTTTTTTTTGGATCATTTATTAAGTTCTGTCTACAGGCCAAGCACTGTGTGCTAAACATTTTATGTTATCTTATCTCTTCCCACACTAAAGCTGTCATTCCCAGCTTTCAGTTTAAGAAACTGAAATAGGCACTGGAGTATTTAAGGATGAACACAAACATTCCAGCAAGAGAGAGAGAAAACAAAGGAGGCAGAATATTAGCAATTGGTAAATTGGGGTCAGGAGTCTCCAATCTTTTTCTGTAAAGGGCCAAATGTTAAGTACTTTGGGCTTTGAGAGCCAGGATCTCTACGGCAACTATTGAACTTCACTGTTGCAAAGCAAAAGCAGCCACAAACAATACTTAAACAAGAGAGTTAACGTCGTGGACACTGATATTTGAATTTCATGTAATTTTCGTGTGTTATGAAAAATTCTTTAAAAATTTTTTTCCAGCCATTTGAAAAAGTTAAAAACCATTCTTAGCTCATACAAAACCAGGATGTGGGCTGAAGTTTAACAGTCCCTGATCTCTGGCTATTCGTTGAACTTTTCTTATAACTATTCTATTGATTTGAAAGTTTTCAAAACAAAAAATTGGGAAAACAAATTAAAGAAAAACAAAGGAAACAGAGGTCCTACTGTTTAGCTTGGGTAGATCCTCAAACTGACCCTAAATTTGTCTGATTCCCAAACTACTACATGCTGTGTTCTTTTTAAAACATTATTTTTATTTTATTTCAATTTATTTATTTATTAGAGATGAGGTCTTGCTCTGTCACTCAGGCTGGAGTGCAGTGGCACAATCATGGCTCACTGCAGCTTCTACCTCCTGGGCTCAAGCGATCGATCCTCTCGCCTCAGCCTCCTGAGTAACTGGGACTATGCGCCCATGCAACTTCGCCCAGCTAACTTTTTAAATTTTGGGTAGAGATGTAGGGGGGGGGGGGTCTCTCTATGTTGCTCAGGCTGGTCTTGAACACCTGACCTTGTGATCCTCCCAGCTTTACCTCCTAAAGTGCTGGAACTAAAGGCACACCCCATCACACCTAGCTAATTTAAAAAATCTTTTGTAGAGACCAGGTCTCATTATGTTGGCCAGGCTGGTCTCGAACACCTGGGTTCAAGTGATCCTCCTGTCTCAGTCTCCCAAAGTGCTGGGACTACAGGTGTGAGCCACCGCACCTGGCCTAAATGCTGCTTTCTTTATAGATACCGTAACATACTAAAGACACTGAGTCTCAAAGCCATAAAATGTGGGGCATTTTGAAAAGATTTTTACTGAAATGGTTAAGAAGATTCGTTTTAAAGGAGGAAACCCAGAGATGTTTGGCAAACTGTGACTTCAAAAGAGAATCTTGAGGGCGGGCTTGCTGCAGGGGCCTTGGATTTGAAGCTGAGATAATCTCGACTCTACGGAACCATGAGATGACACTGACGCCCCCGCACCCACTTGCCCTGCCCGTCTGCCTGTTTATTCTTTTCTCTCTCTCTGTGTGTGTGTGTATGTGTGTGTGTGTGTGTATGCCCTGCACTTATCATTCCAGCTGTCTGCACATCCACTTCATGTTTACGGGCATTATTGTGTTTGTTTCCCCGCATGGATTTTCCCCTTGAGGCTCCAACCAGGCCAAAGGGGGAAAGGAGAAATAAAAGAAAACAGAAGCAGGCAGGGCGTGGTGGCTCACACCTGGAATCCCAGCACTATGGGAGGTTGAGGCGGGTGGATCACTTCAGCCCAGGGGTTCGAGACCAGCTTGGGCAACATAGTGAAACCCCATCTCTACAAAAATATCAAAAATTAGCTGGGCATGGTGGTGCGTGTTTGTAGTCCCAGCTACTCAGGAGGCTGAGGAGGGAGGATCACTTGAGCCTGGGAGTTTGAGGCTACAGTGAGCCAAGATCACACCACTGCATTTCAGCCTGGGCAACAGAGCAAGACCTTGTCTCTAAAAATAAATAAATAAAACAGAAGCAATGCTTTTTGAAAAATGCCTTCGAGATGTGAAATAAATGTTGCATGCCAATATAACCTGAGAGTATTAGACCCACCTAATGTCAATGGAGTACATCCAAGAGGCTTTTGACAGCACTGGTTTGACAAAGTTCTGTCTGGGTCATTCATTCATTCATTCATTCAGCAATTACTGGATCCCTCTTTGTGCCACTACCCAGGCAGTGGATCCAGGGATGAATGTGGCACTGCCTCTACCCTTGGGGAGCTCACAGTCCATTGGGGCAAACCCATGAACACATCATATTTATCCATGAGGAGAGAAGGCTGCCCACCCCGAGTAGAGGGCAGGGGTCCGTGCAGGAGAAGCTGTCTTGGTTGGATGACACATCTTGGAGAACCATTTGGCATTTCAGTGTCAGCCTTTGGGGTCTGGCTGGCAAATACCTCCTCACTTGCTGCATTTAAGGCAAGAACAGAAATTCCAGGGGCCAGGAACAAGCAAGCCAGAGAGAGAAAAAGTCCAGCACATGGCGTGAGAGAGGGCCAGGGAGGCTCTCTGGTTGTGGAATGGGGCTGGGAAAGGCTTCAAAGGACAGGGATGGGTGATATTCCATGTTACTTTTTATTCTTTTTAAAATTTATTTTATTGAGACAGGGACTCGCTTGGTTGCTCAGGCTGGCTTACAGTGGTGCAATCATAGCTCACTGCAGTCTTGAACTTCTGGGCTCAAGTAATCCTCCTGCCTCAGCCTCTTGAGTAGTTGGGACTTCAGGTGCACGCCACTACTCCCAGCTAATTTTTAAATTTTTTATTGAGATACAGGTCTTGCTATGTTGCCTAGGCTGGTCTCAAACTCCTGGCCTCAAGTGATCCTCCTGCCTTGGCCTCCCAAAGTGCTGGGATTACAGACATGAGCCACTGCACCCGGACAGGTGATATTCCATTTTTAATTACTTACTGAACTGCCCAGGGAATGCCCTACATTTTGGCCATTACCACCCAAGCCTTCATAAATCCATTTTCTTGCTGGTGAGAGCATAAATTTTTACAACCAACCTTCATGGGGGGCAATGTGGCAACATTGATCAAATTTTAAAATGCACAGACTTGGCCGGACACAGTGGCTCACACCTGTAATTCCAGCACTTCAGAAGGCTGAGGCAGGTGGGTCACCTGAGGTCAGGAGTTCGAGACCAGCCTGGCCAACATGCGAAATCCCGTCTACTAAAAATACAAAAATTAGCTGGGCAAGAGCCGGGTGCGGTGGCTCATGCCTGTAATCCCAGCACTTTGGGAGACCGAGGTGGGCAGATCATGAGGTCAAGAGCTCGAGACCAGCCTGGCCAACATGGTGAAACCCTGTCTCTACTAAGAATACAAAAATTAGCCAGGCGTGATGGTGCATGCCTGTAATCCCAGTTGCTTGGGAGGCTAAGGCAGGAGAATTGCTTGACCCCAGGAGGCGGAGGTTGCAGTGAGCTGAGATGGCACCACTGCACTCCAGCCTGGGCAACAGAGCAAGACTACGTCTTAAAAAGAAAAAAAAATTAGGTGGGCATGGCGGCGGGTGCCTGTAGTCCCAGCTACTTGGGAGGCCGAGGCAGAAGAATTGCTTGAACTCAGGAGATGGAGGTTGCGGTGAGCCAAGATCATGCCACTGCACTCCACCCTGGGTGACAGAGTAAGACTCTGTCAAAAAGAAAAAAAAAAGCACAGGCTCTTTTTTGTCCAGCTGGTTCACTTCCAGAATTTATCCTTAAATACTCCTATCCTTGTGCAAAAGGATATAAACACTCATTCATTTATTGTGGCATTGCTTACAGTAGGGAAATGCAGGGAGCAGCCCAAATATCCACTGACAGGGGCTGGCCAAAGAAATTACGATTCATTCATACAATGGAATGGCTTCCCACAGTTTCAGGAAATAAGGCAGGTCTTTATGTCCTGAAATGCAAGGATTTCTAGGATATACTGAGTAAAAAAAAGTAAGGTATACAAGTGGACGTATAGTGTGAGTGTGTGAGTGTGTGTGTGTGTGTGTGTGTTGCTGGCAGAATTCACAATAAACTGGTCATGGGTTTGCCTCTGGAAGGGTAAACGGGTGGGAGGGAGATTCCCCTTTACTGTATACCCTTGTGGTATTTTTGTTTGTTTTGTTGTTGCTGTTGTTTTGTTATGTGTGTGTGTGTGTGTGTGGTTTTTTTTTTTTTTTTTTTTTTGAGACTGAGTCTTGCTCTTTGCCTTGGTTGGAGTGCTGCAACCTCTACCTCCTGGGCCCAAGCAATCCTCCCACCTCAGCCCCCCAAGTAGCTGGGATTACAGGTGCACACCACCACACCTGGCTAATTTTTGTATTTTTAGTAGACTCAGAGTTTCACCATGTTGTCCAGGCTGGTCTGGAACTCTTGGGCTCAAGCTATCTGCCCGCCTCGGCCTCCCAAAGTGCTGGGATTGCATGTGTGAGCCACCATGCCTGGCACCCTTGTGGTATTCACGCCCTGGTATAGTTCTCTTCTACAGGGAATAGGATTTACCTCTGTAACCAACAGGATACTGTGGAAATGACAGAGCATGGCTTCCAGGTCTAGGTCATAAAGAACATTGTGGCCTCTGCCTTGCTTCCTAGGATCACTCACTCCAGGGGAAGCTGGCTGCTGAGTCATGAAGAGGTCCGTGCAGCCCTCCGGAGAGGCCCATGGGAGACACTGAGGCCTCCAGCCAACAGCGACCAACCCCTTGCTAGGGGTGAGGAAGACTCTTGGAAGACTGTTCAGCCCCAGAAAGCCTTGAGGTGATCATGGCTTAGACCAGCATCTTAGCTGCAACCTCATGGGAGACCTAGAGGCAGAGCCATCCAGCTGGGTCATTCCCTGGCTCCTGCCCTGCGGAAGCCCTGTGATACTGTATAAGTATGTATTGTTTCAAGCCACCAACTAGTTTTTTTTTCTTTTTAAAGCAGGGTCTTGCTCTGTCACCCAGGATGGACTGTAGTCGTGCAATCATGGCTCACCTGCAGCCTCAAACTCTTGGGCTCAAGTGATCCTCCCACCTCAGCCTCCTGAGTAGCTGGGATGACAGGTGCATGCCCCCACACCTGGCTGGTTTTATTTTTTGTAGAGACAGTGTCTTAGTGTCTTGCTATGTTGCCCAGGCTTCAAGACACTACATTTTGAGGTAATTTGTTAGGCAGCAACGGATAACTCATACATCGTGTTCTGTCTTTTGAATTTTGTACCTTTTGCATTTGTGCATCCTAACAGTGGTGGTGGTGATGATGATGATGATAACAATAACCTAATACACACCATCACCTTGTGTGATTGATAATTTGGGAATATTAAAACTGGGTAGACATGGGCTGGAGAGATGGGATCCACTGCAAGGGCAATGAGCCCTGCCCTCTGGAGGGACTGCACCTGAGTATTCAGAGAAGTGGAGGAGAGGCCTGACTTCCAGATGTGTGTGTGCTGTGGGCACCTGTACAGGCAATGAAAAACTCCTAGGTGTGAGGTTTTCACACTGGCTGCCTGCAGGTCCCACAGTTCCGTTTTGCTTGGCTAGCATGCTGGATTTTAAAAATCTAAACTTGGGCCGGGCGCGGTGGCTCACGTCTGTAATCCCAGCACTTTGGGAGGCCGAGGTGGGTGGATCACCTGAGGTCAGGAGTTCAAGACCAGCCTGGCTAAAATGGTGAAACCCTGTTTCTATTCAAAATACAAAAAAATAGCTGGGTGTGGTGGTGTGCACCTGTAATCCCAGCTACTTGGGAGGCTGAGACAGGAGAATCACTTGAACCCAGGAGGCGGAGGTTGCAGTGAGCCGAGATCGCACCATTGCACTCCAGCTTGGGCAACAAGAGCAAAACACTGTCTCAAAAATAAATAAATAAATAAATAAATCTAAACTTGACATTCACCAGAATTGCTAAAATGATGAATGCTGACAATATGTGTAAAAAAATTATCAAACTAAGGCCGGGCACGGTGGCTTACGCTTGTAATCCCAGCACTTTGGGAGGCCGAGGCGGGTGGATCACGAGGTCAGGAGTTCGAGACCAGGCTGGCCAACATAGTGAAACCCGTCTCTACTAAAAATACAAAAATTAGCGGGGTGTGGTGGCACATGCCTGTAGTCCCAGCTACTCGGGAGGCTGAGGTGGGAGAACCGCTTGAACCCGGGAGGCAGAGGTTGCAGTGAGCTGAGACCATGCCATTGTACTCCAGCCTGGGTGACAGAGTAAGACTCCATCTCAAAAAAAAAAAAAAAATTATCAAACTATACACATAAGATTCATGCACTTTATTGTATGTATATTATATGTCAATAAAATAAAATAGGATAAAAGCCCCCCTACCCAAAAATCTGAGCTTGAGTGCTCTTAGAGGACTTGCCCATCCTGCTCCCGCACAGCCCCCAGCTCCCTGCTGTCATCCCCCTTGGCTGCCCTCCCTGAGGCCTCTGGAGGCTGACAAGTTTGCCTTGCATTTGCAGTTCCTGCAGGAGGTGCCCTCTCATGATGTTTCCTCTTTTTCCCGAAGCAGGGGCCCAGGTGCCTTTTCCAGAGTGCCCCTGGAATTGGGGTTGGGTTGAGCAGCTCAGGACAAAGGAGAGCATGCATTATTAGGCTTTTCACCCCCACACTGTCCCCTGTCCCCATACTGTGGTGGCAGCCATGAAAATGCATGGCTCACCCTTCTGCTGTGAGAGTGTGGTTGACTGATAGCCCCGCATGCTCTCTTTGGGGACCTACCACTGTGTTAGTGCCAGCGCCCAACTTCCTCCAGGCTGCTGCCAGTCAATGTCTGAGCATGATGGGTGCTGAGACTGGTCCATCTTTGTGAGATGTGGGACCTTGGGTTACCTTGACTCAGGGATTCCCCACTGGCCTGATTGACACTTTCTTGGAACTGTGCTGCAGTTTGAGACTCTTCTTCCTTTCTCCTGGTGTCAGGCTGGCAAAGTCATCTAAAGGGTCTCTCCATCTTTTCTGACTACCTCTTCTTTATCCTTCACTGATGTCCCCAAGTCCATTTGCGTATCTGATCCTGTCTTGGTGTCTGCTTCTAGGAAGACCTTGACTAAGACACAGACACCAGTGGTGCACTTCTCCTACCACTCAAGACTCTAATCTCTAGGCAGCTTTTAAGCCTCTAGATCCCCACCTTTGTTCCTCCCCACTTTGCTTTCTGTTTCCCCAACCCTCACTGTCTGCTCTCCAGCTGAGGTGATGGGAGAGCTTTCATATATCTTCTCTTCACATCTTTGGGATGTTTTCTTGAGACATAAAAATCACCATCTTTTTCATGATGCATTTTATTCCTGTTTCTTAAGACAAACTCCAGCAGCATCTTCATAAACGCCCCATAAAACCTCCTTGCTTACAATCCTTGGAAGACAGAAGCAGGGAGGTCTTTTATTCTGAGAAAATGGATAAAGAGAGCAAACTTCTGTCTTGGGAGCAAATGTCCCCATGATTATACCATTCTCCAGGAGGTGAAGGTAAACGCTTCCACAATGAATGGAAAAAAGGCCTCAAATCAGTTATCTGAGTTTCCACCTTAAAAAAATGGGATAAAAAAGAACAAATTAAGTCCAAAGTATTTAGAAGAAAGGAAATAATTAAAATTGGAGTAGACATAAATAAAATAGGAAAACTAAAAAACAGCAAAGAAATCCCAAATCAGGATTTTTGAAAAGATTAATAAAATTGATATACTTCTAGTTGGACTGATGAAGAAAAAAGAGAGAAAACACAAATTACTAATATCAGGAATGAGAGGCAATATTACTATAGACCCTATAGACATTAAAAAATAAAGAAATAGTATGAATAAATCTATGTCCATGAATTTGACAACTTAGATGGAATGAACCAATTCCTTGAAAAACATAAACCATTAAGACTTTCTTAAGAAAAAAGAGATAACTTGAAAAGCATTATAGCTATTAAAGAAATTTATTTTGTATGGAAAAGCCATACAACAACAACAACAACAACAACAAAGAGCTCCATGCCGGATGGTCTCACTGGTGAATGTTATCAAACATTAAAGGAAGAAATTAATAACAATGCTACAAAATTTCTTCCGGAAAATTTTATGAGACCAGCATTACCTTAATGCCAAAGCCAGAACAAGACAGTATAAGAAAAGAAAACTGCAGACCAACATCCTTCATAAACTTAGATGCAAAAATCCTCAACAAAATATTAGCATATTAAACCGAGCAATATTTTTAAGAGATAACACAAGGTGACCAAGTTGGGTTTATACTAGGAATTCAAGGTTGATTCAACATTTTAAATAATCAATTAAGGTAATTCACCATATCAATAGGCTAAACATTGTTCCTAAAGTCCTAGCCAGTGCAATAAAGCAAGAAAAAGAAATAAAAGGCATACAAGTCAGAAAGAAATAAATTTTTCTCTATTGTCATATGATTTGCTGGTCTGCATAGAAAATCTCAAGGAATTTACAAGTACTTCCCAGAACTTATAAGTGAGCTTAGCAAGTACACAGGAACAAGGTCAATATGCAAAACCCAATTATATTTCTATATGTAGCAATAAAAAATTGAGAATAACAAATTTAAAAACAGTACCATCTACAATAGCACCAAAAGATGGAATGCTTTTCTATAAGTCTAACAAAATACATGCAGGATTTGTATGCTGAAAACTACAAAACATGAACTAAAGAAATCAAATAATTCAACTCTGACCTGGAGAAGACAAAAAAATTTTGAAAAATAAAGAAATCAAAGAAAACTTAAATAAATGTAGACATATAATACATACGTGGATTGGAAAACTTGATATTGTTAAAATTTCACTTCTCCCTAACTTGGTGTATATACATTCAACACAATCCCGATCAAAAGTGTAGCAGGTTTTTTTTTTTTTTTTTCAGATATTGACAAAGTGATTCTAAAATTTATGGGAGGCCAGGTGCGGTGGCTCACATCTGTAACCCAACATTTTGGGTGGCCGAGGCAGGCAGATTGCATGAGCCCAGGAGTTCAAGACCAGTTTTGGCACTATAGGGAGACCTCTGCCTCTACGGAAATTACAAGAATTAGCCTGGCATGGTGGTGCATGCCTATAGTTGCTTGAACCTGGGAGGCAGAGTCCAATGAGCCGAGATGATGCCACTGTATTCTAGCAGCCTGGGTGATGTAGTGAGACCCTGTCTCAAACACACACACACACACACACAAACACACACACACCCTTTGTGGGAAAAGGCAAAGGAAGTAGAATCACCAAAACATTTCAGAAAAAAAGAGCAAAAGTGCAACACCCACTACTTCTCACTATAGAGCTGTAGTTATTGAGACAATGTGATATTTCTCGAAGGATATACAAATTGATCAATGGAACAGAATATAGAGTCCAACAATAGACCCACATGAATATGATCAATTGATTTTTAACAAAGGTGCAAACAGAATTAATGGAGGAAGAACAGTGCTTTCATCAAATGGTCCTGGAATAATTAGACATCCATATGCAGATAAATGTACCTTGACCTACATCTCATGCCTTATTGCTATGTTCTGGATGTTCCCCAAAATTCATGTGTTGAGACAATCCCCACTGCGGTGGAACTAAGAGGTGGGATCTCTTGTGAAGTGATTAAGTCACGCAGCCTCCACCCTCAGTAATGTATTAGTGCCTAATAAAAGGGCTGGAAGGAACTAGCTTAGACCCTTTACCCTTCCACTCTCTGCTATGTGAGAACACAGTGTTTGAGGCACCATCTTGGAAGCACAGACTGGGGCTTCACTGGAAACTCAATATGCTTGTACCTGCATCTTGGAGTTCACAGCCTTGAGAACGATGTGAAATATACTTCCATTATTTCTAAATTACCCTGTTTGTGGTCAAATGAACTAAGACACTTAAACAATAACAAATGCAAAATGAATTTTTGACCTGAGTGTGAAACATCAAACTATAAAATCTTTAGAAGAAAACATTGGAGAAAATCTTCATGACCTTGGGTTAGGCAAAGTGTTCTTAGACACCAAAAACATAATCCATAAAGAAAAAAGAAGATAAATTATGCCTCATCAAAATTAAACTTTGCTCTGTGAAAGACACTGTTAAAATAAAGAAAAGCCACACACTAGGGGTAAATATCTGCAAATCATATATCTGACAAAGGGCTTGTATTCAGAATATATGAAGAACCCAACAAAAAGAAAAAACAGCTTAATTTAAAAACAGTCAAAATCTAGCCTAAGCAACATGGTGAAACCCTATTTCTACAAAAAATACAAAAAAATTAGCTGGGCATGGTGGCACACATCTTTACTCCTAGCTACTCGGGAGGCTGAGGTGGGAGAACAACTTGAGCCTGGGAGGCAGAGGTTGCAGTGAGCCACGATCGCACCACTGGACTTCAGCCTGGGCAACAGAGTGAGACCCTGTCTCAAAAACAACAACACAAAATGAGCAAATATTTCAACAGACACTTTAGCAAAGAAGATATATGAATGACAAATAAAGGCATGAAAAATGCTTTAGACATTAGGAATGCAATGTCTAATGCAAAATCATTAGACATTAGGAAAATGCAAATTAAAACCACAATGAGATACTATTATACTACATACCTATCTGAATGGCTATAAAAACTAAACCAAACCCATAATGTGAATACCAAGTTCTGGACAGTATGCAAGACAACTGTATCTTTCATACATTGCTACTAGGAACACAATAGGACACAACCACTTCAGAGACAGTTTGCCAGTTTCTTACAAAGTTAAACCTACTCTCCCCAGATGATACAGCAATCTCACACCTAGATGGTTACTCAAGATAAATAAAAACTTCTGTTCACACAAAAAATCCTGTTAACCAATGCTTTTAATAGCTTTATGGCTAAAAAACAAAAATTAGGCCAGACACGGTGGCTCATGCCTGTCATCCCAGCACTTTGGGAGGCTGAGGGGGTGTGGATCACCTGAGGTCAGGGTTCGAGACCAACCAGCCTGGCCAATGTGGTGAAACCCCGTCTCTACTAAAAATACAAAAGTTAGGCAAGCATGGTGGCACACGTCTGTAATCCCAGCTACTAGGGAGGCTGAGGCAGGAGAATCATTTGAACCTAGGAGGCAGAGGTTGCCATGAGCCAAGATAATGCCACTGCACTCCAGCCTGGGCAAAAAGAACAAAAAACAAACAAAAAAACCCCGCAAAAATTGGAAATGACCCAAATAGCCGTCAAGTGTGGAATGGATGAATAAAATATGGTATCCAAGCAATGAAATGAAGAGAACCTCAACCATAATAAGAAACAAACTACTAACCCAGCAATAAGAATGAATCTCAAACACATTATGCTAAGAGAAAAACTGCCAGACTCCAAGGGCTGCATATTCTATGTTATCATTTCTATGGCACTCTCAAAAGGCAGAACTGTCAGGATGGATGACTGATCAGCAGTAGCTTCTGCTTGGGGGTGGGGTAGCCACAACGGGTAGCATGGGGCGGGGGGGTGGGGTGCGGGGGGTGGGGCGGGTGGGAGTTTGGGATGATGGAACTCTTTTGTATTTTGATTGTGGGAGTTGTTAACCAAAAATAAAATTCAAAGGCCCCCTAACAGTCTAAATGGACCCCTCCTCTCAGCCAAGCCACTCCAAAAT
Organism: Pan troglodytes; assembly: GCF_028858775.2. Classification (NCBI taxonomy): domain Eukaryota; kingdom Metazoa; phylum Chordata; class Mammalia; order Primates; family Hominidae; genus Pan; species Pan troglodytes. The sequence goes on along the minus strand of NC_072418.2, from coordinate 32,751,749 downwards.
TAACCTGAAAAACGGGTTCAGGCCATGATGAGAGGACATGCCTCATTATACCCTCCTCCCTCTTGGAATTCAGGAAAAGCTGACCAGCATTTATTAGGTTGCTACAAAAGTAATTGCGGTTTTTGTCATTAAAGGTCATGGCAAATTACTTTTGTACCTACTTAACATCAACACAGACCTTAAGTGTGCTAAGAAACATTTACAATCTCTTTTCTCTGAAGCTTGCTACCTGGAGGCTTCCTCTGCGTGATAAAATTTGATCTCTACAACCCCTTTTTGTAACCCAGACATTCCTTTCTATTGATAATAACTCTTTAAACCCATTGCAAATCAGACAATTTAAACATCTACCTATAAGCTCGAGTCCCCCCACTTTCAGTTGTCCCACTTTTCTGGACTGAACCAATGTATATCTTGCATGATGTTTCCTGTCTCCTTAAAATGTACAAAACTAGGCTGGGCCCTGAACACCCTGGATACATGTTCTCAAGACCTCCTGAGGGCTGTGTCACAGGCCACTGGCCACTCATATTTGGCTCAGAATAAATCTGTTAAAATATTTTACAGAGTCTGATTCTTTTTTTAAACTCTTTTGAGATGGAGTCTTGCTCTGTCACGCAGGCCTGTGGTACAGTGGTGTGATCTCAGCTCACTGCAACCTCTGCCTCCCAGGCTCCAGTGATTCTCCTGCCTCAGCCTCCTTAGTAGCTGGGATTACAGGCACACGCCACCACACCCAGCTAATAGTTTATATTTTTAGTAGACATGGGGTTTCATCATGTTGGCTAGGCTGGTCTCAAACTCCTGTCCTCAAGTAATCGCCTGCATTGGCCTCCCTAAGTGCTGATAGAGGCGTGAGCCACCACACCCGGCCAAGTTTGACTCTTTGTTGACAGAGTAGTTACACTACTTTATGTATTTGCCAAAACAAATAGAATTGTACACTAAAGAATTACATTTAATGTAAATTTAAAAAATTTTAAAGCAAATATTAGTAAAATGTATAATGTTGTCATTTGTAATTGAAATTCTCATAGCATATACAGCATTTCCCACATTTGTTCTTTACATGGTTTCTGATTAGGATTTGTGTGTGTGTGTGTGCACATGTTTCAAAAGTTTAATGTGTTAGAATTTTATATTTTATTTTTAGTATTTGAGGTTTTTTTTTTATTTCAGTCGTTTTTGGGGAACGGGTGGTGTTTGGCTACATGGATAAGTTCTTTGGTGGTGATTTCTGAGATTTAGGTTCACCTTTCACCCAAGCCATCTACACTGTACCCAATGTGTAGTCTTTTATCCCTCACCCCATCCCACTCTTTCCCATGAGTCCCCAAACTCCACTGAATTATTCTTATGCCTTTGTGCTCTCAAAGCTTTGATCCCACTTATGAATGAGAACATATGATGTTTGCTTTTCCATTCTTGAGTTAGATCACTTTGAATAATAGCCGGGAGCAGTGGCTGACGCCTGTAATCCCAGCACTTTGGAAGGCTGAGGTGGGTGGATCACGAGGTCAAGAGATCGAGACCATTCTGGCCAACATGGTGAAATCCCGTCTCTACTAAAAATACAAAAATTAGCTGGGCATGGTGGCGCACACCTGTAATCCCAGCTACTCGGTAGGCTAAGGCAGGAGAATCGCTTGAGCCAAGGAGGCGGAGGTTGCAGTGAGCCAAGATTGTGCCACTGCACTCCAGCCTGGATACAGAACGAGACTCCGTCTCAAAAAAAAAAAGAAGAAAAAAAAAAGAATAATGGTCTCCAATTCCATCCAGGTTGCTGGGAATGCCATTATTTCGTTCAATGTGTTAGAATTTTAAAAAACTGGCAAGGCCTTGGAGTTGGGGTTTGGTGGCCATCTAGGCACGAATGAAGGTCACACTGGAAAGCTTCCAAGTTACCTATTGTTACAAGAGGGGGGAAAAAAAAGCAAGCACAAGGCCTGGCGCGGTGGCTCATGCATGTAATCCCAGCATTTTGGGAGGCCGGGGTGGGCGGATCACGAGGTCAGGAGTTCAACCAGCCTGGCCAACATAGTGAAACCCCGTCTCTACTAAAAATACAAAAATTAGTTGGGCATGGTGGTGCGTGCCTGCAGTCCCAGTTACTTGGGAGGCTGAGGCAGGAGAATCGCTTGAACCCAGAAGGCAGAGGTTGCAGTGAGCTGAGATAGTGTCACTGCACTCCAGCCTGGCGACAGAGCAAGACTCCATCTAAAAAAAAAAAAAGAAAGAAAAAAGGAAGCACAATCTGTCATGGCCTGAACCTCTCTCTCTCCTAATATGTTTTTGGGCAAGTTCCTCTAATGCCCTCCTAAGGGATTCTTCAGCTTTCCTGAGACGCTGGGGGTCAGAACTTCCCTTCTTTTTTCTGAAGCCACAAGAGGGAATTTCCTGGCTAAGAAGGCAGAGGAGGAAGCTCAACCTCGGAGCCTCCCTCCCCTAAACCTTCCCAAAGAGGACCCTGAATAAGTAAAAACAAGTAAATCACAAAATCAAAGACAAAAATAAAAAAACATAACCCACCCAAACAATAAAACTCCCAAACCTTTTATATCAAAAGAAATAGAGTGAAACTAGAAAAAATACACAAAACAAGAAACAACCCAGGCATAGAAATTGCCCCACAAAGCAAGGGCAAACTATCTTGCTAAAAATCTTTCAAAAGGGGCAACTAGAATTAAGAGAAACAAGATTCCAGAAATGGGCTTGGTCCTCTTTTCTTTTTTCCTTTTTTAAACTTTTTAAAAAGAGATGGGGTCTTGCTCTGTTGCCCCGGCTGGAGTGCTGTGGTACAGTTGTGGTTGAGTCCTGGGCTCAAGGAATCTTCCTGACTCAAACTCCCGAGTAGCTGGTACTACAGGCACACACCATACCTAGCTAATTTTTAAATTTTTTGTAGAGACGAGGTCTCATTATGTTACCCAGGGTGGTCTCAAACTCCTGGGCTCAAGCAATCCTCCCACCTTGGCCTCCCAAGTAACTGGGACTACACGTGTGTGCCACCATGCCCAGCTAATTTTTTTATTTTTATTTTTATTTCTGTAGAGACAGGATCTCACTATCTTGCCCAGGCTTGTCTCGAACTCCTGGGCTCAAGTGATCCTCCCACCTCGGCATCCAAAAGTGTTGGGACTGCAGGCATGAGCCACTGCACCTTCCTGAGCCTAGTTCTTAACACGGCCCCCACCTCTCACCTCCAGCCTGGGCAACAGAGCAAGACTTGGTCTCAAAAAATAAATAAATAAAAATAAATAATAAAATACTTGTTCTAAACAAACAACAGAAAAAACAACAGCAACAAGGAATCCTCAGATGTTTCATCAAATTAAATTGAAAGTTAAAAAAACCAAGTGAAACATCGGTCCCCAAAGGCTTGTCGTGAATTCTCTGCCCTCACCTCTCCTTTCTTCTTGTCCCGGAGGCAGGCACTGGGATCTCTTTTAGCTATTTCATTTTAGCCATCTAGGGTTTTTAAAAGCCTGGAGTCTGCCTCAGACAGGACTGAGGGTTTCTGAGCATCTGGAGGCCCAGGGGACTGGGCATGAAGTGAAAGACTGAACAGCAGCTTCTTCAAGGTAGAGATGGGCAGAGTTCCGAGTGGATGAATTAACACCTGGGAACCGTCTAAGGCAGCATACGCACATAGCAAACATGCGTAAGGATCAGTTACTCTTATTACTGTTTCCTGCATTGTGACCAGGGTGTGATTTTGGAATATCTATATCCTGTTTAAGAAAGTGAATGCCGGCCGGGCGCGGTGGCTCATGCCTGTAATCCCAGCACTTTGGGAGGCCAAGGTGGGCAGATCACCTGAGGTCAGGAGTTCAAGACCAGCCTGGCCAACATAGTGAAACCCCTTCTCTACTAAAAATACAAAAAATTAGCTGGGCATGGTGGCGGGCGCCTGTAATCCTAGCTACTAGAGAGGCTGAGGCAAGAGAATCAGTTGAACCCAGGAGGTGGAGGTTACAGTGAGCCGAGATTGTGCCCCTGCACTCCAGCCTGGGCAACAAGAGCAAAACTCCATCTCAAAAAAGAAAAAAAAAAAAAAAAAAAAAGAATACCAGGCTGGGCTTAGTGGCTCACACCTGTAATACCAGCACTTTGGGAGGCTGAGGTGGGTGGATCACCTGAGGTCAGGAGTTCAAGACCAACCTGACCAACATGGTGAAACCCCATCTCTACTAAAAATACAAAAAAAAATTAGCCAGGTGTGGTGGCACTATGCCTGTAATCCCAGCTACTCAGGAGGCTGAGGCAGGAGAATTGCTTGAACCCAGGAGGAAGAGGTTGCAGTGAGCCGAGATCCTACCATTGCACTCCAGCCTGGGCAACAAGAGTGAAACTCCGTCTCAAAAAAAAAAAAAAAAAAGTGAATCCCTTGTTTTCTTTCTCTGGTATTAAGACTGCCCTGATTTCCCTGTCCTACCCCACATCCCCTACATCAGCATCAAGGTCACACAGGACCCCGGCTCTAGTCAGTCTCAATCAGAGGCAGGGTTTCACCTTGTCAAGGGCTCTTTGAATATCTGGAGTTCAAATCTCTTTACTCAATTTACTTATTCCTGAATTAATCCCATAAGGCATAGAACAGATTTTCTCAGTGGGCAGCGTCTCATCAAACTCAAATCCAGCATGTATTTATTCTCTTTCGGTTTGAGACATTACTCAGTTCTAAGCTCAGAGAGGAGACTTCTTTTCAAGGTCATTGCATACGGTTGAGCAAGTTGGCCACTGCACAAACATGCCCAGCAGAGGTGAGAGCACTGAAAGGCAGCATTCACTCCACTTGGCAAGCTGCATCTCCTAGGCTGCACGAGCTGGATGCACTTCTCACTCTTTTCACACACTCCCGAAGCGCCCATGCTCTTTCGTGTTCCTGCTCTATCTCTTGGCACGATACAATTTTTCTCTGTGGTTTTGGCTCCCTGGCTATCAGGCCCGGGGACAGGAAATTGGGCTCCGTTCCCGTTGTGCACACCCACAGTAGTGGCTCAACACAGTTTTTGGCTGATTTGGGTTGAATTTCTCTTTAGGGGTGAAGGAAATCAAAACATTTCACCCCAAAATACACTTCTTTGACATATTCTGAGATGACTGTTCAGAGGGCCTGCGAACAGAAGTGGCAAAGCTGTCTTTTATGTGGGAGATTTGCATCTGTAGAAAAAACATCTGCACTAATGCAGCCAGGTTTTCTCTGAGTCTCTTCCCTGTCCAGATCTAGGAAAGAATCTGACGCCTTTAAAAATCTTTAGGAAACACCATCTATTCTCTCTGAGGGCTGCTACCTGGGAGGCTTCATCTGCATAACAAGCCCACCTATGCTAGCCAGGACTTCTCTTCTTCCCCTCCAATCCCTCCTTGCCGCTATAACCTGATTTGCCGCTATAACCTGATTTGCTGCCATAAGCCATTTCTGGACATGCTCTGAGTGCCCCCTCTGCCTGTTTTTTCTGTAACCCCAACATGGCATATAAGCTTCTGTATAGCACGGTGGGTAGGGTAATCACTCTGTGGTTCTCCTCCGCGTGCATGTTAATACATGTGCATGCCTTTTCTCTAATTAATCTGCCTTGTTCAGTTGATTTTCCAGCAAACCTTCAGAGGGAGAAGGAGAAATTGTCCCTTGGCCCCTACAGTTTTGGCACTGTGAGCAGGAGACTGACACCATTCTGCTCTCCTGGGAGCTGCAGTGAAGGAAACCCAGGACCTGACAAACTGGCAGAAGGGTAAGAATTTCTTACCAGCCGGGCTCCCAGCCTCTCTCTCTGTAAAATCCAGTCAAGCAAATAGTAAAAATGACTGTCATTTTTCCCTCTGCAAAATTTTGATTGATGGGAGAAAAGAATTTGTGTGGCTAGTCTTGGGTGTGGCAACTCTGGTGTACTTTTTGGTAGGAATATTAATATTGTTTGATCTTTTTTCCTCCCAGAAATAGTCCTTTCCTTTGTTTTTGTCCTTTTTTGTTGCTCTGTCATAACAAGGGGCCCCATAGTGTTACCGGAAAGCGGTCCCGATCCAGACCCCAAGAGAGGGTTCTTGGATCTCGCGCAAGAAAGAATTCAAGATGAATCCATAGAGTAAAGTGAAAGTAATTAAGAAAGTAAATGAATAAGGCCGGGCGCGGTGGCTCACGCCTGTAATCTCAGCACTTTGGGAGGCGGGTGGATTACTTGAGGCCAGGAGTTCAAGATCACCTTGGCCAACATGGTGACCCCATCTCTACTAAAAATACAAAAATTAGCCGGGCATGGTGGCGGGTGCCTGTAATCCTAGCTACTCAGGAGGCTGAGGCAGGAGAATCGCTCAAACCTGGGAGGTGGAGGTTGCAGTGAGCTGAGATCACTGCACCTGGGTGACAAGAACGAAACTCTGTCTCAAAAAAAGAAAGAAAAAGAAAGTAAAGGAATAAAGAATTGTTACTCCGTAGGCAGGGCAGTATGGAGGGCTGCTGGTCGCCTATTTTTATGTTATTTCTTGATTATATGCTAAACAAGGGGTGGGTTATTCATGAGTTTTCTAGGAAAGGCCTGGGTAATTCCTGGAGCCGAGGGCACCTTCCCTTTTTAGACCATATAGGGTAACTTCCTGACGTTGCCATGGCATCTGTAAACCATCATGGTGCTGGTGGGAGTGTCTTTTAGCATGCTAATGCATTATACCTAGCGTATAATGAGCAGTGAGGAAGACCAGAGGCCACCTTCATCGCCATCTTGGTTTTGTGGGATTTGGCCGGCTTCTTTACTGCATGCTGGTGTTTTGTTTTGTTTTGTTTTTGAGACGGAGTCTTGCTCTGCGGCCCAGGCTGGAATGCAATGGCTCGATCTCGGCTCACTGCAACTTCCGCCTCCCGGGTTCAAGTGATCCTCCTACCTCTGCCTCCCGAGTAGCTGGGATTACAGGCGGCTGCCACTACGCCTGGCTGAATTTTGTATTTTATAGTAGAGACGGGGTTTCACCATGTTGATCAGGCTGGTCTCGAACTCCTGACCTCAGGTGATCCGCCTGCCTTGGCCTCCCAAAGTGCTGGGATTATAGGTGTGAGCCACTGCGCCCGGCCTGCATGCTGTTTTATCAGCAAGTACTTTGTGACCTGTATCTTTTGCCGACCTCCTGTCTCATCCTGTGATTATGAATGCCTTAACCTCCTGGGAATGCAGCCCAGTAGGTCTCAACCTTATTTTACCTAGAGAGCCTATTCAAGATGGAGTCACTCTGGTTCAAATGTCGCTCTGCCAATGCGGGGGACACAATGCAGAACTCTCTCAAGCTGGTTGTTCCAGCCAGCCCTGCAGACTGGTCAGTTTGTTTTTCTGGTTGGGCTGGAATATAAACTTCACTGTTGGTCCCCAAAATAAAAACCAGTTGAGGTTCCTTCTCATCTTGTTTTATGTTCTTGAGAGCTTGACTTATGACCAAGTGGGAACACTCTCTTGTCTCTGCCTCTGGGGACTGATATTAATAGGTCATGTCAGGTGGCCAGTCTGAAAATGGCTGGAAGTCCGAGACATGTTAAGATTTTAAGCAGCACATATCTTGTTCTGAATGTGTCAAGCTCTCAGGAAAGTTTGTCTTAAGAGATCCCATCCTGGCTGGGCACGGTGGCTCATGCCTGTAATCCCAGCACTTTGGGAGGCCGAGGTGGGCAGATCACTGGAGGCCAGGAGTTCGAGACCAGCCTGGCCAACATAGCGAAACCCCGTTTCTACTAAAAATACAAAAATTACCTGGTCGTGGTATTGCACACCTGTGATCCCAGCTACATGGGAGGCTGAGGGATGAGAATCACTTGAAACTGGGAGGTGGAGGCTGCAGCAAGCTGAGATTGAGCCACCGCACTCCAGCCTGGGTGACAGAGGGAGACCCTGTTCCCCCCTGCACCCCCTACCACCAAAAAAAAAAAAAAAAAAAAAGAGATCTCATCCTAGGTGACTTCTGTTGTCTCAACCCTTGTTGCCTTGTTAGTCCTGGGAAAATCCAATCCTAGGAGGGCCTGCCTGGTTTCACAGATTAACGAGTTTGTGTCTGGTGGCTCTCCACAAATTTGTGGGTTACTGGAGGCATCTTACGTGCAAACACCATCCTTAACCATCTGTGGCAACAAGAGTCTTTTGTGGTTATGTATGGTGGCTCATGCCTCTAATCCCAGCACTTCCGATGGCAGAGGTGGGAAGATCACTTGAGGCTAGGAGTTTGAGACCAGCCTGGGCAACATAGCAAGATCCTGACTCTACAAAATATAAAAAAAATTAGCCAGGCATGGTGGTACACACTTGTGGCCTCAGCTACTTGGAAGGCTGAGGTGGGAGGATCACTTAAGCCCTGGAGTTTGAGGCTGCAGTGAGCTATGATCATGCCACCATACTCTAGCCTGGTGACAGAACAAGATGCTGGCTCACAGTAAAAAAAAAAAAAAAAAAAAAAAAAGAGTCTTTTTGTATGTTAGACTATTCCTAGGAGTGAATTTTTTTGGAGGAAATCTTTGATATTGCCTTCTCCAGTAAACATCTTGTTTTAAACCTGGAAAATCACACCCTGGGGTTTCCATGAAGAGGCTATTGGATTGAGTCACTATCGGAAGAAGTACACCCTAGGAAATTCTCATTAGTGGCCAAAAGATGGATCCTTTCAATGAGAAAAACTCCTAAATCTTAAAAAAATTAGAGATCTCTCATTCTAAACAATTGCTTTATTTGTATTTATGGGAAGATTAAATGAAAGGAAGAATATAGTGTCATGGCTAGCCTTAGCAACTCTCTCAGCTCAATTAAAAAGTAAAAATCTCACTTAAAACAAAGTTACAATCCTTTGTCTGCTAAACCACCCACGGTGGGTCCCCTGTGGGACTCACAGTGAAGGCTGCTCCACCTTGTAGTTTAGCTAAAATTCCATGCTCCCTCTGCCATGGCCTGGATTTGCTTTCCAGTCAGGGAATCAGTCCCTTTTAGTTTGATATTTGTATGACCTTTGACTTTGGGGGTATCCATTTGTTATTGATCCTTTTCCACAGATAGCTTTTGATTTCCTGTCTGTGGGGAGATACGGGACTTTAGAGCCTTTGTGTGTAGATGGTTAGCTGAGAAGCTGAGACCCTAACAGCTACCAAAACTCTCCTTTCTTTCCCCTCCTTCTCCCTCTCCTCCTCTTTCTCCTCCTCCATCTTCTTCTTCCACTTCTTCTTCTGCTTCCTCCTCTTCCTCTTCTTCCTTTTTTTCTTCTTTCCTCCTCCTTCACCTCCTTCTTCTTTTCTCCTCCTCCTCTTCTGCTTCTCTTTCTTCCTTTTCTGACAGGGTTTTGCTCTGTTGCCCAGTATGGATTGTAATGGCAGACTCATGGCTCACTGCAGCCTCCACCTCTCGGGCTTAAGTGATCCTCCCACCTCAGCCTCCCAAGTAGCTGGGACCAAAGGTGTACACCACCACGCTCAGCTAATTTTAATTTTTTTTTTTTTTTGTAGAGATGAGGTCTCCCTATATTGCTCAGGCTGGTCTCGAACTCCTGGGCTCAAGCAATCCTCCCACTTTGGCCTCCCAAAGTGCTGGGATTTCAGGCATTAGCCACTGTCCCCAGCCGTTTCTTTTCTTTGAGATGTCTTTTGGGGTGGTTCTGGATCTTGTGAAGTAGGAGGGTACCTTTGGTAAAAAAGGGAAAAAGCCAGGAATTTGTCTTGGGTAAAAACTGATAATTAGAAATTTGAAAAGTTTTCTTTCTTTCTTTATTTAAGAGATGGGGGTCTCACCTTCTTGTCCAGGCTCGTCTTGAACTCCTGGGCTCAAGTGATCCTCCCACCTTGGCCTCCCACAGTGCTGGGTGTTACAGTGGATGGCAGGGCAAAAGAGGACCCCACCCCACCAGGAATGTCAGGCGATCATCAGGTGATGGTCAGGCAGTTGTTACACTGTCTCTCTAAAATAATAATTGGTCGCAGCCAGTGCCAGGGAAAGGCGGTCTCCTTTTAGATAGAAAAAACCTGAAGCTGGTCATCAGCAGCTTCTCGATAAGATCCCAGAAGTTGGGGCCGGGCGCGGTGGCTCACGCCTGTAATCCCAGCACCTTGGGAGGTGGGCAGATCACGAGGTCAGGATATCAAGACCAACCTGACTAACACGGTGAAACCCATCTCTACTAAAAATACAAAAAAATAGCCAGGCGTGGTGGCATGCGCCTGTAGTCCCAGCTACTCGGGAGGCTGAGGCAAGAGAATCGCTTGAAGCCGGGAGGTCGAGGTTGCAGTGAGCCGAGATCACGCCACTGCACTCCAGCCTGGGCGACAGTGAGAGACTCCGTTCTTAAAAAAGAAAGAAAGAAAAAAGAGTCAGCAGGGCGGATTGGAAATCCCCCATCATTAAAAAAAAAAAAAAAAAAAAAAAAAAAAAAATCTCAGGAGTTGGGCAGCTGGGCTCAATCGCGCACATTAAGAGGCAAAATGGTGGTGTTTAACTGGTCTATGACCTTCGCCTAGGAAGGCTAGATTATGGGGAGAACGCCTCAAGTGAGCATGCGTACGACTCCAGTAAACACACTGCGCATGCTCCTCTCCCAAGCGCTAGCGGGCCACGGTGCCTGTGGACAGCCCAACCCACCGGCAACATCAGGGGAGAAGTGCTGTAAGACCCCACAGGTATGCCGACGTGTAAGACCCCAAGTCAAAAGGTGAAACCCCGCACTTGTCCTTCAAGTCGCCTGCTTGGGCCTCTTCCAAGTGTACTTTCTTTACTTTTGTTCCTGCTCTAATAAACTTCCACTCCTGCTCTGAAACTTGCTTTGGTCTTTTCTTCTGCCTTCCGCCCCTCATTCGAGTTCTTTCTGCTGGGGAGGCAAGAATTGAGGCTGCTGTAGACCCGTACGGATTCGCCGCCGGTAACATATTTTGGGGAACACGGATAACTTCCACTACTGACACTGGGATTACAGATGTGAGCCACCGTGCCTGACCTGAAACGTTTTTGTTTGTTTGTTTTGTTGTTGTTGTTGTTGTTTTTGAGACAGACTCTCGCTCTGTCTGTGGCCCAGTCTGGAGAGCAAAGGCGCCACCTCGGCTCACCGCAACCTCCGCCTCCCGGGTTCAAGCTATTCTCCTGCCTCAGCCTCCCGAGTAGCTGGGATTACAGGTGCCCACCACCCCGCCCAGCTAATTTTTGTATTTTCAGTAGTGACGGGGTTTCATCGTGTTGGCCAGGCTGGTCTGGAACTCCTGACCTCAAGTGATCCACCTGCCTCAGCCTCCCAAAGTGCTGGGATTACAGGCATGAGCCACTGTGCCTGAGCTCTGAAAAGTTTTTTTTTTTTTAAGAGCTCTATGGGCAGAAGTCAGCTTAATTGAAAGCTGATATTCTATATATTCATTAATACTGTGCATTCATGAGCTGGGAGGGTGGTGCTCCCAATTCCACGGGAACAGAAGCTCCTGTGCTTGGGACCCTTCCCAGCCTGGCTGTACATACCCCTTCATCTGGCTGTTTATTCTTTTAAAATAGCCTGTGTGATAAACTGGTGAATGTGTTTCCCTGGGTTCTGTGAGCTGCTCTGGCAAATTAATTGAACCCCAGGAAGGGGTTGTGGGAACCCCGATTTATAGTCAGCAGGGCAGCAGCACAGGAAGAATAACTGGAGTTTGCAATTGGCCCCAGAAGTGGAGGCAGTGTTGGGGATGGACCCCTCACCTGTGGGATCTGCAGGTAGATGGTGTCAGAATTGAAGTAAAGGACACCCTGTTAGCGTCCGCTGCAGGACCGATTGCTTTCTGGGTGTGCGGGGAAAACCCCCTCATATTTGGTCAGTCTTCTGTGTTGATTATCGTGGGGGAGAGCAGAGGAAAAATAGTTTGTGTTTTTTCCACTCAAGTAGCAATACCAGTCACTTACCGGGCATTTGCGATGTGCTAGGCAGTGTGCTAAGTACTTCCATAGACAGTGCACTCAAGCCTTACAACATCCCTGTGAAGTTAGTTCTATGACCAATCTCATGGTTGATCTCTTCGCAGATGAGAAGAGTTTTAAGGACTTTCCCAAGTGGCAGAGCTGACACTCGCATCCGGGCTGTCTGACTCTAGAGCACTTGCCCTGGGCTGTTCATGTGCATGAACCAGGCCTCACCTTACCTGGGGCACATCTGCTTCTCTCTGGCAAGTTCCTATATGGTCATTCATTCATGTTCTGTCTTTGTCTGGACATCATCTCAAATTCTTTTTTTTTTTTTTTTTTAGAGAGACAGAGTCTTGCTCTGTTGCCAGGCTGGAGTGCAGTGGCGCAATCATAGTTCACTGCAGCCTCGAACTCAAGCAATCCTCCTGCCTCAGGCTCCCAAGTAGCTGGGACCACAGGTGTGTGCCATCACACCTGGATAATTGATATTTTTTGTAGAGACAGGGGTCTCGCTATGTTGCCCAGGCTGGTCTTGAACTCCTGGCTTCAAGTGATCCTTCCGCTTCGGCCTTCAGATTATCTGGGATTACAGACATGAGCCACTGCGCCCGGCCCTTAGCTTTTCATAGGGGTTTCTATCCCTTACCCCCTTACCCTCCTGGATTCCCTAAATCTTCCTACTCCTGTCTTTATGCTTGCTAGATTTTTTCTTTTTGAGACGGAGTTTTGCTCTTGTTACCCAGGCTGGAGTGCAGTGGTGTGATCTCTCTCGGCTCACCACAACCTCCACCTCCTGGGTTCAAGTGATTCTCCTGCCTCAGGCTCCCTAGTAGCTGGGATTACAGGCATGTGCCACCATGCCCGGCTAATTTTGTATTTTTAGTAGAGACGGGGTTTCTCCATGTTGGTCAGGCTGGTCTCAAACTCCCAACCTCAGGTGATCCCCCCGCCTCGGCCTCCCAAAGGGTTGGGATTACAGGCGTGAGCCACCGGGCCCGGCCCATGCTTGCTAATTTAATTCAAATATAACCAGGGTCTCAAATAGCCTAGTCCCTGTGTGTATCATAGTCAGAGAAAGATCGAGCTACATCACAAAATAATTGAAAGTATTTATAAGTCTGTACTCTGTTTCTTGAAGAAATGCCACAAGAAAACATATATTCTTAAGGCTCAGCAAATGTTTAAAACTCCTTCCTCTCCATCTGCTTGTTCCATCCTCCTAGTTGATGGCGACAGATCTTCGAGACTCCTTTTCTTCCCCATTCTTGTCTCCCAGTTTCCCAAATTCTCCCCAGTGCTCAGCCAGGGCGGCTTTCCATTTCCTTACTTTCTCATCTTGTTCTATCTCAGCCGTTTTATTACGTAGGTCAATTTCACCTCTCTAGTGTCTTGGGTTTTCTTTTTCCTTCATTTATTATCCAGACCTAGCACAGTGAAGGACAGGCCAGCGCATGACCCAGAAAGCAAAAATTCCTTCCCCTGGTAAGCTGACTGGGGGCAGGACGGGGGGAGAGAGAGAGAGAGAGAGAGAGAGAGAGAGAAGGCTCAGAATTCCTAGCCATGCATGCTTGTAGGTTGTAGCATTAGTGAGATGAATTGAGCTGCCCTGGGAGTGAGCGTGGTTGGTTGCTCCTGGCAGGAGAGGAGAAAATATCTCCAAGTAAGAGTCCCTCGCAGCCTTCTTGTTTGTGTCTCTGCTGAAACATCCCATTCCCTGTGTACGGGGACCCATTTATTGTTAAGGATGTCAGCCTCCATTCCATTGTGGGCCACCCATGGGTTCCGCCATGTGAGCAGATGTGGTGAAGGAAGGGTGGGGGGCTGAGCTCTGGCCCTGACAGCCAGCATTGGTGTTTTCTTCTTCTCCAAGCAGCACCACAGCTTTTCTCCCCCACTGCCTGCAGACTTTTTATAATAGCAATAAGACAGCACTGGGGAAGCTCATCTTGTACGAACTCCGGGGAGTAATCATCTCATCACATTCCGGGCTGATTTGAGGCACTCATCTGGACCAAATGCCTCCCCACACCCCGGGAGCAGTTTTATGAGGCAGCAGCCAAGCCCCATCGAGGCTTATTGCTTAATTAAAAACAAATTCCCAAGTAATTTATTTTTTTTTGTTTTTCATTTTTTTCTTTTTTCTTTTTTGGCCTTCTCATAAAACCTCCAGCCACACAAAGGGTGTGGGAGAAGTCCAGAACTCAGGAGCGGAAGCTGAAATGTATGGCCCCAGTCGCTGTGCCGGCCGCCGTGCCACTTGGGGTTAGGCTGGTGTGAAATAGAAAGTCTTCCCGTGGGGCCAGACCCTGGGGAACTCTTAGAGAGGGAGGGATGTGGCAGAGGGGCACGTCAGGCAGGAAGTCATCCCTCAGCCCCTGACCTGGGGCTTTAGCATGACTGCTGAGAGTTGTGACAGCCCCTTCAGAATGCCACCACTCCCACTGGGGCCTTGCCAGGTAGAAAGGCACTTATCTTTCTGGGCTCCTGGGGAAGGCTTTAGTGCCTAAGGCCAGAGAGTCAGAGGGAGGCCCACTTCTCTGGGCTGCACCCACCCCTGCTTGGCTCTTCAAAGGTATCGTCTGAGCCCTAGGAGAGCCTGGCCTGGGACCAGGGGCCTGCATACCCACAGCCCAGCCCTGCCATGACTCAGGGTGACTTTGGGCCACTCGTTTTTCCTTCCGGGCCTCAGTTTCCCCATTGAACACGGAGAACAGGTCTTATTTGTCTCACAAGGTGATGAGGGAACCAGAGTAGCCAACAGAGCTGGATGAGCTGGGGCTTCCCTCCCACTTGCAGGGCACGAGGAAGACAGTGCTGGCGCTGGGTTTGTTTCAGACAAGGAGCCAGGAGTCCCAACTGCCTGGCAAGGCCGGGGGGAGAGGGGCTCTCACTCCTTCTACCAGGAGTCAGTGGGAGGCAGAGAGGCCAGGAAGTGAGGGGAGAGGCAGCAGAAAGAAGTGTGTGTGCTTATATGTGTGGGAGGGTTGATCGCAAGTGTGCACGTGTGTCTGTGCATGTGTGTGCATGCATGTGGGAGTGTGTGTGTCCAAAGGCCCAAGTGTCTTTGTGCATTTGTCTGTGAATGGAGATTCACATAGAAAACCACATACTCAGCTAGGCGTGAGTGGCTCACGCCTGTAATCCGAGCAGTTTGGGAGGCTGAGGCAGGTGGATCACTTGAGGTCAGGAGTTTCACCTGGCAAGCATGGTGGAACCTTGCCTCTACTAAAAATACAAAAATTAGCAGGGCGTGTTGGTGGGCTCCCGTAGTTCCAGCTACTCGGGAGTCTGAGGTGGGAGAATCTGAACCTGGGAGTTGGAGCTTGCAATGAGCTGAGATGGCGCCACTGCACTCTAGCCTGGGCGACAGAGCGAGACTCAAAAAAAAAAAAAAAAAAAAAAAAAAAAGGGTACATACTCTAAGGCCAAGCTGCCAGGCTTCAAATGCATTACTCTGAGCAAGTGACTTAACCTCTCTGGGCCTCAATTTTCTTATCTGCAAAGTGGGATTGATATCTGGACCTCATGCAGTGGTTATAAGGATTAAATTAGTTAATATATGGGAAGTGCTCAGAATAGTGTCTGGCAAGCGCTACATGAGTGTGTGTGCATCTCTAAGTGCATGCGTGTGTGCATGCACACCGTTGCATGAGTGTCTGTGAGCACGTGTGTGTCTAGTGTAAAGGATATTCGTGTTACGTGTGTGCATGTGTGTATGAGCAGACCTGTATCTATGCCTGCAGATGTGTATGGGTGTGCACTTGTGTGTGCGTGATGGGGTGTGTGTGTGTCTGTGGGTGAATAGGAGCTCCTCCGCTCTGTTGACAGTTCCCCAGGACCTGAAGGGAATCCTGCATGGTGCGGAAGACACTCACACCCCAGGCAGGCACTTGCCCTGGCCTCCACTGGGCCCTAGGTCTTCTAGCTTGGTGGATCAGAGCTCTCTGTGCCGGGGCCTGGGGCCTGACTCTAGCACCCAGTGAGGAGATACTTTGCCTTCTTTGTCACTCGTGGGGCATTTCTCTTCTCAGGGACTCTACAGGGGGCAGGGCTAATGTTCTGGAAGGATTCAGATCACCTTAAGCCACATTTCTAACTGGCTCTAGGTTGCACAGCTAGCCACTGGCTACGTGGGGGATTAGTGCCATGAGGCCAGAACTTGGACAGGGGCCTGGGTGACAGTCACCAAAGCTCTGACCTAGGGAACAAACTGAGCTGTAGCAGGAGCTGCGTGAGAGCCCAGGTGTGACAAGATAGCTGGGACACAGGACAACAAGGTCTCTTTCCTGAGATGAGCTGCTAAGGACCTAAAGCCACAGCCTCTCTCATTAAGGTCAGACACAGGGTGGCCATAAGTGTGATTCCTGGCTCTGATTTGCAAGTTAGGGCTCCTTTTCTTGCACCCCCCCAGGCTAACCCAGCTGGGCTTTCCAGGTTAGCAGAAGAGGCCTTAAAGGCAGTACGGTTTTGTATTTATTTATCTTTAAAATGTGCATAGATCCATGCACAGAGGAAGAAGCAGAGCCTTCTGACCCACCCAGGAGGCCTCCCTCAGGCACCCTCCCCAGCATCAGCTCCCTGGGGATTACCACTCTCTGCCTACCTTTACCATGCCACCCATTTTTGAACTTTATGTGTATGGGACCATTGAGTATGTATTTTTGTGTGTCTGTCTTCTTTCTGTCCATGCTGTGTTTGTGAGAACTGTCCACACTGTTGGTGAGGCAATAGCTTGTTCATTCACATGGCTGTATGGATTTCTGTTTGTGAATATTCCATTATCAATTTCCATTCATAAATGAACTACACTCCATTTGTCTATATGTCCAGGCTGAACATCCAGGCACTTTACATGGGACACGACTAATAATGCTCTAGGAACATTCTGGCCCATGTCTTTGGGTGAACATAGGCACCTGCTTCTGATGGGTAAATATCTGAGAGCAGAATTGCTGGGCCAGAGGAAATGCATGTCTTTGCTCTCATAGATACTGCTATAGTTTTCCAAAGTGGTTGTACCAATTTGCCAGTCCACCCACAGGGTATGAGGCTTTCAGTTGCTCCAAATTCTTGCTAGCCCTTGCATTGTTTTTCCTTTTCGTTTTAGCTGTTTTTGTGGGTTTATAATAAGGTAATGTGGTTTTGGTTATACTTTTTTTTCTTTTTTATTTTTTTGAGTTGACAGGTGATTAAATAGAATTTCTTTAATGACAAATGAGGTTGAGCTTCTCTTCCTACGTTTATTGGCCATTTGCAACTTTTTGCTCATTTTTCCATTGACTTATCTGCTTTTTCCTTATTGATTTGTAAGACTTTAAAAAATAGATTCTGGATATGAATTGATTGTTGGATATGTATATTGTAAATATCTTGTCCCACTCTATGGCTTGACTTTTCTCTCACTTAAGGCAGTGTTTTGATAAAAAAAAGTTTTTAATTTTTAAGTTCTTAACTTTTATGTTGGATAATACATTTTTTAAGTCAAACTAGAAATACACAGTGAGATTTCTGGCTGATATATTCTTTTATTTTCCACTTTTCAATTATGCCTTTATCTAGGTATATGCTATTTAGAAGCAAGGACTTCTTAAAAATTACATGTGCTATGAAATTGTCCAACTCAAGTCACATTTTCTAACAGACTTAAATTTTTTTTTTTTTTTTTAGAGATAGGGTCTCATTCTGTTATCCAGGCTGGAGTGCAGTGGCACAGTCATGGCTAACTTCAGCCTGGAACTCCTGGGCTCAAGCAATCCTCCCACCTCAGCCTCCTGAGTAGTGGGGACCACAGGTGCACACAATAGCCAGCTTCCCATAGCGTTTTTTCTTTTTCTTTTCTTTTTTTTGAGACAAAGCCTCACTCTGTTGCCCAGGCTGGAGTATAGTGGCACAATCTCAGCTCACTGCAACCTCCACCTCCCAGGTTCAAGCAGTTTTCGTGCCTCAGTCTCCCAAGTACCTGGGATTATAGGTGCGTGCCACCACGCTTGGCTGATTTTTTTAGTTTTTATTTTTAGTAGAGTTGGGTTTTGTCATGTTGGCCATGCTGGTCTTGAACTCCCGGCTTCAAATGATCTGCCTGCCTTGGCCTCCCAAAGTGCTGGGATTACAGGTGTGGACTACCATGCTCGGCCATCCTACAGACTTTAATATTAAAAATAAGGGATGAGTCTTCTAGAAATAATTTTGTTTGAAATTATGAAAAACCACTGGGAAAAAGTAGCAAACCTTTACATGAGAAGTCATGATTTGTGCAAGATGAGTGTGGCTGATATTGGGGTACAAACCAGGGATAACTTGTTCACAGAGCTGAAAAGAAAACAGTTCTTTTCTCTATTTTTAGAATTCTCAATTGTCTCCTGGGATTACAATTCCTATAGACTAGCTGAGCCCACACACTTTTCTTCCACTTGCTTTCCTCCCCTCTCATCCCCATCATCACTTCAGAAATGAGAGCCAAGTGGCCAAAATCAGCTCTTGGAAGATTGCAATCAAGAGCAGAGATCTTAAACCACTTCAAAAAAAGGCAGCCCTTCCTGGGAAATTGAAGGGTCATTCATTAGTATCTGCAGAAAAACATTCCAGAGAAGAGACTGCAAAAAGCCACTGTCGCAGAAGGGGAGGACTTGACTGTTGATCACGGTGGGCACCCAAAGGGTACCGGAGCAGGGACTCCCAGAGGGTGACCACAGAAAGGCAGGTGGTCCAGGGGTCTCTCGGCTTTTCTTCTTCTTCTTCTTCTTTTTTTTTTTTAAGATGGAGTCTCGCTCTGTTGCACAGGCTGGAGTGCAGTGGCGTGATCTCAGCTCACTGCAACTTCCGCCTCCCAGGTTCAAGAAATTCTCCTGTCTCAGCCTCCTGAGTAGCTGGGATTACAGGTGCCCACAACCACGCCCAGGTAATTTTTGTATTTTTAGTAGAGATGGGATTTCACCTTATTGGCCAGGCTGCTCTCAAACTCCTGACCTCAGGCGATCCACCCACCTCGGCCTCCCAAAGTGCTGGGATTACAGGTGTGAGCCACTGCGCCCAGCCTGGCTTTTCTTCTTTGAGGAGTTAGCAGGGCCTGGTGGTGGCCTGGAATGACCCCACTGAATTTGTGTAGTTTTGTTGGGGAAAGCAGTGGCTCAGACATCCTGGGTTCAAATCCCTACTGTTCCATCTTCCCAGGGGAGGACAAGCTCCTGAGGCTCACGGGTGAATCTGGATGTTCCTAATTGCCTCTTGAAGCTGTTGCTAAGATTTGAAGGGGTTACCTGTAGAGCACTCAGTAGTGACTTAATCAGTGCTCTGTAGGAGGCACTGCTGGTGCCCTGCCCATAGCCTGCAAGTTAAAGTTTCTGCATCTTTTTACCTGAGGGCATTCTGCAAAGCTCCAGTGTGCAACTGTGCCTACCTCATGGTCATCAGGAAATGCCAGGGGATTAACACCTTCTGGGACGGCCCCTACCAAGTGGCACTGGTGGATCAATACCCCAACTCCTTCACCTCAGATGGGATCATGGAATGGGTGTTTTATGCAGTCTCCCAGAGTACCAGGGAGGCCTTGGACCTCCAGAATGCTGAGAAGATGGCTGCTGCGTCACTTCTGCCTCCCAAATCTCAGGGAATGTCTCTTGTGGCCCAACCCATGCGAACTGGGAACTGCATAGGGAAGGACATGCTGGGAAATGCAGCTGCAGCTCATGTGGGTCCACACAATACCAATCCTCCCCAAGGACCCCTCATTAGGCTGCACCTGTTACTTCAGGAGCTCAGAGGAATGGATACATTATTGTTATTATTGCCACCCAGCATCCAGCTCCCTCATTTTAAAAAATAGCACCTTGGCTCGGTGCAGTGGCTCATACCTGTAATCCCAGCACTTTGGGAGGCTGAGGTGGATGGATCACTTGAGGCCAGGAGTTCGAGACCAGCCTGGCCAACGTGGTGAAACCCCATCTCTACTGAAAATACAAAAAAATTAGCCAGGCATGGTGGTGCACACCTGTAGTTCCAGCTACTTGGGAGGCTGAGGCATGAGGATTGCTTGAACCTGTGAGGCGGAGGTTGCAGTGAGCCAAGATGACGCCATTGCACTCCAGCCTGGGCAACAGAGTGAGACCCCACCTCAAAAAAAAAAAAAAAGTACCTTGATTTCCTTTAGAGGAACAGCCTCCTTCCTGACACTCACTTTCCAGAACTCTGTTTCCAGAACAGAAGCCTATGATGCAGATGTGGCCAATCAGTGCCCTGGGGCTCCAGCAGCAGTGCAGGAATGCGGAACTGATCATAAAGATCCAACCAGCATGAAGAAATTCTGACACTGGAGGAAGGGCTACCGGGAGAAAACATTTCTCTTTTCCCCAGCCAGCCGTCAGCTAGCCTGAGAGAATGTGAGGCTGGGGCTACCATCTTGCCACTATGAAGAGAGAACCTGCTGAGCAAGGAGGCAACACAGAGCCAGATATGGAGAGAAATAAGCAGTCTTGAAATGCTGTTTCATCCTCTGGATCAAACCATTCCTGAAGGTAGCGCTTTCAATTCTGACCCTTCAATTATGGGGTTCATTGAATTCCCTTTTTGTTTAGCCAGTTTACATTCAGTTCTATGTCACTTGCAAACAAAATCCTTCCAACAGATGCACTCGATGGCCACAGGCCAAAGTCAGTGTCTCCTGGAGTGGCAGCTCTGAGACGTGTCCACATGGGACCACAGTGTAGAGAAGCCACACACCACCATAGTGCTCCTGAACCAGAAGAGATCATGGGCTTCTATAGAGGGGGGTGAGCCAGGTGCAAGGCAGTGGAGTAGGAAAACCTGGGCTGGGGCCAGCCACAGTGACTCACACCTGTAAACCCAGCGCTTTGGGAAACAAAGGTGGAAGGATCGCTTGAACCCAGGGGTTTGAGAACAGCCTGCACAACAGAGACCTCCTCTCTAACAAAAATAAAATAATTTTCCAGGTGTGCCTGTAGTCCCAGCTACTTGGGAGACTGAGGAGGGAGGATTGCTTGAGCCCAGGAGTTTGAGGCTGCAGTGAGCCATGATCGGGTCACTGCACTCCAGCTTGAGCAATAGAGCCAGGCCCTGTCTCAAAAGAAAACAAAAAAACAAAAAATACCCCTAGGCTGGAGTTCAGCTCCAAACTTGACAATCTGATCTTGTGGGCTTGCAACCCTGATCCTAAGCAGCATTTTTCTATTTATCTACCTGTCACTGTCCCTCAGGCCTGGTGCTGTTGCAGAGCTTCCTGGAATAGACCAGTGCAGTCCCCTTGCTGTCTAGAGACCTTCATTTTTCTTTTTTCTTTTTCTTTTTTTTTTTTGAAATGGAGTCTTGCTCTTGTCACCCAGGCTGGAGTGCAATGGCATGATCTCAGCTCACTGCAACCTCCACCTCCCAGGTTCAAGCAATTCTCCTGCCTCGGCCTCCCGAGTAGCTGGGATTACAAGTTCCTGTAAAATTAGCCTGGCTAATTTTTGTACATTTAGAAGTGATGGGGTTTCACCATGTTGGCCAGGCTGGTCTTGAACTCCTGGCCTCAGCCGATCCATCCAGTTTGGCCTCCCAAAGTGCTGGGATTACAGGCATGATCCACCGCGCCTGGCCGAGACCTCCATTTTTCACATATAATTAAAATAAAATGTGAGGAAATAGAAGCGACCTGACACATGTGCGATGCACTTTGGTATCTTACTTTTCATTTCTATGGAAATGTGAGTCCGAGGCACACCCTGCAAGGCATGCTGGGACAGAAACCCGGCCTGTGATGGCTCCTGGGTGGGTTGGTCCAGGGACCCTTCTCAGAAGCACCATCCTGCCCCAGAGACGGCCCTGAAATGACCCAAAAGTTCCTGATCACACCAGCTGCGGGCACATTCACTGATTCACTTACTCATTCTCCGAGCCCCTGCATCGAGCTGGCCTTTGCGCTGAGCCTGGGACTCAGCGGCGAATTCATCAGAGCTTATAGTCAAGGAGGCAGACACATGTTTGTGTTTATAACACAGCATAGAAAGTGGTGGCAAATCCAGGCTCCTGGTGTCTGGGTCCTTGGTGGAGGGGCACCTGGCCTAGCCTGCCGCCCTGTGAGTGGCCGTGGTCACCTTGGAGACCTGGGTGAGGCACTGCTGTTACAAAGCCTGAGATTCTCAGGGTGGTTTCTGGAGGTTCTGAACTGTCCATTCAACAACAGAAAGCACCAGGACAGCAAATGGCACGTGTTTACCCTGTGCCCGGCCCCCATTACTCCCACAGCACAGGGTGGATACTCCTCATTCTACAGCAAGGAAGCTCTGGCTCCCAGAGGTGACTTGCCCTAGGCCACGTAGAAAATACACCGATAATATATGATGCTGGCCAGGCACGGTGGCTCACACCTGTAATCCCAGCACTCTGGGAGGCTGAGGCAGGCAGGTCACCTGAGGTCAGGAGTTTGAGACCAGCCTGGGCAACATGACGAAACCCCGTCTCTACTAAAAATACAAAAACTAGCCGGGTGTAGTGGCGCACGCCTGTAATCCCAGCTATTTGGGAGGCTGAGGCACGAGAATCGCTTGAACCCGGGAAGATTAGGTTGCAGTGAACCGAGATCACGCCACTGCACTCCAGCCTGGGTGACAGAGTGAGACCCTGTCCCTCTCTCTGTCTATATATGTATATACTGATGGCAAGGCCCCACCCCAGGGATTCTGGATTAACTTTGTGGGGTGAAGTCTGGGCTTTGGTGTTCTAAAAACTCCCTAGGTGATTGTAACAGGTAGCCAGGATTGAGCAGCACCGAGTTGAACATAGGTTATTTCTTTTTTGTTGGCTTTATTTTCATTTTTATTTTTTTTGAGACGGAGTCTCCCTCTGTCATCCAGGTTAGAGTGCAGTGGCACAGTCCCAGCTCACTGCAACCTCCACCTCCTGGGTTCAAGTGATTCTCCTGCCTTAACCTCCCGAGTAGCTGGGATTACAGGTGCCCACCACCAGGCCTGTCTTCTTTTTGTATTTTTAGTAGAGATGGTGTTTTGCCATGTTGCCCAGGCTGGCCTTGAACTCCTGACCTCAGGTGATCCGCCCACCTCGGCCTCCCAAAATGCTGGGATTACAGGCGTGAGCCACTGTGCCTGGCCTTGGACACAGGCTCTTTCTAAGAAAGGCCAGCCCCACCTCTTCCTGCAAGTGCTACTGTGACAGAGGGAGGGCCGGGGTGGGCGGCCAACGCAGGGCCCAGCCTCCTCCCACAAGACGGAAGCAGACCAGCCATGGAGAGTCAGCTTCTCTCTCCAGCACTGTGGAGATGGTGACTGGTGGACTTAGGGTGGTCTGGGAAGGCCTAAAACATCGGTCTGCCCCCTGAGGAGCTAACAGTCTGCTATCGACTTAATATTTTGTGTCCACCACCAATTCATATATTGAACCAAATGCCCAATGTGAGGCTGTTAAGAGGTGGGTGCCGTGGGATGGGATTAGGTCCTGAGGATGGAGTGTTTATAGGGATTAACGCCCTATAAAAGAGGCCAGACCGGGAGCAGTGGCTCACACCTGTAATCTCAACACTTTGGGAGGCCGAGGTGGGCAGATCACTTGAGGTCAGGAGTTTGAGAGCAGTCTGGGCAACATGGCGAAACCCCATCACTACAGAAAATACCGAAATTAGCTAGGTGTGGTGGTGCATGCCCATAATCCCAGCTATTCGGGAGGCTGAGGCACAAGAATCGCTTGAACCCAGGAACCCAGGAAGCAGAGGTTGCAGTGAGCCAAGATTGCATCTCTGTACTCTAGCCTGGACAACAGAGTGAGACTCTGTCTCAAAAAAAAAAAAAAAAAAAAAAAAAAAAAAAAAAAAATGTGGCCACAGAGAGCTCTCTTTATTTTATTTTATTTATTTATTTTTAGATGGAGTTTTGCTCTTGTCACCTAGGCTGGAGTGAAATGGGGCAATCTTGGCTCACTGAAACCTCTGCCTCCCAGGTTTAAGCAATTCTCCTGCCTCAGCTTCCTAAGTAGCTGAGACCGCAGGCACACCCACCACTCCCGGCTAATTTTTGTATTTTTAGTAGAGATGGGGTTTCATCATGTTGGCCTGGCTGGTCTCGAACTCCTGACCTCAGGTGATCCACCCGCCTCAGCCTCCCAAAGTGTTGGAATTATAGACGTGAGCCACCACGCTCGGCGGAGAGCTCTCTTATCCCTTCTGCCACACCCAGTGTGCCACACCCAGTGGGGACACAGTGAGAAGAGACGTGTCTATGAGGAAGGAGCCCTTGATAGACACCAAATCTGCCAGAACCTTGATCTTGGACTTCCCAGCTTCCAGGACTGTGAATAATAAATTTCTATTCTTTATCCATCATCTAGTCTTTGGTATTTTTGTTATAACAGCCCCAGTGCACTAAGACACATAGAATGGGGAAGACCATCCTGGGCCCATGCCCTGAGACCAAGCCTAGCTGGTGGGGCTGGAATAGGGTGACCAGCTGCTCTGGTTTGTGCTAAAACTAGGGAAGGCCAGGGCAAGACTGGCCAGGATGGGCCACTCGCCGGGAGCCAGAGGAGAGGAGGCAGCTGCCTGGCATGAGGTGAGGCTGGAGGAGGGCAGGGGCCAGGCCACACGGGCCTCATAGGATTTTATTCTGCGTACAGCGCTCTGGGAGAAACACCTCCTCTGTGTCTCTGTTCCAGAGTCCTAGGGACTGTTGCACAGGGGGTCCGTGGAGCACTCGGGTCTGCAAGGAAAGACCCTGTCTATTAGTGTTTCCAGGCCAAATTGAGGGTTGGGCTGCTATTTCTCACGGCCCAATAACGAGATGCAGATGAACTGGGGAGGAAGGGAGTTTTTATTTCTGTAACCAGTTATGGGGAAGAAGGCCTAGGAAATGTCACCAGACCAACTCAAAATTCGGGTTTCAGAGTTTATATACCTTCTAAGCTATATGTTTATGTGTAAGTGTACATTCATCTAAAGACATAAGTGATTAACTTATTTATTTATTTTTCGAGACGGAGTCTTGCTCTGTTACCCAGGCTGGAGTGCAGTGGTGCAATCTCAGCTCACTGCAACCTCCGCCTCCCGGGTTCAAGTGATTCTCCTGCCTCAGCCTCCCGAGTAGCTGGGATTACAGGCGCACGCCACCACGCCAGCTAATTTTTGTATTCTTAGTAGAGACGGAGTTTTACCATGTTGGCCAGGCTGGTTTCGAACTCTTGACCTCGTGATCCACCCACCTCAGCCTCCCAAAGTGCTGGGATTAGAGGCGTGAGCCACCACGCCCAGCCCAACTTCTTTTAATCTAGAACTAAGATCTGAGTCCTGAAGATCTTCCTCTGAAGCCTCAGTAAATTTACTTAATCTAAATGGGTCCAGGTGCTGGGGCGATTACCCTTATTTTGTCTCCTGCTAAATTATGGAGGTTTGGGGAGTTCCTTCAGATCCCCAGTAAACTTGTTTGTGGAGGTCTGGGGAGTTTCTTCAGGCCTCCAATACAACTTGTTTAATCTTAAAATGGGTCCTGTTAATTCCTTTGTTACCTTGTCATGCTTCAAGGCCCAGGAAAGGCCTGGGCAAAACTCCTGGTGGGCTTTTGTTACATTCCAGCCTTTGTATAGGGCACTGGCTCTATCAGCTTTTAATATTTAACTTCGCCACTCAGTCAATGCTGAAACAGGTGTTACAGAGGCCTGCGTTAGTGAGACCTGGCCTGCCACATTAGTGCAGGGTCTGTCACCTGATTCGGAGACCAGCGCCTGAGCTGCCCTTCTTCACCGAGCCCATTAGCTCTTGTCTTCATTATTTAGGGCCACAACTTACCTTTTACTCAACGGAGCCAGAATGGGGCTGCTACCATAAAAACCCCTGGAATGGGGCCCAGGCGGCTGGCAGGGCCTCCTCCGAGAAACATACGCCACGGTGTGGGGACCATAACTATCATTTACATTAATTAGGCAGCCGGATAATAGGGTATTCAATAGTTATTGCATTCTGTAAATTCTGCGGCAAGCACCGCCAGGAGCCAGGAGCTGGCAGGGGTTCATGCCATGCAAAAAATAGTTCTGTTCCCACCCTGGCAGGCAACGGGGCTTTACATTTATGGTGAAAGGAAGTCTTCCTCAAGTTCTGGAAGAACAGCTGATTTGGTGAGAGGGGCCTTGCCATGTGACTCACCCACTGGCCGTGTGATCCTGGGATAATTCATCTCAGTGTCCTCAGCCAGCCACCAGTGCTGACTACCTGGGGGTATTCTGGGGTCCTACTGAGAATGCAGCCATGGAGGGGACAGGTGGGTGGGTTTTCTTTTCTTTTCTTTTTTTTTTTCTAGAGACAGGGTCTTGCTCTGTCACCCAGGCTGGAGTGCAGTGGTGCAATCACAGCTCACTATAGCCTCAACCTCCCAGGCTTAAATGATCCTCCTGCCTCAGCCTTCCAAAGTGCTGGGATTAAAGGCATGAGGCACCACACCTGGCCCAAGGGGACAGTTTGGGAGAATGCCAGACCCCTATGTTTGGAAGATGGTACTGTATTCTGTCAGAACCCTCTGAGTTTTTGGGTGATACCACACACACAAACTTTATTGGCTGTGCTTTATTCCTGATGCTCATTTTACAGATGAGGACGCCAAGGCATGGGTGGAGGCTCACCCTTGACTGAACTCACAAAGCTAAGCCAGACAAGGCTGCAGCCTGCCCAACCCCCAGAGGTATGCCCACACGGCTCCCCACCCCTGCGACCCAGCTCTGCCATCTTCCTCCTTATTTCTGTCTGCCCAAGGGTGTCTCCCCACCTGCCTGCTCCCCTTTTCCCTGAGAAGACCTCAGCTGCAGCCCCTGCCTCCTTGGCCACACTGGCCTTGTCCACAGCCCCTTGTTCAGCAGCTTGGACGGCTGGAGCCATCTCCACTTGCCTAGTGGGGCTGCCACCCTTCAGGGCACTGGGCTGTGAGTAGACACCCAGACCGAGGCTGGAGGGGCTGTGTCCCTGAGGCCTGTTCGTGGGTGCTGTGTGCACCTCTCAAACCTGTTTCCGTGCATCCCCAAGGCCGACACCCTGTTAAGCCGCAGACGTCTAGCACCGGCCACAACCTCCTAGCTGGTCTTCCGGCCCTTGGCCTCCCCAGTTCACTGCCAGTCTTCCTCACTTCCTGCTGCCCTGCCTGGTGCCTGAAGCCTCCAGCTGCCTCTCAGCACCATGCCCCTGCAGGCCCCACTTCCTACCCCAGCAGGCCCCACTTCCTACCCCAGCTCCTCTGCAGGAGGCCTCAGCCTGCCTGACTCAAGCTCAGCCCGCCTGACTCCAGCTCAGCCCTCCGGCTTGTCTTAAGGTCAGGTCCAGAGGGAAGCCAGCCTACTTCCAGACCTGCCAGGGGCCTCTGCCACAGGCCCTGTTCCCCTCCCACCGCACCCTGTGGCCCCAGGGTCCTGTCATCACCACTCACTCTCTCACTACTCAATTGGAGACCTCACAGGGCGGGACCAGGAGGGCTGTGGCAACCATGCCCTAGTGACAGGGCTGCAGAGCAGCTGGTCCCTGGAGTTCTGGGGTAGAGGAAGAGCCCGTATTTTGAAAGGAGGGAGCTGTTAAAATTGTGAGTTTGGTGACATACTGCATTTCTTAGGAATGTGGGTTTCCTTGCTTTAAATCTGTGATTTTCAAGCAAGAGCCACTTAGGGTAACCTGGGCATTACCATTTTTATTTTTTTTGAGACAGAGTCTCGATCTGTCCCCCATGCTGGAGTGCAATGGTGCTATCTCAGCTCACTGCAACCTCCGCCTCCTGGGTTCAAGCAATTCTCCTGCCTCAGCCTCTTGAGTAGCTGGGATTACAGGCGCCTGCCACCACGCCCAGCTTGTTTTTGTATTTTTAGTAGAGACCGGGTTTCACCATGTTGGCCAGGCTAGCCTTGAACTCCTAACCTCAAGTGATCCGCCTGCCTCGGCCTCCCAAAGTGCTGAGATTACAGACATGAGCCATCATGCCTGGCCTGGCATTACCATTAAGAAATGAGACTGCTGGAGAGATGCTCAAATGATTTCAGATATTTTTTAAGCACCCACATAATAGTCCAAATGGTTCTTCTACAAACATTTTAAATTGAAGTATAACATATGCCCTGAGAAAACACACATCCTCTGTTTGCAGTCTCCCCTGCCTCAGCCAGCAAGCGCTCTGTCTCCAGCTCCCAGGCCACGGAGCCCCATCTTCCATGGGGCTAGGTAGCCCCCTAAAGATGACTTAACACAGCCTGTTTTGCACACAGAGCAGCCAGCTTGCATTTAGGGCAGTGATGGGATGCTGGTACATGTGTAACAAGCCCTGGTTTGTAGCATAGTGTAAATTGCTGTGTAACTGTTCCCACCATGAGGGTTGCAGGGTGCCGGCATGAATGTGCCGTCTGTAGGAGGTGCACACATCAGCTCTCATGAGCCAGCGCAAGCCCCTCTGGCACAGCACCTGTTTGGGGCCTGTGTTTTTTATACAAAGCATTATAATCGCACACTTTTTTGGGAGAGCAGGGCAACTGAGGATGCTTTCCATCTCACATTCGCTGCAAGGCGAGCCTCCACTGGCAGCACTCTACAGGCAGGACAGAGCCACTGGCGGCACTCTCTACAGCATCCTTTCTCTTTCCTCCCCTCCCTCCCTCTCTTTTGGTAGAGGATACAGTTTAATTTGTGTAGATTAAATATGCCTGCAATAAACACCACACTCCCTTTCTTCACATTCTCCGTGTTTGGAACTGAAGATCTCGGGGAACTTGGGCCTTGAAATTGGGTTTCCTGACTCAGGTTTCCTGCTGGGCTCAGCCTCTCCAGGCCAGGCTATGCAGCGCCAGCCATAGCTGCTCCCGCCAGACCCTGGGGCTTCATGGGGGAAACTGAAATGGGCAGAGAAACGCGGGCCACACGCGCTGCACGTCGCAGCTGTTGATGGAGCATAACCTCCTCGGTCTGCATAGCTGGGGTGCCACGGCCCAGTGGCACAGGGCTGCCTTCTCACCCGGGGCTCCTGCTGCCAGGGGTGCCCACCGACAAGGAAGGGGGGTGGCACGTTGGACTCAGGATGTGCAGCTGCCCTGCCCTGGGCAAGTCACACGGGCTCACCTGGCCCAGACGGGGGTCACTGACCAGCATCACTTGCAGTTGCTGTGTGCCAACCCTTATTCAACATTATTAGAGGCACATCCTGGGCTCATTTTTTCTTTTTGGGTCAGAAAACAAATATTTACTGAGCACTTATTACATGCAAGGCAGTGTTCTCCCCTGCAGGGGGCTTACAATGGTTATGGCGGCGAACACCATGGGCAGTGTCCCAGCGTCCGAGCAGCTCACATTCCAGTGGAAGAAAATGATATGAAACAGGCAGATATGGTTGCACTGGGGACTGAGAAGTGATACAGAAAACAAGACTGCTGGATGTAGTGGCTCGCACTTGTAATTCCAGTGCTTCGGGAGGCTGAGGCAGGAGGATTGCTTAAGGCCAGGAGTTTGAGACCAGCCTGGGCAACACAGCAAGACCCCCAGCTCTTCAAAAAAACAAGCAAACAAAAATTAGCCAGGCATGGTGGCATGTGCCTGTGGTCCCATCTACTTGAGGGGCTGAGGTGTGAGGATCGCTTAAGCCAGGGAGGTTGAGGCTGAAGTGAGCGATGATCACACCACTGCACTCCAGCCTGGGTGACAGAGCGAGACCCTGTCTCAAAAAAAGGAAAAGGAAATATCAGACAGAGTAATGTGACAGAGTGACTGGTTGGGGTGGGGGCTGCAGAGCTAGGATGATGGGGCCTTCCCTGTGTGCAGAGCTGAATGCAGGGAGGCTGCCTGCAGATTGAGGGGTCAGGAGAAAGCCCAAGAGGAAGGAATGGCAGGCACAGATGTGCACGGGGACAATCGCATGCTTGGGGGTGTAGAGAGGCACAGGGTGCAGCGGGAAGGTGGACCACGATGGCAGGGGTGGGCTGGGGTCTGATTTGGAAGGGCCTTGATGATGCCGGTCAAGGGCTGGCTCTCATTCTGCGTGCAGCAGGAAGTCGCTTGTGGGTTTTCAGCGGGAGAGGCACCCCCTGAGTCATGTTTCACAAAGGTCACCCGGGCTACAGTGAGGCCAGGCGTGGATGCAGGGAGGCCAGCGGGGGGCTGTGGCTGTGGCTGGGTGCTGGCAGGTGGGTGGAAGGGAGCTGGAGCAGCAGGTGGTGGGAGGGTTGCAAGGAGGGCCACCAGGTCGTGATGAAAGGTTGGTGGGGGCGTGAAAGCAAGGGAGGAATCAGGATGGCTCCTTGGTTTCCCGCCTGAGCATCCAAGAGGTGAGGGGCCTCCGCAGAGGCGCGGGTGGAAGGAAGGGAAGAGGAGGGAAGTCCGTCATGCTGTGTGCAGCCCACCATGCTGGGCTGCCTGTTAGACCTCCAGGCGGAGCCTGGTGGGCAGCTTTCTCATTTCCTCAACAGTCACAGAACACTGACTACAGTCAGATACGCTCTGGATGAGTGAGGGTATGGCAGTGAGGAAAACAGAGTCCTGTCCTTAGGAACTTCCGTTCTAGCTGGCAGGAGGCAGACGGTAAACCAAGTTACACATGTGGGTCTGGTGGATCTGAAGTGGTGGACGAGACAGTTATGGAGGGAATGGGGAAAGAAGTCCAAAGGCAGAGCTCAGGGCATTCTAACACTGAGAAGTTCTGCAGAGGAGCTCCCGAAGGACACTGAGAGGGAGTAGCCAGGGAGGCAGGAGGAAAGTCGGGAGTGTGAGGATAAGAGGTGTTCCAGGAGGAAGGAAGGGATGACCTGTTAAATGCCGATGAGAGGCCAGGCAAGGTAGAGGCGGAGAACTGACCACTGGCTCTGGAGAGACGCAGTCACTTGAGTGAGAGTGGCTTAGTGGGGCGGTGGAGGCAAAAGAATGGAATGTTTTCCATTTCATCCTGCTCCCCGGCCTGTCCCAGGCAATCCTTCCCTATCCCAGTCTGTTGCATCTCACTCAGTCTGTGCATCTATCCGGCGTTTTGTGAGTCTCTGGGTGAGGTCCTATATCCTCCTCCATCTCCCTCCTAAGCCAGTCCCTCCTCCAGGAGCTCTGATGGGTCAGGCCACTTTTTGTTTTTCTTTCTTTCTTGTTTTTTTTAGAGATAGGGTCTCATCTGTCATCCAGGCTGGAGTGCAGTGGCACAATCATGGCTTACTGCAACCTCAACCTCTTGGGCTCAAGTGATCTTCTCACCTCAGCCTCCTGAGTAGCTGGGATTATAGGCATATGCCACCATGTGTAGCTCAATTAAAAAATTTTTTTTTGTAGACATGGGGTCTTGCTATGTTGCCCAGGCTGGTCTCAAACTCCCAGGCTCAAGCAATCCTCTTGCCTCAGTCTCCCAAAGTGCTGGGATTATAGGCTCACGTGAGCCACCACGCCTGGCCCAGCAAACGTTTTCTGTAAAAGGCATAGGGAAGGGCAGGTCTTTGCTCCTGAGACCTGCCTCCTATGGTTGGAGGTTATCTTTTATGGGCAAAGTGGACCAAGACACAGAATAGCTGAATCCCTCTTGGGGCCTGTCCATTTCAGATGCCCTCTAGGACAGCAGCGCCCACCCTCCTGTGAACACAGCCTATCTCTGCGCCTGTCTAGTTAGCAAGGCTTGTCCTTCACAGCTCAGGAAAAATTACCAAGAATGTTATTGACTCTAATTTTAATTTGTCTAGCACTCTTGTTAATGATGTCTATTTAAGACATCCATTAAAGGCTCACGAGGTTAATTAAATGGACAATTCCAATACAGTTCTATTAGAACCCCTTCTATTAAATTAATATTATAGACATTTAACAGATGTCTTAATTAGACATTATAGCTAAGAAATGCAAACTAAATTAAAGCTAAAGCCATTGTCCAGAAAGCAAGCTTTTTTACCAGAATTTACGGCTTTGTGGAGGGATGTTCCTGTTTACTCTTTGGAACCTGGGAGATCAGTCATTTGATGATCTTTCCCAGCCTCCAGAAAACGTTGGCCTGAGAGTCCCAAGTCTGAAATCACAGTCCAGACCTCAGAGCTGGAAGAGACTTTAGACACCATCTGGAGCCCAGCGTCCTCAAACATCAGTGATCAGCTGGGGACTTAGGTAAACACACAGCTATCTGGGTCCCGCCTCCAGAGGCTGATTCAGTAGGTCTGAGGTGCAGCCCAGGGTCTGGCTGCTCTGAATGTGCACCCACTAACTCTGATATGGGAAGTTCCAGGATGCCATTCCAGGAACGCTGGGTCTAGTCTAATGGCCCCACTTGACAGATAGCGGCACCAAGGTCCCCAAGACTTCAGAACTGCGTGAATGGATCAGCAGAACTCCACCTCCTGCCCCATGGATTAGGGCTTTTCCAGCATCTCTGCCATCTCTCCACTCCTGGCAGCCATATACCCCTTCCGGTCTCTCCTCCTGCCTGCCTGAGCCCAGGGGGCAGACCCTCGCAGGCTTCCCCTGCCTTCCTGGGTCCTCCACGATGCTTCTGCGGGCTCCCGCCCTGAGCCTTGGTGTGAATACACTCTTCACACCCACAGCTGCCTAGAGCTGGAGCCCCTGCTCCAGGGAGACTTCTCTGCCCATCCTGCCCACCTGCACACGCACTTCCTCCCCCATCCAGACTGTGTCTGGCCCCAGCGGGAGGAGGAGTTCAGCTGTTTGCAAAAGTGAAGGGGAACTGGGCAGCTCAGGGGCCCCGGGTACTGGAGGGAGCAGCCCTGGACCCAAGTTCCTGTATGAGCATGTCACAGAATCCAGTGGTGATGGCAGCTCAGGGGCCAGCACTGGGGCCGGCTGGACTGGCTAGTGGTCCAAGCAGCCCATATGGGGGGAAGAGAAGGCCTGGCTAGTGTCTGAGGTTGGGAGCCAGGTAGCTGTTGGAGTCTTTCTGGGAGGCACAACCAGGCTGTCCTGGCTGGGAAAGCTTCGGGGTGGCTGTGGACTGACTTGGGTCTCCAAATTCATATGATAAAGCCCTTGCCCCCACTGTGACTGTCTGGAGACTTTCAGGAGTTCATAAGAACAGGACCTGATCCAATAGGACTGGCGTCCTTCTACACGGAAAAGACCCGAGGGATCACTTTCCTTGCACACAGGGAGGAAAGGCCATGTGAGGACAAGAAGGGAGAGGCCTCTCCAGAAACCAGCCCTGCCAGCACCTTGATCTTTGGCTTCCAGCCTCAAGAGCTGTGAGAAAATGCTGCAGCCCCAGTGTGTGGCATTTTGTTATGAAGATTTGAGCAGATGGATACATCAGCCATGGCCCACGCCGTCCTTTCTCCTCCAAGAACCTCATCCTTTCCCCCGAGGCTCTGGCCTATCCTCTGCAGACCCTGTGTGGCAGCTGGGCACTGGGAAGATGTAAAGGGCCCCTGGGCCCCACTCTTTGAACAGTGGGTCGCTGGGCTGATGTCTCCCAGTCCTGCAGCCTCTGGGTCCTGTCCTGAGTTGCTAACCACTCTCTCTCTCCTCTTTGGCACTTTCTCTGGTGCATGGAGGCTTACACAAGTCGAATGTGGCTCTGTCTCCCGTGGGACCACATGGCCAAGGCCTCAGCTCTGCCAGGGTCCTGCTCCTTGGACAGTGGACATGGGAGAGATTGGGCCAAAAAGCACCACATTACCCTCCATGACAAGCTGTGCCGCAGCCTGTGGAGACATGGCAGCCCTGGCCCCTGCCACGGCCCCTGGGCCTCAGGTCATGCTTTCTGCAGCTGTTCCTCATCAGGAACCATGTCCTGCCCAGCTGGGCCCTCCCCTTTCCCTCCTCTACCTGGGAGATATGACCCCTGGGTGGGCCATGGGGGCAACAGTGTATCCTAGAAACAGGCAGGCACAGCGGCAGCTTAGTGGCCGGTGAGCACCCTCACCATGTCTCCTTGGGGGAGAGGGAGAGGTATCTACAAATTAAACCGCCACTCACACAGAAACTTGAGTCTGAGCTAAATGAAAAACAGATTTCACATGGCAAGTGGTACCAACAACTTTTCTGGAAAGCAACTGTGTATTTACACAACAGTGGACGCCTTTTACATTGCAGAGGGGCAGGTAAGAGCGGGATGGCTAGGAAGCTACAGCACCTATTCGGTTATGAACACAGCATTTTCAGATGGCTGGGGGAATAGATGCCACTTCCCACTCAAGACAGGGATTTGCTCAGCGGGAAAGCAGGTAATAAAGGCAGCACATCCTGCACTTTGAACTGCATCCGTCTCATCCTGCAGCCACCCTGTAGCTCAAAGCACAGTTCTGGAGCCTGACTATTAGGTCCAAATCTCAATTCTACCCTTGAGTCAGCGAGGTCTTAGGCAAGGGGTCCCTCGAAGTCTGTCTTCCTGTGGCAGATGAGGACGGCCACAAGGCAGTCGCTGGGCCGGGCCCCGTGTCGAGGTGGCAGTGCGCTTGGGCTCCATGTGCCTAGCCCGTGCGTGTGTTCATCACTGGCAGCGGTGACTGCGTGCTGCTTGGGGGAGAGCACTTGAGCTGCCTCAGAACACCCTGGTGAGCAGAGGACACTTGCACAGATGGAAGCAGGACCCAGGTACCGTGTTGGTCCCTGTGAGACTCTGGGTGCACTATGAGCCTTGGGGAGGGGTGGTGGCACAGACCTGGGCCTTTCTACTCTCCTGGCACACAGCAGTCAGCGCTCCCACTTCCCTTCTCCACTACGGTGTTTCTCTCTGGTGTGGTTTGGGTGGAAGTTACCAGGAACGCAAAGCCCCGGCACTGCTACTTCTCCTGGGGGAGAACAGATTTGTGGCCTGCCTTTCGCCAGGAGGGCTCCTGGCCTTGCCTTGCTGATCGGCAGAGACTTGCTCCTCAAAGGGAAGGGGTAGTTGGTCCTTCTGAGCCATGTTTCCAACCCATCTGGTAGGCTGGTCCCCTGCCCCGCTCTCACTGCAGCCCTGGGCCCGCTTTTCCTCTTGCCCTGCATGGAAGGGCCTGACCCACTGGCTTTACAGACACATCGTCACAGAGGGCCAGGGTCAGACTGAAAAGCCAAGTCTTTCAGCAGCAAAAATGGCGAAGATATCAAAGGGCGTCAATGCTGCTGGCTTGGCTTTTGCAGCAGGTCTCACCTCGGGAGGTGATGCCGGGTGACCTCCTTTCAGTCCTCCATGGCTCAGCCTGGCAGCTCAGGAGTGGACATGCTGCGGCAGGTCCCATCTCACTACGCTGGGGCAACCATGCATGGGCACAGCTGCACGCAGTGCTCTGCTCCCGGGGTCCACCCCAGCTGCGATTCCTGAAGTGAATAAGCCCTGAGTCACTTAGCAACTCATCCTTCAATCCTCTTCAACCTTCCTGAAATAGCAAAGTAAACCTTAGGTGGGTCAGAGTTCCACCCAAAGGCGTGCCTCTATAGACACCTGCCATCCAATGGACCTTTGGGGACCCCCCTTCCCTTTCAACCTGGCTGGACTGCAGCAATACCTCCTTTATTTGATCCCTGTTTATGTCCACATATGTATTGTATTATCACAGATGCAACTGCTTTATCATAGAGCACTCAGAAAACATGGAAAAGTATTTTTAAAAATCGAATAATCCTATTCAAGTCAACCAGTGTTAACCCCGGTGTGCTTCCTGCCAGTCTGTTCCTCCCCATGGGAGTCACAAAATGAAAATCTCCTAGAAAGAGAAATTCCTCTGTCCTCTGACTTCTTCACTTAGTACGCTGCGACCTTCCCATGTTGTTCAACATCCTCAACTTGGAGCGTCACTGGCTGGAGGTGGTCTATAAATGGAATTGGCTTAACTATCTCTTCACTGAAAGGTGGACATTTAGGGAGTGTCCAGTTTTCAGCTGTCATAAACAACTGCCTTAGACGGCAAAGAATTCACAGGTCAATCGTTCCCTTCGCTTTGAACTTCTTCGCAGACCGTTCACTTGACCGAAGCTGGAATTTGCTCCCGTAAATGTAGGAAATAAAGCCATCGGTTTCCACAGTAAACACGCAGTTTAGCTTGGGGATAACTGAAAAAAAAAAAAAAAAAGGCAGGAGAAAAAAAGATGAGGAAAAATATTTAGTTATTAATATTTTACTTTTAGGTAGAATATTATTCAGAACACATTGAATGAAAAAATAAGCTAATAGGAAACGGGAAACCCACAAGGGGAGGGGCATTAGGGTTGCCTGTGGTTATTCTGCCACAGGTCAATCTAGTCACATGCTAAATGTAACTTGGCACCTAATCTTCAGGGTCAAAGGCTATAGACCAAATTCCCAGAACCAGAAAGTCCCAGAACACCTGCCAGAAACTGGTTTTCCCACATTAACTTTCAGATGGGCTCCTGGCCTTATGCTCCGTGGAGAAACTCTTACACCACTTTCCGAGGTTTACAATGTGAGGTAGAAGGATACGTAGGAAAATAAGGGAAGCAACAAGAAAAACCAAGCTCAAAAATTAAAGGAAGAAGGCTGGGCGCAGTGGCTCACACCTATAATCCCAGCACTTTAGGAGGCTGAGGCAGGTGGATCACTTGAGTTCAGGAGTTTGAGACCAGCCTGTCCAACATGGTGAAACCCTGCCTCTACTAAAAATACAAAAATTAGCCGGGCGTGGTGGCGCGTGCCTGTAATCCCAGCTACTCGGGAGGCTGAGGCAGAGAATCCCTTGAATCCGGGAGTGGAGGCTGCAGTGAGTCGAGATTGCGCCACTGTACTCCAGCCTGGGTGAAAGAGCGAGACTGTCTCCAAAAAAAAAAAAAAAAAAATTAAAGGAACAAAACCTTCTAACTATGGTTTGATATCTCTGGATTTGTGGGTAAGGCGGGGTGTAGAAATCCTGGCCGACCCAAAGTATCTGCTAGAGCAATGCTGGCCACGGATGGAACCCAAGTGTTATCACCAAGGACACAGCTCAGAACTCCAGGGACAGGCGCCGCTCCTGTTTTTACCCTGCTGCCTGTTTGGCTACATTCCTCTGGGAGCAGCAGCCTTTGGGGCAGGTGGAGGCCCTCTCCTGGGGCCCAAACAGACCCAGGTCCCCTGAGGCACAGCCAAGCAGGTCTTCCTTCCCCTTGGCCATTTCTGGCCGGGGTTGCAGGCTGCATTGACACACACCTCTTTGGGGAGCCACGGGTGCAGGGGATGGTCTCTGCAGGCTTTAATGCAGGTTCAGCAAGTATCTGCAATCTGCGCTGACTTGAGGGGTCAAATCAAACTCTTGGAGCCTTGAGGAAAAGGCTAACGCAGTAGCTGGGAGCCACAGCCCGCAAGCAATGCCCTCGGAAACACCTACATACCTTTCAGGCGGTCTTCTTTGGTGATAATTTTGAAAATGTGCTTTGTTTCCTGTAGAAGGATTCCTGTAATACCCACATAAGAGGGGCATTTGGATTTTGTCACTGCAAAGAAAAAGGACAGTTCCAGGCTCAGGCCTCTGTGGTGCTGGGGGAACCACAGAGAAGCAGGCCTCAAGGGTTGGGGGTGCTGATCCCACCCTCTGAGCTAGCAGACGAAAGAAGAGAGCACCCAGGGAGTGGGGGCTCAACAGCTGGGCCCTGATGTAACCAACAAGAATCCAGGCTTCCCCTGGGGCTTTGCAGCCTCTGGACTGTTCCTATGAGGTGTCCTTCGGAGGGTCTGTGGCCACAGGGGTCTTGGGCAGGATTCTGGAATTAAAGGTCACATATGTGCCCAGCACCATCAGGGCCCACGGGCTGGCTGCTCTGATGCAGCCAGGTCTCCCTTGCAGGATCTGCACAAACACCACCATGCACTGCCCAGGATGCTGGCTGGAACGTGAGTCTGGCTGCAGAGCTGCCCAGCAGCCAGCACTGCGAGATGAGCCACCATCACAAGCAGCAGCCCCTCCCTCGTCCTGACCCGAGCCTCAGTGTAGCGGACAGAGTCACCAAGCAGCTGCGGAATGCCTGCACCATCCTCGGGAGATGCCAGGGACACAGCACGGAAAGAGGCGGTCCTGGATCCTACTCTCACGGAGCCCGGGTTCTAGCAAGGCAGGGTGATGCACGGTGAACCACACCATTCTACTTTCTGACAGCAACGAGTGCTATGAAGAGTAGGGACAGGGCAATGTGTGGAGGGTCATGGTTTGCAATGGTAGACCCTGAGGGGAGTGGCATTGGAGCAGGGCTGAACAATGAGAAGCTGGACTGTGCACACACAGGAGAACTCCCGGGTAGAGGTAAGGAGCAGAGGCGAAGCCCTGAAGCAGGGCAGGAGGAAGGCAGTGTGGGAGGCCTGCTGCCCCAGGGAGCGGGGAGGCCTTAGACCACAGCAAGGAGGCAGGTTTACTCCCATACGATGGGACGCTGCCAGAAGACTTGAAGCAGCGAAGGAACGTGCTCTGATTTCTATGTAACCGGCACTCTGGCTGCCTGGTGCGGTGAGGAGCTGTGTCTGAGGTAATCTGGGGAATGACAGTGGCTGAATTTAAGTAGTAGGATGTTCTGAAGGATTCGGGGAGATTAGGAAAGAAGAAACATAGACACTGTTTAGGTTTTTGGCCTGAACAACCAGTGTAAATAACTGAGTAATTAACTGAGATGGAAAAGACCAGGAGGGGTTGCTGTGAGGAGAATCGGGGGCGGCTTTGGCTATGTAAAGTCTGAGATGCCCCCTGAACATCCAGGCGGCTATGTCAAGTGGGCAGCTGGATGCCTGAGCCTGGAGTTCAGGGGACAGGCCTACGCTGCAGATGTCACCTTGGGGGTTGTCAGGTGTAGCTGACATTTGAAACCACAGCATTGGATGAAAGGGATTCTGTGTTCAAGATCCCAGGCCGTGGGTGAGTGCTCGCAGCCACTGTGCCCTTTAGGGTACCAACAGGGGTCCCTGTGTGGAGAAGGTACACAGAGACCACTTAGGGTGTGTCCAACAAATGGCCAGACTGGCTAAGACAGCCAGCGAGAAGCATCTCCCACCCTTAGCGCGGGGATGATGGTGACCGGGGGCCATCTCAGGGAATCCACATGGTAAAGAGTGTGTCCAACAGAACACACGCCCCGGGTCTCCACAGAGTGACAGAGTGAACCTCTGGATGGCCATGTGCTACACGCTCTTAGGTAAATTACCTGAAATAATAGCCCCGTGAAGATCTGCCTTTAAGAGCTTGGCCTGAATCATCTGTGGCTGCCTGCAGGGTAAACAGAAGCCCTTGGTTTACATCATGATAAGAAGTTCCAAAAGAAGCAACTAGGTCTTTAACCGTCTGCAGCCAGGCAATACCAACGCTGGTTCCTGAAGCTGCATTTACAATGATCAGAGGCTTGAGATCCACCCCAAAGAGCAAAGCTTCAGGAATGCAACTTACGTGTCTGGCTTGAGCCCATTGCACAGGTCCCTGATGTACTGTTTCCAGAGTTCATGGAGAGGGAGGAAAAGGCTGTATCTGCAGCAAAGTCAGAAACAGGGAAAAAGTTAGACAACATGAGCTTGGGATGACAATGTCCAAATAGCACAGAGCTTGACTTGATGCCAACAACTGCAACCTGGGATCATTAGGAACTATGTGCAAATCCTACGATGAGCAATTGAGCTGATAACTGAGACCAAGAACCTACACCTCTCTAACCTCAGTTTCCTCATTGGTAGGACCACACCAGCCCAGGGCGGTGTCCACCTGGACTTCTTTTCATGAGAGAGAAATAAATGTGAGTCTTGTTGAAGCTACTGTTATTTTGAGGTTTTCTGTTACGTGAAATTGAACCTAGTAAGCCCCCAGTAAAGCAGGGGTTGCTGGTTGTCACACAGGTCCTCATGTGAGGCAGCAGGCTGGTCTGGAAGGTGGGCAAGCAAGTGGTGGGGAGAAGAAGGGGGGAGCAGGGGCAAGGACCCCAACAGCTTTCTTCTGGGCCATTATCTCCAGTCTTGATACCCTGTGGGGAATCCGTTACCACAAAGCCTTAGGTTAGAGAAATGAGGACCTTAAGCTCAAACCCAACCTGGGCTCCACCCGGGAGGCAAACCCTGGGAGGCAGCAGCCCCTTCTCCACCTGAGGCCCAGCTGATCTCCTGAGCGGGGCCGGGAATAGCGTGGCATACTTTAAGCGTCTTCTGGAGCGTGGGAGGCTATTTGGCCGTTGATCTCCAAGCAAAAGCCTACAGACAGCCCCAAGACACCCACACTCAGACCCGTCACCAAGGAGGGATGGAGGGCCGGCTGGAGGAAGACATCCGCCCACAGGACAGGACAGTGATGCATTCCTTTTGGAAACTTCTGAAACGTGTGGGCAACATCTTGCTTTGGCAATGAAACCCAAGTGGGTGACTGTCTGGCTCTATCAAAAGCTACAAAGTAATACACACTAAAAACATGTCAGTTCCTCTTTTCTGTCTAACAAAGCCGAAGGACAAACAGCCTGTTGCCAAGGGCAACAGATGTACTTGCAAGGGTCTTACTCGTGAAGGTGAGGAGAGAGGCCAGACAATGAGTCCTGTCTCACCCGCCT
Source organism: Pan troglodytes (assembly GCF_028858775.2). NCBI lineage: Eukaryota > Metazoa > Chordata > Mammalia > Primates > Hominidae > Pan > Pan troglodytes. The sequence goes on along the minus strand of NC_072418.2, from coordinate 32,711,495 downwards.
CGCTGAACACAGCCCAGATTGGTAAAGGAAGGCTGCCCTCTTGTGGCAGACGACAGAGAGGCGCCCTTAGCTTAGGTGGAGCCAGGCTGCCTCCCCAGCCACTCAGCCAAGTTCACACACCAAGAAGGGTAAGCACCGCGGGCAGAAATACGTGGGGAGCTCGGGGTTACCTCTGCTGCTCTGGTTTAATGTCAAAGAGCCGCAGCTCCCTCCTTTGCCTGGCAGAGAGGCCTTTGGCTTTCTTCTTCTTCTCCTTGCGCTTGTGGCGGGTGAAGTACTCCAGGACCACCGCCTTGCGCTGCAGCTGGTCCTCGCGGGCCTGCGGGCTCATGCGGGGCGTGCTGCGCTTCAGGAAGGCCCTCACGAAGGCCTCGGCCCGCTGTGCTCCTGAAGGCTGCAGGCGGACAAGGGGGTGCAGCGCTCACTGCTCCGGTCTGGGCAGCCCAGGATCCCAGGCATCCCGCCCGCCATTCCTGGCAGCTACTGCAAGAGCAAATGGGGCCCATCCCTTTACCCACTGAGGCTCTCAACCTGCTCATCTGCCATGCATCTGCTACCCACAGCTGCCGAGATGTAAGTCACACTCACACACTAATTCATGACCGTTTGTCACACACAACAGCATGTCAAACGCTCACTTCCTGCTCTGGCCCTGCTTTTCTGAGGTTATTCTGAAAGGACCAAAACCTTTCTATCTTGAAGAAGACTTCTCTCATCCTTGGCAGAAGAGAAAGCTTGAGAAATGTATAACAAAGATATTCAACCAGGCATGACCAGATGAAAGTGAGCTCAGAGTAGCACTAAGCTATGGAGGAAGTGATCCTAACACTACAGAAAACAGCAAAACTAGGGCTCCAGGGTCGGCCAAGCCTCAGGGCGCAGGGACCCTGACACTGTGCCCTTAGGACAATACTCCTTAACTGGGTTTCCAGCTCTGTGGGCACGGTGTGGCCACTCTTCAAAAGGTCCGCTCCCGCCCCGCAGACCATCACTTGGAGGAAGGTACCGTCAAGAGCATCTCAGGCCCCAGGCTCTCTCTCTCTGAAGGGTGTCACTGAGAGCAGGGCGTCAACTTACCATGAATGAGCACAGGCTCTTAGAGACGACTTCTGGGAAAAATGACTGTCGTAATTGTGTGCAATTCTCAAACAAACAAACAAACAAACAAACAAGAAACCCTCCAAGCTCACTACCTCTCAAGTTGGAGTTCCAATAATGGATTCCTCATTTGGTGGCAATGCCACTGCCCTCATGCCTGCCACAGACCTGGGCAGTTCTCTCTCCTGAGGGCCTGTCTCCTGGCTGGGCTGTTTCCTGAGCTCTTTTTGCACTAGCCAGGTGCTAAATGCTAAGACTGAGGCTGACAGACTGATGCTGATCTGTCATTAGTAACGCAGCCTTCCTTCTGTGGGAGAGCAATGGGGATGGGAAGATAGGGTACACATAGCCTTCGAGGGAGCTCACAGTATGATGGTGGGAACTCTGCTTCAGCGTTGCACCTGTAGATGCTAACTAAAAATTAATTCACTCTCATCATTGTGACTATAATAGGACAATGATCTGATTCTCTTAAATACCTGAGTGGCTCGTCTTTCATGGAGAAGCAAAATAAAGGTATACTGGTCTTTCAAAATCTTGCTTTCAAGGTAATGCTCTCATTATGAGCCACAAGAGGAACTTTTGCGAAACTGACAAAGCAGGCCGAGGCATTCAGATATAATCTGTAAATTTCACTTATGATATGTGATTGCACACCTTCTGCAGAAGTGCAGAGGGCACAGTGACAAGGTTGAATGATGCTGCCCACCACGTGGGCACAGCCTGGTGTCCCCAACACAGTGGGAAATGATAAAAGGTTAAGAAAAGCCTCATTTTACCAAACTTGACTTTGGCACAACAGAAAAGGAGGCTGGCACGTGGGAACAGGTCATGAGAACTACAGACTTTGATCCAGCCTTAGATGTCTGCCAGAAAAATGAGGAGTATGATGTGGGAAAGGACATCTCAATCAGTGCTGGGGGCTCAGAAGCTACTGAGCCATCTTTGCCATCACCTCTGTTGCTCCTGGACTCCCTGCCAAGAACTGACCTGGACATCGGAGTCATTCGCCTCTTTCTGAGACAACGCATGGTAGATCACACCTGGGGGATTAAAAAAAAGAAATGATCAATTCTTGTTGGGTATGGCTGTAAGACCCAAGACTTTTCTAACTATGAAAATAACTACGCCACTAGGCGCAGTGGCTCACACCTGTAGTCCTAGCACTTTGGGAGGCCAAGGCGGGCGGATCCTGACCCAAGTTCAGGAGTTCAAGACCGGCCTGGCCAACATGGTGAAACCCCGTCTCTACTAAAAACACAAAAATTAGCCGGGGATGGTGGCTTGCACTTGTATTCCCAGCTACATGGGAGATTGAGGCAGGAGAATCGCTGGAACCTGGGAGGCAGAGGCTGCAATGCGCAAAGATCGTGCCATTGCACTCCAGCCTGGGTGACAGAGTGAGACTCTGTCTCAAAAAAGAAAAGAAAAGAAAAGAAAAGAAAAGAACTACACTTATAGCAGAACAACTGCTTATTCAGAGATAGGAGAAGATGAGGTTGGTATTAAGAGCAAAGCTTTCTTGGATGCCTCTTATCCCACCCTCTGGCCACATCTATGCTAGAAGTTCCAAGCACATGGTTTAAAAAGAATGCTTCTCAAAATTTAACGTGTGTAAAAATCTCTGGGATCTTATTAAAATGCAGATTATTGGTCTCCTACCCTAGATCCTGAGTGTTTAACATATTCCCAGATACTACTGCAGGTCAGTGAATCACATTTTGAGTTGCATTGATTTAAAATACCCCAAGTTAGAAGCTTGAGCACTTGCTAACAAGGTAACTCATTAAAAGTTATATGATATAGCTGTCTAGGATGTAGATGGTTAGAAATAGGTTTTGTTAACTGTAAGATGTTTAAAAAGATTCTTCACATTTTAATATGAAATTATAATGTGTCACATAATCGATGGTGTCCTGAACTGATAAAATACAACAGTTCTTCCTTTAAACTCAAAATATACATTGGTCAATAAAGTTTCAACCTCTAAAATAAATTCCACACTTCTGTTTCTTAATTTTTTGAAAGAAGAAAACCATGGCACTGGGGACAGAGTACAGGTGTGAATGGAATAAGAATGGGACTACTAAGGCCTGGTTTATGAGCTAAATAGCTAGAAAATGTAATTTACACTATACTCTGTAAATTTAATTCCAGCTTTCTTGTACTTCCCTGAGAATGTTTGATGCAAGGTGGTTACAAGTTTTTTTGTTGTTTGTTTGTTTGTTTTGATACTGGGTTTTGCTCTGTTGCCCTGGCTGGAGTGCAGTGGCACAATCATAGCTCACTGCAACTTCGACCTCCTGGTTTCAAGTGATCCTCCCACCTCAGTCTCCTGAGTAGCTGAGACTACAGGTGTGTGCCACTACACCTGGCTAATTCTTTTTCTTTTTTTCCCAGTTTTTGTAGAGACAGGGTCTCACTATGTTGTTGCCCAAGTTGGTCTTCAACTCTTGGCCTCAAGTGATCCCCCTGCCTCAGCCTCCCAAAGTGCTGGGACCACAGGCGTGTCCCACCACACCCAGCCAGGTATGTTTGTTTGATCAAGCAAACCAATGTGGTTGCAAGTTTTATATATAGCATCTAGTTCTCCCTCAAATGGAAGATGGGGATTATAAACCGTAGAGAGCAACTTGCGGGGCCTGATAAGTTTGCTTCATCTGTTACAGGTGCTTAGTAACAGACTTGGAAGTCTTTCTGCAACAACACACATCTAACAATTACTGAACATCCATTACTTGCCAGAAACCTCATTACAAGGTACACATATTTTTTCTCATTACACTTATGTGCATGAGCAAACTGAAGCTCAGACATGCTGAGACAATCTACTTGATCATATAGGTAGAAAGTGGCAGAGATGAAAAATAAAAATTCTGATTGAAGGCCCAGTCTTAACGGTGTCTACACGCCCCTCCTTGGCACATGTCTTCTACCCCTAAGGACCAAAGCTTTGGGTTAGTGATATCATTCCCCAGCAGCTCTCGGCGCTTTGCATCAGGTTAAGAGTGTGAAACCAGCTCGCAGAAAGGAGCAGGGTCTTGACCGCTGTCACCCCGGGAGGTAGTGGCCAAGTTAAGCCAAGGCCTGGAACCCTCCTCTAGCATCGCACACCACTGAGCAGCCTCCGGGAAAACCTGCCTCCAGCCCTGACATCCCTCCCTAGCTCAGAGGTCGAGCCAGGCTAACCCGTGCTCCAGCCCTCAGTTTTTCTTAGGTAGGGTGGGCCCATTCCTGTAGCGGTTCTGTTAGGACTCCGCAGCAACAGGTAGCCCGGACCCATGTCACCCACCAGTACCAAGACCTCGACCCTTAACGTCCCCAACCCTCTCCAACTTCGCGGCCCCGCTTACTCTTCATTCTCGGACCGCTTCCGGCGCTCTCTGATGACGCACTGGCAGCTGCTGTCGCAGACTCTCGGAGCTCGGAGACGGCGCTATGCGTGACATCACCGGCGCTCGCCCACCTCGGGGGCGCATGCGCCTGGAAAGGGATTCGGCTACTGAGAACGTCGTAGGGGGTGTTGCTGAGCAGTGGGGAAGAGTGGGCTCGCTTCCTGGGGCCTTTTCCGCCTGCATCTTTTGGGGGACAGGCAGTAGGGTTGGGGTAAAGGCATGTGGAATGCTTGCTAAGGCCTGGAGTGGAGCGAGGCGAGGCGACTTGGAGAGGACTCGAAGGAGGCTGGGGATCTGGGAGGGCGGAAATGGGACGGGGACGGTGGGGTGAGGTCTTTGTCGTCCCTAATCAGCGCCCTTACGGATGAGCCGAGGCAGCTTCCGCTGTGAGCACGGGCACCGAAGCTGGGACAGCAGGCTTAGGTTCTAGTTCCGTGTCTGCTGCTGTTTAACCTCGCTTAGGGCACTTCCCATCTGGAAGCCTCACTTGCAGTCTGTGCTGTGAGTGGGGTCGGCCTCACAGGTAGTGATGCGCCGCCTGGGTCCCTTTGATAGTTTCAGAAAGCTTTCTTGAGACTCAGAATATTAGTTTTTATCAATAAAAAAATCATAGCAATAAGATCAAAGGTGGCTCACACCGTGGGAGGCGCAGGCGGGAGGCTCTCTTGAGCCCAGGAGTTCGAGACCAGCCTGGGCAACATCGGGAGACCCCATCTCTACAAAACATTTAAAAAAAATTATCCAGGCGTGGTGGTGCGTGCCTGTAGTCCCAACTACTCGGGTATCTGAGGTGGGAGGATCAGTTGAGCCCAAGGAGTTTAGGGCTGCAGTGAACCTGGATTGCGCTACTGCACTCCAGCCTGGGTGACAGAGTGAGACCCTGTCTCCAAAATAAATAAATTCCATATAAATAAATAAATGAATAAACAAACTCCATTGCTCAGTGGAAAGGTGCAGGAAGGCCTGGTGCAGACTTCTCAGGAGTGACCCAGTGTTGGGCAGAACTGTGGAGCCCCAATTTCTGCTGAGCACTGGGCCTGTGCTGGGTGGGAGAGAAAAGAAATACGGTCCCTTTATGCTAAGTCAGTGGTTCTCAACTTTGAGTACAGTATACATTTCTTTACAGGGGATTCTGGGAGTATGTCCAAAGGTTTTAGTTTGAGAAACATTGGCTTAAACAATTTCTTTGGTGGTGACCTTGTACCATTTTGATTTTAAACATTAGACTGCAGGCACTGAAATTGGTTCATCCCAGTGACCCCGAGTGCATTGACTTTATAAAATTTATGTATTAGTTTTTGCATATGTAGTACACTTATGCATTTATTTTATACGTATAAAATTTGGAAAGACAACATTTAAACCAAAACATGCTGCCTTTGCAGATGCCTGAAAATTGTAATTTATGGGACTGATAGAGAACTTTTATTATTTTTAAAATTAACCAATAAGAATTGTATGTATTTATGGTATACAATATGGTTTGAAATGTGTATACATTGTGTAATGGCTAAATGAGCTATGAGCGATGCTAATACACTCATTTTGTGATGAGAACACTTCAGACCTCTCAGTGAAATTCAGGTTATTAACTGAAATTCACTGTTATTAACTATAGTCACCATGTTGTACAATAGAGCCCTTCACAAATGTGAACTTTAAAATCAAATGAGACAGCAGAAGATGTTAGCCAGTTTCAGAGCTGTATACTCAAGGGGGGCCCTTTTAGGCAAGACCTCTGTGATTATGGAGATTAATGAGAAGACCTGTGTCTTTGAAAGTTTTTTTCTAGGGTTGTTAGGACTCTTAACTCCCAGTTGACTCCTTCTGGGATCCCTGGATAACTGCCAGTCTCCCCTCGAATTCCCTGATGGTGGTGGGGTGGGTCATCCTTGAGTTGCAATTACTCCATAGTTCCTTCATCACTAATATATATATATTTTTTGAGACGGAGTCTTGCTGTGTTGTCCAGGCTGGAGTGCAATGGTGTGATCTCGGCTCACTGCAACCTCTGCCTCCTAGGTTGAAGTGATTCTCCTGCCTCAGCCTCCTGAGTAGCTGAGATTACAGGCACACACCACCACGCCCAGCTAATTTTTGTATTTTTAGTAGAGACAGGGTTTTACCATGTTGGTCAGGTTGGTCTCGAACTCCTGATCTCATGATCCACCCGCCTCGGCCTCCCAAAGTGCTGAGATTACAGGGGTGAGCCACTGCGCCCAGCCTAAAATATTTTTTAAAAAGCAAACAAACAAAATAAATAAAAAGCAAACAAACCACTTGATTATTCTCAGAAAATAATTGTTTCTGTATGCAGAGAGATAACCTGTGAGGATGTTTGTGGTTTTTGTTTATAATAGCAAAAACTTAAAAACAATGCTATATTTGATCATAGTGGATCAAGCAAATTAACTATGTGCTAATTAGATAATTAGGTATGCTAATTAATGCATTATTAAATGCATTAATTTACCTGATTAGTTAGCACACACTTAATTTGCTTGATCCACAGATCAAATACAGGATCACAATCACAGGGTAAGCTTTCATTTCAAATTTCTTGGTATCATACCTGGAGATTCGTTTTTATCAAGTGGGTCTCAATAATCTGTTTTTATAAGGTGGGTCCCAGTAATCTGTTTTTATAAACTGTTCCTAGGTATGGTACATTTGTTACAGTAGGTGGGTAGTCAGGTATGAGCAGGGCAGGAGAAGGCTCCCCGCTACACACACCAGGGGTGTTGGGCCACCATCAGGTGATGGTCAGGTGGTTGTTAACTGTTTCTCTAAAGTAATTGGCCACAGCTGGCGCTAGGGAACAGGCAGCCGCCTACCAGATAGAAAACACCTGAAACTGATCAGCAGCTTCCTGTAAGATCTCAGGAGTGGGGAGAAGTAATGTAAGATCCTGGAAGTAGATCCTGGAAGTAGGCCAACGTGTAAAACCCCAAGTCAAGGGGTCAGGCTGCGCTCTTGGTTTCTCAAGTTGCCTGCTTGTCCTTCCAAGTTGTATAATACTTTCCTTTTCTTTCCTTTCCTTACTGTTCTAAAGCTTTTCTTTTCTTTTTTTTTTTTTCGAGACGGAGTCTTGCTCTGTCTCCTAGGCTGGAGTGCAGTGGCACGATCTTGGCTCACTGCAACCTCCACCTCCCAGGTTCAAGCGATTCTCCTGCCTCAGCCTCCCAAGTAGCTGGGATTAGAGACACACGCCACCATACCCAGCTAATTTTTGTATTTTTAGTAGAGATGGGGTTTCACCATGTTGGTCAGTCTGGTCTCGAATTCCTGACCTTGTGATCCACCCGCCTCGGCCTCCCAAAGTGCTGGGATTACAGGTGTGAGCCATCATGCCCGGCCTAAAGCTTTTTAATAAACTTCCACTCCTGCTCTGAAACTTGCCTTGGTCTCTTTCTGCTTTATGCCCCTCAGTCAAATTCTTTCTTTTGACAAGGCAAAGATTGAAGTTGCTGCGAACGCGTACGGATTCGTCTCCAGTTACTTGGGGTAACTCGGTTCTCTGCCACTGCTAACACATTTCTATAAGATGATGGATTACCATGCAGCCATTAAACAAATTACATACAATTTTTAAAAAGGTTACAAACTAATAAAGCCAAATATATACACAATAGTTACATGAATATACTAAAAGGTTGTATAACCGGGTAAGTGAAGTTATGGGAGATTTTTCCTTTTGTTTCTCTTTTCTAAATTGCTTTTGGTGAAAAGACTTTAATTTTTTTCTTTTTTATAGCTATAAATGATAAACTTTCAAACATGGATACACGTGTTTTCCCAATAGTGGCTTTGTGAAAGTTCCACGAGAAGTCAATGTTTGATGGAATCATTGCAGGTGACTCCCCTCCCACCTCCAGCAATTTATTATGAAAAACTTCAAATATACAGAAAAATGGAAACATTTAAACAGTGAACACCCATATGCTTTTTGATTCTACAATTCACACTTTGTTGTATTTGTACAGGTTTCTTTTGATTGTTGCTCTGAGACATTCAGGCTGCTATTCTGAGTATTCAAGAAAAATCTCATATGTAAGCTCAAAAAGATTAAGCCTCAACTATTAAGTAAGTGGGTATCCATGAAAATTAGGACTTCTGTAAATAAACACAACTAAATTTACAGAAACCATTTATCTAATAGCTTCTGACAATATAGTGGAGAAGTATTTTTTCGTGTATCCCCTCTCCTCCACTTTCGGATTAAAGAAAAACATTATTTCTAGGATTTTTTTTTTTTTTTTGAGATGGAGTCTTGCTTTGTTGCCGAGGCTGGAGTGCAGTGGTGCGATCTTGGCTCATTGCAGCCTCTGCCTCCCAGGTTCAAGGGATTCTTCTGCTTCAGCCTCATGAGTAGCTGGGGTTACAGGTGCTTGCCACCACGCCCGGCTATAATTTTGCTATTAGTAGAGACAGGGTTTCACTATGTTGGCCAGGCTGGTCTCGAACTCCTGACCTCAAGTGATCCACCCACCTCGGCCTCCCAAAGTGCTGGGATTACAGGCCTGAGCCACCGTACCTGGCCTCTAGTAGGTTTTTTTTTACTGCTGAAAGGTCATGATCCTGAATACCAGCAAACCTGCAATAAGAACATGGAAGCCTTTATTGTCAGTGAAAATTTTAATCCACCAAGTCAATGAAGTCAGTATATATATGTACATATATGCACATCTGTTTGTGTGTATTTGTGTGTGTATATAAATATACACAGTTTTTTTCTTGCTTTTTGGGTGTCTATATCAGGTACATTTGAGAGGGATGAGGCCTGTATGCTTTTTCTACAGGAAGGCCTTGTCTATAACATGGGTTGCTAACAGCACCTTCTTCCCAGGGTGGCCTGGAGCACTCAGCAAGATGATGCATGTTTAAACAGGGCCTGGCACAGGTAATACAGCTTGAGAGATGGTAGCCATCATTATCTGTGTCCTCACTAGGACAGAACAGTCCCTGAGGCTCAAGATTACATGCTCCCCTGGCTCTGCTATGCCCTTGATCCAGACATTGTGTATTGACGAGGAGGGCTGGTGAGGGTGGTGGTGGAGAGCCTGGGCACAGTGACATCAGCCCTCAATCATTCCTCAGGCCTAATAGTGCCACAGAGATAGGCGGTAAGGTGCCATCGCTAACACTGGACACTTCTGCTGGTCAAACCCTCTCCTGCTGGGTAATAGGCACTTTGTCTACAAGAATCAAAGAACTGGTGCTTGCCGGAAGACAGCGTATCAGCTCTTTGTAAAGAGGCAGCGCTGCGCCCTAAGTCAGTTTAAGACTAACCATTTGGAATTCTGACAGCAGGGACTCTTAAAATTTCGTGTGTCTGGTCACATATCAGTCTCTGAAATCCAAGTTTTCTAGTCTTTCAGCCTCCAAAAGTCACTCTTTAAGGCTAGCTTGATCCCAAATGTATAAAATGCAACTATAGATTTCTTCCAGCTCCCTGGCCCGGTGTTACTCTGTGAGCTGATTGCACTGAGGAAAGCGTAGTTTCGGCTAATGGAGTGTCTGGATAAACGTAGGGCTCTCTGGGTCCTAAGAGAGCTTCTTCACTGCATTTCTCAGGTTTGCTGAGACACTTGAAGGGTTTGCAGAAAGTCACTGCAGGCTGCATGGGAGTGTGTGCATGTAGCTAGCACCTCCCGCCACCTATTTTGACCTGTGCTTAACTCTGGGAAAGCAGCCATTGACTCCAGACTTAGGGGCTATGTGTTTATATTCGTATGAGTCTGTTTAGGTCAAAATATGGGAAAGTAAGAGAGAGAAAGGACCTGATGTAAAATCACCCAAACTGGAATTGGGGCACAGCAGGGAAGCACAGAGATCTGGCTTTGTGGTGCCTGAATCCCAAAGCCATGCTGCGGGCAGGGGACACACCTCCCCTTCAAGAGACTTGAAGCCAGGCTGGGAGCAGTGGCTCACGTTTGTGATCCCAGCACTTCTGGAGGCTGAGGTGGGAGGGTCACTTGAGGCCAGGAGTTTGAGACCAGCCTGGGCAACATGTGAGACTCCATCTCTACAAAAAAATTAACAAAATAAAAAATTAGCCAGGCGTGGTGGCACACACTTGCAGTCCCAGTTGCTCTGGAGGCTGAGGTGGGAGTACTGCTTGAGCCCAGGAGGTCAAGGTCAAGGCTACAGTGAGCTATGATTGCAACTGCACTCCAGCCTGGGCAACAGAGTGTGACCCTGTCTCAAAAAACGAAAATGATTTGAAGCCAGAGGGGATCTGAAGTTATTTAAACCTGATTCCGTGCAGAGGTCAACCCCTCAGCAAAGCTTCCTGAAAGGAAAAGGGGTGCCCTTTCTGGGAGATGGAAAGACCCTTTGGTCTTCTCCCGTCTCTGCTGGTCTTTAACATACAACATCCAGCTTGAAATGTAAAAAACAGTGTATACGACACCCACAGAAACAGGACACTGTGACCCACAATCATGGAAAGAAAGTCACTAGAGCAGAAGCGTAGGTGACCCAGATGCTGAACTGGAAGACGAGGCCTTTAAAATACTATTATAAATAGATTAACAAACTTAGAGGGAAAGATGGGTCAAATAGGTGGGCAGATGAGGAATTTTCAGCAGAGGCATGGAAATTCAAAGCTAAAAAATACTTTCAATGTTCCCTGTGATGGCAAATACCTGCATGTTCCGATTTAACAATTTTTTTTTTTTCCTTAGAGACAGGGTCTTGCTCTGTTTCCTAGGCTAGAGTGCAGTGGCTTGATCATAGCTTACAACAGCCTCGAACTCCTGGGCTCAAGCAATCCTCCCACCTCAGCCTCCTGAGCGGCTGGGACCATAAGCACGTGTCATCATGCCTGGGTAATTAAAAACATTTTTGTAAAAATGGGGGTCTCACTATGTTGTCCAGGCTGGTCTTGAACTCCTGGCCTCAAGCAATCCTCCCACCTTCGCCTCCCAAAGTGCTGGGATTACAGGCATCAGCCACTGCACCCAGGCAGACTTAACACTTTTATAACTACTGAGAATACTTCCCCAGACCATGTACCCACTTCCTATGTTTTTTTTTTTTGTTTTTTGTTTTTTTTTAGCTTTTTTTTTTTTTTTTTTGAGACAGAGTCTTGCTCCGTCACCCAGCCTGGAGTGCAGTGATGCCATCTCAGCTCACTGCAACCTCTGCCTCCTGGGATCTAGCGATTCTTCTGCCTCAGCCTCCCGAATAGCTGGGACTACAGGCATGCGCCATCACACTCTGCTAATTTTTGTACTTTTAGTAGAGATCGGGCTTCACTATGTTGTCCCGGCTGGTCTCAAACTCTTGACCTCAAGTGACCTGCCTGCCTGGGCCTCCCAAAACGTTGGGATTATAGGCGTGAGCCACCTTGCCCAGCCACACTCTTCCTTTGTAATCATCTGATAAATATTTATCTTCCTCAAGCCCTGAAGCCTCTTTGGGGCCCCGTGTCTAGCTTATCACATGAAGGAATCCCTGGGGACCCCTACCAACCTCCCTGCAGCCCAGGTACCACTGGTGCTAGAGAGAGAGGGACCCTGGGAGAAGCTCTCTGGGTGCTCTGGGGCCTGAAGGCTGCTTCACTGCCAGGAGCCCTCAGCTGTCTGAGGCTTCAGGGGCTTCAGCTGTCTGAAGTGCTGGGACATGGAGATTGTCAGCTTGTAGAATGTCCCCTTTCTGGTCTGGACACAGTGTCATTTCCATCTTCTCCATGCTATCACTAGTTCTGTGGTCCCGGCCACTGAGAAGGCTGAGACGGGAGGGTCACTTGAGCCCAGGAGTTCGGGGCTGCATTGAGCTATGATTAAGCCACTGCACTCTAGCCTGGATGACAGAGTGAGCCTTGTCTCTAAGAGGGGAAAAAAAATGAAAAATGTTAAATCTGTGTGTGCAGGCATTTACCATTACCTCATTCCTGAGGCTTCAACCCTGCCTGTCAATGCACAATTCCGAGGACCAGCCCTCATTTCATACCTGGCACTTATCTGCAGAGCAGCAGGGGCCGGGGCTGGGGTGCAGCTGCTCTCTTTGTGAGCTTGAGGAAGTTCCCCTGTTTCTCTTGGGTCTTTAGGCTTCTTGAGGATCCCCAGAAGCCGTGAGCCTCTGGATGGAGGATATAGCTTTAGCACCACACCTGGCGGCCCCCGTTGGCCTTTCCTTTTGGAGCACTGGTGGCTTTGAGGGTTGCCCCTGGCTTCTTCCCATCGGGAACCAAATAGTAAAACATGACCCAGCATTGCAATACTGAAAATTGGGTTATAATTCTCAGATTGTTAGGTTTCTACCATCTTATATTCTATTCAAGAATGTAAGGAACTCTGAGCGGGTGCAGTGGCTCACGCCTGTAATCCCAGCACTTTGGAGGCTGAGGCGGGCAGATCACTTGAGGTCAGGAGTTCGAGACCAGCCTGGCCAATATGGTGAAACCCTGTTTCTACTAGAAATACAAAAATTAGCCGGGTGTGGTAGTGCTCGCCTGTTATTCCAGCTACTCGGGAGACTGAGGCATGAGAATTGCTTGACCCTGGGAGGCAGAAGTTGCAGTGAGCTGAGATCGTGCCACTGCACTCCAGCCTGGGCAACAGAGTGAGACTTGATCTAAATAAATAAATAAATAAATAAACAAATAAATAAGGCTTCTTGACACCTGGGCAAGAACTGCCTTTAATACTAATTTGGCCATTTGGACCATGACGGGTTATTTTGGCATTTATATTTATTGGTTTACATATTTTCTCCCCCAGGGAGGTCTTGGAATATTAGACATAAAAGGTGCCCAAGGTTTGCAGCGGTGTTCTCTGGTCTGTCACTTGATGGCATTCTAACACAAGGAATGAGACAATGGCTTGCAGCTTCTTTCCTCAGTCTGGGAATTATTTCCCTCCACACCTGTCAAAAATCTGGTTTACTGGCCACTTCAAAGAATCACAGCCGTTGTGACTAGAAACTGCAGACATCCAGAAGCTGAGGGCATTTCTCTATAAACAATGTAACTGGTTTTTGATCAACACCTCCAGAATAGACAGGACAGAGTCAAGTGGTTTAAATAAGATAGAGGGCAAAAGGAGAGAGAAATTACGAGACCCTGGGGAAGAGGTGGGATTGTCGATGACATTTGGAAATTGATGGTGTGTCAGCGAGGCGGAAGGAGGGTGGGGGGGTGCTTCCAGATGGCAGGATTCACAGCTAGATTGTGGCTGTTACGAGACAGGGCTGCTTTGAGGAAGGTGAGGGATTGATTTCCACTCCTGTCTTTTTTTTTTTTTTTCTTTTGGAGGTGTCCTTTACCCCTTTTTCTATGAAGTGATTTTCTGCCCAGTGACCTTGTTATTACAATGGAAAGAGACACTCATACTGCAGAGTAAATAATACAACACTGGGCAGTGAGGTATAGACATGAGCTCATGAATTTCATGTGACAAGTGTCCTTTTCCATATAAAGGTAGAAACTGAGACAAAAGGAACTGAAGTTACTTGGTAAAATTGCCACCAATTAAGCCTCATTTTTTGAGGTTAGTGACTATCTGGTGATATTTGTTGGTGACATCTGGGTTAGGAGACTAGATTGCAATTTTCCCTCCTCCTTATCAAGGAAAAGCAAGTAATTGTGGAGGAGAGGCCAAAAGCAGAGGGGACGGCAGGAATGGTAAACTCTGCCATGCTGTTGTCACAGTGCTGCCTGTCACCATCGTGCATCCGTAGTGTGGGTGCCGGGCAGATGCACAGACAGTGTTCGAGAAAGAGTGCATGAATGACTGCCTGAAATCAACTGAAAGGCACCAAAAAGGTGGCTTCCTAAGCAGTGTCATTCCAGGGTATCATAAATGCTGGTCCCCCAACCCCAACGGTGTACCAAGCTGGGAGCCCCTGCTCCAGTGAACCACAGTGCTTGACATTCAAACAATGGAGAGTCATTCTTTTAGATGGAGCATTGCTTTCTGCAGGGTTTTATTTTGAAATGCAAATACCCCCAGCGTGGGTAATAAATAAACCCTGCAGTGTGACAAGGTGAGCCTCTTGCTGGGCAGCTGAGGCATGACTAATGGAGTCGCGCTGGGGGCAGGGGGTGGGGGCAGTAGGAGCCCTGGGAGGAGATAAAAAGCAGGGAGACTTGAGATTGGTAACATGTGGACAATTTCACCCTTTTGCCTTCACACTGGAAACCTGGAGCTAGAATTTCCTCTGCCGTGGACAGACTCCCAGAGAGCTTGACTTACCTCGGTTGGATATAACTGGGGAGAAGTAAATTGTTTTCTTTCCTTATTATTCCCTGGTCCACCTCCCACAGAGGATCCCAATAAACTGTGGCACAAAGACAGTGGCCTAGAGGGGGTGGACGTGGGGAGCCCACTGGTTCCTGCCACTTCTATAAAGTGGGCCACCGGGCCTTACCTAGCTGTGGCAGGTACTGAGTTCTGTCTGCCCCGAGGCTGGTTGCCATAGGAGGTGCCTGATTTCCCCTCTCTCGGAGAAACATGGGATTTCCTTGGAAGCATGGAGCACAAGTTTCTCATTGTGCTTGAAAGACTGTCTGTTATTAATGTGAATCCCCAGCAGAGAACAGGCCCTGAGGTCTATTGGAACTGCATGCATAGAGGCACATCAATCCACCCTGATGCCTGGGGAGGCCCTTCCTTTTTTCCTTTTTTTATATTAGGTCATTGATCAGCAACATTGATCAGAAAAAAATTATGCCTTCTTGGCCATATTCTTGGATGAAGATCAATGATGTTAATTCTCAGTACATCAATTCGCGTACCGGGTGCTAATTGGAAGGGATGAAGCTGTGTGATGTATCACTGTGTAGGGCCCAGGGCAACCACATCCTCGGAGGGGGTCCAGGAGATTTGATTTGACCAACCTACTCAACACATGAAGCCGGAAACTGCACCTGGCAGACGGGCCCTGAAGACAGAGGTTTAAAAGCCGTTCCTATCCCCTAATACCAGTGATGCTTGATGCTCACTGGGCGGCAATGAGGAGGAAAAATGACACAGCAGAACTTTGAGCAGCCTCGGCTCCTTGTGCTCCAGAGAACAGCCTCCTCCTTCTTCCCCTGCAGCAGGCATTTTCTTTCCCAAACCCAATATTTTATCACCACTGTGAGAAAACTTTACATTGAAAGATGGAAATTGACTATATCAAATATAGAGAGAGTCAGAAATAATCCAATGGCAAAGGCTTCCAGGGTTTTATTTTTTATTTGTATTTATTTATTTACTTTTGAGATGGAGTCTTGCTTTGTTATCCAGTCTGGTGTGCAGTGCTGTGATCTCGGCTCACTGCAGCCTCCCCCTCCTGGGTTCAAGCAATTCTCATGCCTTAGCCTCCTGGGTAGCTGGGACTACAGGCATGAACCACCATGTCTGGCTAATTTTGTATTTTTAGTAGAGGCGGGGTTTAGCCATGTTGGCCAGGCTAGTCTTGAACTCATGACCTCAAGTGATCCACTCACCTCAGCCTCCCAAAGTGCTGGGATTAGAGGCGTGAGCTACCATGCCCAGCCCCTAGGGTTTTAGATTGAGTGTTGTTGACCTATTGCATTTTTTTAAATGCCTGTGTGTGTGTGTGTGTGTGTGTGTGTCTTTATTACTGTGGGCCTGAGGAACTGTCACCTTCATGAGTAATACTTGTTATGGTTTGAGAGCAGGTGCAGAGTGTTTTGACAGCTGGCCAGGAAGAGTGGATCAGAACAGCCTCACTCGCTGGGCTGTAGGATTCTCAGGTGTCAGCGCCTCTGCTGTGGAGTTTGCTGCATTGACCCAAGACAATGCCCTTCAGACGAGGAGTGGCCGCCACAGACAGTGGGTCCAGCTGGAATCACGGACTCTAGTCCAGCATGGCCATTGCTCTGGCAGCTTTTCTAGGAGCAGGTTTTTGCTGGAACTTCTAGATTATCAGACACTAAGTTGGGGAGATCCCGTACCCGTGACAACTCACCTCTTTACCACATTTGTCTGATGTTGATTGTCTTGGAAGAATATCTATGACTCCTGGGTCTAGGGCACCCTAATATTTTCGTTTTCCAATTGCCCGTTTGACTGCAACAGGGTAGGGGATTTTCCAGCAGAAATTATTGTTGTAATAACCAGGTGTTATTTGTAGTGGGACCAAAAAGGTAAGACATTAGGTTTAGATGAGCTCAAAAGGGAATGTGTTCAGATGATGTCACCAATTTGACCCTCAGGGTGCACTGGGTGCTTGAGGGAAGAGGTGAGGCGGGCTTCTGCCTCCTTGCGATTTTTCATGCACTCTCAATAATGCTGCCATTCCCCACCCAGCGGCAGGAGGCTGAGCCTGCCGGTGCTGGAGGTTCCCCTTGGCTTGAGGACATAAGGGGTCCCTTGGGGCTGTGGGATAAGTCAGTAGGTGTGAGTGTCCTGGGAGCTTTTAGGCATCAGGACAGCCCGCCATGGGCTGAAATGTGCCCCTTCCCCAAATTCCTATGTTGAAGCCCTAGTCCTTAATGTGGTGGTGTTTGGAAATGGGGTCTTTGGGAGATGATTAGGTTGAGATGAGGCCATGAGGGTGGGACCCTCATGATGAGAGTAGTGTCCTTTTAAGAAGAGACAGCAGGGCCAGTGTGATGGCTCATGCCTGTAATCCCAGCACTTTGGGAGGCTGAGGCAAGTGGATCACTTGAGGTCAGGAGTTCGAGATCAGCCTGGCCAACATGGTGAAACCCTGTCTCTACTAAAAATACAAAAATTAGCTGGGCGTGGTGGCAGGCATCTGTAGTCCCAGCTATGTGGGAGTCTGAGGCAGGAGAATCACTTGAATCCAGGAGGCAGAGGCTGCAGTGAGCCAAGATCGTGCCACTGCACTCTAGCCTGGGCAACAGAGTGAGGCTCCATCTCAAAAAAAAAAAAAAAAAAAAAAAGAGACAGCAAAGTGTGTGCTTGCTCTCTCTGCCGTGGAGGACACAATGGCCATCGGCTCCCTGATCTTGAACTTCCAGCCTCCAGGACTGTGAGAAGATAAACTTCTGTTGCTTAAGCCCCCTGTCTGTGGTATTTTATTGTGGCCTCCTGAGCTTCCTAAGACATTTTCCAGGGAGGTTCAGACCCCCATGTCCGCAGAGGAAGGTGATGATCTAGACTAGGAGGCTGTCAGCTATAGCTGAGAGGCAAGTTTGGCCAAGCCCTCCAGGCAGTGGCCCTGGGCCCTGAGTCTCGGGCTCTCCTTCTCTAGTTTCTCTTAGGCACACCAGGTTTCTCCTCTTTCTAACCTGTAGACTCCTCACTCAATTCCTGCTCAGAAAAAAAGGTCAGAGAAATTTAACTTTATCCTTAACAGATTTCTGCACATTTTGAAAAAAAGAAAAAATCCAACAAATGTCCCTCCAATGGAGTCTCACTCTGTCGCCCAGGCTGGAGTACAATGGTGTGATCTCGGCTCACTGTAACCTCCTCCTCCTGTGTTGAAGCAATTCTCCTGCCTCAGCCTCGTGAGTAGCTGGGATTATAGGCACCTGCCACCACGCCTGGCTAATTTTTGTATTTTTAGTAGATATGGGGTTTCACCTGAACTCCTGCCCTCAAGCGAGCCTCCTGCCTCAGCCTCCCAAAGGCTGGGATTACAGGCACCAATGACACCCTTCTACAGCTAAAGGCAAATGTAATTTCTCCACTCAAGGACCAGCAGGATAAAACCTGGAATTCAGGGTTCTCCTATCAGGAACTGAGACAGATCTGTGATTGTACCCTTTTTGCAAGCTGACAGGTGAGTCTGCCACAGTTTCATGGATGCTGACGGAAGACACAAGGCTCCTGGGTCAGAAACAAAGGGCTTTATTCTCACAGCAAAAGCAGTAGAGTACCAGCATTTTTGTGTACTGAGTCTCTGAGTTCTAATTCCCCAGGGCAATGCAGAGGGCTGAGGGAAACTTCCCATGTAGGGGTTTCGTTCCAGGCAAGGAACTCTTAGTGTCCCTTACTTTTTAAATAGTGGGCTGTCAGTGTGCCTGCCCTTTGCAAATCTGTCTCTATCTTCCAAAGCTGTTCACTGTATAAATAGCCTTGAAAAGATAGTCTACCACAAGGGCCAACAGTGCCTCTGCTCATGAGATATGCAGAAATGTGAGACACTTATGAATTATCTACCAACATCCCCATGGCTTGTGCCCCAACCTTATGTCTCGTCACTCCATCTTACACTTCATGCTGGGTCATGACAGACTCCTTGTCACCCCTGTCTCTCTGGGCTGTTTGTTCATGAAGACTCAACAACTTGGATTATCCTTTCTTCCTTTCCAGCCACTCCCTGCACACCCTTTGAAATTCCCTCTGTGGAAAGCTTTCCCCATTAGACCATGAACCCCTTGAGGTTCCCGTGCCCTGAGGGGAGGTTGTGGTATATTTTCCCTGAACAAAGATCCCTTTCTCAGTTCTCCAAGACCATTTAGTCAATGACACACTAACCAATCCTGGGTGAATTCAGATTTAAGTGTAGCTGATCTTTCTGCATGAACATCTTGCTTAGCTGAATGAAAGCCTCTTGGGGACCGGGGCTCTGTGTTGGACACCTCGGCAGAGTGGCAGGCAGGTAGAGGACACATGTGAATTCCTTGCTGATCAGCAGGTGGCTGGAAGCCTGTGGCTCAGCAGGGACAGTGAGCTGGCTGAGCAGACATGTGCCGCCCATCCGTGCTGCAGTGAGGTCCCTCCTGGATGTGGAGGCTGCTTGCTGGACCCAATTTCCTGAAATCAGTTGCATTGACTTGTGGGCTTTTTTTGCAAGTAACTGTTGTCTCTGCAAGAAGCAGTCCCTGAATCACATCAAATGACTTGAGATCTGGGTTGAGATGGTTTCTGTTAATTAAAAAGCTGTATTTCTCATCTTGAGTTGAGGAAGGAAATTTCTGGGAGAAGGAAGCACAGCTGTGCTCCCAGGATTTCTCTCATCCAGAAAGACAGAAATTCAAGTGAATCTGGTAAGTGTCCATGCAGCATTTACAGTGTGTGGGGATATTAGGGACATAGACATAGGAAGAATGATTAATTACAACCTGGTCCCTGCCTTCAGGAAGCTTCCGCCCAGCAGGGTGAGATCAGGGCAGTGAGTGAGAGCAAGTCTTTCAAGTACCGGGGGATAATGAGGAGACAAGACTTGTTCGCCTGCATCTGGAAGTGGAGTGTTACCATTTATTACTGCACAACCAATTACCCTAAAATGTAGTGGCTTAAAAGGACATTTCCTATCTCAGTTTCTGCAGGTCAGGAAGTTGGGAATGGCTTAACTGAGTAGTCCTGCCTCAGGGTTTTCCAACTTGCAGTCCACATGTCAGCCAGAGGTTTGTTCATCTGTAGGCTTGGCTGTGGGTGCAGCATCCGGTCCCAGGATGGCCCCTACACAGGGATGTGGGTAGGGGTCCTAAGTTCCTTGCCATGATTTGAGGATGATTTTGAGTATATCTTCAGCTGGCTTCTTCAGAGTGGATGATCCAAGAGCTAGCAAGGCGGAGCTGCAGTGTTTTTCATGAACGACTCTCCAAAGACACCACCATTTCTGCAATGTTCTATTGTTGCATAAGCCAGTCCTACTCCTTGTGGGAGAGGACCACAATACCAAGAGGCAGGGGTCACTGGGGACTGTTTTGGAGGTGGCTACTGCATGGCTGTCTCCTGCTAGCAAAAGGATACAGGGGTGGAGAACAGAGACCTCAATTCCCCCATGTCTGTTCTCCCTCCTGAACAAACTAGCAGCCTCTGCAAAAACTACTTTGGAAAGTGCTGCTTCAGGCCCCAGGCAGCAGGGAGCGCTCTGAGACTGCCCTGAAGACATTGCTGGTGCGGCTTGCAAAAGCAGGATGCTCTGTTTCAAAGGGCTTTCCTGGCTGAGGGGCAAGGGAGGCGGCAGGAGGCCTCTGGAGCCTGCTCCCACTGTGACTACTTGCGGTTCTCCACTTTGCACCTTCAGAGTAGATGCTTCCCCTGGCCTTCATCTAAGCTGCAGTTCATGTCTCTAAAAAATACAAAGCTTTTGCTTTGCTGACCTAGATTGGTCTCAGCAAAAGCAAAGATGCATTTTCTCCCAGGGCCCAAGGCAGTCAGCCCTTAAATGAAGTTTATTTAACAAAGGGAATAGTTCCAGTTGAATTTTCGAGATGGAACTGTGGGTTCATTTGCAGCAACGTGGAAGGTCGAGGGGAAGCTAATGAAAATGGTTTTTCTCAGCATACATGATTGATATGGTTTGGCTGTGTCCCCACCCAAATCTCATCTTGAGTTGTAGTTCCCATAATCCCCACATGTTGTGGGAGGGACTCGGTGGGAGGTAATTTAATCAAGGGGCCGGTTTCCCCCATGCTATTCTTGTGATACTGAGTGAGTTCTCACGAGGTCTGATGATTTTATAAGGGGCTTCCCCCTTCGCTCAGCTCTTATTCTTCTCTCTCCTGCTGCCATGTGAAGAAGGACATGTTTGCTTCCCCTTCCACCACGATTGTAAGTTTCCTGAGGCCTCCCCAGCCATGTGGAACTGTGAGTCAATTAAACCTCTTTCCTTTATAAATTACCCAGTCTCAGGCAGTTCTTTACAGCAGCATTAGAACAGACTAATATAATGATGCACAAGTGTTTCCAGAATGACATGTACATCTTCCAAGCTTGAGCCTCGCCATGTCTCTCCTTCACACAGATACCCTGTGAAGATGAAATTCCAAGACAAAAGCACATTTGGGCCAAGTTTCCTTGGGTCTGTGTGCTCCAATCCTGGGGCAGTCCTCCCACAGCTGTTGCCTTGGGGTGGGCCCCTGCAGATTTCTTGCAGGGGACATCAGTTTGGCCTCCTGGCATCTGCTTCCTCTCCAATAATAGCTTGTCTGATTTTTGCGGGAGGATCTGCCCATCCCACTCTCAGCCCAGATGCATCTGGTGAGGCTTATTCCATCCTGGGCTCACCAAGTCAGCACGCTCAGTCTCTCTCACCCTGGTGATTGGTTCAGGATGATCCATGCAGGGCATCTGTACCTGTACCTCGTACCCCCTGGTACACAGAACCAGGATGGATCAACTCTGGAACTTTTCTTTTCTAGAGATGGGTCTCACTCTATCACCCACGTTGGAGTGTGGTGGTACAATCAATGGCTCACTGCAGCCTTAATCTCCTGGGCTAAAGTGATCCTCCCACCTCAGACTCTCAAGTAGCTAGGACCACAGGTGGGCACCACCACACCTGTCTAACCTCTTTATTTTTAGTAGAGATGGGGACTTGCTATGTTGTCCAGACTGGTCTTGAACTCCTGGCCTCAAGCAATCCTTCCACCTCAGCCTCCCAAAGTGCTGGGATTACAGATGTGAGCCACCATGCCTAGCCAACTCTGAAACTGTTGTAAAGCTGGGGGACGTGCCACTATATGTAGCCACCTGTGCATCAGGCAGACCCGAGAGATGGAGGAAGAGGCCAGGACTTGGCATTTCTGAGTTCTAGATACAGCTGCAGCTGCATCCAGCCCTATAAATCCCCCTTTGGCTTAAAGCAGTTCAGATTGCCAAGTTCTGTCAACCGTGAGAGATCTAGTAGATATACTTTGTAGAAATCATATGGTTCTCACAATGAGATACCATTTCACACCAGTCAGAATGGCCACTACTAAAAAGTCAAAAAATAACAGATGTTGATGATGCTGTAGAGAAAACTGATTGCTTGTACACTGTTGGTGGGAATGTAAATTAGTTCAGGCACTGTGGAAAGCAGTTTGGAGATTTCTCAAAGAACTTAAAACAGAACTACCATTCAACCCAGCAATCCCATTACTGGGTGTCTACCCAAAGGAATATAAATCATTCTACCAAAAAGACACATACACTCGTATGTTCACTGCAGCACTATTCACAATAGCAAAGACATGGAATCAACCCAGGTGCCCACCAACAGTGTACTGGATAAAGAAAAATATGATACATATACACCATGGAATACTATGCAGCCGTGAAAAAGAACAAAATTAGGTCCTCTCCAGCTGGATGCAGCTGGAGGCCATTATCCTAAGTGAATTTTCTCAGAAACAGGAAACAAAATACTGCAAGTTTTCACTGATGAGTGGGAGCTAAATACTGGGGACTCATGGACATAACGATGGCAAACATAGACACTGGGGACTCCCACAGCAGGGAAGGAGGGGGGCAAGGGCTGAAAAACCACCTATTGAGTATTATGCTCATTACCTGGGTGATGGAATCAATCACATCCTAAACCTCAGCATCATAAAATATACCCATGTACCAAACCTGCACGTGTACGCCCTGAATCTAAAATAAAAGTTAAAAAAAGAAAAGAAAAAGAAACGAGATGTTTCCCCCTCTGCTATGTGGAACCTAATGCTTCAGGTACAGATGCTATGGAAGATGGATTTCTTTAGTGTCTTGTATGAGTCACAACACTTGGGTGACTCAAGGCAGCCCTAAACTGTGGTCTTGAGCACTGTGCACAGATGCCTGTGACCTCAGTGCATTTATGGGACTTCCTGCCACCAGCTATGAAAACAGTTCTCAGCATTGCAGGCTTGAGCTAGTGGGAACCAATCTGAGGCTGTGGCTAGGCTGCCTTCAGGCTAGCATGTGACCTGCCTGTGTGTTGTCAACCTCTCTTGGTAAATAGGGAGAGTGGTAGTTGGATCACAGACTTGTTATCTCATCTGAAACCTTTTCTACTTTGGCACTCATTTTCTTTTCTCCCGCCTAGGGCAAAACTCTTCCCCCTTCCCATCTCATGGTATCTTGCCCCATCAACTCTCTTCCTTCCCTGTCCCAGGCTCTATCTGCTGATTCCCTTTTCTTCCTTGGACTGTTCACAGGCTTAAGACTTTGAAACTAAGAAATTTTGCCACTGCCTGCCCTGGTCTTCTGGTACTACTACTAGCTACTACTCTCCCTCCCTTCTCAGCCAAGCTTTGTGAAAGTATGGTCTGTGCCATTCTTCCCATCTCATTCACTCACCCCACCTCAATCTTCTCTGGCAGAGGGGACCAGTTTGTCACATTAGCAAAACCAGTGGGGCCAGCACACACGAAGCAACAGTACAGGTGCACTCACAGCATGATGGCATCGTGCCTGGAGCCTGCCTTCCCAACATCATGCCCATAGTCTCTGGGGCATTAGGCACTGTGGATACTTTCAGCTTCTTGAAACTCTCCAAGCCCTGGTTTCCATGACCTGCTTCTTCAGTGAGTTCTCATGTATTTCTCGCTTTCTTCTGCTTTTCCACATCATGTTCTCCTTTGTGTCTACCCTGCTCCAGTGGGTTTTGTCTTTAAGATACCATCATTCCTCTACTAGAAGCTCCCTCCAGCTGTGTTTTAGCCAACAGCTTTATGCATTTGCTTCCAAAATTTATCTCTGGTCGCAACCTCTCTCATTACTTACAACTGTTTGCTAGATATCTGCAGTTTGGTATTCTGCAGGAACCTCAAATTCAAAATGTCCAGAGTAGCCTTCTGCTTCTGGCTGTGATAAGGTAACAGGCATTGGATTTACCTGCCCATCATAAACAACTAAAAAAGCAGATACAATATTTGAAACAACTGTTTTTAGACATTGATCAAAAGGCAGCATAAGGCAGTGACTCATGAGAGAAAGGAAACAAATGGGATGAGGCCTGGATTGCCTGAGCTCACTGTCTGGAGCGAGATTCCAGGACAGGGATGGGGGTGTGCCTGGGTGTCCAGACAGAGTCTAGTGGTTTCTTTGAGTTGCAGAGACAGTGTGGTGTGGAGAGTGCTCAGAGATCTGCTGGTCCCACTCAGGTCTTCTGCTGAGTACCCATCAACGCCTGCACATGAGGAAGCTGCTTGAGGCCAGTGAAAAAAACCCTGGAAAGAAAAAGGTAGAACAATTTCTGGAAATCACAAGGGCTGGGCTGGGTCATATTCCCAATAGTCAGAATGGGAGACCTTGTAATACACAGGTAATCAGGAAAAACACTCAGCACCCCACAATTTAGATGAAGTGGGCAAAGTTTTTGAAAGACACAAATGACTAAAGCTTATTAAAAAAAAGATAGATAACCCAAATAGCCCTATATCTATTAATGACATTAAATTTAGAGTTAGAAATCTCCCTCCAAGGAAAATTCCAAGCCCAGGTAGCTTGAGTCATTTGAGAAAGAAATAATGTCAATTCTACCCAAACTCTTCCAGAATATTAAAGATGAGGCAATACTTCCTAATTCATTCTATGAGGTCAGCATTACCACTAATCTCAAAACCAGAAAAACGCACTATAAGAAAAGAAAACTACAGAGATTCCTCATAAACACAGATGCAAAAATTCTTAGCAAAATTTTAGCAAGTTGGTTCCAACAGAACTTAAAAAATCATGACCAAGGAGAGACTTGATGATAAATCAGTGTGATTCACTTTTACCAGGCTAAAAAGGAAAATCATATGCTTATCTCAACAGATACAGAAAAATCACTTGACAAAATCCAATATCCAATCATGATAAAAATCCTAAGTAAACTAGCAATAGAGAGAAATTTTCTTAGGCTGATAAAACGTTTCTATGAAAAGTCTGCTAACATCATACTTAACAGTAAAAAGCAAAACGCTTTTCCCATAAGACCAGTAACAAGACAAGATGTTCACTCTTAGCACATCTGTTCAACATTATTTCAGAGTCTCTAGTTAGTGGAATAAGGCATGAAAAGAAAAAAAAACAACAAGCATACAGTTTAAAAAGGAAGAAGCAAAACCATCTTTGTTTGCTGATAGTGCTGATAGCATCTTCAGCTATGGAAAAAATCCTAAGGAATTAATCTAAAAAAACCTATGGAACTTGTAAATAAGTTCAGTAATGTTGCAAGAAAAAGATCAGTATGCACAAGTACATTGTCTTTCTATATATGATCAACAATAAGAAATTTAAATTTAGAATAATGAAATAGCATCAGATATTTGAAATACCTAGAGATAAATTTGGCAAAAGATGTACCTGACTTGTGGACTGAAACCTACAAAACATTGTTGAGAGAAATTAAAGAGATCTAAAAAAATGGGGAGAAATATACCATGTTCATGGATCAGAAGACTCAATTTTATTAAGATGTCAATTGTCTCCAACTTGATCTACAGATTCAACATGATCCCAATCAAAATTCAAAAATTTTTTTTTTTGCAGAAACTGATCTGCTAGTTTAAAAATTTATGTGGAACTAAAAGAATCGAAAATAGCTAATTAAAGATTTTATGTGCAAGTGAAATAATCTAGAATAGCTAAAATGATTTTGAAAAGGAAGAACTAAGTTAGAGGACTTACACTAACTGGAAAGAGAGCAGGTCAAGTGGTTAATTGTGCTGGGGTTTATATGTGCAGATCTGAATTTGGCAAATCTCGTTCCATCCACATCTTATGGTCAGGGTCAAGTCACATGGCATTTACAGATTGGAGGCTGTATCCACCTTGATCCTCTTGGATCACTTTTATCAACTCCATGCAGCTATCCCCAAGCATCTGTGTGCTTTCTGCTAATAGACTGCACCTGCAACCTGCAACCTCCTGTACTCTGCTCTTGGGCACTAGAGCCTCCTCCCACGCATGCAGAGAAGTACCTGTGTATCTCAGAGCAGCCCATAGTCAACCACTGGTTGGGAGAAGAAAAGCCCAGCATCGTTTGAGACCAGCCTGCCAACATGGTGAAACTCTGTTTCTACTAATGATACAAAAATTAGCGGAGAGTGGTGGTGGGCGCCTGTAATCCCAGCTACTCGGGAGGCTGAGGCAGGAGAATCGCTTGAACCTGGGAGGCGGAGGTTGCAATGAGCCGAGATAGCGCCATTGCACTCCAGACTGGGTAACAAGAGTGAAACTCCGTCTCCAAAAAAAAAAGCCCAGCATCATTGCCTTCGTGCAGGTCAAACTCTGAGGTGCAATTATACTCCAGAGATTCCCACGGGGTTAGGCTGGGTCTGGGACTTCATCCAAAATCACACCTTTGTTTTCCTTCTCCCCTTCTCTATATCTGCACCCCCCACCGACCCCGCCCCACTTACTGGCTCCTTCTGGCAGCACTCAACCAATCGATGGGATCCAAAAGAAGCAGGTCTGGTCGGCACCTAGTCTCACAGTCCCTTATTTACCTAACTTTCTTTCTTCTTTCTTTCTTTCTTTCTTTCTTTCTTTCTTTCTTTCTTTCTTTCTTTCTTTCTTTTCTTCTTTCTTTCTCTCTCTCTTTTTTTTTTTTTTAAATAGAGACTTGGTCTAGGCTCCCCTTCTCAAGGAAGCCTCCTCAGCTTGTCTCCATCATCGAGTGGCTCTGTTGACAGCTCTGTTTCCCCTTTGCTAGACTCTGGCTCTCCAGTTGCCAGGAACCAAGCTCTATTTTTCTTTGCATTTCTGGTGCTCATGCAGCCCAGTGGCAGGCATAGAATGACTGTCGGATGCATCATTTCTGAACATCAAGTCTCTTCATGAGGCTGTTCTGCTGCAAGGGTAGCATGAGGTGTGATCCAAGCAAGGGGTCTTTGCTCTCAGCTGCCTCTCTGATGTGGCAGAGGTGAGATATTCAATAAGTCAGCTGGAAAAGGAAGCTGTACCCCTGCTACTGTCTTCAGGCCAGTTTTCCCTAGCTCTGGGCTTTGCATGGAAAGTTAAATCATCCCTGGCCCCCCAGGCATCACAGCTCTCAAATTACACACTCTATTGCTCTGCAATTAAGCAATAATGCAATTAGAAATAATGCAGTGAAGATGATGATCTGTGGGGCCCATTCTTGAAAATGCTTGACTTGAATATTGAGCTTGGTGCAGGGGAAGACTAAACACACAATTTTTTTTTTTTAAACATAATAATGTATTGTCTTAAAACAGTTGTGCGTTATGAGTCATCACTCTTACTCAGCCTGCAGCTTTCTGCTGTGAGATGCATTGGAGGAGTTGCTCCCTTGTGTATCTAATCTTCACTATTTGGTGGGGGTGGTTCCGCAGGCAGATGACATTGCTTGCCACTTTTGCAGCCCTCCTATGCTTTGCCATGCCTTACCTGAGGATCAGATGACAGCTGCCTCCTACCTGCCACCCTCTTTCCTTTCTTGGGGCCAGTGGGGCTGGCTGGCAGGTCAATGGGATGAAGGAGGGGGCCGAATCAGAGCCCTATCCCTGGAGCACAGAGTTTCCATGACAGTGGCCCCAAGAGGGGCTCCCCTGGCATTTTCTTTTCATGAGGGAGAAAGTCAGTCCGGAAGACTCCAGAGTGACGTGGATCCCTGGCTCCCAAACCTGCTCCAATGAGCACAACGTGGACAGCACAGCAAGCACAAAAGCACAAGGTCCTGTGTGCCAAGATGCAACCTTCCTATCTTTTTGGTTAAAATGTCCTTCTCGTCTGAAATGGCGTTAATAGTGAAGTTTTTCTCAGTGTTCTTGCTCACCAAAACCAGCTTTCCAATTGTTTCATATTAGGTCAGACCATGTGAAATTGCTAACATTTGACTGTTTTTGACCCATAAAATGGCAAATTTGCTGTATTTGATCATTGTGACCCATAAAAATGGCAATGTCAGATGGTTCAATCAAATACTTTTACTAATTCATGAGAAACCTAACATCTGGGACCAACAGTGTAGCAGAAAGACCTTCACCATAGAACGTGGTGAGTTTAGATATTTGTTTGGCTTCTGCCTCTTCCAACAACCTCAGGAACTCCCCGCCTGGTGAGGCCTGGTTCCCTCGTCTGTGGAGTGGAACTCAAAACCCATGTCCTTCCCATCTCACAGGGTCACATGAAATGATGGACATTAAATTGCCTCTTAAACGGTAAAGTGCCCTGTGAACGTCAGGTTAATGGCCTGCCGTTGGGATGACTCTGATGTGTAATGATCAGATCCTCAGCTTGGGCTCTCCTAGAGCAAAGTGTTCCTTCTTTAACCTCTGTTTTTATTTCTTTGGGATGAAAACAAGTGGGGACAAGCTCTGTGGACTGGCCACAGTAACCCACCAGAGGCTGGTGCTTACATTTGCTGTCGCGGTTTCTAGTCAAAAGTCAGAACAATTGAGTGAAATGTGCAAAAATCAATCTGTCAGTGACTTTGTCTCCAGAAGGTTATGCAACTGGTTTGGATCTTTTTAAAAAAGAAATTGACTCTAAAAAAAAAAAAAAACCCACTTGAAATTCAGTTTTCTTTTCTCAGGATGACTTAGAGACCATGTTATTTATAAAATGTTTTGAAATTCTTAGTGAGAATAATACCAAAGTGAAATAAAGTATCAGTCTCCAAGCAGACATTTCTAACATTTAAACACCATAAAGAGACTTCACTCAATGGTCTATCAAAAATCTTTATTAACTATATTTTTGTAAAGGGCTTGACACAGCAGACAATGATATTCCTGTGATAGCCCTAGAGGAGTTACATGATTCTCCAGTGACTGTTGGGCCTCCATGGCAAGGTAATTCAGCATAGTTATTCTTTGGAAATTGGTGTAGTGGATGTGGTTGGCTCCCTGTCTGTATCCTTTCACCCTTCCCACTTTTGTGCATGTCACTCCCACTTCCAATGGCCAGAACCTGCATCTCTTTGCCTGGGGCTCCTTCGTCAATGGGAGCAGCAAGCCAGAAGTGCCAGGAAGTCGGCAGCCCCAAGAACAGCTTTCAGTAATGACAGACAGCAGTGGGAGTATCAATACCCCACCTCCCTCATCCCTTGGGTAGGACAGCTCTGAGGTGTGTTTTGCAATCTCCCCCAGGATTGGAGTTCCCCAGTTGGATTCCCCAGTAGGATTAGTTCTAGTCTCCCCAGTGTTCCTGATATGGTTTGGCTGGGTCCCCACTCAAATCTCCCCTTGAATTGTAATAATCCCCACATGTCAAGGGCAGGCCAGGTGGAGATAATTGAATCATGGGGGCGATCCCCCATACTGTTCTTGTGGTAGTGAATAAGTCTCACAATATCTGATGATTATATAAATAGGAGTTCCCCTGCACACACTCTCTTGCCTGCCACCATGTAAGAGATAACTTTCCTTCTCCTTTTCTTCCCCCATGATTGTGAGGCCTCCTGAGCCATGTGGAACCGTGAGTCCATTAAACCTCTTTCCTTTATAAATTACCCAGTCTCTGGTATGTCTTTATTAGCAGCGTGGGAACAGGTGAATACAGTTCCCCTGTTGGATTAGTTCTAATCTCCCATAGTGGTAACTAGCCTGATAGCACACCCTTTTTAGGGTGTCTTCCCTTCCCTGTCTCACTTTCCCTCTACCCTGCAGATATTTCATGACTTCCCAAAGAGACTACTTTTGCTCAAATCCTAATCTCAGGATCTGCATCTGAGTCAACCCAAATTAAGAATTTCAGCAATCTGAGAGTATGGTGTGTGGGGCTCAACTACATTAACTAGAAATATGGAATTATCCAGGACATGCTATTTCTTGAGTCTGTTGGTTAACTGCTTAATGTAATATTATTTGTAGTAATTGCAAGTCAAAATGCTATGTGTTGTTCCCAAAGGTTTAGTTATTTTAGCCAAATTGTGATTTGCTTGCCTTCTTTTGCTAGCAGCTCCTCAACTTCTCTCTGGGGAGCCCCACCTCCCACCCTCAGTCCTTAGCTCTGGTGTTAGGCTTATGACTCATGCCTGGCCAAGAAGAGCACCATGTCTCCCTGACCACCGTGAATGGCTCTGTGTGGCACACAACCCAAGCCAGACCAACGGGCCCATTCCACTAGCTGCTAAATTAGGAATATGTGAGGCAGGAGCCCTTGGAGTCAAGACATGGAGAGGAGCCTGCCTTGCAGCCAGGTCAGTCCAAGGAAGGCAGAACCAAGAGACAGGAGAAGAATTGGGCCTGATAATGCTTGCACCCTGGGTCCAGCCATGCCTGCACTTTGTAGTCACATGAGTTGTTTTTCTGTTACTCACGATTGAACCAGTCCTGACCATGCTGCTGAATTGAGGAGGGGGGTTCTCTTTCTGGGTGGAGATCAGGGATGCAGAATTCTCTTCTCAGAAGTTGCTTCCCTAATGAGGGTTGCAAGCTACTTTGCGAGCGTGGATGCCCAGAAGAAGACTCTTGGCTCTGGGGCCAGGCCTACATCCAAGATTAACCTCTGTGAAGACCACAGGCACATTCTGGGTCCCAATTCTGGCTCTGGATAGTGTTGGGAAACTTGCTTTTCCAGAAGGCAGCTGTGCAGAGGGTGGGCCAAAACATAGGGTACAGTGGCCGTGTGAAGTGCTGAGTACCTGATGCATGGCTGTGTTGCTTCTGCATTGGCAGGATTCCCCTTGGAAGGTGGTCCCCAGAACACAGTGCCATGTGGCCCCCCAGGGCCCCCATATGCCTATTTCTGAGGCTCTGAGTAAAGGGACATATGGACCTCCACCACCTGGCAGCCTCACGGCAGGCACTGTAGCATTCAGTTTGTAGGGTCACCGGTAAGATGGTGCTGCTGCCCTAAATGGTCCCTGACCCATGCCTGGGGTGCCTTGTGCAGAGACCTTGGCCACCTGCAGACTGATAGCAAGAAGGGAAGGTCTCTGAAGGGCAACACTGGCTGCAGCCACAAAGAGCAGTTGGAATAGGGAAGGCTGGTACCTGTGGCAATCGAGATCACAAACAGGACAGGACAGGAGCAGATAGAGACCAGGGAGGGGAAGGCACATTATGATGAGTGCAGATCAGGGTCTCTGCAGATCAGGATCCATCTTGAAAGAAGGCAGAAGACACCACGACTGCAGGGGGTGAGATTTACGGGAGGCTGGGGGCGCAGGGTAAATAGCTGAGGACTCTGGGGACTGGGCAAGTGGGACAGATGACAGACCACTTTGACGTGGCCAGTTGATGTGGTCAAGGCAAAAGTGCTGTGTCCAGATGTAGAATTACCATTTATAATTTATCAGTGATGTTCCCATCACCATCCCTGGCAGATGATGGGGTGAGGCTTAGGGCTGGGGTCTGATTTGATCTGATTTGCTCACTACTTGGTGAAAGTAATTGCTTGGCTGAACATTTAATGGTTTGGTTTGTAGGCTTTGTTAAATGTCCCTGTGTAAAAAAAGCCTCATCAAAATGTCAGTGACAACTCACCCCTTATCATATCTCAACAAGCAAG
Organism: Pan troglodytes; assembly: GCF_028858775.2. Classification (NCBI taxonomy): domain Eukaryota; kingdom Metazoa; phylum Chordata; class Mammalia; order Primates; family Hominidae; genus Pan; species Pan troglodytes. The sequence goes on along the minus strand of NC_072418.2, from coordinate 32,679,976 downwards.
AAGGCTTCCTTTTAATCTTTGCAGTTAAGCAAACAGATTTCTCTCATTGGAAGGAAGGAGGGGTGGGTGGCTTCCTTGGTGAGATGAAGAGGGGTGAGTATGTCCTCCTTACCCAATCTGGAATGCTCTGCTACTCAACGTATGGGTCCTGTACAGTCACATCAGCAGCCTCCGAGAGTTTGCTAGAAATGCAGACCCTCAGGCCTTACCCTAGGCCCAGTGAAGCAAGACCTGCTTTTTTTTTTTTTTTTTTTTTTTTTTTTGGCGCTTTCTAATGTTTACTGTCATTATTCTGCTCTTGCTGTCTGGCAGGGTCACCTGCAACCACTAAATCTTGACATTTCTCTCTTCATTCTCTCATTCTCCAGATCTCTATTTACTGCCTCCTGGAAAGGCTTCCGGCCTATTATTATAGGGCAGCTCTAGTCATGCAGGGGTTTTCTCGCTCTCTTTTTTTTTTTTTTTTTTTGTCTTCTACTCATATTCTTGACTCTGTTTTTTTTTTTTTTTTTTTTTTTAATTATACTTTAAGTTTTAGGGTACATGTGCACATTGTGCAGGTTAGTTACATATGTATACAAGACCTGCTTTTTAATAAGGTCTTCCTGTGATTCGTATGCATGGAGACTGTTGAAAAGTGCTGCTGTGGTGAACATCCTTTAGAGCATCTTCCCAGATCCCGGTGGCTCTCTGTTCCCTCCAACAGCGGGGGTGAGGCTGGTAGTCCTAGGGGTTGGGGCTGGCAGTCCTAGGGGTTGGGGCTGGCAGTCCTACTGGATAACTCCTCATGCCTTGTCATCATTGGCTGAATGAATTAAGGGTGGTTGTCTGACCCGAGCTGTGCCAATCTGAGTGCTTCTCTGGGAATTTGAATTAGGACTCTCTCTCTCTCTCTGTGTGTGTGTGTGTATGCATGAGAGACAGAGACAGAGAGAAATGCAGGGAGGAAAGGAAGGGAGGGAGAGAGGGAGGGAGGGAGGAAGAGAGAGAGAGAAAGAGAGAGAAAGTGGGAGAAAGAGGTGAACACCCTTTCTTTGGGTAGCTGCATGTATCACGAATATCTGGGAGTGGGTCATTTTTCACCAGTTGCACGGCCCTGAGTGAAGGAAGCCAGTAGGTAGAGAGAGGGGCATGAAGCAGATGTGTTAGACACTGGGTAGTGATGGTGTCTTAGTCCATCCAGGCTGCTATAACAAAATCCCATAGGCTGGATGGCTTAAAAACAACAGAAATTTATTTGTCACCATTCTGGAGGCTGGGAAGTCCAAGATGGAGGCACCAGCAGATTTGGTGTCTGGTGAGGGCTTCCTGGTTCATGGACAGTGCTTTCTTTTTGTGTCCTTGGTGGAAAGAGTGAGGGTCCCTCTGGGGTCTCTTTTATAAGGACACTAATTCCATAGAGCCTTCATGACGTAATGACCTCCCAAAGGCCCTCACCTTCTTGTACCATCATTTTGAGGGTTAGGATTTCAACATATGAATATTGGGAGGACATAAACATTCAGATCATAACCCCACCCTGACGCGCAGGTGAAATTCCACACTTGGGTTCCAGGAAGCTCCCCCATATCCTGATATACTACCCTGGCTAGCCTAGGCTGGCTTGAGCTGGCTCTGTCACTGCAGCTAACCATGTCAGCTGGGGATCTGGGTTGCACCCACAGAACCTGCCCCGTTCCCTTCCACCGGGGAGAATCTCTTGGTGGTGGTAGTGGAAAGGGGTGTCAGGAGCTCAGGGGAGGTAGGCGGCACCAAGGGAGCTGGGTGGCACCAAGGGAGCTGGGTGGGCCAGGCAGGAGAAGCCACAGCCAGGGCCATAGAGCAGAGACAGTTCAGCAAACCAAGCCCCTGTCCCTGGGGACTGGCGGTGAGCTGCTCCCCTCATCCTTGCTCCCCTCCAGGGGAAACTGGTGGCTCGGGCATGAGTCAGTGCTTGTCCCAGAGGTGGCCTCGGGGATGGGGAAGCGAGCTTCTGGCCACTTTGGTTCCCTCCTGGATCTGCCTCCCTCAAATCTGTGCACACCAAGAGCATGGTAATTCCCCAAGGAAACACCGAGTCTATGCCCCAGTGAGGCAAATGGATGCTGGTATCACACAGCTGCACAGTCTGTGTTCTCATCAGAGCCTGGGGCAAGGACAGAGGGGGAAGTCATTTATTTGGGGGTCAGTCTAGAAAGTGGGAGAGAAGGAGCAGAGAGTGTGAGTCTGGAAGAAGAAAAAGCCAAGAAAGGATGTGCTATGGAGCTCACTGCTTGGGCAACAGGGGTGTGGCTGTACACTGAGGAGCAGGCACAACGCCTTCCGGAAGGACCTGCCTGCGGACAGGGAGATGCAGACATTCACCTGTGGGACCCTCCAGGAGCCATCCAACTGCAGTATGCTTCCGCAGAGCCTGATCTTGAGCCAAACAGGCTACATGGCTTAGAGGAAGCCCTGGAGGGAAAATCAGAGAGGCGCGGGTTTCCCCCTTGAGTAAATCCTGTACTGGAGCCTGGGTCAGTCCTAGAAGCTTCCACCCCAGCAGGGGCTGAAGTCGGGAGGGCTGCGGGAATGTCAGGCACGGCGCAAAAAGATTCTGCTATAGTCAGGATACAGCTAAAGTTCACATCTCTAGCCCTGAGTGCCTGAGTAAGCCAGGTTGTGGGAAGGTAGTAGACGCCCCCACATTGGAGTGGCTGAATCATCTCGAGGGTCATTTGCATATGATCTTACAGCGAAAATTCCCCTTTTCATCTTTACCAGTGACATACATTGGGAAACAGAGAACTTCATAGCAACAAGCAGGGACAAAATCTCAACTTTCTCTCTGGTTTTTATGGATTTCTATTTTGTAGAAAATGTACACTGTAGCATGCCAAACTCTGTACACCTCTCTAATAAATAAAAACCAAAAGCTAAAATATTTCCTGCTTGATGGATCATTTTCTTAGTCCCCGCCTCATAAAATTTGGGGGGGGGAAACGGCAAATTTCTCATTTATTTGACTGATTTTAGTTTTCTGACACCGTCAACAAATGCAACCCATGGCTCTCTCTGACTATTCATTTGCAAAACGTCCACCCAGCCCTGTTTCTGTTGTCTCGGGTGAGTCTCTGTGCACAGAGCAGCCCGGCTTTGGCAAGGCTAAGAGCTGACGTTTCTCTAGTTTCATTTGCCCAGAGTTTTCCTTGTTATTTTTGATTTGTGGTGTGGCTGGCTTACCCCACACATCTGTCTCCATCATTATAGGTGCCCTCTGATTCACGCGGTGCAGCCCATCTCTCCCAGGCACCGCCTGCTGGAGCTGCTCAGGATGCACCACTCTCCAGGGCTGACTCAACTTTCTGCTTATGCTGCCTGTCACAATCCTGTCCCGAGATTTATCCATGCTCTTGAGTGGGCTCCGAGACTCCCACACGGGCTGCTTGTGGCTCAGATACCCAGAGACTCACTGGCTCTTGTTTCCACATCTCAACACGCCTCAGAAAGAGATGCAATGAGGCTGCCACTTCTGGTGACAGCCGCTGGCGAGGAAGGATTGACTTTTGCCCAAACAACAGTGGCTCTGGTTGTAGGGGAGATCCAGCTGTCTGTGTCTAATAAGACTCTCTGAGCACCAGGGAGAGATGAGGAGGCCTCTTAAGACCCAGCTCAAATGCTACTTGAGCTCATTTTCACAAACATTTGATAAGTCCCTGCTATCTCCCCCACCCCCACCCATCACAATGAATTGTTTCCCTTCCTGAGTCTCTTGCTAAGCTCCCTACTGTGGGTCTCACAGTCCAGCTTGTATTCCACTTAGCTGTGGAGGTGTTGATTCTTCTTACCAGACCACCAGCTCCCTTACCGGGGGTTAGGGGGTGATCCTTGCATACTTTATCTGTTTCTCCCATACAGGGCTGTTTATGGAGTAGTGATCAATGTGTGTTTGCTGAATGAATAAACGTAGTTAATGTCCAGGTGCTGCAGATCTTTGGGGGTCCATGGTCCCAGAGGCACCCCACATTTCCAGCCTCTCCTTCCCCTGAGTCCTGGTTGCCACCAGGACAACTCTTGGTGGGCCATCTCTTGGTGTGGTGGGTGTGGTAGGGGACCACCCACCCAAAGGTGCCTCAAGCTCCCCACCCAAGTGATGTGCTCAGAGCCCCCGTGCTCAGTTATCAAAGAACGAGGACTAAATAGCATGTTCCTGGAGAGCCTCTTTTTACACAGCAAATGTTCTTCTGAAAACAGGTGGAGAGTTACATCTTTATAAATTGAAGCTTACATTTTTTGGGGGGTGGAATTGTCTTTTGTTAAATTAAAAATATTTTACTGCTTTTATCTTATTACAGAAGTAATAAATGTTCATCACAGAGAAGCCAGACCTCAGTCAGGCATTAAAGTATCTACAATCCTACTTACATAGAAACATAAACTTTTAACACCTTGGTGTCTAACCTTCTAAATCATTATTCATATGTATGTGTGTGCTTCTCTCTGTATAATAAAATTGGGATTCAGATCCTATTTTAAACATGCTACAGGAGCTTGCTATTTAAAGGCATTCTAAAGTGAATCCTTTTGAAATATGAATAATTCCTTGGGATTTATTTGTGCTGTTGGTTCAGGCAAAATCCAGAAGTCATAAAGTGTTTATGGGTGGGGGGGGGGTGAGGGATGTCTGATAATCTTTGAACATTTGTCTGTCTCTGCCTCTATATCCATTTATCCATCCATCCGTCCATCTATCCATCCATCCATCCATCCATCCATCCATCCATCCTCTATTAGCCTATCATATATTTCCTAATTGAGTGTTGAGAGATTGACATACAGACAGGCAGGAAAGCCAGGGCTGGGTTGATTGAGTGCCCTCCTCAGGGAGCCTCACATGCGCAGTGCCACATATTTATGGCATTCCCCAAGGACTGGATTACATGGCAAAAGATTAACATCCCTGCTGCACAAATTAAAAATGCTCTATTATTTGCAGCATGGAGCGGACTAGCTGAAGATCAGCATCTTCTCTTTGAGCAACTTAATTGAATGTCTCTCAGCCTGAACCCCTCGCTGTATTGATTTGAATTAATTATTTGTGCATTTGTAATCTCCTGGTTTCCCCAGCCCAGGAGTGCCCCACATCGCAAGGCTGCATGTCTGCCTCCTCCCAAGCCGTCTTCCCTAGTCCGGAAGCCTTTGACAGTTCTAAGGACAATTAATCAGTCAAATGGAATCAGTTTTTGCTGATAAAAGAGAGCCTTCCTTGTAAAACTGACATCCCATTTTATGGGAATTAACGTTTTGAAAAGTGACCGTGGTCTGTCTTAGTTAAAAGCACCAATTCATTAGGGCACAGTTTGGAGAAACCATGGCAGGTGGAGGTGCAGGGGCGGGGAGCAAAATTTTACCATCAAAGGGCTTAGAAATGAGTCCGTGAAGGAGGCTTAAACAATAATGGCCACGTCTTTTGGTATTTAGGGAGCAGAAAGATGTCTGGTCACAAACAGGGAGTTAATCGGTTATGCAGATAAGAGTATGTTAGTAGATTGTGTTTTAGACACACAGCAGACCTTCTTTCAAAGCAAAACCAGAAAATTTTGTATACTATAATTTACAAAATAAAAAAGCACAGAAAAGTCTTGCACAGAAAAAGAAAGCGCAGGTTATCTGCAATCTAATTTAACTTCTTTGCTGTGTTCTTAAATAAAAAACTGGATACATGTTATTCGAAAACATCAATTACCTGCTTCAGGAATGGGATTCTGGTTAACCCTAAAACTTCTTTTGCTTCAGCTCTCTTTGAGAAACACTCTGAATGGCGGCAATGTTTTCTGGCCCGGTGAGGCTGGTACAGTGACCACAGCTGGCCGAGGCTGCAGAGGGTGAAGGCAGGGTAGAGCCAGGGAAGGACCTCCTGGAGTATCATGGGGGCAGCTGTTACTTGGCACCCACCAGTTGTCACCACATAGGAATATGGGCCCCATGTGGCTGCATATTATATTTTTTTCAGGAGAAGCCAGAAATTTGGGTTTTTAAAACAAATTTTAAGTATATGTGTGTGTTTGTTACATAGGCATATAGCGTAATGGTTGGGATTGAGCTTCTAGCAAACCCGAACAGTGAACACTCTACCTGATAGGTAATTTTTCAACCCTCACTTCCCTCCCATTCTCCTGGCTTTTGGAGTCCCTAGTGTCTGTCATTCTCATCATGTCCCTATGTATGTACCCACTGTTTAGCTCTCTAATCAGTGAGAACATGTGGTATTTGATTTTCTGTTTCTGAATTAGTTCACTTAGAATAATGGTCCCTAGCTCCATCCATGTTGCTGCAAAGGACAGGAGAAATTTGGATGTTTACATGAGACTTTCCGATATTGTAAAATAACAAGAAACATCCCTGTGAACGTCAAACATAGCATGTCTGCAGCCAGATGCAGCTTGAGAAGCGCTAGTTTGCAACCTCTGGGTGGGAGAGGGAGTTAGATGTGAATTTGTCTTGGGGACTGTGGAAAAGAAAAGTTGGTACTTTGTTTTTGTTTTAATATAAGTCCTGGATAGGACTGTATTATTTTTTCCTCTCCCCCCCTCTTTTTTTTTTTTTTGAGATAGAGTTTCGCTCTTGGCCCCCTGGCTGGAGTGCAATGATGTGATCTTGGCTCACTGTAACCTCCGCCTCCTGGGTTCAAGTGATTCTGCTGCCTCAGCCTTCCGAGTAGCTGGGATTACAGGCACCCGCCACCACGTCCAGCTAATTTTTGTGTTTTTAGTAGAGATAGGGTTTCAACATGTTGGCTAAGCTGGTCTCGAACTCCTGGCCTCAAGTAATCCACCTACCTTGGCCTCTCAAAGTGCTGGGATTACAGGAATGAGCCACCGCACCTGGCCATTCATTCATTTTTGATAACACGAGATGTACCCTAACCCATCACTCAGTTTGAAAACTAAGAGTTTGATGATGACCTTCATCCACTTGTGGGCTCCTTATACCTCTGCTTCCCCACACCAAGGTAACCACGGTCCTGTATCCATCTTCACCTTTCCATTGCTTTCCTTTGAAGACAGTTTTATCTTAGCTATGTGTTTTCTTAAGAAGTCTATCTGTCCATCCATCCATCCATCCATCCATCCATCCATCCATCCATCCTCCCTCTATCTGTTGGTTTTAGTTTGGATTTAACTTTATGACAAAGGTATTATACTGTATGTAATCTTCAGGGCTTTTTTCTTTTTTTTTTTGAGACATGGTCTCACTAGGTCGCTCAGGCTGGAGTGCAGTGGTGCTATCAAGTCAAAGCTCATGGCAGCCTTGACTTCCCTGGCTTAAGTAATCCTCCCACTTCAGCCTCCCACATGCTACCACACCTGGCTACATTTTTAAAATTTTTAATAGAGACAGAGTCTTGCTGTGTTGCCCAGGCTGGTCTTGAACTCCTGGGCTCAAACGGTCCTCCCACCTCAGCCTCCCAAAGTGCTGGGATTACAGACGTGAGCACTCTGCCCTTTTTGGGGGTTTTCCCCACTAATAGATGCTAAGACTCAGTGTTTTGTTGCATGTTCCTTGCAGTTCATTCACGTTGACCCTTGATGGAGTAGCTGGTGTCGTGTTCATATCATTGTGAGAACTGTCTACAGCATCTGCATCCTCTCTCCTGTAGATGGGAACTCATCTGTTTCCAGGGTATTGAATGGGGCTGCCTTGAAGGTTTTTTTTTTTTTTTTTTTTTTTTTTTTAATGTTCCCCAGAGCACAAGAGAAAGAGATTTTGCTACTAAGGATTGGAATCTCTGGGTCACAGTATGTGAATGTTCACTTTTAACAGTTAGTGCCAAAGTGTTTTCCAATGAGGTTGTATCAATTTACACTCCCACAGTCACCCACAGTCAATGCTTAGGTGATCTTGGAGATGGATAACTTCTCTAACACTTGGTATGTCAGACTCTTATTTATTTTTAGTTTTTTAGAGATATGGTCTAACTCTGTCACTCAGGCTGGAGTGCAGTGGCGTGACCACAGCTCACTGCTACCTTGAACTCCTGGGCTCAAGCGATCCTCCTGTCTCACCTTCCTGAGTAGCTGGTACTACAGGCTTGCCATCATGCATGGCTATCTTTAATTTTTTTTTGCAAAGACAGTAATATGGTTTGGATGTTGGTCCCCTCCAAATCTCATGTTGAAATGTGATCCCCAGTGTTGGAGTTGGGGCCCGGTGGGAGGTGTTTGGGTCATGGGGCGGATCCCTCATGAATGGTTTCGTGCCATCCCTTTGGTGTTGAGTGAGCTCTCCTTCAGTTAGTTCACTTGAGATCTGGTTGTTTTAAGAGTGTGGCACCCATCCCCTCCTCGTCTCTCTCCTCACGGCTCTCCCCTCCCTGGCTCTCACTTCACCTTCCACCACAAGTGAAATCTTTCTGAGACCTCACCAGAAGCCAAGCAGATGCCAGAATCATGCTTCCTGTAAAGCTTGCAGAACCATGAGCCAAATAAACCTCTTTGCTTTATAATTTACCCAGTCTCAGGTATTTCTTTACAGCAATGCAGTAACAATGGACTAACACAGATGAGGTCTCGCTGTCATGCTAAGACAGGGTCTGGAACTCTTGGCTTCAAGTGACCCTCCTGCCTTGGTCTCCCACAGTGCTGAGATTCCAGGCATGAACCACGGCACCCGGCCTTTGTCAGACTTAAATTTTTGATAATTAAGTGGGCATAATCACTGTGGCCTTGATTTGCATTTCTCTTGTAACTATTGAGGCTGAAAACCTTTTATAGTTTTTTCTGGCCATATTTTCTCTCCCATGATATGGTGGTTCACATCCTTTGTCCATCTTCCCATTGTACTTTTTGTGCATTTCTTTTTTTTTTTTTTTTTTTTTTGAGATGGAGTCAACTTGCTCTGTCGCCCAGGCTGGAGTGCAGTGGCTCGATCTCGGCTCACTGCAACCTCCGTCTCCTGGGTTCAAGCGATTCTCCTGCCTCCGCCTCCTGAGTAGCTGGGATTACAGGCATGTGCCACCAGACCTGGCTAATTTTCATATTTTTAGTAGAGATGGGGTTTCACCATCTTTGCCAGGATGGTCTCGAACTCCTGACCTCAGGTGATCCACCTGCCTCGCCTGTGTGAGCCACCATGCCCAGCCTGTTTTTGCTTTTCTTATTGATTTCTAGGAATTCTTTGTACATGTTTGATAGTAATCCTTTCTTGGGTGTATTTTGTAAGTCTCTTTTCACTTTCTTTGTGATGGTTTTTGGTAAAGGAGTGCTCTTTGTTATAATGTAGTCAAAATTGTCTATATTTTCTTTCTTTCTTTCTTTCTTTTTTTTTTTTGAGACAGAGTCTTGCTCTGTCACCCAGGCTGGAGTGCAGTGGCACAGTATCAGCTCACTGCAACCTCTGGCTCCCAGGTTCAAGCAATTCTCCTGCCTCAGCCTCTGGAGTAGCTGGGACTACAGGTGCGCACCACCACACTGGGCTAATTTTTGTATTTTCAGTAGAGATGGGATTTTACCATGTTGGCCAGGCTGGTCTTGAACTCCTGACCTCATGATCCACCCACCTCGGCCTCCCAAAGTGCTAGGATTACAGGCATGAGTCACCATGCCCGGTCCATATTTTCTTTTATAATTACCGCTTTTTCAGTCTCATTTAAAAAATCTTTTCTAACTTCAAAATCTAAATGAGACCATATATGCTTTCTACTAAGAGTCCACTTACCATTTCTCCCTTTTAAACAATCAGGTACAGGGAACACATGTGATCTTTGTTGGGTCTTTGCTAGTTGGTGGCAAGTTAGGCTTGGTGTGAAGTCATGTTTTCTGTGACTTGAAATATATTTTTGGTGCTCCTTGGGTCTTTGTCATTTAAAAGGGGTCACCCCTGGTGGTGTTTCCAGACTCTACCTCATGTTGTGTCTGCAGCCACAAAGTGGGGCAGGTCCCTCATAAAGGTCGTGGGTTTTCCATGTGTTTCTAGGGCCCCTGGCATGAGGTAAAAGGTGTATTTATGCTGTGGTAGGGTGTGCAGGCTCTTCTTGGCTGATGAAGGCAGGGAGCCCTGAGGGGTAGCAGCTCCATTCTGGGGAGACCGGGTGCCCAGTTGGCTGAGGTTTCACCAGTGCTGCACCACTCCTGCTGCTGCAGCCTTAGTGAGAAGGAAAGAAATGGTGTTCTAAAGCAGCAGGCTGCTACATACAGGTGTGTGCATGCATATAGGGGCAAATGCATCAAAGCCTCTGGCCACCTGTCCCCCAGGAAAAGCAGGAGTTGCATCCTCTGAAATGCAGGCAAAATGAATGCCCAGTGTCACCCAAAGTGGGGATGGGCCCACTGGAAGAAGCAGTGCAAAAATAGGCAAGAACTTGCCGGGTGCAGTGCCTCACACCTGTAATCCCAACTCTGGGAGGCCGAGGTGGGTAGATTACGTGAGGTCAGGAGTTTGAGACCAGCCTGGCCAACGTGGTGAAACACTGTCTCTACTAAAAATACAAAAAAATTTAGCCGGGTGTGTTGGCGGGTGCCTGTAGTCCCAGTTATTTGGGAGGCCAAGGCAAGAGAATTGCTTGAACCCAGAGGCAGAGGTTGCAGTGAGCCGAGATCACGCCACTGTACTCCAACCTGGGCGACAGAGTGAGACTCCATCTCAAAAAGAAAAAAAAAAAAAAAAAAAGGCAAGAACTGTTCCCCTGGCTGGCAGGGGCAGAAGTCCCTTTAGCCAGGAGCTCAGCAGCTCACAAATGGCTGTTTGCTGTATTCCAACCAACGGCAGGCTTGGATCCGACAGAGCTGTTGTTTTCTGAGCCAGAGCTGTAACCAGGAGTGTGGGGTTGAAACAGAACTGAAACTCAGAATGCTGCAGCTCTGCTCATACCACCTCCTGTCAAATTCTGGGAATTCCTGTCCTTCCTTCCAGGCTATGCCCCTAAATGTTGGCCGCTGCCTGGAGGGCGCAGGTGGGTCAGCACCACATGAGGGGCTAGAATCAGGGACAATCCTCATCACCAGGCAGAGCAGGGCTCCTCCACGGGGGTCTGGGCTTGGCTCGGTCTCTACCTGCCCCCACCCTGGCTGCCCTCCTGCTGTCACTCAGCCCCGGGCTGGGGTGGAGTTTGCACTCCCTCTGGACTCCTGTCCCTCACTTTGGAGTTAGTTGCTACACAGACCCACAGCTCCACAGTCCCTTGAAGCAGGCGGGGGTCCTCTCAGCCTGCACCCGAGCTCCCGAGGCCGCCCACAGTGCATTCTTCCCAAACCGAAATAAATTGTCTTGCTCTCCAACCCCAGCCCATGTCTGCCGAGGCTGAAAGCAAACTCCAAAGGGAAAGGCAGTTTTGGGAGTGAGCACCACGCCACGGTTTTTGTTTCTGGAGGGCGCTTCTCTCTTCTGGTTTGTATGCATTCCATAAAACACAGTGCAGGCTGAGCATTCTTTGTCCTCATTCTCGGAGTGCGTGAGACCCCAGAAAGCAGGAGCCCAGACCCCGTGGATCGGCACTGCGGATACTTAGGGGTGCACTTAACTTCTCCTTTCTTTGTGTCCGGGGCCCTGGACCAGTGGGAATGCTGGCAACCACTCCATGGAAGCCTGGGTCTAGAGATTTGCCTTGGCTTCCAGCCCCACGACAGCCCCAGTCTCAGTTCCATTAACTTCTGCTGGAGGCCGGGTTCAGCCTCCCCTTCAGGGAACTTGCTCAGCCTCATGCTCGGCTTCCCACCTGGAAGTTCTCTGTCCCCAGGAGGCAGATATGAGGAATAATTTTCTGTGTTTGAGGGGAATCCTCTTTGTGCAGAAAAAGCTGGTTTCTCCAAAGCACACCTGTTCCTCTCACCAGGGCCCATCACACCAGCCCCTCCCCTGTGCCCATCACACCTGCCCCTCCCCTGTGCCCATCACACAAGGCCACGCCCCTGTGCCCATCACGACTGCTCCTTCCTCTGTGACCATGACACCAGCCCCTCCCCTGTGCCCATCACACCAGCTTCTCCCCTGTGCCCATCATAGCAGTCCCTCCCATGTGCCCATCACACCAGCCCCTCCCCTGTGCCCATCACACCAGCTTCTCCCCTGTGTCTATCACAGCAGTCCCTCCCCTGTGCCCATCACACCAGCCCTTCCCCTATGCCCATCACACCTGTCCCTCTCCTGTGCCCATCACATCTGCCCCTCCCCTGTGCCCATCACACCAGCCCCTACCCTGTGTCCATCACACCAGCCCCTCCCCTGTGCCCATCACACCAGCACCTCCCCTGTGCCCATCACACCTGTCCCCTCCACTGTAGCCATCACACCTGCCCCTCCCCTGTACCCATCTCACCTGCCCACTCCCCTGTGCCTATCACAGCAGTTCCTCCCCTGTGCCCATTACACCAGCCCCTCCCCTGTACCTATCACAGCTGTCCCCTTCCCCGTGCCATCACACCTGAACCCCTTCCCTGTGCCTGTCACACCAGCCCCTCCCCTATGCCCATCACACCTGACCCTCCCCTGTGCCCATCACAGCAGTCCCTCCCCTGTGCCCATCACACCAGCTTCTCCTCTGTGCCAATTACACCTGCCCTTCCCCTGTAGCCATTACACCTGCCCCCTCCCCTGTGCCCATCACACCAGCCCCTCCCCTGTGTCCATCACACCAGCCCCTCCCCTGTGTCCATCACACCAGCACCTCCCCTGTGCCCATCACACCAGCCCCTCCCTTGTGCCCATCACACCACTTCTCCTCTGTGCTCATCACACCAGCCCCTCCCCTGTGCCCATCACACCAGCTTCTCCCCTGTGCCTATCACACCAGCCCCTTCCCTCCCCTGTGCCCATCACACCGGCTCCTCCCCTGTGCCTATCACACCTGCCCCTCTCCTGTGCCCATCATAGCAGTCCCTTCCCTGTGCCCATTACACCAGCCCCTCCTCAGTGCCCATCACACCTGTCCCCTCCGCTGTAGGCATCACACCTGCCCCTCCCCTCTACCTATCTCACCTGCCCATTCCCCTGTGCCTATCAAGCAGTTCCTCCCCTGTGCCCACTACACCAACCCCTCCCCTATGCCTATCACACCTGCCCCTCCTTTATGCTCATCACACCAGCCCCTCCCCTGTGCCCATCACACTTGCCCACTCCCCTGTGCCCATCACACCAGCCCCTCCCATGCCCATCACACCAGCTTCTCCACTGTGCCTATCACATCAGCCCCTCCCCTGTGCCCATCACACCTGCCCCCTCCCCTGTGCCCATCACACTTGCCCCCTCCACTGTGCCCATCAAACCTGCCCCTCCCCTGTACCCATCACACCTGCCCCTCCCCTGTACCCATCACACCTGTCCCCTCCCCTGTACCCATCACACCTGCCCCCTCCCCTGCGCCCATCACACCTGCCCCCTCCCCTGTGCCCATCACACTTGCCCCCTCCACTGTGCCCATCAAACCTGCCCCTCCCCTGTACCCATCACACCTGCCCCCTCCACTGTGCCCATCACACTTGCCCCTCCCCTGTGCATATCACGCTAAAGGTTGGGAGCTTCCAGGCTGGGACCTGACCACCTGTGTTTGTACAGAGGCATCTGGTTTTGGTGATGGGGAATGACTCCCCAGCCCTCCATCCCCTGGAACGATCTGGTACAACGTCACCCTTACTGACACATTGTCCCCGTTCCACTGGTATCCGGGAAGTACGGTTTGCTCTCCAGCACACTGGGCCAGTATTTCACATGACATTAGCTGCTGCAGTATTGAGTTAACTATAAAAGGAGATGATCCTTCTGGACAGAATCACTATTCACCAGACAGAGTGATTAAACTTACAGGTGCTGATCAATATAAAGGAAATGTGAAACAAGTTAATGTACCCATCAGAAACAGCCGTCCCAATGTTCTCTCCACACAGGCTTCCCCCGACATCAGCTCCATCCTGGGGGTCTCTGTACACGTGGGACTGTCCAAATGCACAATTACTCCTCCCCTGAGCTAAATACAGTCGATCAACTACACGCTGAGCCAATCAGGACAGGCTGGCTTATGCTGCGGTAATGCCCGAAGATGAGTGGGTGAAGCGGCAATGGCAGACTTCTCATGGGGCCGCAGGATCCAGCGCTGGCCACAGGGAAGGCTGTGTTCATCGCAGTCACTCAGCGACCTAGGCTGGAAGAACACTTGCTGATGTGAATGCTGCGAGTCGTCACGTTAGAAGACAAGTGCTTTGGAGGGCGTCGCACTAGCAATCCTGTGCCTTGGACTAGAAGCAATGCGGATCCCTTCTATTCCCAGCTCATGCGCCAGAGCTGTGGCCCCACCCGCCACAGGAGGCCAGGAAGCGATCCTGCCCTGGGCCTGGCCAGCGGAGAACAGAAGTATTTGGTGAACAACATCAATGACAACCACACTTATTGAAACTGCAGGTGTTAAAATCTGGCTGGGTTTTAAACAAATCCATGGGCTCCAGCTATCTAATGAGATGCTGTCTTAGAATGAAGTATAAATAGTAGCCCCCACCCAGGGCATGCCCGTTTCCTTAGGGCATGTGTAACCTGCCCCAAATCTATGAGTTTCAGAGGCTCAAAGCAATCTTCAGATGCACAGGAAGGAGTGTGGCAAGCCCTACTTTCTCTCCAAATTCCCCCTTCAAACTAGCAGCAAAGCTAACCACAGTAAATACACCTTGATGTACAATCTCCAAGTGGGCGAATGAATTGCATGATTCATTGAAACGAAGTGGGGGAGGAGTGGTTCTTGACTTATTTCACACCTCCTCCTAGCGATCTCCTTTCCTTCAGGACCCAGGCTGGGGGCTCGTCTCACTGCCGCCTCCATGAAGTGCCCTGTCCCTAGGGGAGGCTGGTCAGGTGCTCCCATCTGCTCAGCGTGGTCTCAGCCAGGTGCCCTGGGCTGTCCTCCACGCCGGGTGACACCCAGCCAAAAGTGCAGCTGGCGTCAGAGCACAGGAGGGAACGGCAGGCAGCCAGGCTGCAGTGGGCACCAACGCTTGACATTCATACATGGCTGTAGAAAAGTTATTTCAAAGTTGTTTTTTATTCAACTGTTCTTCAGCAATATACAATACCGTTTATAAACAAGTGTCTGACCTTGTTTCCAATCTTTATTTAAAAATAAATATTATTGACAGTGAATTTTAATTATGATAAGATGTGTCTTTTTTAATCAAAATGCCTCAAAAGAAATAATTTAATAAAAAAGAAAAGCCCCTAAAGAAAAAAAGTAAATTAAAAAAAAATCCTAAACACAATAATCTACTAAAAATATTTTGCTTTGTCAAAAGGCTTTGACCCCAACATTTGTACATATTATCCTAAAGATAACTGCTCAACAGTTCGTGCAAAATGAAGACTTGGAGGCAAAGTGTAGAAAAGAAAACTACATTGAAGTAGAGAAATCATTGATTCCCATGCAGACTGCATGGGCCAAACTCCAAATTATTTGGAAACTAGATGCATTATTTTAGGTGTTCTACATTTGTGTAACTTTCCCAAAAATATGATTTATTTATTTTCCATGTGGACTTTTTCATGCGTCTCTCAGTCTCTCTTTGTCCATCCAGCGACGTGGTCCTCACCGAGGGCCCCGGGCAGATCACGTGCGGCCTCTGAGATGCTCGGGTTGGTCTTGTCTGTCAATGTCCCACGAGCAGGCGCAGGAACTTATGCAGAGCTAACAGGAGCAGGGACAAGAGTGGGTCTGCGGTGTAGCTACGGCCGGTGCCTGCAGGGGATGAGAAAACAGGCAAGGTTAATACCTGAGTCTCAAGAACCTAGGAGCTCACAGCAGACCAGGAACAGTGAGGCTTCCCCAGGCTGGGGCCACTCACGCTTAGCACCCAGCTGGAGGCTGGTGCATGGTGGCTGCCTTGGTTTAAAGATAAAGCATTTTGTTGCTGCAGTTTGTAATTTAAAGACCATACACTTTAGCATCCTAGTGAGATCAGACACAAGCGCCTGGCCTGAAGTGGGGAGTGACAGCTCTAATGTCCAAGTCATTACCTTATTTTAATAAAAAGATGATATGAGCTGGGTGTGGTGGATTATGCCTGTAATCCCAACACTTTGGGAGGCTGAGGCTGGAGGATCACTTGAGCCCAGGAGCTTGAGACCAGCCTGGGCAACATAGTGAGACCCCATCACAACAAAAAATAAAAAATTAGCTGTGTGTGGTGGCATGCACGTGTATTCCCAGCTGCTCAGAAGGCTGGATCGCTTGAGACCAAGAGTTGGAGGCTGCAGAGAGCTGTGATTGCACCACTGCACTCCAGCCTGGGAGACAGAGTGAGACTCTGTCTCAAAAAAAGAAAAAAAAAAAGACAATATGCTTCCTTCTCCCCAGATACATGCTGCAAAATGTCCTCATAATTTCTGGCCCTGCTTGTCCTCTTCCTCCATGAAGGCTACATGATCCCACACAATTCTGTCCCTTGTGCATCCCGGCATCCCCTCCATGCCCCTGCCTAAACTGCACAGCTTCGCACTCCCACGCACCCTGTCTCGGGCATCCTGATGTTGCTGTGTGTAAGTCTTTTTTCCACAGCAACCTTGTCTGTCCACCCTTTGGGTTGCAGTGTGGAGCTGAGAAATTGCAGGTTGGTGGAGATGAGTGGGCTGGGGTCTTTGAGGAATGACCCCAGCAACCTCTGGGTCACTCCCACCTGTCTCTCCAATGTGATCATATCCTGGCCCCTGGCCTGCCATGGATGCTGTAACACCTGTGCCTCACCCTGCTTCACCTTGGTCCCCCGCCTGGCTCCTCGTCGGTCCTTAGGGTCTTCATCTGTTTTAAGGCCTCCCGTGCAACTGGGGAAAGCCCACCCATAAACCCTGGGCTTCTCACCTGGAAAGTGGGATGCTCCCTCCAGGGTTATGACAGGAGCAAGTGTGGAAGCGCCCTGCATGATCCTTGGTGCTGCCAAAACCCCTGGGGGACGTCACTACTTGCTTAGAGTCAGCGGCATGAATGGATGCAGTTTTCAGCCCCGCCCTGCTCACCTGCACCATCCGGAGGCCTCTCTCCTCCCTTCTCTTGACCCCACCAGCTGGGCTGCAGCCCCGTGCCTATGAAGAGGGGTGTGGGAGACCCTACCCTGTGTCAATTTTCAGTAGTGCAGAGGGCTCGGCTACTTTCACTCCACCACTGCAGCCAGGATGGCTGGTTCCCTCCAGCCTTAATAAACAGAGACTTGAGGCTTCCCTGACAAGGCTGGGCCTGAATGCACAGCTCTCCTCTCTCCAGGTAGCAGCACGCTTAGTCCTTCCTATCCAAGGCGTCTCCTGCTCCTTAATTCTCCCTGCTCTGGCCATAGCTGTCTGTGTCATGGAGTTCATGTCCTGGCCCCCATCATCCTCTTTTTGTAGAAGGAGGAGGTTGTACAAATCATCTGGCCTGAAAGTCCAGGATTCCACCTGACCACTGTGGGAAACACAGGCTGTGTTCAAACATCCGAATGCAAAGTGGGTGGTGCTATCCGAGGGGCAGGTGAATTGTCCATAGACCATCGCTTCTGCACACAGTTCTGGGCCCCGGCTGAGAAGCGTTAGGACAGCAAAACTCCAGGTGTGCAGACCTTCCTCTCCAGATCTTTATGCTTCAGGCAGTCATCCCTCCTGGCCCTCCTGCAGCACAGCTCAGGCTGGTGCTCTGCCTCTGGGCCCCTTTTGTGGGAAGAATCGTCCTGCATTTGTCACTGCGAAGACTCCAATCTGCTCTCATTCCTTGCTGTCAGGCATTACTGGGAAGGACGACAGGCGGATGTGATGGACAAGCTGATGGATGCCCACGTGCCTGGGTGGAGTTCACTGAGGCTCGGGTGCGTGGAAAGTGGGGATCCAGCCAGGAGAGCAGGGTACTGCCTCCTGGGTACTTCACCCACAGCCAGACTGGTCCCATGGGCCTCACAGATCTCCTGGCTCTGATTAATTTAATTAATTAATCGAGATGGAGTTGCGCTCTTGTTACCCAGGCTGGAGTGCAATGGTGCAATCTCAGCTCACTGCAACCTCCATCTCCTGGGTTCAAGCAATTCTCCTGCCTCAGCCTCCCAAGTAGCTGGGATTACAGGCACCCCACACCAAGCCCAGCTAATTTTTTTTATTTTTAGTAGACATGGGGTTTCACCATGTTGTCCAGGCTTGTCTCGAACTCCTGACCTCAGGTGATCCACCTGCCTCGGCCTCCCAAAGTGCTGGGATTACAGGTGTGAGTCACTACGCTTGGCCTTTTTAATTTTTTTTATTTTTATTTTTTTGAGATGGCGTCTCACTCTGTCACCCAGGTTGGAGTGCAGTGGCGTGACCTCAGCTCACTGCAACCTCCGCCTCCTAGGTTCAAGTGATTCTCCTGCCTCAGCCTCTCAAGCAGCTGGGATTACAGGTGCTGGCCACCATGCTTGGCAAATTTTTGTATTTTTAGTAGAGATGGAATTTCATCATGTTGCCCAGGCTGGTCTCAAACTTCTGACCTCAAGTGATCTGCCCACTTTGACCTCCCAAAGTGCTGGGATTACAGGTATGAGCCATCGTGCCTGGCCCCTGGCTCTGATCTTTAGGCCTCTGCAAATCCTGACACGAAGGCAGGTGCAGGTGAGACAGAAATAATCTGCATGAGGTGTTTAAAGGTGGATGCACTTGTGCATGGAACTCCAGGCCCTCAGGGTATGCAGCGGCAGGAGAAATGGCTAACAGGAGGGTGAGCCTGGCAACGTGAACCTTGCCTGGTGCCCCATGGGACCGTTGGCATGGAGATTTCAGGAGACATTTAAAATTGCCTCTAAGTACTCCCAACTAGTCATTGGCACTATCACAGCCTCACCTACTCATGTTTAAAAGGTTTTAAATTGCAAGATTTTCAAAACACCGTTGATTGAAATAACCAGCCTGCACTCTGTGCTGGGCCAGGGTGGGGGCTACAGTGGCAGTGGGGCTGCAGCATTGGCTCCTGGAGGCTGATGCCTGGGGAGGGTTCACCCAGGGTCTGCTGTGTCTCTGTTGCTGGAAGTCCGTACGGGTGGCCAGGGTTTGGCTCCTGGATGACACTTCATTCTCTCCCTGGCCTGGCACTGATGTTGGGGTGGGAGGAAACCAAGAGAAGTGGTATGGTGCAGTGGGCTGGCACTGGAGAGATGGACTTCCAAGCCTAGTCCTGTTTCCAGCTTGCTATGTGACCCAGGGCAACATTCTTCACCTCATAAAATGGGATGTGCATGGCTCCATAAAATTAATATGTGCATGGACCCCTGGGCAGGGGTCCAGATTAAGCAATATCATAGTGGTTGATTGCAAAAATGGCTACAAGTCCCCCTTCCCCATCCCAGCATCCCTATCATAGTGCCCTCCCACACTGACTCTGGGCTTGGTCACATGACTTGCTTTTGCTGGTGGAACATTATCAGGTGTGAAGTGAGCAAAGGCCTGAAAAGTGCTTGTGCACTGAGGTTTGCCCTCTCTCTTGTGCCTCCTAGAACCCACTGTCACATGAACAAGCCTGGGCCAGCCTGCTGCAGGATAAGAGCCATGAGATGTCCTAGTGGACATCCCTCTAGACCAACATGGCCTCAACTGAATTAGCAGCTGATCATAGACACATGAATGAGCCCAACAGACCAGCAGAAGAATCGCCCAACTGAGCCCAGCCCAAATTGCTGAGCCACAGAATCCTGAGCTAAAAACAGCTGTGGTGTTCTGCCAAAGCCATTGAGTTTTGGGGACCTTCATTATGTATCAAAAGCTAACAATACAAACATGTAAACAACAGCGCCTCAAACAGAGTCAAGTGCCATGCAAATAGATGTTACAGAAAAAGGTGACATAGCTTCTTCTTTAAAAGGGCTGGAGAATAATCTTTCTCAAGTTGTGGATTTCCTTCTCTCAAGAGGAAAATTTTCCAAGCTAGAACCAGCAAGGCAAACTATCTCTTCAACCACCTACTTATTTATTTAAAATATTATTATACTTTAGGTTCTGGGATACATGTGCAGAATGTGCAGCTTTGTTACATAGGTATACACATACCATGGTAGTTTGCTACACCCATCAACCAGTCACCTACATTAGGTATTTCTCCTAATGCTATCCCTCCCCTAGCCTTTCAACCCCCAATAGGCCCCAGTGTGTGATGTTCCCCTCCCTGTGTCCATGTGTTCTCACTGTTCAACTCCCACTTATGAATGAGAACATGCGGTGTTTGGTTTTCTGTTCCTGTGTTAGTTTGCTGAGAATGGTGATTTCCAGCTTCATCCATGTCCCTGCAAAGGACATGAACTCATCTTTTTTATGCCTGCATAGTATTCCATGGTGTATATGTGCCACATTTTCTTTATCCAGTCTATCATTGATGGGGATTTGGGTTGGTTCCAAGTCTTTGCTATTGTGAACAGTGCTGCAATAAACATATATGTGCATGTGTCTTTATAGTAGAATGATTTATAATCCTTTGGGTATATACCCAGTAATGAGATTGTTGGGTCAAATGGTATTTCTGGTTCTAGATCCTTGAGGAATAGCCACATTGTCTTCCACAATGGTTGAGCTAATTTACACTCCCACCAACAGTGTAAAAGCGTTCCTATTTCTCCATATCCTCTCCAGCATCTGTTGTTTCCTGATTTTTAATGATTGCCATTCTAACTGGCGTGAGATGGTATCTCATTGTGGTTTTATTTTTATGTTTCTTTTTAAAAAATTTTTTATTTCGAGTATTGGGACACTTGTGCATGATGTGCAGGTTTGTTACATAGGTAAACATGTGCCATGGTGGTTTGCTGCACCTATCAACTCATCACCTAGGTATTAAGCCCCATATGCATTAGCTATTTATCCTGATGCTCTCCCTCCTAACCTCCCCACTGACAAGTCCCAGTGTGTGTCATTCCTCTCCCTGTGTTCATGTGTTTTCATTGTTCAGCTGCTACTTATTAATAATAACATGTGGTGTTTGGTTTTCTGTTCTTGCATTAGTTTCCTGAGGATAATGGCTTCCAGCTCCATCCATGTCCCTGTAAAGGACATGATCTCATTCCTTTTTATGGGTGCATAGTATTCTATGGTGTATACATACCACATTTTCTTTATCCAGTCTATGATTGATGGGCGTTTGGGTTGATTCCATGTCTTTGCTATTGTGAATAGTGCTGCAGTGAACACGTGTGTGCATGTATCTTTATAACAGAATGATTTATATTCCTTTGGGTAAATACCCAGTAATGGGATTGCTGGGTCAAATGATATTTCTTGTTCTAGGTCTTTGAGGAATCACCACACTGTTTCCCAAAATGGTTGAACTAATTTACATTCCCACCAACACTGTAAAAACACTTCTATTTCCCCACAGCCTTTCCAGCATCTATTGTTTCTTGACTTTTTAATAATCACCATTCTGACTGGTGTGAGATGGTATCTCATTGAGGTTTTGATTTGCATTCTCTAATGATCAGTGATGTTGAGCTTTATATATGTATACATATATATACATGTTTGTTGGCTGCATAAATATTTTCTTTTGAGAAGTGTCTGTTCATGTCCTTTGCCCAGTCTTTCATGAGGTTGTTTTTTTCTTGTAAATTTGTTTAAGTTTCTTGTAGTTTCTGGATATCACACCTTTGTCAGATGGATAGATTGCAAAAATTTTCTCCCATTCTATAGGTTGTCTGTTCACTCTGATGATAGTTTCTTTTGCTGCACAGAAGCTCTTTAGTTTAATTAGATCCCATTTGTCAATTTTTGCTTTTGTTGCAATTGCTTTTGACACTTTCGTCATGAAATCTTTGCCTGTGCCTATGTCCCAAATGGTATTGCCTGGATTTTCTTCTGGGGTTTTTATAGTTTTGGGTTTTACATTTAAGTCTTTTTTTTTTTTTTTTTTTTTTTTTTGAGATGGAGTTTTGCTCTTGTTGCCCAGGCTGGAGTGCAATGGCACCATCTCAGCTCACTGCAACCTCCATCTCCCGGGTTCAAGCAATTCTCCTGCCTCAGTGCCCTGAGTAGCTGGGATTACAGGCATCCACCACCACGCTCGGCTAATTTTTTGTATTTTCAGTAGAGATGGGGTTTCACCATGTTGGTCAGGCTGGTCTTGAACTCCTGACCTCGGGTGATCCACCCACCTTGGTCTCCCAAAGTGCTGGATTACAGGCATAAGCCACCGTGCCCAGCTTACATTTAAGTCTTTAATCCATCTTGAGTTAATTATTGTATAAGGTGTAAGGAAGAGGTCCAGTTTCAATTTTCTGCATATGGCTAGCCAGTTTTCCCAGCACCATTTATTAAATAGGGAATCCTTTCCCCATTGCTTGTTTTTGTCAGGTTTGTCAAAGATCAGATGGTTGCAGATGTGCGTCTTATTTATTTCTGAGTTCTCTATTCTGTTCCATTGGTCTATGTGGCTGTTTTGTATCAGTTTTTGTACCATGCTGTTTGGTTACTGTAGCCCTGTAGCATAGTTTGAAGTCAGGTAGCATGATGCCTCCAGCTTTGTTCTTTTTTGCTTAGGATTGTCCTGGCTATATGGACTCTTTTTGGGCTCCATATGAATTTTAAAATAGTTTTTAAAATAATTCTGTGAAGCATGTCAATGGTAGTTTAATGGGAATGGCATCGAATCTATAAATTGCTTTGGGTAGTATGGCCATTTTCACAACATTGATTCTTCCTATCCATGAGCATGGAATGTTTTTCCATTTGTTTGTGTCCTCTCTGATTTCCTTGAGCAGTGATTTGTAGTTCTCTTTGAAGAGATCCTTCACTTTTCTTGTCAGCTGTATTCCCAGGTATTTGATTCTCTTTGAAGCAATTGTGAATGGGAGTTCATTTGTGATTTGGCTCTCTTTTTGTCTATTGTTGCTTGTCTATCACAGGAATACTCGTGATTTTTGCACAATGATTTTGTATCCTGAGACTGCTGAAGTTGCTTATCAGCTTAAGTTGCTTTTTCGCTGAGACAATGGGGTTTTCTAGATATAGGATCATGTCATCTGCAAACAGACACAGTTCAACTTCCTCTCTTCCTATTTGAATACCCTTTATTTCTTTCTCTTGCCTGATTGTCCTGGCCAGAACTTCCAACACTATGGTGAATAGGAGTGGTGAGAGAGGGCATCCTTTTCCTGTGCTGGTTTTCAAGGGGAACACTTTCAGCTTTTGCCCATTCTGTAGATATTGGCTGTAGGTTTGTCATAAATGGCTTTCATTATTTTGAGGTATGTTCCATCAATACCTAGTTAATTGAGAGTTTTTGACATGAGGGGATGTTGAATTTTATCGAAGGCCTTTTCTATGTCTATTGAGATAATCATGTGGTTTTGGTCTTTCGTTCTGTTTAGAATTATGTTTTATGCATCCCAGGGCTGAAGCTGACTTGATTGTGGTGAATAAGGTTTTTGATGTGCCTCTAGATTTGGTGTGCCAGTATTTTATTGAGTATTTTTGCATCGATGTTCATCAAGGATATTGGCTTAAAGTTTTCTTTCTTTTTTTTTTTTTGTATCTCTGCCAGATTTTGGTATCAGGATGATGCTGGCCTCATAAAATGAGTTAGGGAGAAGTCCTTCCTTTTCAATTGTTTGGAATAGTTTAAGAAGAAATGGTAACAGCTCCTCTTTGTACCTCTGGTAGAATTCAGCTGTAAATCCCTCTGGTCTCAGGCTTTTGTTGGTTGGTAGGCTATTTATTACTGCCTCAATTTCAAAACTTATTACTGGTCTATTCAAGGATTCAACTTCTTCCTGGTTCAGTCTTGGGAGGTTATATGTATCCAGAAATTTTTTTGTTTCTTATAGAGTTTTTAGTTTATTTGCATAGAGGGGTTTATAGTGTTCTCTGATGGTTGTTTGTATTTCTGTGGGGTCAGTAGTGATAACTCCTTTATCATTTTTTATTTTCTATTTCATTCTTCTTTCTCTTCATCTTTATTAGTCTAGCTGGCAGTCTATTTATTTTATAAATTTTTCCAAAAAACTAGCTCCTGGATTCATTAATTTTTTGAAGGATTTTTCATGTCTCTATTTCCTTTAGTTCCACTCTGATCTTGGTTAACTATTTCTTTTCTTTTACTAGCTTTGGAGTTTGTTTTCTCTTGGTTCTCTAGTTCTTTTAGTTGTGATGCTAGGGTGTCAATTTGAGATCTTTCTACCTTTTTGATGTGGGCACTTAGTGCTATAATTTTCCCTCTTAACACTGCTTCAGTTGTGTCCCAGAAATTTTGGTACATTGTCCCTGTTCTCATTGATTTCAAATAACTTCTTGATTTCTGCCTTAATTTCATTATCTACTCAGGAGTCATTCAGGAGCTAGTTGTTCCATTTCCACATGGTCGTGTGGTTTTGAGTGAGTTTCTTAATTTTGAGTTCTAATTTGATTGCACTGTGGTCTGAGAGAATGTTATGATCTCAGTTCTTTTGCATTTGCTGAGGAGTGTTTTACTTCCAATTTTGTGATCGATTTTAGAGTAAGTGCCATGTGTCACCAAGAAGAATGCATATTCCGTTGTTTTTGGGTGGAGACTTCTGTAGTTATGTATCAGGTCCACTTAATCCAGAGCTGAGTTCAAGTCCTAAATATCCTTGTTAATTTTCTGTCTCAGTGATCTAATATTGACAATGGGGTGTTAAAGTCTCCCACTATTATTGTGTGGGAGTCTAAGTCTCTTTGTAGGTCTCTAAGAACTTGTTTTATGAATCTGGGTACTCCTGTATTGGGTGCATGTATATTTAGGATAGTTAGCTCTTCTTGTTGAATTGATCCTTTTTATCATTATGTAATGCCCTTTGTCTTTTTGATCTTTGTTGGCTTAAAGTCTGTTTTGTCAGAAACTAGAATTGCAACCCCTGCTTTTTTCTGCTTTCCATTTGCTTGGTAAATTTTCCTCTATCCCTTTATTTTGAGCTTATGTGTGTCTTCGCATGTAAGATGGGTCTCTTGAATACAGCACACCAATGGGTCCTGACTCTTTATCAGCTTGCCATTCTATGTCTTTTAATTGGGGCATTTAGAGCTTTTACATTTAAGGTTAATATTGTTATGTGTGCATTTGATCCTGTCATCATGATGCTAGTTGGTTATTTTGCAGACTTGTTGACATAGTTGCTTCATAGTGTCATTGGTCTTTGTACTTCAGTGTGTTTTTGCAGTGGCTGGCAAAAGTTTTTCCTTTCCATATTTAGTGCTTCCTTCAGGAGCTCTTGCAAGGCAGGCCTAGTGGTGACAAATTCCCTTAGCATTTGCTTGTCTGAAAAGATTTTATTTCTTCTTCGCTTATAAAGTTTAGTTTGGCTGGATATGATATTCTGTGTTGGAAATTCTTTTAAGAATGTTGAATATTGGCCCCCAGTTTCTTCTGGCTTTAGGGTTTCTGCTAAGAGGTCCACCATTAGTATAATGGGCTTCCCTTTGTAGGTGATCTGGCCTATCTCTTTGGCTGCCCTTAACATTTTTTTCTTCATTTCAACCTTGGAGAATCTGATGATTATGTGTCTTGGGGTTGATCTTCTCATGGAGTATCTTTCTGGGGTTCTCTGGGTTTCCTGAATTTGAATGTTGGCCTGTCTTGCTAGGTTGGGGAAGTTCTCCTGGATGATATCGTGAAGTGTGTTTTCCAACTTGGTTCTGTTCTCCCCACCTCTTTCAGGCACTTCAACCAGTTGTGGGTTTGGTCTTTCTACATAATCCCATAGTTCTTGGAGGTTTTGTTCATTCCTTTTCATTCTTTTTTCTCTAATTTGGTCTGCTGGTCTTATTTCAGTGAGATAGTCTTCAAGCTCTGAAATTCTTTCCCCCACTTGGTCAATTCGGCTATTGATATTTCTGATTGTATTGTCAAGTTCTTGTGTTGTGTTTCTCAGCTCCATCAGGTCATTTTGGTTCCTCTCTAAACTGGTTATTCTGGTTAACAGCTCCTGTAATGTTTTCTCATGTCTCTTAGTGCAGTAAAGTTTGTTATTATCCACCTTCTGAAGCCTACTTCTGTCAATTCATCCATCTCAGCCTCTGCCCCATTCTGTGCTCTTGTTGGAGAGGTGTTGCAATCATTTTGAGGAGAAGAGGCACTCTGGCATTCTGAGTTTTCAGTGTTTTTTCATTGATTCTCATCTTTGTGAGTTTATGTAGCTTCAATCTTTGAGGCTGCTGGCCTTTGGTTGGGGTTTTCTTGCAGGGACTTTTTTTGTTGATGCTGTTGTTGTTGCTTTCTGTTTGTTTGTTTTTGTTTTAACAGTCAGGCCCCGCTTCTGTAGGGCTTCTGTGGTTTGCTGGGGGTCCACTCCAGACCCTATTCACCTGGGTTTCTCCCACACCTGGAGGTGTCACCAGTGGAGGCTGCAGAACAGCAAAGATGGCTGCCTGCTCCTTCCTCTGGGATCTCCATCCCGGAGAGGCACCAACCTGATGCCAGCATGAACACTCCTGTATGAAGTGTATGGTGACCCTTGTTCTGGGGGGTCTTGGTCAGCAGGCACGGGATCTGGTACTGCTTAATGAAACACTTTGGCTACCCCTTGGCAGAGGGGGTGTGCTATGCTGGGGGGGATCCCACTTGTCCAGACTGCCCAGATTCCTCAGAGCCAGCAGGGGAAAAGACTAAGTCTGCTGATCTGTGAAGACCGCAGACGCCCCTCCCGCTAGGTGCTCAGTCCCAGGGAGATCAGAGCTCTGTCCCTATATGCCTGGCTGTAGTTGCTGAAATTCCTGCAGGGAGGCCCTACCAGGTGAGGAGGGATGGGTCAGGGTTGGGCCTAAAGGGGCAGTCTGACCTTGATCTGCCACAGCTGCTGTACTGCACTGTGGGGAATTCCTCCTGGGTCCAAACCACCTAGTCTCCCCAATACTGGCAGGGGAAAAGCAGCAGACTGGAACTGCAGTGATGGCTGCCACCCTTCCCCCTGGGAGCTTAGCCATCTTAGGCAGCAGGCAGCCTCAGTGATGACAGCTGCCCCTCTCCCCGGAACTCAGTAGTCTTAGGCAGTCTCTAGCTGAGTGGCGTGCTTGGGACCCAAGGCCCTGGTGGCATGGGCTCATGAGGGAGATCCCCTTACCCACGGGTTGCACAGATCTGTGGAAATAGCATGGTTTCCTGGGTAAGGTAGCATGATCACTCACTGCCTCCCTTGGCTGGTGGTAGGTGCTTCCCTTGCCCCATGTGGCTCCCAGGTGGGCCACCGCACCACCCTGCTTTTCCTCACTCTCATGGGTCTTGCCAATGAAGTCAGTACCAGTGAGAGAACCTGGATACCCTAGTTGCCTGTGCAGGATTCCTCAACCACTTATTTTGAGACATCCCTGGATCTTCGGCAAAAGAAGGACCTAGGATTTGCAATATTTTACTACCTGATTCATCAGACATATAAACAATCTAGGTTTCCCAAATGAATCGGGGCAGACCAAGGAAGACTGGCTTCCAGGCTGACCCTGAGTAAGTGGGGTCTGTACATCAGCAATGGTTCAGAGCTCAGGAGTCTTGCAGCCCTGTGTCCACCTGCTCCCCAGGCATTGCCTCCTTTTCCAAATGTCACACAAGACCCACAGAAGTGAAGGATGTTGCCCAGGATCACATTGTCTGTTCCAATGTCTAGCACTTGGCCTCTGCTGTCCATTGCTGTCCAGAATGACAGGTCCCAGGCCCAAATTGACCCTACAAGGCAAGGCCCAGAGGGTACGTTCTGCTTAGCTGAGGTAGGATCTCATTCCCATCCCTGTAGCCTCTTTTTTTACATGGCGTGGAGACATCTGTGTTCCTGGGGGCTGTGTGCTGAGCGGGCTGGCTGGCATGCAGGCTGATGCATTGACTGGATGCTAATGGTTTCTTTATCTATTCCCTCCTGTCCTAAGGAGTACCAGGAATAGCGCTGGAGCATGCACAAGTTTATTTGTCTTGATTAAGGTGCAAAATCAGGCTGCTTGAGAGGTGAGGGAAGCCCTCTGATGGAACAGTAGCTGATTCATTCCTTATATTAAGCAAGTATCATCATTTTGCTAATCACTCTTCTTAAAGGAATCAAAGCTTCTTTGGCTCAAGATTAAGATATCAATTAAGATATTAATTTTTATCATTCAGATAGTGAGCAGGATAAGAGACACGCTGGAGCCATTTGAAAGAGACCCTCAAAGAACACAACAGGCATCTCTACTTCCCCCTGCCCCCCACCCCACCATAAGCACACTAAAGGTGCCAGCCCAGCAGCTTGTCTGGGAAATTCCTCATTTCAATTTATCAAGCAAAAGCAGAATTCCAAATCCCTGCCAGAAAGCAATATGGCAGCTCTCAAGCCATTTCATGCCTTGTGCTAAAAGTAAAGGTGAAAGTTCCTCCAGGCCATCGTCTGACCCAAGCTCTGCCCAAGCCTGTGAGTTAGCTTCCTGGAGAGTGGGGAGAAGGGTTGGGAATACCCATATGGGCTGGGACTTCCATAGGCATGGAGTATCTGTTTCTATGCTGTGGAACAGAGTGCAGAGGGGCCACTCCTACCCTGTGGGCATTGGGATCACAGTAGGGGGCTCCCAGCTTACCAGCCTGCACAGCTCACCAGGGCAGCCACTGCTGCCCATGTTTCTAGAAGTATGGATGGCTTCCCTCTGCCTTTGGGGTAATATGGGCCCCAGCTTTAGTCTGTGGCCCTTGTTTTCTGGCTGTGGCTTAGAAGAGAGCTGCAGCCCTCTCCGCTGGGGCTGAGATCCTTTGGGCCTGGCCAGGTCCCTTGCCCCTGCAAACCTGCTGGTGGCCTGGGAGCTGCATCTGGGGTCAGGGGTTTGCAAACAGTGCTGTTTTTTTTTTTTTTTTTTCAGGTTTGAGAAGAGTAAGTAAAATGAAGACACATTTGAGGTCTGGCTCTACACACAAAAATGGACAACAGGCTGGTCTGGCTCTTGCAGTCTGGCTAAGTGGAGGCTCATTTCATAGGCTGACGCTGTAATGCTTCTGTCTTTCACTTGCTTTGTCCAGTATTGCATAGAATATTCACACACTGAGTACAGGCAGCCACTAGAGAAGAGCTAGTTCAAGGGAAGACATTGTCATCTTCAGACAAAGCCATTCCAACAGCAAGCTTGGATATTCTACCATGAGGACAACCATGGAGGTCTCACAGACAGATCCCTCCTCTGTGTCAAGCAGATCAAGGCCACTCATGTCTGTTCTGCATTTTGTGCTGTCATAGCACATTGATTGATTGACTGATTGATTGACAGGGGCTCATTCTGTCACCCAGGCTGGAGTACAGTGGTGCAATCATAGCTCACTGCAGCCAACTCCCAGGCTCAAGTGATTCTCCTGCCTCAGCCTCCTGAGTAGCTGGGACTACAGGCACATGCCACCATGCCCAGATAATTTTAAAATTTTTTGGTAATAATGGAATCTTGCTATGTTGCCCAGGCTGCTCTTCAAATCCTGGCCTCAAGTGATCCTCCCGCCTTGGCCTCCCAAAGTGTTGGGATTATAGGTGAGAACCACCACTCCTGGCTTATAACAGATCTTTAGTCAGAACAAGGGCTTCTTGGCTAGAAAGGTTAGAGAGCCAAGCTGAGGGTCCTGGATAGGAGCCCCTCAGCTCTGATGTTCAAGCCTATTTCTAGTCTCTTTTGCTGTCATCTGAGAATGAAACAAGAAGGCTGCCCCCAAGGGGCAACCATGGCCTTAATGGGCTGGACTTGAACATCCATTTAGCCATGGGGATGGCTGTCTGCCTGGGGCAGCTGGGAGCAGACCTGCTCTTCCCGATTCCCCATCACCTGCCCTGGGGCCCGCTCAGGAGTGCAGCAGAAGGCCATGCCCCAGCTGAAGGAGGAGCCTCCATCTCCGAGCTTCCTGGGGCCAGTGTACAATGAATTTCTCTGGGTTTGCAGGGGCTTGTGGAGTGAGAGTAGGAGAGGGCATCTAGTAGCCATCCTGGCTACAGTCAAACCCCATCCTTTTCCCTGTGGGGAGACATATATGGTCCAGATGCCAAGGCCAGGGTCAGGGCCAGCACTGAGGCCAGCGTCAGGGGTCTACTGGGGTAGCATTGGGGCCAGCATCAGGGGTCTCCTGGGGCAGCATTGGGGCCAGTGTCTGGGGTCTCCTAGAGCAGCCTTGGGGCCAGCATCAGGGTTCTCCTGGGGCAGCACTGGAGCCAGCGTCAGGGGCCTCCTGGGGCAGTACTGGAGCCAGCGTCAGGGACCTCCTGGGGCAGCACTGGGGGCAGCGTTGGGGCTCTCCCAGGGCAATGTTGAGGCAGCACTGGGGGAAGTATCAGGTTCTCCTGGGGCAGCACTGGGGCCAGTGCTAGAGCTCCCCTGGGGCAGCATGGGTGCAGCATTGGGGGCAGCGTCGGGACTCCCCCAGAGACTGGCCTTTCACTTTTCTTATTTCCCTGCCTGCCCCACTCCCTGATTTCCTGGTTACAAAATGCTGTCTTCTACAGAGCCCAGGGACAAGGTAAAGGCACCAAGTGGCCACCTGAGGGCTGTCTGATTTGCAGAAGGGTCTAGTTTGGTGCACACAGAGTCTTACAAATTGTAAATTATAATCCGGCATGTAAAAATTGGGAGACTTCTACATAAAAGCAGAGATTCAGGTATTTCCTAGAAAGGCCCCAGAATCAGCAATCCCAGGCCTGCTTTTCCACCAAGCTACAGGACACTGGGGTGGGCGGGGGCCGGCTGCTCTTCCCAGCAGAAATCCTTCCCCTCATCCCTCCCTGCTAGCCACCAGCCTGGGCCCAGGGTGAGCTGCCAGTCCTGCCCCAGCCTCCTGCGCAGTTGGGCCCCTTTTGCTCAGCCAACCTGGCCCTTTGTGGGTGCCTGAATTTGCACTCTATGTGCCAGGCCTGGCGCAGGACCCAGGAGGCCTGGCATGCATCCTATCTTTGTCCCTGTGCAGTTGTGTGGCCAGACACACCCCTTCCTTCATGTAGGGGGCTGGCTGTCCTAGCTCCCACATTCCCGGCTTCCTGATGGGGCTCCTGAGCCTGCCCCACCCTGGGAGCATCTGGCGGGATCTCCCAGGCCCTGCTGAGAACCTGGCTTCCAGCTCTCCCCTGGACGCAGCACTGGCCCAGCCCGCTGCAGGGTGAGAACCTCTGCCACCTTGCAAGGAGGCTGCCTCCCTTGTTGATGTTTTATTAAAAGCCTCTTCATGGATATTTATTCAAAGGCAGTCAGCGAGGAATAATTGAACACTAACGGAGTTTGGGTAGAATTAGTTTCTGCCATAAAATTAATGTGTACTGTAAGTGGGGCAGAAGCGAGGGGCCACTGATGCAGTTGGGCTTTAAAGGAAATCGAGATATTTTAAAGAAAAGTCCAGTGTGGGGTGCGGACCTTTGAGAGCAGACAAGACGTGCACAGGTCCTCCTGCCTTGTCCCTCGCTTCCAGGCCCTGGGTAGTCAGCTCCTGGGTTTGCAGACAAGCTGTCCTCCTAGGGGTGACGTCATATCCCTTGGTGATGATGCCCAGATGGCTGCCTCCGTGTCCAGGACGTGCAAGGAGCCTGAGTACTCCTGGGCAAATGTGGCTGGACTGCCTGTTCCCTGCCTGTTTTAGCCATTCCCTGCTGTGCCCTCTCTCCCCTGCTGCAGCCCCAGTTCAGGCCTCCACTATGCCCAATGACAGCAGTGGCCCCTACAGCATTCTCCTGCCTTCATAACCACTCCATCCTTCAGATGCACCTGGACACTCTCCCTGAGAAGCAGAACCTTTGATGACTGCCCTCTGCCCACAGGAGAAAGAGCCACTGCCTGAGTGCCACAGTTGGGGTTTGTCCGTAATTCCCCATCCCCCCACTTCAATCTGACCATTCGCCTGCTGCAGCCATGTGCTCTGGTTCCCTACAAGCATATCCAGGCTGACCCCGCAGAACGACTGGCCCCCTACTTTGCTTTGTCTAGATGCTGCCTCCTCCAGGCAGCCTTCCCTGAGCACCCAAACACAGAGAGCTTGGCACAAACGTCTGTGCTGTTTGTTTAGGTGCCCCTTGCCTCTGCCTTCTTCTCTTCTGCTACCCCCAAGTGCCTTCCTTACATGTCCTACCTCTCTGGTCGTGGAGGAAGCCCATGCGTCAGAGGGCTGGCCTAGGGCCTCCCTCTCTCCTCAGCCCCCAGCAAGCAGCCCCACCCAAAGCCAGGACATGGCAATTGCCTGGTGTTGCAACTGATGACCTCTAGTCAAGAGCAGATGGCAGGGACCAGACCAGTCAAGCAGACAGAACCCAGCACCTTTCGGATAATAAGGCAAAGGTTGCCAGCACTTATTAGGGCCAGGTACTGCAGCAAGCATGTGACCTACGTTAAATTCAGTCCTTGTAATGGCAGGAGTTACTTTTACCCCTATTTTATAGTTGGGGAAACTGAGGTCCAGGGAGATGAAGTGATTTGCCCCAGGCCTGGGGTTGCCAGGTAAAAAACAGGACACTCCATTGAATTTGAATTGCAGAAAAACAATGGATACTTTTTAGTACAAGTATGTCCCAAATATTGCATGGAACATACTTACATTCATAAGATGTTACTGGTGGTTTATCTGAAATTCAAATTTAACGGGGTGTCCTATATTTTTATTTGCTAAATCTGGCAGCCCAACCAAGGCCACACTGAGATAAACAGCAGGGCTGGGACTTGCACCCAGGCAGTCTGGCCCCTGTGTATACCTAACCACTGCCACACACACCACCTCTCGGGCCCAAAGAGCTGGAACTCTCCTTCCCCATGAATGCCTCAGCCTGACCCTGGCCCCTGACTACTTGCAAGGGAAGGAGAATGGGGGATGAGATTTTTCCCTGAATGTTAACATTCATGGTGGCTTTTTAATGTGGCCAACTTTGCTGCCACCTCCTCTCCAGTTTTCCACCTCTTTTGAGATAACATCTTGCCCCCAATGGCCCTTTAATGATGTCACTTAATGTGAATGGTAAACAGGCCTTTTCTCTGTGGTCGGGCAGCTGCTGTCAGAGGGGGCCGCAGGCGGCCCAACTGCAGTGAGCACCGGGGTGGGGGGGGGGGCGCTCCCCAGCCGGGACGGCGAGGCTGCCTCCCTCAGCGTGGGGCCCATTCCTCACCTGAGGGGCCCCTGCCCCATCTGGATTGCTAACCTTTGAGGCTGTGGGCTGCTAAAAGGCACACAATTCTCAGTGCCAGCAGCTGCACTCGGCCCCTGCAAGAGAATTTTCCCCTTTATCCCTCTCAGCAGCCTTGGGAGGTAGAAACCACTTTCCCCTTTCATAGGTGAGGCCCAGAGAGGTTGGGTGACTTGACTAAGGTCACACAGTGGGTAGGTGGTAGAAGGTTATCTCCAGTGACTCCTTGGTACCTACGAATGAGTCCAAGTTCCTTAGCCAGCTGGAAGCCCTTTCACCCAGTGGACAGTGCTGCCTTGCCTGTCTCCACACTCCTTTGAGTGTCTTGAGCTCCAGGTAAATGGGGCTCCTGCGCTGGGGGCTGCATGTACCCAGGCTCTCCTGAATTCAGGCCTTTGCTCAGTCTGTTCCCTTTGCTAGATTCCCTTCCTGTTCCTCTCTGGCTCTTTCGAGCTCACCCATCTTCTCTGGCCCATCTCAGAGGCCCCCACAAGTTGACTCCAACACAGCTCTGAATCTATCTACTTCCTGCCCCTGCCATTACCCCACACCCAGCCTGCCCTGGCACTCCAACCGTCCCCCTCACTGCATCAGCTCTCACCTGGGTGGGGGCAGCAGCTCCTGACTGGCCTCCCTGCATCCACTGAGCCCCCGCAAGCCAGTCACCGATAGCCCAGCACTCTAACGTGGCTGCCCAGAGTGCCGTTTTTCTTTTCTTTTCTTTTCTTTCTTTTTTCAACTTTTATTTTAGAATCAGGGGGTACATGTGCAGGTTGGTTCTACCAAAAAGACACCTGCACCTGTATGTTCATCATAGCACTCATGACTCACAACAGCAAACACATGGAACCAACCCAGATGCCCATCAACAGTGGGCTGGATAAAGAAAATGTGATGCATACATACCATGGAATACTATGCAGCCATAAAAAAGAACCAAACCATGTCCTTTGCAGAAACAGAGTGCTCTTTTCTTTTCTTTTTTTGAGATGGAGTTTCACTCTTGTCACCCAGGCTGGCGTGCAATGGCATGATTTTGGCTCACTGCAACCTCCACCTCCCAGGTTCAAGTCATTCTCCTGCCTCAGCCTCCTGAGTAGCTGGGGTTACAGGCATGCGCCAGCACACCCAGCTAACTTTTGTATTTTTAGTAGAGACGGGGTTTCACCCTGTTGGCCAGGCTGGTCTCGAACTCCTGACCTCAGGTGATCTAACTGCCTCAGCCTCCCAAAGTGCTGGGATTGCAGGTGTGAGCCACCGTGCCCGACCCAGAGTACTCTTTTCACATGCAAAGCACAATTTCCTCCTGCTCCCCAGGTTCCCAGGAGTCTCTGTCTCAGGCTGAAGACCTAACTCTTCTCGCCTGGCTACCTTTCTCCCCGCACCCCTGCCTGCCTCCCAGTGCCATCATGAATCCACCCTGCCAACCCCCGGAGACCTCCCATTCACTCATTTCCGTCCTCCTCAGACCATGGGTCTCCTTCAGACATTGGGCCCTCGCTGATCCAGTCTGGAGGCTCCCTTTGTCCTATAGGCTCCAAGGCAAGTTCCATTTCTTCGGGGCTGTATGTGGATGGCCGTAGTGTGTTACCGTCTGACCCCTGTCTTCTCTGCTAGCGGGTGTGCCTGAGAGAGTGGAGACCATGGCTGTTTCAGCTGCATATGTCCTCATTACCCAGCACACTGCCGGAACCCTGACAGGCTCACAAAATGTTTGTTGAATGCACGAATGAAAGTCTTTCTTAGACATCCCAGCTGGTCTAACCATCCATAATGCACCAGACATGGGCCAGGTCCTTCAAAGGTGGCCTTGCATTTTTAACCTTCAGATACAAGCTGGGGCTGAGAGGCCCGTCTTGAGTTCCCTCTGGGGAGCCCAGGGCTGCAAGAGTGACCTTGACCTCACCTTCCAGCTTCCCAACACTGCCAGTACACATGTCTTTGTCTAACTTTTTCTCAAGATAATTTCACAAATTCACCTTCATTTTCCTTTTATTCCAATTTGTTCATTAAAAACTTTTCATTCTATTATGCCACATTCAGTTTTATAAGCCACTTCAAATTCTTCCCTTAGAAGGCAGCATATATATGAAAACTATCTGTATATTTAATATAAAGTGCATATATATATTTAATATAATGTGCATATATATATGTAGGTATATATATATACACACAGGAGAACTATATAAGCTGCTTTTAAATCTTTTAAAGCAGTAGAACCCTATTTTCAACTAATGGCTGCATGGAACCCCAATATGTAAAACCATTAGAAGCAGAATGGCTCTGGTTGAAGTTGGGGTGGGGCTCCTGGGGTTCTAAGGAGCACAGTTTGGGAATCACTCACCCTAGGCTCTCTAAGAGCCCCTTCCAGATCTGAAACTCTCGGACTTCGGAATGCTGGAGCACTGGTGTGCCCATTATGTAGATGGCAGAGCTGGGGGACCTGTCCATATTTTGAAAGAGAGGAGCCTGCCCCTCCTTGAAGTCTCCTATACTAGCCCTATTTAAACCCCAGTTGTCTGGGGGTACCTCACCTCCACGCTACAATCTTCCCAACCTTGGAGCCAGGGTGTACCTTGGATCTCCTGGGTCAGGCAAATAGTGGGTAGTCAATTAATGACTGCTCAAGGAAGGCTGCTCACTGTATGGGTCCAGGCTTCAGCTCCTTGTCCTGCACAGTGGAAATGGGCCTGGGGTCATGCAAGGGCAGGGATGGTGCAGCATGGCCTGAGGTCCGGGAGGAGGCTGTAGGTCCCTCCAGCCAGCACATGCAGGACCTAACAGCAGCCCTTTCCCATTACAATCCGCCTTTGGGTTCCACCTCAGTGACACCTGGATATTTCTTTCTGTTTCACAGTGAGGACTTTTCTTTAGAAACACAATTTAACCAAAAGGTTAACATATTTTAATTGCCCAGGGATAGTGCTCTGAAAATTCTATAACATGTGCTCATTAAATGAAATTAGCACAGAGGAGCTGCCTGGGATATGTCACACATTAAAATATGACTCTGTAGAATAGAATGCATTATGAATTATTGCCTGGTGTATTTTTGTTACATTAGTCTTTAATGTGAATAGAGTTATTTATCTGCCCACCTGGAGATGAGATTTCTTAAATGCCTGAAAAAACATATCTACATTAATTTGTACGTGGACAAGAATCAGCAAATCTGGGCCAGGCTGCATCCACCAGAGAACCCAGTGCCCAGCAGAGGGAGGAGGTCCGCTGCTCCTGTCCCTGAAGGCTGAGGGGTTAGGGGAGCCGGAAGCAGGCTGGGATTGGCTGTGTCCACTCACTCTGCCCTTCCCCTCTGTCTATGTTCAGTGGCCTAGGGACTGCAGGCAGAAGCATGGAATGGCATGGAATTCTGGGCCCTACCACCACTTGGAGACTTTTTTCCTATGGCCTCCTTCCTGGAAGACATGAGTGTGCAGTATTCAGTTGCTGGAAACTCCAACCTTAGGCATGCCTGCAATCCCAATCC
Organism: Pan troglodytes; assembly: GCF_028858775.2. Taxonomy (NCBI): domain Eukaryota; kingdom Metazoa; phylum Chordata; class Mammalia; order Primates; family Hominidae; genus Pan; species Pan troglodytes. The sequence goes on along the minus strand of NC_072418.2, from coordinate 32,643,511 downwards.
CACCCATCCTGCAAGCCTCAACTTGTATCCCAAATCTACCCATCTTTTCATCCATGTTTTACCTATTTACCCATTTCTCCTACTTTCTACTCTCCATTCACCCATCCACCCACTTATATCTTCTTTCCACCTATCCGTCAGCTATTTATTTTTCCACTCATTCCCAATCTACTCATCCATCCATCCATCCATCCATTCATTCTCCCATCCATTCACCCATCTATCCATCCACTCATCATCCCTGCACCCACCCATTCATTCTCCCATCCATCTACCTATCTACCCATCTACCCATCCACTCATCTTCCTTCTACCCACCCATTCTCCCAACCATCAACCCATCTACCCATCATTCTTTTATCCATCCATTAATTCTCCCATCCATCCACCCATTCACACATTGATTCACCCTTCTTCTTACCCACCCATTCGTTCTCCCATCCATCCACCCATTCACACATTAATTCATCCTTCTTCTTACCCACCTATTCATTCTCTCATCCATCCACCCATCTACCCATCCACTCATCATCCTTGTATCTATGCATTCATTCTCCCATCCATTCACCCATCTATCCATCTACTTATCATTCTTCTACCCATCCACTCATTCTCCAGTCCATCCACCCATCTACCCATCTACTCATCATCCTTCTGCCCACCCATTCATTCTCCCATCCATTCACCCATCTACCATCTACTCATCATCCTTCTACCCATCCATTCGTTCTCCCATCCACTCACCTATCTACCATCTACTCACCATCCTTCTACCTACCCATTCATTCTCCCATCCATCAACCCATCTACCCATCCACTCATCATCCTTGTATCCATCCATTCATTCTCCCATCCACCCACCCATCTACCCATCCACTCGTCATCCTTGTATCCATTCATTCATTCTCCCATCTGCCCACCCATCTACCCATCCACTCATTCTCCTTCTACCCATCCATTCATTCTCCCACTCATTCACCCATTCATTTATCCTTCCTTCCACCCATCCAATAATTCTCCCACCATCCACCCATCTACCTATTCACTCATCCTTCCTTCTACCCATCCACCCAACTACCCATCAACTTATCATCCTTCTACCCACCCATTTATTCTCCCTTCTATGTACCCATCTACCCATCCACTCATTTTCTGTCTACCCATCCATTTATTATCCCATCCATTTATTATTCCATCCATTCATTATCCCATCCATTCATCCTTCCTTCCACCCATCTATTAATTCTCCAATTCATCCACTCATCCACTCATTCTTCCTTCTACCCATCCATTCATTCTTCCATCATCCACCCATCTATTCATCCTTCCTCCCATTCATCCCCCATCCATTCACACATCCTTCCCTTCACTCACCCACCAGCTACTTGTTTTTATCACCCCATTCAGACATCCATCAACCCATCCATCCAATGAGTCCAAGCCCCATCATCTCTTGACTGGATCACTGCCGCCAAAGTGGTCTTCCCCATCTATCAAATTCATCCCACCTCTCCAATCTCCACACTGCAACCAGAGTGACCACTTCTGAAGGCATCATGCCCTAGCCACTCAAACCCCATCCCACTGCCCTTAGGATAAAGTCAAAGCTTCCTGATCTCTTCAAAAGGCCTTACAGTTTGACCCTGTTTGACCAGTAAACTCTAACCTTGACTTAATTTCCCCTTTGCTTCCCCATCTTGCTTTCTCTGCACCCACCACAGTAAGCTTCTGTGAGGCCTTTGCATTTCCCCAGATCCCTCTTGCCACAGGACCTTTGCACATGTGAGTCCCTCTTCCTGGAAAGCTCTACCTTCTTTCTTTACCTGGCCAACTCTTAACTGTCTTCCTGATTATGGCTCAAATGTCACTTTCTTGGTGACCCTTCCCTGACTGGGTCAAATCTCCCTATTTTAGCTCCCATAGCCCATGGGCCTCTCCTTTAGAGTACCAGCCATGGCTGCTAATTTCCACTTGCTATGTGACTATTTGATCAATATCTGTCTCTTCCTCTGTCACTTTCTCAGGACCTCATTAGTCTTAATCACATTATGCCCTTAGTGACTAGAAAAGTTCCTGCACATAAAAAAATGCTCCATGGACATTTGCTGGATGAATGATTGAATGAATGAATGAACTAGTACCAAGTCCAATGAATATAGGACAGTGGGGAAACAGCAGTGAGAATGAACCAGGCCTGCTGTCCGTGGGCATCAGTCTGGATGGGGCACTCAGCCAGGTGTTGACTGCAGGACAGGGAAAGAACTGCTGGGAGCCCTGAGGCAGCAGCAAGGCACATCTAGGTGCTCAGAATGAAAGAAACTCCTTTGGCTACAGGATCAGGAAGTCTTCTCCCAACTACCAGCCCACCCTGGCCCCACCTTTCTGAGTTCTTCCCAACTACTAGTCCATCCTGGTAGCCCACCATTTCTGAGCCCCTCTTGTGCCTGAGCTGAGCCCTGGGTTCATCCTCCTGCATGGCCACCATAACTAGACCATGAGCTCCTCCCTGGGGCAGGGGCTAGGTCTGCCTGATGCTCTGGGTAGCTCCCTGCCCCTTGGCCTGAGCCAGACCAGATACAGCAGACCAGGAATCCCCACCCCCCACTCGGACTGAGCCTGATGTGATGTCAGCTCCCCCTTCCATGGGTTTATTAAAGATCTTTCCTTTGGGCCAAGCGGCATTTGTATGAGAATCAATTGTAATAAAAGTCACTCTAAGGGGACTGACATTGCAGCTGGGCTTTCCTGGCTTAAAGAAAACTGTGCCTTCCTCCCTGAGGGCAGCTGATGGACAGCAGGCCAGGGTCAGCAGAGGGAAGGCTCTCTGTCTCTAGAGCTATATGATTACAGGTGGGTGGGCCTTCAGCAGGAGTCTGCAGTGGGCTGTCTGTGCTGGGAGGGAGGCAGGCTCACATGGGCGTGAGGGGTGGAGACAGGCAGGAGGGGTCCTGGCTTCCTGGCCTGGCCTGCAGCCTGCTTACACTCCCAGCACATCCCAGAGGTGGTATCTCTGTCCTGCATTCTTCTCACTAGCCTCGGTGCCAAGTGGCACCTTTATTAGCAATCTCTGGGCACAGTGAGCCACAGAAAGGGAAGCTGGGGTGGATGTGAACATGAAAAGCAAAATGCAGGAACGCAAGTGGAAGAACCAGCACACGTCCTGAGCCTGTAACGGTGGCGTGAGTCCCCAAAAGGCCCATCCCTGTGGGGCACTCCCTGACATAGGTGGCTGTCACTCTCTCTCTCACTCTATCTCTGTAAAGGCCCCAGGGATGGGGATTCCGGGCACCTCCTCTCAGTCTAGACCTACCCCAGGAGGCTCTCTGGCTATATGACATGGTGAGAGAGCTTTCTACCTTCTCCCCACTTCTCCCCTGGAGACACAGCTGTCCAGTGCTGCAAACACCAGCCTCTCCTCTGAGCTTCTCCTTGCCACCCGAAAGGCCCTACCCCCTCACATCACAGTGCCCGTGCCACTGGCAGCAGCCTGTATGACAAAGAAGCACGACCAGGCATGACATGGAGCAGCTTTCCCCAGGAGCCCTGTTAGCACAGCCAGGACTCGGCACATGGGCAAACCTGGGGGTTTAATTTGCTGATGGACCACACGACACCATGATGAAGCTGTCCTTGTTCACCAAGGAGCTCATGACTCATGGCAAACAACCCCAACCAGACTAGGATGAGGATGTGGCACCATCCCCATCTTTCTACCTTCCCCCCTTGAAATGGTGCAGCCAGAGAACGTACAAAAACAGCAACTCTCCGAGCCATTTGCAATCTGATGGCTCTTTCTGTTTCTGAGTTCCATCAGCCCCATCACTGAGATGGTTTGGACGTTCATCCCCTCCAACCTTATGTTGAAATGTGACCCCCAGTGTTGGAGGTGGGTCCCGGTGGGAGGTAACTGGGTCATGGGAGTGGATCCCCCACGAATGGCCTGGTGCCCTCCTCATGGTAATGAGATAATGGGTGAGTTCCTACTCTGTTACTTCACATGACAGCTGGTTGTTTAAAGAGCCTGGCACATCCTCCCTCTCTCTCTCTCTTGCTTCCTCTCTCACCATGTGACACGTCTAGTTCCCCGCCTTGAGTTAAAGTGCCTTGAAGCCTCACCAGAAGCCAAGTAGATGCTGGTGCCTTGCTCGCACAGCCTGCAGAACTGTGAGCCAAATAAACCTCTTTTCTCTATAAATGACCAGACTCAGGTATTCCCTGATAGCAATGCAAAATGGACGAATACAATCACAATTAGCTCCATCATGCTCACAGCATGTGCAGGAGGGAGGGCGGTCTCATGAAGGAAGTCTCAGATCGGAGCACCCTGTCCAGCTTAGTAAGCGATCCTGGATGGTTAACACCATTCCCATGAATAACGCTGGTTACCAAAGCCAACATCCACTGAGTGTATTCTAGGTGTCAGGCCCTGTGCTAAGCTAACATCTTTCCATGGATTATCCCCCCCGATCCTGCCAACCACTCTCTGGCATAGGAATCGGTGTCGTGCTGATGATAACAGATGATGGAACTCGCACACAGAGAGTGGGAAGTGATGGACTCAAGATTCCAATCAAATGGTTGGATGTATCTGGAAAACAAGCATAATACTTAGGGTATGAAGGGCAGGAGTGAGAAGCACATGCTGTGACTTTTGCAGGGCCAGAGCCCTGTAATGGCCCAGAAATGGGGCAAATTTGTTGGCATTGAAATCCTGGCTTACCTGTGAGCCAGCAGGCTGAACAGTGAGGAACATTTGAAATGTCAGGAGAGAATGCAATGGTTGGAAGTGGTGGTGAGTGTAACTTCCTCCGGAACCATGTTCAGTCTCCCTCGGGTGATGCTTTGGTTATCCCACCAGCATGGGCAGCTGTGGGGAGGACTGATCTGCCTAGGTAATTTTCCTGGCCTCGGTCTCTAGCGGGCATCGGGTGCTCAGCTGGGACTTTTAGGGGGTGCTCTGTCCCTCTCAGTGGCCCTTCTGGCAAGCTGGTTACTTCTGAGCTGGATGGAGCAGGGCCCATGGGTGCAGGAGACTAGGTGGGTGCGGGAGAGTAGGTGGGTGTGGGGGCGGGTGGTTGTGGGGAAAAGCTTCCGAAATGTCCACTTTGGCTCCTTATTTCATGCCAACGCCAGGACCCCTCAACATTCCTCTTGAACTGCAAGAACCAGAGCTAACTGAAGCCTGTCCAAAGTAGCTTTGATATTTTAGCCCAGAGAGCAGTAACGACAGAACAGAACAACCAATAACTTCCAGAAACAGGATTGCTGGCAGGGACAGGCATCGCACAAGGTCTGTCTCTCAAGGGCCGTCCTGTGGAAGATGCAGGCAGGAGAAGGGGCCTGGGCTATGCTCATACTTTGCGGTCACCGAGGGTGCTGCTGTCTGCAAGCAGCACCCCCAGCCACCTCCACCGCTGGCTGTTTAACAGCAGCTACACCCTAACCCATAGCAGGCCAGACTGGATCCTCCATCTTGGTATTTATAGCGCATCTTCCCTGAGAGCACCAAAGCCACTGACAAGCAGGCTAATTTCCCTAGAAGCACCACCCCAGGGAAGGAGGTGTGTCATTCTTCATCAGGAATAGTCAGGAATCAAGAGTTACAGGGGCTGAGCCTGTTGACTTCCCATCTCAAACTTCCCTGCAGCCCTTATGTAAGGCAAAGTGAAACCTTCTCACCACTCTGGATACAAGTTTACAAGAGATGCCTGGTGATAGTCAGCAAAGCATGGGGGAATAAAAAAGATAATGCTTTTATTTTTCTCCTGTGCTGCAAAAATGTCTTAAAACCATGCTGGCATCTCCCAGAAAGCTCAGGGGTTTAGACCACAGCCAAGGCCTTGCTCTGTCCACACAGAGCAGAACTAATCAATATCATATTACAAAAGCACTTGACCTCATTTATCCCCACGGATGCTTGGGGAATCCTTAATATTCAGAGCTTTAAGGATATGCACCTGGCGTGTTTAATGAGCAGCTCCTTGTTGGGGGGTTAGTTCCCGGTGACATTTAACAAGGCTGGATTCCAGCTCTTTTCTTGGGGGCTGCCACTCCAGCTGGGCAGAGAGTGTGGGCTCTGGCTATGAGCACAGAGAGAGCGCTCTGTCTTCTGAGGGATGGACTGAAGCAGGAGGCATTAGGGAGAACTGCGGGAAGGAGGAAAGCCGGTGAGAGGAGAGCGTGGCACATAGTAAGTGCTCAGTAAAAGGCAAATGTTATTATTTATCATTATTATAATCCAAGAGCAGCTGTTTTTATCCTGAATTTAGGGTCTTGCTGATGCTGAGAGGATGGTTGCCCAGTGAGCTGACTGATACACAAAGGCCATTCCATTTGGTGTGGACTTCTCCAACCGTGGGAAGGAGAGAGGGGGCATCTGAAAGCTTTCCAAGGTCTGACCTAATTGGGAGGACTTCAGCCTCAGGTGCTTCTTTCAAGCTGTAAGTCACACACCACCTACAGGAAGCCTCTCCTGATTGCCTCAGCTGGATTAGTGCTGGCACAGCACAGACTGCTTTGTCCTGGAATTACCTGGGTGCCCTGGCTCCTCTAAGTTTGGGTCCACGCTGCCATCTCTGGTTCCCCCTCATGGCAAGCGTGGGGCTGGGCCCAGCAGGCTCCCAGTGACTGGCTGCTGGGGGAGAGGATGCCATGTCACTGATAATGGCGTAAGATTGCTGCTGTTAGGGATGAAGCAGGCATTGCTTGCCAGCTGTGAGGCTCAGCCATTTCCTTTATGAAATCCTTTAATTTTCTTTTTCAGGATGCTCAGAGAGCCTCGCCCTCTCTTCTCTGGGACATCCCTTGCCAGATTTGTTTTCTTCTTAATTATAATTCTCATGTCACATCAGAGCTTGGGGGAAGAGTGGACTGTTCATTTAAGGTGAGGGCCTTTGGGTCCTTGTGGGTCTGGGGAGATGGGAAAACCAGATGGCTGCCTCAATGGCTTGCTCAGGGCCCACAGGTCCTGGGCCTGCTGGTACTGCTGGTGACTCTGCTGCATTGCGATTCTCCTGGGTCACGTGTGTGCCATTCCTTCAGCTCTGTCACCACCGGGGCATGGGTCGAGATGTAGTGACTGTCTCCACCTTGCCCACGGCCCCCTTTGGTCATGGTTTACGGTTGCCATGGCGACATCCAAGGATGCTCCCCTTTGATGGCTCCCAGCAGCCACAGCCTCTCTACACCCATCATACCCATGGCCTTGGCTGTCTTTCTCTCATTATTAATTGAAATATTGAGAGCCAGTTCTCCGTGTGGGCACCCAGCGGCAGCTTGCCACATCCAGCCGGCTCTCTGTGGGGGCCATGGTGCCTTTCCTTGGAGCCAGAGCCCTGAGGCTAATTAGAGGTTCACACGCCACTGCTCTGATCCCAAGGTCCCTGCAGAGGGGAACCTCTGGCCAACACACCAGCCATTCAGTTGCAAACTGGATTCTTTTGAGGCCGCGCTAGACTTCACTGCGGTGCCTTTTCCATTTAGAAGTGTTAGTCTGGAAGATACTCTGTTTGGTCTCTCTCTCTCTTTTCTAGAAATGGCAACCAGCAACAAAGTGTTCACGAAAAATGGGTCAGCATTCAGATTAATTAGGAGCCAGATTTATGAACACAGCTAAGACTGGGCCCGGCCTCCTGCGCCTGCTCTGCTCTGCTAATCCAGTCCAAGTTTATTTTTAAGCACAAATACCAAAATGTCTCTTGACAAATGAGACGTGAAATGAATGAGTTTTTGCACATCAACTTTTAGTGCAAATATGTATTTGGGTGTATTAGGTACACATGCGGCATGGGAAGGGCTTTCTTGCCTGGCTGTGCAGTAGCTAACGGATGAGGGCTGGAGGAAGTCCCCCCTCTCTCCTTCGTGGCATTACCAAAGTGGCTCACTTAAAAAATAGGGACTTTTTTTCTGACTTCCTTCCAGGAATGATCGCTTAATGGGGGACTATTTGGGGAGATGTACTGGGACCGCCCCTGCAGTTGCCAATCTGAAATGGCCAGTGTCCCGAGCCTCTTTCTTTTCTTTTCTTTCTTTCTTTTTTTTTTTTTTTGAGACAGAGTTTCACTCTTGTTGCCCAGGCTGGAGTGCAATGGCGCGATCTCGGCTCACTTCAAACTCCGCCTCCCAGGTTCAAGTCATTATCCTGCCTCAGCCTCTCAAGTATCTGGGATTACAGGTGCCTGCCACCACACCCAGCTAATTTTTTTGTGTTTTTAGTAGAGACAGGATCTCGTCATGTTGGCCAGGCTGGTCTCAAACTTCTGTCCTCAGGTGATCCACCCGCCTCGGCCTTCCAAAGTGCTGGGATTACAGGCGTGAGCCACTGTGCCCAGCACGTGAGCCACTGTGCCTGGCCCTGAGCCTCTTCGGTGCCCCCAGGTCCTCAGCCCACCCTTCTCCACTCTGCTGTGAGCCTCTGAGGGCTGACCTCTACAGCCTGCACCACCTGGGTGCCCCTGCCCTCAGGTTCCAGGAGGGTTTGGCCAAAGGGAGGCCCAGACAGGGAATGGAGGGCAGGAGGAGAGTGAGATCCTTGCTGGGTGTCTGTGGGTTGGCTGTGTGCCTCCCCTCCTACTCTCTGGGTGCTACCAGCTGCCCCCAGACCTTTAGGCTAGGTCTGCTGATGGCTCCCACTGATGCCAGCCCTGGGGACCTGCACCAATCCTTTGTTGGCTGCCCTAATCCTGTCCACACCTTGATACCTACGCTCTTTCCATCCCCCCCGGTGACCCTGTTTGAATGTTCCATGTGCCTCTGCCAGCACCCTGGTTGATATCCTCTGCAAACACTCTTGACTATTAACCAAGAGGCAGCGGTCCTTTCTGGACCCCTCCCCATCAAGCTGCCTAGAATTGCGTGGCTGGGAGGCCAGGCCCAAGGTCGTCTGCCCCGAGCTCCCTCTGCAGCTCAGGCTGCTGTGGTTCTGAGCAAAGCAGCTGGCTTGCTGCCTCTCAGGGCGCTCAGCAGGACCTGGTGCCAGCAGCTGAGCTCGGGGCACTGGCTGGTGATGCAGCCCTACAGAAAGGTTACTAATGCCCATCCTCCAAAACACAGTCTGCAGGCTTCACATTGACAGCACACAGCCTGCGTGGCCTTGGGTGACCGGGGTGAGGTGGGACACAAGACTGAGCATGGTTCCCTCCTTGGCATCAAGGCTGTTTGGATGTGTTTGTGAATGACAGGTCTGCCATCCATTTTCCGTGCCCAGAGTGGGACATAGAGTGCCTGGAGTGGAACCACTCTTATGAGAGCTTCACCTGGAGAGTGAGGGACACAGGTTTTCTGACCTTCCAGCTGAAGGCCCACCTTCCGGGCACCCCAAAGGAGACTTGGAGAGAGACTGGAGGTTCTTTCTGAGATGTGTCTACACAGTTCCTGGCCAGTTCAGGAGCTGGCAAGGGTTAGGGGGTGACAGAGACCTCAGAGGCCACTGTACTTCTATCCCAGGGGTGCTGCTGTCAGCCCCGCTGGGATCCAGGCAAGCCGTGCTTTCTAGATGGCAGTGGACATCAGCCCCTCCAGGGAAGGCAGAGTGACCCACATGGGCATTAACATATGGCCCCGTGGCTGGTGGGTGCCCAAGGTCCTATCTGCTGGGATGGCACTGGGCACTGTGCCATCAGCATTGAGTTGACCTGAGGACCTCCATATCTTCTGGGAAGAAGGGCACTGACTGGCCCACCTTCCCTGGATGAGATGTCCTGGAGCATTTTCACTCTCTCATTCAGCCTCCATGGCCAGCACCGAGACTGGAGATCAGACTGGCTATGGCAGGCAGTCAGGTCATCTGTGGCTGGGCCTGGGACTCAGGCTGAAGGCCAAGGGAAGAGGGAGATTCAAGCAGGAGTGCGCTTATGACCTTGGTCTCATTATCATTTTGTGAGCACAACCAAGTTCACTCTCAAAGATCTCTTTCACATGGTCTTGACCGGTCTTTAACCAACTGCTGGTTCCACTTGGCATTCAAGGCCCTCCATAGCCTGGCTTCCAACTGCCAACCTTTTAGCTTTATCTGCCCATCCCCTCCTCTCCAGCTAGTGCAGCTAATGACCAGGGTGATAATAATGAACATATATGTGCAGCAATTTCCATACCAAGCTCCCTCTGAGGTCAGAGAGATTATCCTGTTCATTTTACAGATGACTCAGAGATGGTAAGTCACTTGCCTAAAATCACACAGCCAGTAAGTGGTGGAGGCACAACCTACATCTGAACTTCTGCCTTTCAAATCCTCCAGGAATATCCTAGAGGTACATCCCAGCCTGTAATGCACACATTTCCTTGCTGGGGCCCAAGGGGAGGGGGAAGAAGGATGTTCTCTTCACCAACAAGCATCAGTTAAGCCAATGGCTCTGTAAGTCAATAGGAACTCTCCCTGAGCACTGCCTGTATGCTGAATAGAGATGGCTAACTAAGAGATGAGGCCCGAAAGCAGCCGCCACACCAAGGACTACATTTCCCAGCGGGCCCTACATCCATGTTGGACCATGTGACTGAGTTCTGGCCGATGGAAGAGGGTAGAAGTAATATTTACCACTTCTAGACCTAGCCCTTAAAAAACGCCTTGCCATTTTTCTAAACCAGCTTTTCTCTGAGAGAGTTAAGCGCTGCCAGAATGATTTGAGTGGCTATTTTCTCAGTCTCCCAAGAATGATACATATTTAGGGCCGTCCTAAATGCATATGAAACAAGTTGATTCATTATACACAATGCATGCCTGAGAGCATTAGGGCTTCATTCTCTTAGGGCAGTGAGCTGACAAGGGCTGCTTCTGTCTCTCCTCACTGGTCTGCTGGCTCTATGTCATGCCCAGAGTGACTTTGGAAGCCTCCTGCTGAGGCTGGTACTCTCAGCCTGGGTCCCTGGATGACTGCATGGAACAGAGCCGCCACATGCCCTGGGGCACTCCAGGGCAGGACTTGATACGAACGAGGAATATTAAATTTGAATTGTGTCAAGCCACTGGCCTTTTGGGGTTTATTTGTCACAGCACCTAGTGATATCTTAGTGCAGAGGGTGGAAAGTTCCCAGCTGGGCTGTGGAGGCTCTCTGCAGGTCCCTACCTTCCCCAATAGCCTGAGGGACAGTCTTGTGGGGCCCTGTGTGGCATCCAAGAGGGATGAGGCCTTTGGATCAAGCCAATAGCCTGAGACGCACTGAGGCGGCTGCTACAGTGGGTAGAGCTAAATGAGAAACAGAACTGAACTGATGTGCCAGGCAGACTGCAGGCTCAACTGTCGGAGGGCTTGAGAGTTAGCCAGGGAGGCAGGATGAGATGGTGACACTAAGGACATGAAGACCTGCCCCAGCGGATTCTGCAGGTAGTCCAGGAGCCTGCAGGAAGACCACCCTTTGAGAACTACCACTGTAGGGGTGTGACAATGTGCTCCGTCACATCTAGGAAGTTTCACATGCACCTGTACCCAAAGCCAGGCTCCCAGGGCCATGTGGCCAGGAGAGATGGTCCCTGTGGGACTCTGCATCAAACAAGACTGAGGAGAGGGGCTGAGGGAGGGAGCAACCTGCTCACAGTCAGGCACTGGGGTGGGCTCTGAGGCCCAGCTTGGAGCAGGGGGAGAGAGTGGGGGATGCCTTGGGAGGAGGGGCACACTGGGCAAGCCTTTCTACCCCCCACCGCCTCCACCCCTGCCTCTGCCAATGGCTTCTACCGCCCCAGAGCTGCCTACCAGGGGGTAGTCAAGCCATCATTTTCTCCTCCTTCTGCCTTCTCACATCCCGCCCCCCACCCCCAATCCCTTCTCCCAGCCTCTCAGCTCCCTAAGAAAGCAAGCCTTCCCCTCTGGGTGCCTTCCTAACAGTGGCTTAGGGCTCAGTCCTTACTGCCCCCACCCCAAAGCCAAAGGGAGAGGATCTGCGATTTACAGCAGAGTGCAGAACTGGTGCCTAGGGCCATCCTGCATTTAGCCAAAGAGGGCGTAGGTTACACAGCCAGGCCCCTCCACGCCCTTGGACAAAGTCTGTTCAATCGAGCACACAAAATAGAAACCAACGCAACTCAAGTTTTAACCGCCTCCCGCTCTCCACCAGGTGCCAGTGCCCCCATCTGGGGATAGCTCATTTCCACCACCGGTGCTGGCTGAGTACTGGCCCCTTGCCACCATCGGAGCTCAGCCCTCAGGGTCCAGTTCTCCAAACCCAAAAGAGGTCGCCTCCCCACACTACAGCCTCCAGCGTACCCTGAGGTAGCTGGCAGGGCAGCCCCCTCCTCCATTCATAAATGCACATCAGAAATGCTTCCAGAGGCCAGGAGTAAAGACAGAGAAACCGCGGGAAGAGGGCCCTAGGGGAGGGCGCTCCCGACCTAACTAGGAAGGAGTATGCATATGCAAATGCGCCCAGGGGGCGGGTCCTGGGTCCGGAGCCCCCCGGGGCGTCCCGGCGCAGCCCTAGCCCTGCGCCATCCCCGCGCGTGCGCCCCCTCTCCGGGAGCCCTTACCCGAGCCGTGCCTCTGGCGCAGCAGGACCGCCTGTCCCGATGGCGGCGACGCTGACGAGGCAGCAGCAGCTGCCGCGACTGTGGTGGTGGGCGTGTGGGCCGCGGAGGCTGCCGCGGCCTCGGGGACTGCGGGATCGATGGCGGCGGGAGGGCTCCCGGGCGGCGGGCTCTTGTCGCCGCGGCCGGGCTCGGAGGTGGTACGGCTCGCGGCGCCCGCGTTGTTGGCGTTGGCGGCGCTGGCTGGGCCGTGGCGACGCGGGCCGCTGCTCTGAATGTGGGACACGGCCTCGGCGGCCTGCATGTTGGGCGGCGCGAAGCGCGAGAGCACGCGCAGCAGCGCCTGGGCCTTGTGCTCCTGCGTGTCGTCGTCGCTGTAGTCCGACACGCGGCACTCGTACACGCCCTCGTCCTGCAGCCGCACGGCAGACAGCCGAAGCCGGTGTGAGATGTCATTGCCCTGGACGCGTACGGTCTGCAAGAGAGCAGGGTTAGAGGCCGGGCTGGGCAGCTCCCAAACCTGCTCTTCTGGCCACCCTAGCCGTCGCGCCCCCTCATCCGCGCACCCCAACACTTCCCGGATCCTGGTTTGCCCACCATCACGATCCGGCTTCCCTTTCACCCGCTCTACCCCGTGGCATAGGGCTTCCAACTCTGCGTGGACGCCGGGCAGCCAGCTCTTTGGACTGTGTCCCCACGTCCCCATCACGTTAACCAAACGCCCGCCTTGCATCTGCCCCGCCCATACAAACCAACACTGCTTGTCTTCCCGTAGCTGGCGCTTCAGAAGGGCAGAGTCCACCTCTCCTTCCTCCCTCCTGCCCCTTCAGGAAACCCCAGGCTGGATTCCTTGTTCCTTAACTGCCCCACGTCTTTCCCGCCCCGACGCGCTCCAACCGACAGTCCCGCCCCAGCCGGCCCTCCTCACCTCCCGGAGCACGGAGGGCCTGCCTGAATCGCTTCCTAAGGAAAGCCACCCTGTCACCGGATACCGCCCTTTACGGCTAACACTCTGCTTTCTTAAGAAGGCAAGCAACGCTGAGGCTGCTGCCTGGCTCCCTGGCCACCTGCTACCAACCCGCCTTTCCGCGGGATCTCCAGAAGCCCCCCAGCGAAGTGCTCCTCCCCTGCGCCCCGGTGGGGACTTCGGGAAGTACTGCTCTATGGCTCTCAACAAACACCCAGGGAGCCCTCACCTCTGAACCGAGCCCCCGAGGAGGCTTCGTCATCTCCAGGCCTTTCTACGCTCCAGCTGGGAAGCTTGGGCGCATCTCCTCCCAGAGTTAGCAACCCCATGACCCGGGCCCCTCGCAGCCTGGCACAACCACCCCCTACCCCGTCCCCTGCAAGCCTGCAACACCCCGCACCCAGACCCGCAATCCAGGCGGAGGATAAAGGGTTGCAGCGGAGGGCGCAGAGCAGATGCTCAGGGCGGGGCAGAGGGGGCGGGAAGCTGGCGCCACGGTCGCGGCGAGGGCGAGCAGCCGCGCGCTCCCGGTGCTAGGAGGAATGCCCGCAGAGCGGAGGCTGGCAGGCGCGAGAGGGCCTAAGCGCGCAGTCCGGACCAAGGGGAGTTTTACAGGTCAGCGCCGAGCCGAATTAGGGGACTCAAGCCTTGGACCCTTGATTTACACAAAAGAGAACCCGACCCTGCAACCGGCGACAGATGGCGCCCGGACACGCCGAGCAGCCACCAATGCAAGGCTGCGATCGCTGCCCTACTTGCGCGGCCCCACATGCGCGGCCGCCGCGGCTTGCTAAGGGAGGGAGCTGCGGGACCCGAGGCGGCCAGAAGGGGTCTCCCGCGGCCCGCGCTGGGCTCCACACTTACGCTGATTTTAGTTGCATCCTTATTTGTTACCTAAAATGCAAAGAGGGAGAGAGAGAGACGTGAGGCTCGCGGCCTTCTGGCTAGGGGAACTCGGATCCGCCTTTAGGCAAGGGCACCCTCCTCCGGCAGGCTAGGACCGAAACCGCCCGGGGGATGGGGGTTGAGGGCACAAAGGACGTCCGGCTCTCCAGGAGTTTCCCAGGAGGAAGCGGGCTTTGGAGCTAGCATGGTGCCTGACCAACGGGTGGCTGCCCTGGTGCACACCTGCCGGCTGAACTGGGGAGACTGGATGGACACCAGCGTGGGAAGGAAAGCCCCTCTCCTTCCCTCTGGGCATCCTTAGGCCCTGCCGCGTGGCTCAAAATCCTCCCCCAGCTCACTGGGAGCCGTGAAGAACTGGAGGGAGGGCCGCTGTGTCTGAACAGGACCCAGCGGGAGGCTCAGTGGGAGTAACTCTGGGTGGGACCCTGGGAGAATGTAGGTGTGTGTGTAGGTGTGTGTGCACGCGTGCACACTAGAGTGTGTAAGAGAGTGTGGGTTTTGAGGCAGACAGGCAGCGTGGGCCCGTTTTCGGCCACAGAGAAGTGGCCCCTCTGTGCCCCTGAGGGCTGGAGGTCCTGCCGGCTTTCCGGTACTCGGTTTTCTGGTGGCCTCTGGAACGCAGCCGTGGGAGCCCTGGGGTCCTCAAAGTGGCAGAGGGCGGGGAGAGTCAGATAGGACCAAGGGGGCTTCCTTCACTACCCAGCACCCATCAGAGGGCCGCAGCCAGCGAGCACGAGCAAGCGACCTGGCTGAGGTGTGGCTCTTTAGGGGCTGGGCGTGAATGGAGTTCTGGGAGGTGGCGGGAACAGCGATGCTGTCAAAATAATTGACAGGTTTGGGGGTAACCACTGCTGACTTTGAAGATGCTTTGGGATGCGAAGGTGGAAGATGGGCTGCGCCACAGGGCGGCGCCCTGCGCGAGTGAAGCCCGCTGCTTCCCTCCGCGGGTTAGCCTTCGCCGCCCCGGGCGCGAGCCGGGCGCGCGCCGGTACCGCGTGGGCGGCGGGTTACCTTGCTCCGGGCGCCTGGCACGCTGAGCGCCAGCTCGTGCAGCAGTTCCCGGGGTGGCTCCTTGAGGTACCACCACTGAATCTCCAGCGAATACGAGGTGGCTCCGCTGGCCCGGAACGCGCAGGGCATTTCGATGTCGTCTCCCTCCCGTACTGTCACATCTTTGGGGACTTCTGTGAATGTAGCTGGGGGTGGGGAGAGAGAGGCGTGACCAGCTGTAGGTCGGGGGCCTGGGGCAACCCAAAGCGAGGCAATCGGTCTCTGGCTCGCTGGCCTTGTGCCCCCCACCCCGCAGCTGCTCCCTGGCGCACGGCCGGAGGGGCTAGCAAAGTTCGGGGAAGCGGCTGCAGGGCCGAGGCAGGGACCGGCCATCGGCTGCCTACTGCTTCCCTCCGGATGGGGCGGGGCGGCAGGGGCGACTCGTGCTTCTCCCCCGCCCCTGGCCGCACCGCCAGAGCCTGGCTGGGGCGCGCCAACTCCCGCTCCCCGCAGGCATCCTTTCCGCAGCCGGGGCCCCGGCGGGACTGGGAACGACTCGGGCGCGGCGCTGCTGCTGCGGCGACCCTTCGCCGCTCGCCTCCCCCTACCCCTCCGGGCCCGGGCTGCACAGCGGGATTGCTGGAGACCGCGAAGCTTCCGGGTTCGTTCTCTTTCTTCTTCTTCTCGGTGGCGGCCCCAGCAAAGACCCCCCCGAGCCCACCGCGGCAGCAAAGTTCCCGCGCTCACCGTCGGCCACGAAGAGCAGCAGGGCATGCAGCAGCAGAGGCGGCAGGTATCCGAGGGCACCGAGCCGGTTCCGCTGTTCCATCTCCCGCGGGGGGCGCGGTGGCGGCGGGGGCCCGGGAGCGGAGAGGCGGCGGCCGCGTGGGCTCGGATCGGCTCCGGCTCGGGCTAGGACGCCTCCGAGCCTGCCATGGCCCCGCGCGGCGCCCCCTCCCCTGGCCGCCGGCGGCCGCCAATCAGCCCCGCTCCCTCGCCCGCTTGCCCGGTGCGGCTCCGGCGGGGGGCGCTGCGCGGGGTGTGCAGGAGACGCGGTCCCACCGGGAGGCTGCTGGCGATCGGTCAGTGCCTCTCTCTGTCTGGTCGTCCACAGGACGGTGGGGATCCGCGGTTCAGTCTCTGCCCGGCGGGCCGGGCAGGGGCTGGGCCGCGCCGGGACCCATCCCTGGCCGAGGGAGTGCGTGCCACGGAGCCGCGAGCTTCTGCCTCCCTGTCTCCTTCTGGTTCTGCTCCCGACTGCCACCTCCTTCGGCTCCCGCCGCCGCCCCCGCCGGTTCCTCCGCGGCTCTTTCCGCAGGGCGAGTGGGCGCTCAGCCGCGGCGCGCAGACCTGGCGTCCGACCCAGCGCAGCGCGGGGAGAGCGGGTCCGGCGTGGCGGACCCGGAGCCGGAGAGAGGCGGGGAGAGGGGGAGGGGAGGGGAAGGGAGGGGGCGGTCAGTGGCTGGGCGCCAAGCCGCCTCCACCGCTGCATCGCCCCCGCCCTCCCCTCTCCTGCCACAGCCCGCCCCGCCCCCGCCCCAGAGCGCGCCCCCTCTCTCCTCGGGGGTCGCTCGGAGGGACCACCGTCTTTCTGGTTGGAGTACAGCCCCGCCCCGCACCCGCTTGGGTTGGGAGTCCTCCCACCCAAACTCTCCCTGGCTTCTTCCCAGTCTCCACGGCTCCAGACGGCCGCTCATCCCTGCTCCCCGTGTGTCCCTCGGTCCTCTCTGCAGCTCCCAGCCCTCAACTCCTTACCCCAGTTTGGGCAACCAGCTGCCCCGCTGTTTGGCCCAGGCCTGGGCCATGGTGGGTGGGTGGGCGCCCGGGGCCGCGAGAAGGGCGGAACGCTGTGCCCAGCCGGAGACTACGCTGGGTGGCGGCGGCAGCGCCGGGAGTCTGCAGTGCGCGAGGGAGAAGTGAGCGCACAGCGCCCAGCGAGCAGGTGCCTGCGGCGCGGAGAGCGCACACGCTAGCCAGCCCGCAGCGGCCGTGAGTGACGGCAGGGGCGGCGGGGGTGGGGTGGGGAGCGCCGGGCACGACTCAGGGCCCGGGAGGTTTCCGGGAGGGGGCGGGGTTCCTGCCCCTGGATCGCGGGTCCCTGCGTCTCCACGCGCTCTTCGCCGGTCGTGGCCCCTTCTTTGCCCGGTGCAAAGCGAGATGCCGAGGCGGCAGGAAGCCGGAACCCATCCCCCGCCTGCTCTGGCGTACTCGGCATCCCGGTACCTCCCCCAGCCTTCACCCGGAGCCTGCTCCCTCCCCAGCCATCTGAGGGAGCGCGGTCTGGTCCCCGAAGGCAAATGCGGGGTGGACATGTGGTTCGGACACAGCGCGTAGTCATAGTCATAGGGGCGAGTCATAGTCATAGGGGCGAGTCCTAAGGCTCGCCTTGGGTCTCTCCTCTCTCCTTCCGCGGGGAGTCCCCAACTAGTGCATTTCGGCACCTCTGCCCCTACCCCGCCCCTACGCCTCAGCTCTGACCTCAGGTTGGGGTGGGGCAGCCCGGTGGATTCACGTGCCTGCTTCCCCGGCTACCAGCCTCCCGGAGGCGCAGCCAGAGGATTCCCTGGGAGCCAAGGAGAAGGAAACCCAGAGGGAAAACACCTTCCAGCAGCCACCCTGGTCCAGGCGGCCAGAGCAGCACAGCTCAGAGGGGAGGAGCTGCAGGCCCTCTCCAAGGCTGTCCTCGCCAGCGGGTGCCCCGGGCCAGCCCTTCTTGCCTCCAGTGCCTGCCTTTCAGTTTCCTCGTCTATGGCCCAGGAGTCACTCCCACCCCCTGGCTCACTGTGGCTCATCTATCAAGCCCTTGTTTTCTAAGGTCTCCTGCTGGGGGCAGAGGGAAGAAGGGGGTCCTATAGGACTTTCCTCCTTTCCCTCAAGTTCCTCTCTAGGGGCTCCACAGAGGCAGTTGCCAGCTCCTTCTGTCATGGCAGGAGCTTTTCCTAGGAAATCCCATGTGCCCTTAGAAACCACTTTGGACCCCCGAATGTAAGACCCTGCCGGGCCCCATTGCTGTCCTCAGCTTCTGAAGGGAGAGGGCAGACTTGCACCGCTCTATGCAGATTCAGGACCACGGCAGGGTTCCAGGAAAGCAGGCTCATTTGGGGACTGATTCCAAGCAGGGTTCTGAAGAAAGAGCTAGCCCACTGCGCAGTGGCCCACCTGGAGAGGTAGCAGTCTCCTTTCCTGATGCCAGATCCAAGCAGAGGCTAATGCTGGAGACCAGCGATGCCCGTGGGAGAATCCCTGTAGCTAGAGGGAATTATCTGGAAGTAATTTATCCCTGTACCGCCTTGTGGGGTTGGGTGTTTTTTGCCCACTGCATGAGTTGGTATTGCTCTAAGAGCGACAGATACATGTTTTCACATGCTTTCCATGTACTAGACACTTTCTAGGCATCAGTTCTCAACATGACAAAGAGATCCTTCTCAGGGAAATCAGATCCCTCTTCCACTGCTGAAAAACCCCACAGTGGCTCCCATTTCACTCGACATAAACACCAGTGGCCTTGCAGTGGCAGCCAAGTTCAAACCATCTGCCTTTCTGCTTCCTGCTCACCCTTTTCCTTCATCTCCTCATCTTTTCTGTCTTCTCCATAGCTCACACTCCCCTAGCCACACTGTTCTCCTTCCTACAATGCAGCACACTGGGCATGCTTCTACCCCAGGGCCCTTGCACCAGCCGCACCATCTGGTTGACATGCTTCTCCCACAGATACTTGCTTGGCTAACTCCGTTGTGCTCTGGTTTTTGTCAAGCAGTCACCTTCTCCATGAGGCCCACCTGGGCCACCATATTTAACACTGCAGTCTACACTGCCTCTCCTCCCACCACCCAGCACTCCCAGGCCCTCACTCTGCTTCCTTTATTTTTTCCATTTCACCAGCCATCTTCCAACACATGGGACCACATCCTTATTTATTGAGTGTCTTGTTGCAGGTCTCTAAGACTGTGCCTGCCTTGTTCACTGATGTATCTCTAGCACCTAGAACAGGGTCGGGCACAGAGTAGGAGCTCAGTAAATACTTGTGGAATGAATGAATGAGCTCATTTTACCTCAGTCACAACTCCAGGGGTAGACACTGTGATTTCACCCCATTTTATGGTTGAAGCTCAGAAGCTTACGGAACTTGCCCAAGGTCACATAGTTAGTAAGTGGCTGAGTGACGCATCAACCCAAAGCCTGTCTTACTCTGGGGTCCTGGATCTTAACCAAAATACTAAGCTCTTCCCTACTCCAGGTGAGCCCCTGGTCCTGATGCCTCGAGTTGGTGTGGAGAGCAAGGCCCTACCCTTGACTGATGGGAGCAAGGAGCAGCCTGAGCTAGACTTGTAGTCTCTTTCCTGTCTGTTCAGCTTGGTCTATCTGTTTTCTGCCCTGCCTTGTAGACTGTGATGAGAGCAGCTGACCCACCTTCACTGTGGTTTTTTTTTTTTTTTTTTTTTTTTTTTGACACGGTCTTTTTCTGTTGTCCAGGCTGGAGTGCAGTGGCACGGTCTTAGCTCACTGCACCTCAACATCCTGAGCTCAAGCACTTCAGCCTCCAGAGTTATCATGCTGACACCAGGAGGATTAACCCACCATGCCTTGCTAATATATATATATATATATATATTTTTTTTTTTTTTTTTGTAGAGATGGGGTGTTGCTATGTTGCCTAGGCTGGTCTTGAACCCCTGGGCTCAAGCGATCCTTCTGCCTCAGCCTTCCAAGTAGCTAGGACTACAGGCATGCACCATCACATTTGGCTAATTTTGTGCTTAAAATTTTTGTAGAGGTGAGGTCTTGCTCTGTTGCCCAGGTTGGTCTTGAACCCCTGGGCTCAAGCCATCTTCCTGTCTCAGCCTTCTGAGTAGCTAGGACTACAGGCATGCGCCACCATGCCCAGCTAATGTTTTATTTTTAATATTTTTTGTAGAGATGGAGTCTTGCTGTGTTGTGCAGGCTGGTCTCAAACTCCTGGCCTCAAACAGTCCTCCTGCCTCTGCCTCCCAAAGCACTGGGATTATAGGAGTGAGCCACCACACTGGCTTTCTCTGTGTCTTTAACTCCCAGCTGGGCCTGCCCATAGTTAGAGCCTAGTAAAATTTCGGACAAGGAACCCTGCTAGGAGCACTTTGCCTCCCTTTTGCTGTGGGTTTTCTGTGAGCAGGGCAGGGATTTTGTCTCTTCGACTTAGCCCTTTGGCTAGTTGGAGGATTAGTGAGCTAAGACCAGACTGCAGCTCCTGCCAGTCAGAGGGCACTGGGTTCCTTCCCTGCCAGTCTCTGCCAAGCCTGGCTCCCCACTCCCTGCAGGGGAGCCATTTCCTTCTCACTAAGTCCTGGTGGGATGTGGTCTCTCAGTTGGAGACTCTAAAGAAGGTGGCTGGGATGGAGCATGCGTGTCACTTCTCCCAAAGGGACGCTAAGCTCTGCGGACACAGCCATTCAGCTCTACCTGCTGTGGTATCTCTCGGGCTCCTACAAAGATGACCTGTTTGCAGTGAATCGTGGTTATGTGAAGCGATGGACTTGAGAGTATTTCATGATCATTTTGTTTCTAGTCCTGATTAATCATCAATGGGAACTAACACGGTTTTCCCCTCCCCCCATCCACAGCTATAAAATGCCTGTGGGGTTGCTGTGCACAGAGACCTGGAGGCAGATCCTCTTGTAATGTGGTTGATGGGGCCATGGGTTGGCTGCCCTGCCCAGTTGGCTGTGCCCGGGGGGCTTGCTTCTGCCAGGGCCTGGCTACTGTGTGCCCAGCCTCGGGGCTCTCACTCATCACCTATCATGAGCTGTTATTATAGGGCTGTGAGCTGGGGTGCTTGTCAATACCATTTTGTGGATGGATTCACTGGACTCTCAGAGGCACTTTAAAAAGCGCTATTTAAAAAGACTGCCCAGCCTGTTGTGAAAGCACCCTTAAATTACAGCCCTAAGTGAGTGTTCTTCCTGGAACTCACTTTCAAAATTTATTTATTTTAATGCTCAGGTCCTCTTGGAGTTGGGGTTTCAGTATTCTTGTCTCGGATGACCTTTCTTGTCCTCCCTGTACCATGTACAGCAACATTGATTTTGGGTAATGTATTTTGATTTTAAGATGCAGCCCATCCATAAACTTTTCTATCAATAATCCCAGCACACTCTGTGTACCCGACAGCTTATAGGAAAATAGGAGATTTATGGGGGCTTTTATTTTTGGCCAATTTAGTCATTCACACGCCACCAGTGTCAGGGATAATGGCCTGAAGTCCGGTCCCAGGAAGACGCCCCTCCAAGGGCACACATCAGGTCATCGAGGGGTGGAGGCCTGGCCCTGCCTGGACCCTGACAGGGACTGCTGGGTACTGCTGGAGAGAGAAGCAGTGATTGATGCCCCTAAGACGGAAGGAGGGGCAAGTGAAACGGCTCACATTTTGGGTTCCTGGGGCCCTTGCCTGCCCCACGTCCTCAGCAACTTGGAGTGCTGAGTTCCAGGAGGAGGGTAGCAGGTGCCAGTCCCTGCATTGCATGGAGACAAGAGAGGGCCCCCTGCTGTCACCAGGGCCATCAGGGAGGCAGCCCGCCCTTTCACGTGTGCTCTCGCACTTGGCAAAGCAGGCCTGCTCGTGGTCAGCCAGGGGTTGGCCAGCAGCAGCAAGAGGACTCACAGCTGCCAGGCCCCAGGGTCTGGCCTGACATCGCTGCATCAGTGCCATCACACTGCATCTTCAGAGCCTTGGGCTGTTTGCTTCCTTGTCATAGGCAGGATCAGTTGGGTTTGGGGATGGTCTAGAGAAGGGGAACACAACGGGAGAAACTCCAGGCAGGGCCTGTTTCACCCCAGACATTTTTCCAGCCAACATGTCCCGAAGACTGATCATTTATCTAGCATGTGTCCCACGATATGCTGGTGCAGGGGATGCTGCCATAAGCAAGACAGACAGGCTTCCTGCCTGCAGGGAATTCGTATTTGCACCCGGGAGCGGGTGGAGACAGACCCCCAGAGAAGAAACAAAAACTAAGTCTGATATTTCACCCAGTGCTCGGTGCACACCCGCACGTAGTGGGAATTTTGGTGGTGGGGGAAGGTCTGGGGCTGTCAGCCAGGCAGACCTGGGGAAGGAAGAGTGCTTTTGGCAGAGGACACACGAGCGCCAAGCCCATGGGAGGAGACATGGGGGTAGAGCATGGCGTGTGAGCGAGGGGGGCTTGGTGGGACAGGAGGCAGGACAAGGGAAGCTGGGGCTTTGCAGCCACATCAAGGATTCCTGTGCCCAGAAGAGCGGGGCTCAGAGCTAAGCAAGATGTGGCCCTGGCTATGAGGCTCAGAGCCTCGTGGGGAATCAAGCTAAGCACATAGTGATCCCAGCCCTGGCAGGGGCCACCTGAAGAGGTGAGCAGTGGGTCCTGCCTGGGGAGGCTTCCTGAGTTCCGCCTAAGTGCAGAGTAGAATCTGGCCGAGCTAGGTGGGAAGGGGTTAGGGTACATCGGCATCCCAGACAAGCAGCTGCCTATGCAAGGGGGTAGAGGCAGGAGATCTGGGGACTTCACTGGGACAAAGAGAAAACTCCAAGAAAGCAGGATCAGCAGAAGTGGCATTGGGGGACAGGACAGGGTAAGGCTTTGGGCTTGGTGACAAGGAGGAGTTCTGACCCTGATGGCAGCATAGGGGGCAGTGGGAGCTGGGAAACTGCCATCCCCTAGAGGGGCGGTGGCTGGGAGCTGAGGGCAGAAGCCACGTGGTTGCCACAGACCCCTCCTTATTGGGTCCTGGCTCTGAGGAGAGACCATTTGATGTGTCCTCACCTCCCACCTTCCTCTGCTGGCCACCCCCTTTGCCTGCAGAGCTGGCCCCAGCAAATAGCAGTGCATCTGGTGCAGTGAAGGTGGGTGGGTTTCAGAGCAGGCCCCGGTGCCCAAGTCCCAGGGCCAGCCTGCCTCGCCCCACCCTTCCTGGTTCCTCTGCCCTCCCTTGGGTGCCAGCCTCTGTGTTCTATAGGGAAAGCCCAGACGCTGTCTCTGATGAGTGTCATCAAAGCAAGATCCTGCCTCACGGCCTGGGCTGTGTATGGCCAAATGGACAATTAAGTAAAAAGCAAAACAAAGCAAAGCAGAATGAAGCAGAGTGGGGTCCAGGGCTATGGAGTCTGATGGACGTTGGCTCAGATCCTGGCTTTGCCTTGGCCTTGCAGAGCTTCGTTTTTCTCATCTGTAAAATGGGTGTACTGGCATTGCTGCCTGCAGTGGGTGAATGGGGGGATTGGTTTTGAGAGCCAGTCAGTCAGCACCTGGGGTGTGGCCCTAACAGCAACAGTCCACATGTTGGTGCATATGCCTTGCTAGCTTTGGTGATGTGAGGATGTAGCATGGGGTATTTGAGGGCATAGCCCAGCCACTTTTGAACCCAGGTGCTTAAGAGGGGTGGTGTTACTAAGAGGAGAGGAATGGCCAGAACTTGGAGGTGACTGATGGAGCTGAGCACCCCCAAATTGATTTTATTACAGCCTCTGTGTGTGTGTGTGTGTGTGTGTGTATTATTTAATCATTTGCCAAGATAAATCTTATAGACCCATGGAGAGTTTTTTTTAATTTTTAATATTCTCAATACACTTGGGGTTTTATTTCCCACTAGATCTATTAGTTTAATTTAGTAGAGGACAGACTGTATACTTAACCAAAAATTGCTTTGACATTATGGAGAATTAAGAGGCTGGGGCCAGATGGATCTCAGCAGATCGATCTGTTGGAGATAAACTCTGCTATTTCCCCGTGCGCTTCCTTCACCTTAATGGCAAGGCTGGTGATTAGAAATCATGGAGCCAGCTCGTCATGACCAAGGGTCGGCCAGAGGGTCAGGGCCCTGGCTCCCTTGTGCTCTCCAGACCCATGGAGAAGGCTCCCTGCTGGCAGGATGCCGTTTAATGGTTCCAGTGGAGATGCTATGGGGGCCTGGGGCATCTGTGGCAGCTTCCCAGTGCTGGGTCCTGCCAGCCTTGGTCCCCTGTGACTGACCAGCCTCCTGCAGGGTTGGTCTGATGTCGTCAGGGAAGCAGGAACACAGGGCGGGGAGCACGGTGCAATGGAGGCAGTGAAGGGGTGGTCAAAGCCTGGATGCAGACACTGCCACTGTTGGATCTGTGCTGAGTCTCTCCACCACACCGAGCCTTGGACCCTCTGCTCAGAGGGCACTGGGTTCCTTCCCTGCTCCCAGGGCTGCTGTGAGGTCCACCAGCTGATGCCCAGGAAGTAGCTTTGCAAATTGTCATGGGGTGCACTCAGGTCAATGTTCATGTTTCTGTGTCCCCTGAATTTCTGGATCCCGAGTGGCTCGGGAAATGCCAGTCACACTAAAGTGTGGCTTCTGATCCAAACCCCCAAGGTTCTGGCATCCCTTCTCCATCTTCCTGGGCCACCATCTAGAGGCTTCTGACCAGAGCATCCCTGAGAATGGGTCCTGGGGCCAGCTGGTGACACTGTGGACACAGGAGTTTCCTGGCTCTTGGTGGCTTGCCTCTGTGCCCTGGGGTGGCTCTGAAGGGTGGGGGAAGCAGAGGATCCTCCATCCCACCAACACTGTCCTGGGCTGAGTGGCCCCTGAAGGTCTAGGGCCCCACCTGGGGCTCCACGGTAGGGCACAGGATGTGGACTCCGTCCCACTTCACACCCCCCGCAGTTGCCAGCCTGGCTCGGGTCTGCACCTGCCTGCCTGCCTGTTCACACAGCTTTCCTGGCAGACTCTGGCCAGCTGCAGTCTCTCCTCCTCCAGGAAGCCTTCCTCCTGCTTGCTCCCTCCTAACATGTTGGACTGCCCTTGCTTTTGTCCCTACATCAAGAACTGCCCTCGTGTCTGGCTTTAAGCTCTTATTTCAGGAAGGCCCTAGACCTGCTTTCATCTCAGGCCAGCTCCCAGAGTCTGAGGCTGCACCTGGGCTTAGCAGGAGAGTCTACCATGTTGCGATGTCTGCTGAGGGCTTGGGGGCTGGGGGAGGTGGCAGGATTCGCTACCTCTAGAGTGGCTTTCTGGGTCTCCCTGAGTACTGGAGGGAGCTAACGGCTTCTTGCACTGTCCCTCGAAGGCCAGCACGGGGCTGGCTCTATGCGCATGCAAGTCTGTGCCAGAGTTGATGGGCTCTGGGAGGCCCAATGTCCATGTGAGAGGCAGTGTGCTTGAGGAGGGGGCTGGGACCTGGCAGGGTCTCATTTCAGCCCACTCCCAGCTTCTGCCCAGGTGGGGTTACCTGGAAAAAAAGATGCCTGCTCTGAGCCCTTCCAGGGCAGGAGCTGTGCTCTGGTCATCCTCGTACCTGCCTAGTCACCTTGCCTGGCACATGGCAGGGGTCAGTGGGTGCTGGGCTGCAGGAAGCTGAGGCCATTTCACATCTTCTGGTAGGGC
Source organism: Pan troglodytes (assembly GCF_028858775.2). NCBI lineage: Eukaryota > Metazoa > Chordata > Mammalia > Primates > Hominidae > Pan > Pan troglodytes. The sequence goes on along the minus strand of NC_072418.2, from coordinate 32,617,838 downwards.
CTCAGGCCCAAGCTGTTCTCTCAGAGGAACCTTGGTCTGTCCTGGTCTCATCCTAGGTGGTGGCCTCTGCACTGTGGGACTGCGGTAGGCACACTACTGGGGTTTGAGGACAGTCACAACCTCCGGATTTGACATCATCTTTGGCTTCAGAGGTCAGTTCATTCCCCCACTGCAGAGAGCACATGTGGCAAATGGACCGACCAGGTGCAGAGGGATGGGGTGGTCCCGGGGGGGCTGTGGCCATCTAGGCCCTTTCTCCCCTTGGTGCTGACGTGGGGCCTGGGCGGAGCTCTCTGGTACTGCCGTGACCTTCATGCCTGACTTGTCCCCTTCGAGTCCCTCCTGCTGATAGACTGGCAGCTGCCAGCGCTGCGCGGTTTGTGAAATGTCAGTGGTTTAATATCAATTCTGGAGGTTTTATTGCCTTTCCCCCTGTTTTCCGATGGGATTTTGATCCAATCAAAGCCGATATAGAGTGATGGTAGATTTGTGTTCCGGTCCGAAGTTGACAAAAGGTCACCGTGCCCGGGGAGCTGGGGCTGCCTGGCCTCGTGTACATGTGGCTGCTGTCCCCCTAGGCTCTGTAGGCAGACCACGCTTCCCCAGAAACGCAGGGTCAGGTGGACACAGACTGCTCCCCCTGGCGCCTGCTGGCTGGGCCAGGGTACCTGTGGGTTTAAATTCAGCAATCACCAGCCACAGAAAGCCCTGGTTTTATTTGCAAAACATCTGTGATGCTTCAGATCTAGCTTAATTTTTCACAGTAATGTTGCAAAATGTCATTTTTCCATTTCAAAATAAAAATAAAAAGCCCTATTGATTGAGATTCTCTGTCTGGGGAGAGCCCCGGCGCCGGGCCACACTGGCTTGTGCCCCCTAATCCCCCTTTCCTTCCTCTCTCCGGCTGGGCTCTCTGTACTCACCAGCAAGTGCCACTCGCTGTCCGGCTCCTTCCAGGACCGGGGGCTGGTGAGGGGGGATAATGGGTGCAAGATTCTTTGTCAAGTTTTGAGCTGGTCCCATGCCACTTTAGACAAGTGGTATCTAGAGGTTTTATCCAGCTTGGCGAGTCTCTAGGGAGTGCCTGCTGTGTGAACGGCCTGGTGCTGGCTTGGAGGTGGGTGGTGGGGGGCACACCTGGATGGAGGACCAGGCCTTGCTGGGCTCAGAGCTCTCTCTTCTTTGCTGTGGAAGGGTTGGTCCCGTGTGATTGCAGTGGTGCCATCGGTCTACACCACGGCTTCCAGAGCCCGTTTGGCTGGGGGATGGGCAGAGAGATACTAAGGTGACCAGGCTGAGGGGACAGAGGGGCAGGGGATGAGTGACAGAGCTGGGGGAGGCCTGGTGAGAGATGAGAAAGGGAGCGGCAAGTGCACCTGGAGGGTTGGCAGGGGCTAGAGTTCCCCCACACCTGGAGTGCGCCTGGAGGGTCGGTAGGGGCATAGTTCCCCCACACCTGCCTCCCTGTCTCTGGGCCTGGGGAGGGACCCAGAGGTTGGCCACCCCTGGGTCTCAGCCTCAAGCACCACCCTTTCCCATGGCTATATGTCCCCTAACTCTTTCTTCTAGGTGCTGGGGTCCCAGGGGTGTGACCTCAGGACACAGACAGCAGGTATGCAGAGAGGATGTGTATGTGTGTGCACACACTTGTATGCGGACAGTATACGCGTGTGTGGATGGCATGCCTATTGTGTGCAGACAGAGAGCGTGTGTGCAGATGGGGTGTCCCCTGTGTGTGTGTGTGTGCGTGCACACACACAAATAATGTCTGCTGGCATAGATGAGTGACAGCTGATGTGAGCAGATGGCACAGGTGTGTCTAATGACATGCCCAGAGTGTGTGCAGGTGGTATGTGTGTATACAGAATGTGTGTGTGTAGGCAAAAGGCAGCAAGGTGTGTTCCAGCCAAGAGGCCGGCAGTCCGTGTGGGGCAACTGGAAAGTGGAGACCTTGCTCTTGGAAGAGACCCTCTCCTTCCTCCTCATCCTCACTCTCTGTCTTCTTCATGTCCCCCTCTCCTTCTTCCTCATACCCTGTCTCCTTCCTCCTGATTCCCCCTCTCCTTCCTCCTGATTCCCCCTCTCCTTCCTCCTGATTCCCCCTCTCCTTCCTCCTCATCCCCCCATCTCCTTCCTACTCATCCCCCTCTTCCTCCTCATAACCCCTCTCCTTCCTACTCATCCCCCCTTCCTGCTCATACCCCCTCCTTCCTCCTCATCTCCCCTCCTTCCTCTTCATCCGCCCTCTCCTTCCTCATCCCCTCTCCTTCCTCCTCATCCCCCCTTTCCTTCCTCTTCATCCCCCTCTCCTTCTTCCTCATCCCCTCTCTCCTTCCTCCTCATCCCCCCTTTCCTTCCTCCTCATCCCCCCTCCTTCCTCCTCATCTCCCCATCTCCTTCCTACTCATCCCCCCTCCTTCCTCCTCATACCCCCCTCTCCTTACTACTCATCCCCCCGTCTCCTTCCTCCTCATGCCCCTTCTCCTTCTTCCTCATCCCCCCTCTCCTTCCTCCTCATCCCTCCTTCTTCCTCCTCATCCCCCCTCTCCTTCTTCCTCATCCCCTCTCTCCTTCCCCCTCATCCCCCCTTTCCTGCCTCCTCATCCCCCTCTCCTTCCTCCTCATCTTCCCTCTCCTTCCCCCTCATTACACCTCTCCTTCCTCCTTATCCTCCCTCTTCTTCCTCCTCATCCCCCTCTCCTTCCTCTTCATCTTCCCTCTCCTTCCCCCTCATTACACCTCTCCTTCCTCCTTATCCTCCCTCTTCTTCCTCCTCATCACCCCTCTCCTTCCTCCTCATCCCCCTCTCCTTCCCCCTCATTACACCTCTCCTTCCTCCTTATCCTCCCTCTTCTTCCTCCTCATCCCCCTCTCCTTCCTCTTCATCTTCCCTCTCCTTCCCCCTCATTACACCTCTCCTTCCTCCTTATCCTCCCTCTTCTTCCTCCTCATCACCCCTCTCCTTCCTCCTCATCCCCCTCTCCTTCCCCCTCATCTCTCCTTCATTCCTCCTCATCCTCCCACTCCTTCCTCCTCATCACCCCTCTCCTTCCTCCTCATCCCCCTCTCCTTCCCCCTCATCTCTCCTTCCTTCCTCCTCATCCCCCTCTCCTTCTTCCTCATACCCTCCCTTCTTCCTCATCCTCTGTCTCCTTCCTCCTGATTGCCCCTCTCCTTCCTCCTAATCCCCCCTCCTTCTTTCTCATCCCACCCTCTCTTTCCTCCTCATCCCCCCATCTCCTTCCTCCTCATCCCCCCTCCTTCCTCCGAATCCCCTCAATCCTTCCTCCGAATCCTCCCTTTCCTTCCTCCTCATCCTCCTCTACTTCCTCCTCATTTTCCCTCTCCTTCCTCCTCATCACACCTCTCCTTCCTCCTCATCCCCCTCCTTCCTCCTCATTCTCCCTCTCCTTCCTCCTCATCTCCCCCTCCTTCCTCATCCCCCTCTCCTTCTTCCTCATACCCCTCCTTCTTTCTCATCCCCTGTCTTCTCCCTCTTGATCCCCCCTCCTTCCTGTAATCCCCCCTCCTTCCTCCTCGTCCCCCCTCCTTCCACCACATCCCACTCTCCTTCCTCCTCATCCCTCCTCCTTCCTCCTCATCCCCCCTCTCCTTCCTCCTAATCCCCCCTCCTTCCTCCTCATCTTCCCTCTCTTTCCTCCTCATCACCCCTCTCCTTGCTCCTCATCCCCCTCTCCTTTGTCCTCACCCTCCTCTCTTTCGTCTGCATCCCCCCTCTCCTTCCTCCTAATCCCCCTCTCCTTCCTCCTCATCCCCCCTCTCCTTCCTATTCATACGCCTCTTCTTCCTCCTCATCCCCCCTCCTTCCTCCTCATCCCCCTCTCCTTCTTCCTCATCCCCCTCTCCTTCCTCCACATCCTCTCTCTCCTTCCTCTGCATCCCCCATTTCCTTCCTCCTCATCCCCCTCTCCTTCCTCCTCATCTCCCTCTCCTTCCTCCCCATCCCCTATCTCCTTCCTCTGCATCCTCCCTCTCCTTCCTTCTCATCCTCCTCTCCTTCTTCCTCATGCCTCTCTCCTTCCTCCTCATCCCCCTCTCCTTCCTCCTCATCCCCCTCTCCTTCCCCCTCATCCCTGGCGTCCTTCCTCCTCATCCCTATCTCTTTCCTCCTCATCCCCCATCTCCTACCTCCTCATCCCCCCTCTCCTTCCTCCTCATCCCCCTCTCCTTCCTCCTCATCCCCCCTCTCCTTCCTCCTCATCCCCCCTCTCCTTCCTCCTCATCCCCCTCTCCTTCCTCCTCATCCCCTTCTCCTTCCTCCTCATCCTCTAGCTCCTTCCTCCTCATCCCTCCTCCTTTCTCATCCCTGCTCCTTCCTCCTCTTCCTTCCTCTTCTTCCTCCTCATCTTTTCTCTCCTTCCTCATCTCCCCTCTTCTTCCTTCTCATCCCTGCTCCTCTTCCTCCTATTCCCCCTCTCCTTCCTCCTCATCCCCCCTCTCCTTTCTTCTCATCCCCTGTCTTCTTCCTCCTCATCCCCCTCCTTCCTCCTCATCCCCCTCTCCTTCCTCCTCATGTCCTGTCTCCTTCCTTCTCATCCCCTTCTCCTTCCTCCTCATCTCCCCTCCTTCCTCCTCATTCCCCCTGCTTCCTCCTCATCCTCACTCTCTTTCCTCCTCATTCTCACTCTCCTTCCTCCTCATCCCCTCTCTCCTTCCTCCTCATCCCCCTCCTTCCTCCTCATCCCCCCTCTTTTTCCTCCTCATTCCCCCTCTCCTTCCTCCTCATCCCCCTTCTTTTTCCTTCTCATCTCCACTCTCCTTCCTCCTCATCTCCCCTTTTCTTCCTCCTCATCCCTGCTCGTCTTCCTCCTATTCCCCCTTTCCTTCCTCCTCATCCCCCACTCCTTCCCCCTCATCCCTGGTGTCCTTCCTCCTCATCCCTATCTCTTTCCTCCTCATCCCCCATCTCCTTCCTCCTCATCCCCCCTCTCCTTCCTCCTCATCCCCCCTCTCCTTCCTCCTCATCCCCCTCTCCTTCCTCCTCATCCCCCTCTCCTTCCTCCTCATCCCCCTCTCCTTCCTCCTCAACTTCTCTCTCCTTCCTCATTATACTCCCTCTCCTTCCTCCTTATCCCCCTCTCCTTCCTCCTCATCTTCCCTCTCCTTCCTCCTTATACTCCCTCTCCTTCCTCCTCATCCTTCCTCTCCTTCCTCCTCATCCCCCTTCTCCTTCCTTTTCATCCCTCCTTCCTCCGCATCCTCCCTTCTTCCCCCTCATCCTCGTCTCCTTCTTCCTCATCCCTCCTCCGTCCTATTCATCCTCCCTACTTCCTCCTCATCCCCCCTCCTTCGCCCTCATACTCCCTGTCCTTCCTCTTCATCTTCTTTCTCCTTCCTCCTCACCCTCCCTCTCCTTCATCTCCCTCTCCTTCCTCCTCATCCCCCTTCTTCCTCTTCACCCCCCTTTCCTTCCTCCTTGTCTCCCCTCCTTCCTCCTCATCCTTGCTCTCCTTCCTCCTCATTCCCTATCTTCTTCCTCCTCATCCTCCCTCTCCTTCATCCTCATCCTCACTCTCTTTGCTCCTCATCACCCCCTCCTTCCTCCTCATCCTCCCTCTCCTTCCAACTCATCCTCGCTCTTCTTCCTCATCCCCCTCCTTTCTCCTCATCCCCGCTGTTCTTCCTCCTATTTCCCCTCTTCTTCCTCCTCATCCCCCCTCTCCTTTCTCCTCATCCCCACTCTCCTTCCTCCTCATTCCCCCTCTCATTTCTCCTCATCCCCACTCTCCTTCCTCCTCATCCCCACTCTCCTTCCTCCTCATTCCCAGTCTCCTTCTCTTTTCCTCCCTCCACCTCCCATCCTTCCTCTCACCTCATCCTCCTGCTTTCTTTTCTTTTCTTTTTTTTTTTTTGAGATGGAGTCTCACTTTGTCGCCCAGGCATGCAGTGGCACGATCTTGGCTCACTGCAACCTCCACCTCCTGAGTTCGAGCGATTCTCCTGCCTTACTCAGTCTCCTGAGTAGCTGGGATTACAGGCACGCACCACCATACCCAGCTAATTTTTATAGTTTTAGTAGCGACAGGGTTGCACCATGTTGGCCAGGCTGGTCTCGAACTCTTGACCTCAGGTGATCCATCCACCTCGGCCTCCCAAATTGCTGGGATTACAGGTGTGAGCCACCACACCCTGCCCCATCCTGCTTTCTTCTAAGGGCACACTTTCCCTCCTGGGGCCACAATTCTGGGCCCGACTTCCCTTTCTTCCTCATTTCTCAGAACAGTCCTCCTTCCCCTGCTGGGCTGCTCTTGGGGGCAGAGTGGATGGTGACCCTTCCCCTCCACGCCAGGCAGGCTTGGGGTGGCCGGAAAGACCTGCTCCCCAGGACTTGCCCTAGCCGCAGAAGAGGGGACCCCCTGCCCGTGCAGCCCCAGGACTTCTTTCCCTCCCCTGCTGCCTGGAAGGTGGTCTCCGAGAGCTCTCAGAGGCTTGGGGCCCAGCATGTGGATTTGCAGGCCATAAGGGGCAGGAGGACAAGCAGGGAAATGGGTGGAGGGGCCTGCAGGGGACAGGCAGACATGGAATGGGGTGTGGGGGGGCGGGCCTGAGATGCTGGGGAGTGGCAGGGCCTGGAGCCACATGGCCCTCGCGCATTCCTGGGGTGGGAGCTGCTGGGCTCTGGCCTGTGGCTGCCCTGTGGAGAGCAAGCCCTGCGTGGCCAGCTGCCCCAGTGTTTCAGATGAAGCTGGAAACCCAGATTTTTATGCAAAATCTAATTGTTATATGTTGGTTCTACTGCAAAAATAAACCCTGCTGGGTCTGCAGGCTGATGTGAGGGCCCAGCTTGCCACCTCCGTTCAGCCTGCATGGGGCTCTAGGCCTCCTCTGTCCAGCCCCAGCTGTGGCTCCTTGGGCAGGATACTTTGGTGTGGCATCCAACCAGAGGGTCTGAGGTGGGTCCTTGCCCACTCTCCTCTCAGCCTTATTAAAACCTGTGGTGATAGGCCAAGTGCAGTGGCTGACACCTGTAATCCCAACACTTTGGGAGGTTAAGGTAGGCAGATTGCTTGAGCCCAGGGGGTTGAGACCAGTTTGGGCAACATGGCAAGACCCTGTCTCTACCAAAAAATACGGAAAATTAGCTGGGTATGGTGGTGCGTGCCTGTGGTCCCAGCTACTCAGGAAGCTGAGACAAGAGGATCACTTGAGCCTGGGAGGTGGAGGCTGTAGTGAGCTATGATTGCACCACTGCATTCCAGCTGGATGACAGAGTGAGACCCTGTCTCAAAAAAATACCTGTGGGGACAGTGATAGAGGACTGGGGAGAATTGGGCACCCTCATGCCAGCTGTGGGGATGCTTGTGAGACTTGAGGTGCCTGTGAGCTATGTTCCCCATGGGTTCGCAAACTCACCTGAGTTTTTAATCTATTTCAAGTTTGGGTGAGGATGTTACCCCTGAATTTGGCCTTTTTTTCAGTTCTGCATCTAAGTTACCCTCTCACCTGTGCCTGGTACTGGAGCATTTGAGCCCAGGAATAATCGCGGATGGTGCTGGTTGCAGGGAAGCATCTGGCAGGTGGTGCTGGCTGCAGGGAGGCGTTTGTGCGTTGCTCTGCCTGGCAGGGCTGTGCACCTCTGCAGGTCAGGTTCTGTGCTCTCCTTTCACCCTCATGCCAACGCTGTGCCTAGAATTCCTCTCCTTTTTACAGACAAGAAACCGAGCTCGACGCAAGAAGAAGTAGCTGGAGCCCCAGCCCTGAGGTCCCTGCCACTGCATACTTAGCTCCTCACTCCTGGGCCTGAGGGTCCCAGGCTGGGGAGGACAGAGGGCTTGCCCCATTTCCAGGTCTTCCTGCACGGGCTGACAGGGGCCACCACCCATCTCCCTTCCCTGCACAGCAAGGCCTCCCTGCCTCCTGGACAAGTGTGTCTTCTGCGTGGACTTCCAGGCCATCCTGTCCCGGAATTGGCTCCTGCTGAGATGCCTCAGTGCTGGCGTGTTCTCAAATTCGAGGTGCACGTGTTAGTCCTCATCTTGACTTTCTAGCTCATTAGGCTGGGCTCTGCTTTCTGAAGCGCTGGGTTTCTGTGACCAGATCTCTTGACTTTCCTCTAGTGACTCTGGCCACACATCTCCGTCTCCTTGTAAGTTCTCTGGTGGCCGCCTTTGTCAAACCCCAGAGTGTAGGGGTTCCCCACAGCTCAGTGCCGTGCCCTCTTCTCTAGCTCCAGATGGAGGTGGTCCTTTATCTTGGTGGGCTTCCATGGAGATGTCACAAGGGAACTTCACAGTGTTCATATGAAGCTGGTGATTTTCCTTCGCAAGCCAGGCTCTCAGCAGGGGCTTGAGGCTGGTCTACTATGAGCCTGGTAGTTGCTTCTGTTTTTTGTCTTGGTAATTGGCCTGACACCCACATAGCCCAACATGAGGGATCCCTGATGCCTTTCCCTCCCTACCCTCTGCGGCCTATTGCTGAGACCTGGGCTGTTACCTTTGGGACAGCTCTCAGATCTGTCTACTTCTCTTCACCGCCTCAGCCTCCAGCCTCGTCCCGGCCCCTGTTGCCTCTCCCATGCCCTGACACCTAGTACTGCGCTTCCTCATAGAAGAGGCTCTGTGAGCAGTTGGAGGGGCCCTCCTGCACTGAACGACACATCCTTCTGACTGTGTCCTTCAGGGCTTGGGCTGTAGCTGCAGACAGATGTCTCTGATTTCTCTGCCTCTGTTGCCGTGGTGCCGTTCAACTCTGAGACGCCACCCAGACCCAGGAGGTACCCACGGGCTCACTCTGCCAGGATGTCTGTGCCTCCTCCTCCTCAGAGTCATCACATCCATTTGTTTTATTCTTTTAAAATTTATTTCAGATTTGGGGGACACATGCGGGTTTGTCACATGGGTATATTGAGTGATACTGAGGTTTGGGCTTCTAATGACCCCTTAACCCAAACAGTGAACATAGTACCTGATAGGTGGTTTTTCAACACACACTGCCCACCCTCTTGTAGATCCCAGTGTCTGTTGATCCCATCTCCATGTCCATGTGTACCTGGTGTTTACCTCCCACTTGTAAGTGAGAATATGTGGTATTTGATTTTCTGTTTTGGTGTTAATTCCCTTAGGATATAGCCTCCAGCTGCATCCACGTTGCTGCAAAGGACACAATTTCATTCTTTTTTATGGCTGCATAGTATTCCATGCACTATCACTTATTGAGTACCTACTGTGTACCTGACAGAGATGAGGTGTGCAATCAAGTGTTTCTTAGATTAACAAGTGAATGAAGGCATACATATATTAACTTACCCTATAAGAAAGTTACTATTACCATTCTCCCCTTGCACATGAAAGTCTAAGTTCTAGAGCCATTTTGTAAAATAATCAAAAGACGTGATGCTGGTCCACAGTGCAGTTGATTCTGAGCCTGTCCCACCAGCCAAGAGAGGCCACATCAGAGCTGTCCAGGGTCCCCCCTCAGCGTGATCTTGGTCTCCTCCACCTTCTCTCCCCATTGGAGCATTTCCCCTCTTAGTGCCTCAAGTTAGGGACTGTGTAGACACAGCCATTAGGTTAGTCAGTGCAGACTCTGGTGAGCAACTGGATAATTATTCCCAAAAATATTGACTTGTGATGTGAAGAAACTCCTCTCCATGCCACCCATCAGCAGAAAATTGCCTTTGGTATTAACATTTCATCAACCGCATAATGTGAATTGATGTAAATGCGTAATTAGAAATAATAGCCTGGGAAAATTTGCTCTTATTTATAAAATTGGGCTTGTTAAATTAAAATGGAAGCTAATGACTTCCACGTACTGTTACAACATGTCCGAGGCTTGGCCCGCTCTGCTCTCGGAGGCTCTTCATCACATCGGAGGGCGCTGGGGGCATCAACAGCTCTGTGGGGTGACCCTGGAGCAGGGACGTCCCCCGAGGCGGCATGGACACCACCTGTCCTAAAGGTGGCTCTCCAGCAATGTGAACAGGCCTCGCAAACACCTCTTCATCAACACGACAAAGGGCAGTCTCCCAGGAAGGAAGGCGCAGTGACAATTTTCTGAGCTCTCATTCTTCCCTAGAGTGGAACGGGGACCAGCCTGCCGGCTCACCTGTGTGCCGGGGAGGTCATGGGCTTTCTGTGTGGAGGTAAGCCCCTGCTCGCCTGTCTCACTGGGCCCATCCCACAACCTCAGACAGGGAACCATGAGTCAGGCCTCCCCAATCAGGACACTCTGGCCCCTGACTGCAGTAATAGGGTCAAGAGTGCACGGTGTCCCAGCTGGACCTGCGGGCATCATGATGGTGAGCTTGGCCAGAGTCACCAGGAAAGTGGCACTCCTTTGTCCCCAGCAAGGTGGGCTGTGAGGATGGCCAGAGCCAGCTCTGCACCATTTGGGGACAAGCTGGAGCAGAGATCCCGAGAGCTGACTCCCGCGATGCAGCCATGCTGGGAGAGAGGTGCACCCTGCATTCCTCAATTCCATGGACCTTACTGCCTTCCTGTTGCATTCCACACTCCAGTTGGAGCTCAGTTTTCTGAAACAGAAAGAGTCCTGGCAGTCTCTATCCAGGTCTTTATCTCCCATTAAAAATCACTCATTAAATAGCAGCTGCTGCTACATTTAATAAGACCCAGTTTACACGATCCCCTATCTCTCCTAGAAGGGCTCACTGATCTGCAAACAGCCTCACCTACCAACCCTATTGGCATGTCATCTGCCCCTTCCTGGAGGGCCCAGACTTCACCTTCCTGGGATTGTGGGTCCCACGTGTTCTGCAGCTGAGCCCTGGAGGGCCTGGTGTGCAGGGAGCTTCTGTTGGAACCTGGGGTGAAGTCAGTGGGAAGAGGGCCTGCCTTGGGCTGCCCTGGGGTGTGTGGTAGAGATTGGTGCAGACATAGGTGGATTTTTTATTTTAATTTAATTTCTATTTTTAAGAGTTGGGGTCTTGCTCTGTCACCCAGGCTGGAGGTGCAGTGGCATGATCATGGCTCACTACAGCCTCGATTTGCTGGGCTCAGGTGATCCTCCTGCCTCAGCATCCTGAGTAACTGGGACTACAGGTGCATCCTACCACATCCGGCTAATTTTTTAATTTTTTGCAGAGACAGGGATCTCACTGTGTTGTCCAGGCTGGTCTCAAACTCCTGGGCTCAAGCTATCCTCTTGCCTTGGCCTCCCAAAGTGCTGGGATTACTGGTGTGAGCCACCGTGCCCAGCCTGGATTTCTCATCTCCAAAGAAAGGTGTATGATTAATGATAAGGCTCATGGAAGAGGAGTCATTCAAAAGAGACTCTCTCCAGATAGTTTCTGTCCTGTCAGTTTTCAGAGAAGGGCCCCGGGGGTCCTGGGATGGTGCATTTGGGCTCTAGTGGGGCAGAGCTGATCCTAACTCTGCCTCCAGTGCCTCCCCATGGATGCCTTCCCGGGGTCTTGGGACCCGCACTGTGGGTGGCCACACACACTGTTTCCTAGGCCGCTCAGGGTGTGCTGGGGCGTGGGTCTACCCTCCAATCAGACGGAGTTCTGACGGCTCTGTCTGGCCTTGTTCCACCATGTCCTGCTACCCTCCTCACTTAGGGAGTCCAGACTTTCTTTTATTTATTTATTTATTTATTTTTGAGACAGAGTCTCACTCTGTCACCCAGGCTGGAGTGCAATGGCGTGATCTCAGCTCATTGCAACCTCCGCCTCCTGGGTTCAAGCGATTCTGCTGCTTCAGCCTCCTCAGTAGCTGGGAATACGGGCGTCCACCACCATGCCTGGCTAATTTTTGTATTTTTATAGAGACAGGGTTTCGCCATGTTGGCCAGGCTGGTCTCGAACTCCTGGCCTCAGGTGATCCACCAGCCTTAGCCTCCCAAAGTGCTGGGATTACAGGCGTGAACCACCGTGCCTGGCTGCGAGTCCAGCCATTCAAGGAGACAGGCAGCATCGTCCTTGAAGCTGTCCCTCTGCTAGGACAAAGGGGAAATTCTTCACCTCCCCTTTTTTTTCAGTGGAGAAACCTGAGGCCAGATTAGGGAAGGGGCTGGCCCAGGGTCACACAGGGGTCAGAGGTGGAGAATGGGCTGAGCTGGTGGCTGGGAGGCTTGCTTAGGACCAGGGCTGCCTCCCTCTTCCTGGCCCCACCTGCCCACCCCAGGCCGTAGGGGACCCTGAGCAGTCATCCCTGGGCCTCCCCTGGCTTCTTCCCTCCTCCTGTCCCTCCCCCAGAGACACAGGTTCCCTTTTCATGTGGGAAGAAAGCTGCCCACTTGTCTGCAGGAACAGCTGGGCCTTGTCCCCTCAGCTGTGGCTGGGAGCCTGCCGCGGACTGCACAATCCTGGCTGTGTCCTGGGGACCCTGGCACTGACGGAATTGCCTTGGCTCAGGCCCAGGAGCTGCAGGGGGCCTTGGGCCAGTGGGGTTGAGGCGGGGCCCTCTGGGAGCCCATTTCTTCAGACCTCTGCTTTCTCTCACACCCGGGGGCTGGCACCGGCAGAGGGGAGGGACACTGAGGCTGAGGCTGAGGCTGAGGCTGAGGCCGTAGAGCAGGGCCTGCTCCGTTATCACTCCTAGGGGATGTGAGCCACAGAGAGAAGCAGCTGCAGATTTGCTCCCCACATAGGCTCCCTCCCTGAGCTTGAGTCCCCCAGGGGGCCTGAGGCTCTTCCATAGGTGCACAGGGGAAGAACAGAGGGAGACAGTAGAGTCAGGGACAGGTCCCCATCTAGGCCTTGAGGGTAGCGTTTATTTCTGGCTCTTCTGACTTCAGCCCATGAGGCTGGGCAGCTCCTCCTACTGTGCTGTCCCCAGGGCAGAAGCCTTGACATGCTGTTCAAGGCCACTGCATCCCCACTGGCCAGCCATGCCTCATCTCTCTCCTTGGGCTGGCCTGTGCGCTGAGCCAGGTTTCCTCCTCGGCCCGTAGATGAAGGGTTTGCTTTGAACCCGTGTTCTGTCAAGTGCTCTGCAAACAGCGCCACACACAGCATCAGGAGGCCAGCGCTGTGCCAGTCCTGACTGTGCAGATGCGGAGGCGAGACTCAGGAAGGTCAAGCAGCTTGCCCAGGGCCACAGCTGGCCACAGGTCCTTTTCACGCCGAAGCATGTGCTCAGGACCAGTGGGCTCCACCGCTGCTCCATGGCTGCTCCAGGCGTCTTGGTTCCAGCTGCCGTTTCTTCTGCCTGGAAAGTTGTTTTCTTTATCCAGATGACAACTGATTATTGAGTCCTTCCCCTGTGCTTATTCATGGTCTTACATTCTAGAGGGGCAGAAAGATGATAAATGTGAATAAAGAGAAAAATCAGACAGTAGAGAATTGAAAGAGGGGTGTGCTTTGGGCGTGACTGGGGGTGCACTTGAGCAGCAAAGTCAGGGACCGTTACTGGGGACTGGATGACAAGGTTGGGGAACAGCTTTGTAGAAAGCAGAGGAAAGCATACTGGGAAGTGGGGAGAGCCATGCAAAGGCCCCGGGGTGCGGCAAGCACCGTGTACCCTGAAAATGGCGAGCTGTGCATCTGGGACTGCAGGACTGGGTGCAGGGGGCGTGGAGGATACATGTTTGCTGAAGCTGCTGCCAGGAATGGGCATCCATGTGGCTTTATGTCCCTGGACTCACTTGTCCTGTCTGGGCATTGGGTCCACAACAGCCCGCTGCTACCCAGGTACCAAAGCTGGAGAGGAGTCGTGGGGACAGGGAGACATCTCCACTGAAGTAGCTGAAGGCTTGCCATAATCAGAAGAGTCAACCTGCTGCGTGTGGCCCCAGAGAGATGGGACTGATTGTGGGAGGTGAGTTTTGGAGTGTTTAGCAGCTGCAGATATTTGGGAATGAGAGGGGTCATCTGAGAGGCAGTGAGCTGCCCGTCCCTGGCAGAATCTAAGGGAGCTATGCCTCGAGTCAGAAACTGTTGGAACAGCTGACCCCAGGGGACGGAGCAGAGGGAGCTGGGGCACTGAACTGGGTGGGACTGGCTCACCCTGGGGGCTCTTTAGTGCCATCTGAGCTGCCTGAGTGTGGAGGGCTGTCAGAGCTGGAGGAAGGGTGCATGCTCCGTGCAGACCAGGGCCTTCGAGTGCTTGGGCCACATTGCAGGGCTGGCTCTGAGGTCCAGGACAGAATGTGTCTGGTGCTTAATAAATTTTGTAGCTTGATTGATTTCATCCTGGCCCTGGAGGAAAGTGAAGGGAAGATTTCTTGGTTTGAGAAGACCAAATTAGCAACAGATGTCTTTTCAAGCTATTAATAGGCGGTTGGGGAACAATGGGGCTTATTTTTAAAGGAGCCCATAGCATGCGGGTTGCCGCCGTCCACTGGAACGTTCCATGTTGGAGCATTTTGTATTCTTGAGGGTGGAGAGTCAATGACTGGGTCCCCCAATGCTCCACTCAGGTCACGATCCAACAGGTCAAATTTAACCTCTTCCTCTAAACCACTCCATTTCCCATCAGGGGCTCCAGAACACCCCACGATTCTGATAAGCGGGTACTGCCAAGAATGCTTTCTTTCCAGAGAAGGTGTGGTTCAAGATGTGCACTAATTGGCCCGAGTCACCCTTTGATTCTTCAAGACAGAAGCCTGGGGTTTGGCTCTTAGGCAAATCAGTATAAACCACCACGGAAGCTATTAGCAGCATTGGTAGCAGGATTCACAACTGCAATTGTTGGAAATGAAAATTGTCGATGGCTCTGTGCATGCGTGCTTTCTCTCTCAATTGCAATTTAAAAACTAACACCACTTAGCTCATCAAAAATAATCCTAGTGAGGAAAATGGCTTTGTTTTAAAAGATCCCCAACATTTTGCCTTAATGTGTTCCTTTGAAGAAAGTAAAGTTAATTATGATGCAGGCAAGAGAGTTATCTGACTTGATTTAACAGGGTGGATTGTGTCTGTGTCCCCACCCTGCAATGTGTACGGACATGGGGGTGGAGAGAGTTCTATTCTGGGGCAAGTGCGCCTTCCGGGCAGGCCACTTGGGCAGTCAGCTTCCCAGGCTCATGGTGGCCGCAGGAAATGCAGCACCCCAATACCCTTGCTGACTGTTGGTCATTTTTGAATGAGGCCCAAGTTTCTCTCTGGGACTGAGCCCTGCTGGGATGCCTGCCCCCTCCCTGTCACTGGGGCTTGTCTCAGCCCTGCAGAAGTGCCTGCCTGGAGACACAGTGGATGCTGTTGGCATGCCCCCTGTACCTCCTGGACACGCACGGCCACCCTGCACACCAGCCACCTTACCCTCGGTTCCTGTGACTCAGCCTGTGGGCTCCCTATAGCCACGGAGGCCTGTGGGCATCGGCATCCCAGGAGTGGCTCCAGCCAGTGACGGATGAATGGAGTGGATGGGTAAATGCCGCAGCTTCCTCCCGTCTTATGTGGGCCAGCTCTGAGATGTGTCCTGTGGAGTTGCCAGGGGTGTCTTGCAAGCTCAAATCCCCATTGCCCACCAGTGACCTGCTCGCCACCACCTCTCGTGTCCTTTCTCCCCCGTCTCACTTCCTATTCCATTCATGAAAGGACTGAGCTTACAGCTGGGTAGGGGGTTGGAGAGGCCGAGAGGATGGGGGGCATCTGGTGGGGTCGGGAGGTCTGGCTGCTGCTCTGTGGGCATGGTAGGGTGCCTGGGGCTGGGCACTGCCCAGTGACTTGAAGGGTACATCACCTGCCAGCTTCTCCCTCCGACCCCACTAATGGGGGCGCCTAGCATGCTCAGCGGATGAGTGTGTGCTTCTCTGAGGCTGAGGGGTTGAGGGCCCTGCTCAGGGCACATCTCTCTGGGGAGGGGCACCTTTGCCCCCACTTTCTTTCCACTGCACATC
Organism: Pan troglodytes; assembly: GCF_028858775.2. NCBI lineage: Eukaryota > Metazoa > Chordata > Mammalia > Primates > Hominidae > Pan > Pan troglodytes. Next base: position 32,602,076 of record NC_072418.2, on the reverse strand, counting down.
AGCGCAGTTTGGGATGAAGCCAGGAAAACACCCTGAGATGGTTTGTGTGTGCGTCCCCGCCAAATCTCATGTTGAAATGTGACCCTCAGTGTTGGAGGTGGGGCCTGGTGGGAGGTGTTGGGTCCGGGGGCAGATCCCTCAGGAATGGCTTGGGCCATCCTGGAGGTAACGAGGGAGTTCTCGCCCTGTTAGCTCGCTGGAAAGCTGGTTGTTTAAAGGAGCCTGGCCCCTCCCCCTGTTTCCCACCACGTGACATGCTGGCACCTCCATCACCTTTCCCTATGATTGGAAACTTCTTGAGGCCTCCCTAGAAGCAGATGCCAGCGCCATGCTTCCTGGACAGCCTGCAGAACCGTGAGCCAAATCAACCTCTTTTCTTCATAAATTCTCCAGCCTCAGACATTCCTCTCCGGCAACATAAAACAGACTCACAGTCCCGTCCAGATGCTAAAGCCTGTGCAGGGTCCACACTCAGGGTCTGTTCTTGCCAGTAAGAAGAGCCCAGGGCTGGGCATAGTGGCTTATGCCTGTAATCCCAGCACTTCGGGAGGCCGAGGCAGGTGGATCACCTGAGGCCTGGAGTTTGAGACCAGCCTGGACAACATGGTGAAACCCCATCTCAACTAAAAAATAAAAAAATTAGCCAGGCGTGGTTGTGTGCACCTGTAATCCCAGCTACTTGGGAGGCTGAGGCAGGAGAATTGCCTGAACCCAGGAGATGGAGGTTGCAGTGAGCCAAGACCATGCCATTGCACTCCAGCACGAGCGACAGAGTGAGACTCTCTCTCAAAAAAAAAAAAAAAAAAAAGCCGACACGGAGATGCTCTGAGGCCATGGCCCTGAAGTGGGCATCATGCCCTCTGCTGAGTGCTGTCTTCTTGTTGGCACCAGCAGCATCCTTCCTCTTGGCGGGGACATCTTCCCTTACTCACCATCCAGGTCCTGGGGGCAAGGATGGGGCTGGCACCCAAGGAAGGGCACATGCCCCAACCTCCAAGCCAGCACCTCAGCAGGAGTTTTCAACTGGGGGCTGAGAAAAGGCCTTGCCCCAGCCTTCATCACCCTAGGGAGGCTGGGAGCTTGTGAGCTGGGACCTGTGGCTGCCAGAGCCAAGCTCTTCAGAGGGGACAGGTCTGCAAGCGTGGTGCTGACCCTGGGAAAGGCGGATGAGAGATGGAGACTATCCTGGTGATCCCAGCCGTCCGCAGCATGCCAGCCTTTCCTGAGGTTTGGCCTCTAAACCTACAAGCCCCCCCCTTCCCTGATCTGGCTCAGGCTGTGTTTCTGTCACTTGTCACCAAGGGTCCTGACTGTCATTCCTACATTAAGACAGATTCGTCCAGCCTCCAAGGCCCCCACTCCTTGTAATCCTGGTGACCGACGGCAGCAGCCCCACAGCCTGTTCTGTGGCATATCTGCTCCAGTCCCACCACTCGACGAATGTCACTTGTCACCAGAGCATGCTAAGGCAGTCCCCAATCCAATCAAGAGACTGAGGCAGTCCTCAGGGGAACCAGGCTGATGAGAGAATGAAAAGGACAAGAGCCAGCCCCTTCCACTGCACGAGGCACATGGGTCCATCCCAGGGAACGGGGTGGCGGTGAGCTGTTGGCGTCCGGTCACCACCATGGTGCCCAGCTGCACTGTCTTGGAGAGACCTGACTCGGGCAGAGGTTGGAGCAGGGAGGGCTGGGGCTGCCCTGTGTGTTGGTTCAGCCCGTGACACTGATGCTCAGGGCAGCTGGGAGCACAGAGCTGCCCGGGTGTACTGGGACGGTCCACCGCAGAGAGATAGTGCCAGAGCCACCCTGGGCACCCGAGTTCTCCAGGCTTAAAACCTGCTCCTTGCTGCCCATGCACATGTGTCTGTCTCATCTAACCTTATGTCCTGCTTAGGGTTTGGGGAATGGGGTTACCATAGAAACGAGATGTACACAAGTAGCCTCCGTGCTGGGTAGCCAAGGATGCTCGCCATTTAAGAGCCTCTGAGGTCTTCAGGAACTCCAGAGCTGGAGTGGCTGTATCTGTGGGGAGGCAGTTTGCTGAGTGCTGTCATCCCCGCAGGGATGCCCTCCTGAACGGGACACCCTGGGGCTCTCTCTGCTGCACGCTTCCTGGGGAGTCTTCTGAGGGCTGACTCAGTGGTCACAGTGCATCTGAAGGCCTGGACTTCAGGAGCTGCCATGGACCATTTCCCAAGCCCAAGTTGCTCCCTGCATAGTGAATCTGTGAGGCCTCAGTATCCTTCCTGAAAATTCCCTCTGTGTAAGTTCCCAGAGCCGGCTTCTGATGGGTATACCGGCTGACCCAGTCTTCTAAGAGTCCTCGGCCTCCAGGCGCCTTTGGAGGCTGTCTTATTCAGGCAATTCGTCCTGGGAGAATGGGCATTCACGGTAACCAGCCTCAGTGGCCGGTCTCTTGAAGATCTCTGTATCTCTTACCGAGGAAGTCCCCTCTGCTATCTGACCACACGCCAACCTGCTGCCAAACGTGATGATGATATCACAAACATGCATTTGGGCTCAGCGTTTTAAAGAGGAAGAATCATTCAGAGATCTCACTAATTTTGTCTTCTAAGAACCAGGGGAGGATTCCTCTGGACCAGAAACGGATCTCTTTGTTTCCCATCTTGCTCCACCTCTGTGGGGGTTCTCGTGCCGGAACCTGGTTGTGTCAGGCCTCTCCGATGTCTGGAATCTCGAGCTGTTTCCTGGAGACAGATGGCATTGATTTTGCATTTGTTCCACAATGCCTGTCTCTCAGAAAATATTAACATCAGCTATTGACACGGAGCTCCTCAAAATATCAGCAATGATTTGATCTGCAACTTTGGAAGCTATTTGGTAGGCTGTTCGGCATGGGGCAGTTTTGAAGAATGCGCTTTCAAGCACTTAGGGCGTTGTGGAGAATCATTAAACTGTTGCTTCTTTGGAGTGTGGTCATCTTGCTCCTGATATTTTTGACAGTTTGGCTGTGTTTTAGTTGCTTCAGTAGGAGAGAAAAAGGACTACCAGCTTCACATCATGGCACGGTGGGAAAAGCACTGAGCCAGGAGCCCGCAGGAGTGGCAGCTCTGGTGCTGGCCCTGCTGCCATCTCTTCATGACCTTGGGCAGATCATCTCCCCTCTTTGGGCCTCAGTTTCTCCATTGGTGAAGGGGGAGCTTGATCCATTTCTTCCCTGCATCTTGAGATCAGTGAGATGGTGGGAGGGTCACCGGTGCCTGGACATAGAACTCAACTGCTTTGTAAGGAAGGAGTTGGCTAGCATGGAAAGTCACCTGGGCTTATTTGACCTTGAGCACCAGAGTGGCCTTCTTTACATGCAAATATAAAAACAAAGGGGATGCCATGGCCCTGCAGAAGGGATCCCGCAGGACCTGCTGTTCTGACCTCACAGGGCTTCAGGGCTGGTAGCTGGGGAAGAGGGAGCTTATTTGCTTAGGACCACCAGTCCTCAGCGCCCTGAGGTCACACCCAGGCCTGGCCTTAGCAACAGGTTCTAGATTCCAGCAAAATGGTTTGTGACACTGAGCTGCCCATGAGGACTCTATGGGAAAGCCCATTATAGCACAGGACAGCTGGGGGACCACGTTGGGTCCAATCTCTGCATGAACTCAGGAATCACAAGGGCTGCCTCCTCCCACGGGCTTCTCATCCCCCAAGACTTCACCATGCTTTTCTGTGTCATTCTGCTCAGGGAAGTTTGAAATGCCATGCCTGGGGCAGACACTTGAAGAAATCAGCTTGGACAGGGGACATTTAGTGCTAGTTAGAAGGTCAGCCGGTCCTAACTGGCAGGGGTGGCCCAAGGCAGCCTGCTGTCACCCAGTGCCCGGCCCTTGTCTAGATGGCCACCTTCCCCCGCTGAGAGGTATGCTCTGAGAGAAGGTGAGCACCCAGGCAGAGCCCTTGCCTGCCTTCAGCTCCTGTAAGCCCCAGAGCCATGAATAGTGCCAGGCACATGGAAGGTGCTTCATTCATTCACTCGTTCATTTGTTCATTCAGTTTTGAACACCCAGCCAGGCGGGGATCTGGGCTGAGGGTGTTCAGAGATAGGCCACATTCAGCTCTTCACCCCGAGCTCACAATTGGCTGGGGAGCCAGGTCCCCATGACATGCATGGGAAGCAGGGAATTCCAGTGGGGACTCAGCAGGCTCATGTGTGCAGGTGCGGGTGGGTGCCTCTCACCCTTGCGTTCACCCCATTTGCTTGGGCTTTTGGGAGCCTCAAGCTTCCTCCAACTCACTGTCTGCAAACAGCAGGCTTTGGTGCCAACCACACACAGTAGCCCCTTAGCACCTACTCCCCTGGGAAAGTCAGCCTGGGCCTTGACCAATGCCCTCTGCAAACTGTTGCTTGGCCCGACCCCTCCTGCTTTCCACCCCAGAATTTTCCTTCCTAGCAATTAGTGGGAGAGTTGAGACCCTTCCCTCAAGGTCTTTTGAAGCAGAAGTAGGCCCAGGGGCAAAGAGGGCGGCCTCTGTCCCCTTGCCAGAGGTGGCTTTTTTGAAGGGTGAGCCTGGTGACTGGATGGGGGCATGTGTTTCGGTCATGTGCAGCCGGTACATGGTAGCGTTTTGTTCCCCCAGGTGTTGGCTCAGGGACTTTTGCCACGTGTTGACTGCTTTACTTCATAATTAGCCTTGAGAATTGAGCAGGTGAGATCAATCAGAAACAGTAGTACGCCTAGCAGGGAATTATTTATAGGATAGAGGAGTTGCCAAATCCCACCTGGAAGGGCCTCTGGAACCTGCTTTATTGGGATGCTTGCAGTTATAGCTGAAAAAGAAACATATCATATACTTATAAAGCAAAGATGGCGATTTATCGACTCAGTCAACAAAAGGTCAGGCTTCAGGCATGGCTTGATCCAGGGGCTCTCTCTCTCTCTCTCTCTGTCTCTCTCTCTGTGTGTGTGTGTGTGTCTCTCTCCCTGTCTATGTGTCTGTCTACTTTGCTGTTTGGGTTTAATCCAGAGATTCTCCCTTCCCTAGTGATTCTGGCAAAAGTCTTAGAATGAGTGGCCTCAACCAAGTCAAGTCGTGTTTCTATACCCGAACCCCTGGCAGTGGCCAGGGGACTGGGGCGTCCTAACTGGCCAGACTGGGGTCATGCATCTCTCAGAACCACAGCGACTTGAGGGTGGTGAAGCATGCTGAGCCCAAGGAATAGCAAGGTATCGTTTTGGGAGGTGGCAGGTCTGGGCAGTAGAAAGACCGTGTGTTCTCTGCAGGGGTGATGGAGCCCACCGTCCCCACTGGCAGGCATCCCCTCCACAGCCTCCTGGACAGGGGTGTGTCTGGGCCCTGCCTGGACCCATGAGTGATGGGGCAGCTCTCCGGGCCCTCCTCACCTCAGTCCTGCCCGGCACTGCCCTGGCTGCAGCTCCTCTCACTTGCCACCATCCCAGTTCCATGCTGGGACCTGCACTTCAGGCCTTCCTGAGCTCTGAGAGGCACCCTGGTGCTGAAGAAGCTCTGGGGAGGAGGCCCCAAGCTGCCTCCTTCCCAGAAGGTTGTGCCTAGTCCCTCCACTGCTCTCATTTGACCCCATCTGGTCCCTCCAGTCCTGCCCACCCCTCCAGGAGAGCCCCAGCCTTCAGCAGGAGGCCAGCCTTGCCTCAGCAGCCGTCTCCTCCCATACCCTGGACTGGCCACCTCTACCAGTGCCTCCTGGGCGGCAGCAAGCTGCTTGGCCCTGGGGAGGGACTGAGCCTGTCTTTCCCCTCTGTCCCAGGGCATGGAAGTAGGCCAGCAGCAGAGGCCTACCCCTGTGTCATTGCTCAAACTCGGCTCAGGGACAGGGGTGCTGCAGGGAGGGTCGACTGAGGGAGTAGCAACTGAAAATAAGACTTTAGGGCGAGACAGGATGGGGCTGAGATCCTGTTTCTGACTCGACTACTAGCTGGATGCCCTTGGGCAAGTTTCTGAACCCACCTGAGCTCATCTACACATCATCAACCAGCAGCCAATAATGGGGTCTGACACGGGGGGTGTGCCTGGGCCTCGGGTGGAAGCCTCTACCGTCCAGCCCAGTACCATGTGCCATTTTTTTTTTTTTTTGAGATGGAGTCTCACTCTGTCACCCAGTCTGGAATGCTATAGCGCAATCTCGGCTCACTACAACCTCCGCCTCCTGGATTCAAGCGATTCTCCTGCCTCAGACTCCCAAGTAGCTGGGATTACAGGTGTGTGCCACCAAGCCCGGATAATTTTTGTATTTTTAGTAGAGATGGGGTTTCACCATTTTGGCCAGGCTGGTCTTGAACTCCTGACCTTAGGTGATCCACCTGCCTCAGCCTCCCAAAGTGTTGGGATTATAGGTGTGAGCCAGCATGCCCGGCCCATATGCCTATTCTTAATTTACCATTGCTAATGAGAGTTCACTGCATGCTGGAACCTCAGAGCCGCAGGCTCTCTTATTCAATAGGGGAAAACAGAGTCCCAGAGACTGGGAGAGACTTGCCCAGGGTCGCGCAGTGAGGCCAGGGAAAGCCTGGTCTTCTGACCCCCAGCCCAGGGCTCTGACCACTGTGACCTCAGGGATGGCCCATTGACTCCTGTCAGTTCCTGTGTTGATTTCTGAAGCGAATCCAGGGCTATGGAAAAGAAAAGGGGAGAGAAAAGCTGAACCCTTTTCAGGCAAAATCATAGCCTGATAAGGAGTCTGTTGTGTCAAATATCCCCCCACCTCCTGAGGCGCCTCAGAGAGTCAGAGTCAGAGCAGCCCCTGGCTGGCGTCACCACACTGCTGCAGGGATGTGGGTGTCTAGGAAGGTGGCCACTGATGAGAGGGGCTTGGGCCTTGTGAAGGCAGATAAGAGAGTTGGACATTCAGGCCTAAGAGCTTTGGCGCACTTCCTTCCTTCCTTCCCTCCCTCCCTCCCTCCTCACCCCTTCCTTTCCTTCTTCTTTCCCTCCCTCCCCACCCCTTCCTTCCTTCCCTCCGTTTCTCCCTCCCTCCTCACCCCTTCCTTCCTCCCCTCCCTCTGTTCCCACCCTTTCCTTCCCTTCTTCCCTTCTTCCCTCCTTACTCCTGCCTTCCTTTCCTCCCTCCCTCCCCGCCCCTTCCCTCCCTCCATCCCCACCCCTTCCTTCCTTCCCTCCCTCCCTCCCCACCCCTTCCTTCCTTCCCTCCCCACCCCTTCCTTCCTTCCCTCCCTCCCTTCCCACCCCTTCCTTCCTTCCCTCCCTCCCCACCCCTTCCTTCCTTCCTTTCCTCCCTCCCTACCCCTTCCTTCCCTCCCTCCCTACCCCTTCCTTCTCTCTCTCCCTCCCTCCCCATTCCTTCCTTCCTTCCTTCTCTCCCTCCCTCCATCCCTCCCTCCCCACCCTTCCTTCCTTCCCTCTCTCCCTCCCCACCCCTTCCTTCCTTCCCTCCCTCCCCAACCCTTCCTTCCTTCCCTCCCTCCCTCCCCACCCGTTCCTTCCTTCCCTCCTTCCCCACCCCTTCTTTCCTTCCCGCTCTCCCTCCCCACCCCTTCTTTCTCTCCCTCCCTCCCCACCCCTTCCTACCCTTCTTCCCTGCCTCCCTCCTTCCCTTCTTTCCTTCCCTCCCTCCCTCCCCACCCCTTCCTTCCTTCTCTCCCTCCCCATCCCTTCCTTACTTACCTTCCTCCCTCCCCACCCCTCCCTCCCTTCCTTCCTTCTTTCCTTCTTTCCCTCCTTCCTTCCTTTTCCTTCTTTCCTCCCTCCTTCCTTCTTTTCTTCCCCTTTTCTTTCCTTCCTTCCTTCGTTCCTTCCTTCCTTCTTCCCTTCCTCCCTCCCTCCCTTCCTTTCTCTCCCTTAAAAATAATGCCTTTATTACTTCTATAAAAATATTATATGTTCATAAATGATTCAAGTGAAAGAGAAGCAAAAATAAAAGAAAAAAGAATAATTATACACAATTCAACATCTCACTATCCGGAAATAATTGTTAAAATTAACTAGTGGTCATTCCAGATGTCTCTCTAGGAATATATCAGATACATGAATAGGAGCAGTGTGATAAAGTGGAACAATTTCAATTTAATTTTATTTCTTAGAGACAGGGTCTCTGTCACTCAGGCTGGAGTGCAGTGGTGTGATTATGGCTCCCTGCAGCCCCAAACTCCTGGGCTCAAGCGATCCTCCTACCCCAGCCCCCTGAGTAGCTGGGACTACAGGCATGCACCTCCATGTCTGGCTAAGTTTTATAAAGTTTTAAAATAGAGATGGGTGTCTTGCTATGTTGCCCAGGCTGGTCTCTAACTTCTGGCCTCAAGAGATCCTCCTGCCTCAGCCTCCCAAAATACTGGAATTACAGGCATGAGCCACCGTGCCCGGCCCACATACTCCTTTAAAATAAAATGGTTGAATTTTTCTTAGTTAATAGCAGCAATGAAATATCTGAAGTGAAACTGAGACAATGGTTGAATTTCAGAGCAATGTTTCTTTCCCTCAAAAAACCATCGTTCTTAAAAGAGTTCTGAAGATTGAGGGAAAAAAGGTTATGGAAAAAATAAGCTGGGAGTCATTTTATTTAAAGGATTTTTCCATTCTAGACAATTTCAACTGGCTCGGTGCTGTTGAAAGGTGAGGAAATTAGGAGTTTTTTTTTTTTTTTCCTGAAGGTCCCCTACTAATTTTTGTTCACTAGTCTTTTTACCTTGTCTACATTTATAATGTTTGGATTCTCTTCTGCAGAGTTTCTTTTAATTCTATATTTTGTTGCATTCAGTTCTCATCATTTTTTTCATGACTTTTCCATTCCAAGGCTTTTTCCTGTATGTTGAGGCTCTATTTTATTGTGAAATGGTTTTTCTTTCTTTTCAAGCATCATGGGTTCTGTGTTGCCTGTGTCCTTCATGCTAGAGAATGCCTGTCTCTTGATTTTTATATTTTAAGGACAGCTTGAAGCATATTTGGTTTTCCCTTTAAAGCTGCCTTTCCATGGGTTTTGCACTAGTGTGAGGATTCCCTCCCCCTCCCCTTCTTTCCCTGCATCTTCCCTCCCCCAACCCCAATATCCAGTTTCCTTTTCCTTGTGATTCACTTTGCCCGGATTTAACTATCACAGAGATTTTAAAGACACGCACATGGCTGCGGCACTCCCTGAGTTCTTCCAGGCTCTTTGAGAATGTTTGCCTGTGGCTTTTTGGCTCCAATGACAAGTCAGATGACCACAGCATTACGGGTTCCTATTTTCACTGTGATTTGTGGATGTTGCTCCGTTACCCTCTGGATGAAACTTGCCGAGGAAGAATCTGAATCCAGCATGATTGTATGAGTCCTCCCTTCCCCCGAAAATGCTTCTTTTTCCTCTGTGAGTGCATGAAGAATTATTTTCTTTCTTTAACCATTGTATTTCCTGATGCCCGTCATTTCCAATAAATTTTTCTTGAACATGTTGTGCCTTTTGGATATAAACATAAAGTCCTTCACCTTGAAATAAATGTCCTATATTATGTCTTTTGATGTCTTTCTTCTTTCATTTTTCACTCATGCCCCCAGACCAGGCAGGAAGGAAATAGGTGTGAAAAAGTGGGAGTGCTCTCACACTCATTTTAAAAGGCACGTCTGTTCCAGGCACCAACATCAGAGAAAAGCGGCCAAAGACTACGGTGAATGAAACTCAATTTAGGAACAAACATTACTGATAAAATATTAGTCTATCAAATCAAGAATGTGATCACAAGAAAAATACATACAGCGTGTTCCAGTGTGACTTATTTCAGCAACAAAGGAATGGCATTAGGAAATCTACTAATGTAATTTACTCCATTGGTAGATTAAACCATGTGACTCCAAATAGAGGCTGAAGTAGCATTCGATGCAATTTAACACCCATTCATGATTAAAAAGAAAAGATGATTAGCTGCCTTAGCCAGTTCCTACTTACTGTCCATTTGGGAGGGAGCCTGGAGAGCCACCGTGGCTGCTGGAAGAGCAGTTTGGAGAGTGGCCAATTGTTCCAGTTTGCTTGGGACTGAGGGTTTTCCTGGGATGGGGGACTTTCGGCTCTAAAACTGGCAACCTGGGATGGGGGTCGCCACATTGAGGGTGTTGGCAGCAGCTCAGCAACAGAGGAATAAAGAATGATTAAACTGTTCTGCAGAAGAAAATGAGTATTTTTGTTGTTGTTGTTCTCTAGAGGGAGGGAGACGAGAGAAAGAGAGGCAGAGGATTGAGGAAAGGGGCAAGAGGGTGTGAGGGTGGTGTGGATGTGGGTGAGAGTGCAGGCCAAGGCTGTTTTAAGAACAGTGGTGCCTGATGCTAAGTGTGTCTTTGCAATGAGAGCTAGAGAGCCCCATCTCCACCTTCTCCCCTGCAGCAGGTACTAGTGGTGCCCAGATTAGCCCTAGTTCCTGAGCTGCTGCTCCCTGCCCTGGCTGCTGTGTGTTGGCTGTTGCCCTTCATATAGTTTGGATGTCTGTCCCCTCCAAGTCTCATTTTGAACTGTGATCCCCAATGCTGGAGGTGGAGCCTGGGGGGAGGTGTTTGGGTCATAGGAGTGGATCCCCCATGAATGGCTTGGTGCTGTCCCCTTGGTGATGAGTGAGTTCTCGCTCTGTTAGTTACCAGGACATCTGATGGTTAGAAAAAGAGCCTGGCACCTCCTCCTTTCTCTCTTGCTCCCTGTCTCCCCACAGGACACATCTGCTCCCTCTTCTCCCACTGTGAGTGGAAGCTTCCTGAGGCCTCACCAGAAGCAGATGCTGGTGCCATGCTTATTATATAGCCTGCAGCACCATGAGTCAAACAAACCTCTTCTCTTTATAAGTTCCCCAGCCTTGGGTATTCCTTTATAGCAACACAAAGTGGATGAACACACCCCAGAATCACTTTGGTCTCACTACACCCCCTGCTCCCCATAGCTCACAGCTGAGTGACAAAGGAGTACAAAACCCTGGCCCTCTTTCTGTCCTGCTAAGGACACGACCCAAGTCTACTCCCTTCAACAAAGCCTGCAACACTTAGAAAGTTGTGTGTGCGGCCAGGAGCGGTGGCTTGCGCCTACTATAATCCCAGCGCTTTGGGAGGCCGAGGCAGGTGGATCACCTGAGGTCAGGAGTTAGAGACCCACCTGGCCAACATAGTGAAACCCTGTCTCTACTAAAAAATACAAAAATTAGCTGGGCATGCTGATGGGTGCCTGTAATCCCAGCTACTTGGGAGGCTGAGGCAGGAAAATGGCTTGAACCCAGGAGGTGGAGGCTTCAGTGAGCTGAGATCACACCACTGCACTCCAGCCCGGGCAACATAGCAAGACTCCATCTACAGACAAACAAACAAACAAACAGTTGTGTGTGCATGTTGAGGATGGGGCTGGGTGTTCTCATTTGAGTCAACGTGGTGAGGAACAGAGACAGTGTCAGGGAAGCAGGATTCTGGGACAGGGATGAGCACAAGGATTTGCAGTGATCTTGGGGAGGGCCTTGGACTTACACAGAGTACAGAGTTGGAGCTCAGGCCAGTCTTACCCAGACCTCAGTGGGAAAGGAGGCTCCTGCCTCCCTCTGCGGTGCATACATGAGCACATGGAGACTCGATGGGGTCAAGGAATTTGTCTAACGTCTCCAAGTAAGAGTCCAGGTTGAGTTTAAAACCTCAGTCTGGAGGAGTCAAAACTTGAGCTCTAATCACCAGGCTGACCTGCTGGATGTGTGACTCTGGACTGGCTCTGTCCCCTCTCTGGGCTTCAGTTTCCCCAAGGAGGCTACAGGACCAGGGAGCCTCCAGGAGCATTTCCACTTCTGATGCCAGTTTTGGAGGAAGTGCTGTGGTTGCTTGGAATGGGTGAGGGACTTGAGTTTCATAGGACACTGTAGGTAGGCTGGCTGATGGCGAAGGTGGAGGATGAGCTGGGGCTTAGCACTCACAGGCAGTGTAGCTTATTGCACACTTTTTCTTTAAGGACAGCATCTGCTTCTAAGTAGGTTACACTTGCTGTGGCTTGTTTGCATCTTTCTTTGCTTAGAAAGCAAACCCTTTCTTCTAAGCTAAGCTTCCTCTTAGGCCTATGGGATTAGCACATACTCCAGGTTAATGGGGTCCAAATTAATGTGATTTATCGTCATGGTTTTCAAAAGATGTGGTCTACTTATACAGCTACCACTTTTTTTTTGGACCCAAATTTAGGACACTTGGACCAACAAAAGATATTTTCTTCTCAGTCATGCATGCAAATATATGGAAGATCTTAGAAAATTGTGGAAAGTGGGGCACACTGAACAAAATCACTGCCATCAGAGAGAATGAAGTGATGCAAGATCAGGATGTGTCAGGAAGCCCAGGCGTGTGTCGCCACGTTGATCTCTGTGTGAAATAGGACGGACTCAGTACCTGCAGCTAGACAACGCTTGAGAAACTCCAAAGGGCTGAGTGCCACCCAGGCTTCAGGAGAGTAAGACAACAGACACTATGCACTTTTCTAATGTGGCCGGCACTCTGTGCTTGCAATCACATATGTGCCACAGACAGGATTTCTATCAAACAAACAAGAAGAGCAGATGGATGCCAAGCCCGTTGTCTCTTTCCTGGTGCGTTTAACAGGAGCCAGAGGAGAAGTCCAGTTTGGGGCGTCTTGGGAAGTTTCCGCACCATCCATGAAATTCTGTGGTGGACTTGTCACCCACACCATGGGTGGGTTTGATGGCTTGGTGGTTGGCAGTGCAATGAGCACAACCATGTTGGCTTTTATTACTCACAACACCGGGGATCGTTCCCAGAGCAGTGCTTTTCTAAACGCTGGAGAAAGCAGGGCTTGCATTGGGCTGGGGAGCTGAGTCATTGTATGCAGAGGCGGAGTCAAGGCGATCGCAGATCATGCTTCCACATATGTTGCATGTAGAGAAAACAGCCTCCTCTCTGGCCATGGATTCTAGTATGGTAACTAGGAGAGTTCCCCAGAGTTCATCTCTGGATCCAACCAGTTTTTGTTTTACCAGAGCTGAGCTTTTTGCTGGAAATTTTTGAAACAACAACTCAAGGTGCAACCGTTACTGGTGGGTACTTTTTTTTTTTTTTTTTCTGAGACTGAGTCTCACTCTGTTGCCCAGGCTGGAGTGCAGTGGCTCGATCTCAGCTCACTGAAACCTCTGCCTCCTGGGTTCAAGTGATTCTCCTGCCTCAGCCTCCTGAGTAGCTGGGATTATAGGTGTGTGCCACCATGCCTGGCTAATTTTTCTATTTTTAGTAGAGATGGGGTTTCTCCATGTTGGGCAGGCTGGTCTAGAACTCCTCACCCCAGGTGATCTGCCTGCCTCGGCCTCCCAAAGTGCTGGGATTATAGGCATGAGCCACTGTGCCCGGCCACTAGTGGGTAGTTTTGCACAGTGTGTAACCCCAAACCTGGGACCCTGGGATACAGACTGATGACCAAGACAAATGCAGTGAAGAATTATGGATCTTTGGACTCATCTCCAACTGTTTCTCGGCTCAGCTGGCATGAGAAAGGAGTCTCAGAATGCCCAGCTCCACCAGAGGTGCCCAGCACCTCCCCTCACTCCGCACTTAGGAAGCAATGTCGTTTCCCGTGCCAGTCAGCTCTAAATGATTATGTAATTACATTTGTGAATGTAATCCTGTGGGGCAGCATTCTAATTATAGCCCACAATCCTTTCTAGCAGTGTTCAGAGAAATAATATGTGCGATGAAGTGGGGCTGCTCTGTGTGCTGCAAGAATGTCCAGGAACCTGAGCACATGCGGTCGCACCAGCCCCCTGGAATCCACATGCCCTTGGCTCTTTCTTTAAAAGCGGATCAAAGGGTCCAGTCCGTGGCAGCCACTTCTCAGGGCAGGTGCAATTCAGTGCATGCTTTAATTGCAGGTCCCCAAAGAACTTTGCAGACATTCTTTTCTCATTGTTCATGATGCATTCTTTAAATTAATTTTGAGTGAATTTTATGGTATGTAAATTATGCCTCAATAAATTTGTTAAAAATAAAGTGGTTATTAAGTTAATTATAATCAACACAGACATGTGTGGGTCACATAGGCAATCACTGCTGCAGGCCAAGCGTGGATATATGAGATGAGGATGATCTGGAAGGTCCTGAGGTGGACACTGAAGGATTCTAAAAATTGCTTAGCAGGTGTGTTCAAATGAAACGCTAGCAGACATTCGCATATAATATGCTGTTTCTCTTCCGTTTTTCCTTCCTTTCCTCTTTTCTTCCTTCTGTTTTCTTTCCCTTCCTCTTCTTTTTCCCTGTCCTTCGTTTCCTCCTCTTCCTCCTCCCCTACTTCCTCAGCATCTCTTATTATTTTGGCCTTGCTTCTTGATAAGAGTGGGATCTTTCCAATAGTGCTAACGTTTTGTAGAGATTATTATTTGACGTGCACTCACTTCAGGCCCCACACAACAGTAAGCTTCCTGGAGGGCTCCATGGTCTGGCCTCTGTCCCCAGGGAGTTTATTCATTGACTGCTGGCAGAGGAGGCACCACCACAAGCACAGGAGCTTCTCGGTCTTCAGTCATGCGCCCTGTGGTCACGGGTGCCAGGGAGTCAGCTGCCCTGACTAACGTGTCAGGGGCCTACCTCAGCCAGCACTGGAGTCAGCGGGGTCCTCTGCCACACTCATGCAGGCAGCATGTTGTGTTCCTCAAAATCGCTCATTTTCGACTTTCTGTAGTACTTGATTCAGGCTTTCTGCCCTCATTATGGTCTTTTCAGTTCATGGACATTTTGTTTGTTTTTGAGATGGAGTTTCACTCTTGTCGCCCAGGCTGGAGTGCAGTGGCGCAATCTCAGCTCACTGCAACCTCCGCCTCCTGGGTGCAAGCGATTCTCCTGCCTCAGCCTCCTGAGTAGCTAGGGTCATAGGCATGTGCCACCACGCTCAGCTAATTTTTTTTTTTTTTTGTATTTTTAGTAGAGATGGGGTTTCACCATGTTGGTCAGAATGCTCTTGATCTCTTGACCTTGTAATCTGCCCGCCTCGGCCTCCCAAAGTGCTGAGATTACAAGCGTGAGCCACCGCGCCTGGCCTTGCATGGGCAATTTCATAAAATAAATTATACGTTTAATATTTAATCATTATTGTTAGTATGAATTCACCTAATTATCACCATCATCGGTTCACCTTTTCAAATAATCTGTGTTGGTTATAACAAACCTTATATGTATGGTGGTGATTTAGTTAGTTTTTGAATCTGGCATCTGGGGTTGAGAGAGAGAGAGTGAGAGAGAGAGAGAGCACACGCAGGTGTTCTGTCAGAGATTTTTCTGTCTGATTGGTTGGACTTGTTCTAGTGGGTGGGGTCAAGGATACTCATTCACAAGTTTTAGTCTGGCTCTGACATTGAAGTTGTGCTACATTCATTTAATGTTTTGCATAGAAAATAATTTTACGTAGAAAATAGTTTTTGATGTCAGGAAATATTCTATAATGTTTATTTAAACAGATTCCATAAGTAAAATGATCTACTGCAGAGTCTCAAGCATCTGTATTGCCTTATTGTGTGCAAACTGTCCGTGGGTAAATGAAATGGGAACCTGAGCATTTATTTTGCTCAAGTGGAGACAGAAGCCTCTTTCTTTCTCCTACTTTCTTGTGCTACATTTTATCTCCTTTTTCTAATGATTGAGTAGACTCTTCAGTTCATTTATTTTTATTCTCGTTTAGTCATGAGATCAAACAAGGCTATTCATTTTCCTCTGAGTCTACTTTTGGTTGAATCCTGTAAGCTTTGATTGATGCTAAGATTGTCATTCTTTTTTTTTTCTTTTTTCTTTTTTTTTTTTTTTTTAATTGATCATTCTTGGGTGTTTCTCGCAGAGGGGGATTTGGCAGGGTCATAGGACAATAGTGGAGGGAAGGTCAGCAGAAAAACAAGTGAACAAAGGTCTCTGGTTTTCCTAGGCAGAGGACCCTGCCGCCTTCTGCAGTGTTTGTGTCCCTGGGTACTTGAGATTAGGGAGTGGTGATGACTCTTAACGAGCTTGCTGCCTTCAAGCATCTGTTTAACAAAGCACATCTTGCACCGCCCTTAATCCATTTAACCCTGAGTGGACACAGCACATGTTTCAGAGAGCACAGGGTTGGGGGTAAGGTCATAGATCAACAGGATCCCAAGGCAGAAGAATTTTTCTTAGTACAGAACAAAATGAAAAGTCTCCCATGTCTACCTCTTTCTACACAGACACAGCAACCATCCGATTTCTCAATCTTTTTCCCACCTTTCCCCCTTTTCTATTCCCCAAAAGCGCCATTGTCATCATGGCCCGTTCTCAATGAGCTGTTGGGTACACCTCCCAGACTGGGTGGTGACCGGGCAGAGGGGCTCCTCACTTCCCAGTAGGGGTGGCTGGGCAGAGGCGCCCCTCACCTCCCGGACGGGGCGGCTGGCTGGGTGGGGGGCTGACCCCCCACCTCCCTCCCGGACGGGGCAGCTGCCGGGCAGAGACGCTCCTCACTTCCCAGATGGGGCGGCTGCCGGGCAGAGGGGCTCCTCACTTCTCAGACGGGGTGGCCGGGCAGAGACGCTCCTCACCTCCCAGACGGGGTCGCGGCCGGGCAGAGGCGCTCCTCACATCCCAGACGGGGCGGTGGGGCAGAGGCACTCCCCAAATCTCAGACGATGGGCGGCCGGGCAGAGACGCTCCTCACTTCCTAGATGGGATGGCGGCTGGGAAGAGGCGCTCGTCACTTCCTAGATGGGATGGCCGGCGGGCAGAGACGCTCCTCACTTTCCAGACTGGGCAGCCAGGCAGAGGGGCTCCTCACATCCCAGACGATGGGCGGCCAGGCAGAGACGCTCCTCACTTCCCAGACGGGGTGGCGGCTGGGCAGAGGCTGCAATCTTGGCACTTTGTGAGGCCAAGGCAGGCGGCTGGGAGGTGGAGGTTGTAGCGAGCCGAGATCACGCCACTGCACCCCAGCCTGGGCACCATTGAGCACTGAGTGAACGAGACTCCATCTGCAATCCCGGTACCTCGGGAGGCGGAGGCTGGCGGATCACTCGTGGTTAGGAGCTGGAGACCAGCCCGGCCAACAGAGCGAAACCCCGTCTCCACCAAGAAAATACGAAAAACAGTCAGGCGGGGCATTGCGCACCTGCAATCGCAGGCACTCGGCAGGCTGAGGCAGGAGAATCAGGCAGGGAGGTTGCAGTGAGCTGAGATGGCAGCAGTGCAGTCCAGCTTTGGCTTGGCATCAGACGGAGACCGTGGAAAGAGAGGGAGAGGGAGACCTTGGGGAGAGGGAGAGGGAGAGGGGGAGGGGGAGGGGGAGGGAGCAAGATTGTCATTCTTTTCTAAATAGTGTGCAAATTCTATTTAACCCAAGAGTTTTGTAGGAGACTTTTAGATTTTTTAAATTAAAAAAACCTAAATGGGCTAGGCACAGTGTCACATGCCTGTAATCCCAGCACTATGGGAAGCCGAGGTGGGTGGATCAGCTGAGGTCAGGAGTTCGAGACCAGCCTGGCCAACATGGTGAAACCCCATCTCTACTAAAAATACAAAAAATTAGCTGGGCATGGTGGCAGGCGCCTGTAATCCCAGCTACTTGGGAGGCTGAGGCAGGAGAATCACTTGAACTTAGGAGGCAGAAGTTGCAGTAAGCTGAGATTGCGCCATTGCACTCCAGCCTGGGCAACAATATAGAAACTCCGTCTCAGAAAAAAAACAAAAACAAAAAACCAAAACACACACACATACAAACACACACACAGAAAACCCTAAATGATTAGGTTTTTAACATTAAACATTAATTATTCTCATCTAGTTTTATTACATTGTGATGAAAGAATGTGGCCCATATCATTTTATATGATTTTGGAACTTACAGAGGGTATTTTTTTTGGTCAAAAGTATTTATTTTGGTCATGAATGCTGAAAAAGTAGAGGCATTTTCTGTAGCAAATCAAATTTGTTAACTTATAGTCAGATTTTCTATATTTTTTGTTCATCTTGGTTTTTGCTAACTTATCCTGTCCATGGCAGACCAGGTGGGTTGAGTGGGGGCTCTGTGTCCTGGGGGCCACAGTGGTGGACTGGTGATAGTGTGGACCTGTCCATCCATCCTCTCTTCCTTGCAGTCCTTCATGGGGAAAAGAGCTCAGGAGTGAGGTAATGTGGATTTGAACCCTGGCTCCAGCCACCCCTCACCATTGTGGCCGGGCCATCTGTGAAGTGGGAATGGGAGCATGAACTGGGCAGGGATGTAGGGAGAATGAAGTAGGACAAGGATAGGGAAGTCTGCCCCCTCCCCTTGCAGCCCCGCTCTCATCCCAGTGGGCCCTATCTGGCCCATACCATGCCTCCCTGAAAGCTGCCCCTGCATCCCAGTTGATAAAAGACAGCCCTGGAGGTGGAGTAATGCAGACCTCCTCCTCAGGTGGGCTGGGGGCTGTTGCAGACCTCTGAGTTTTCAGGCATAGTTGGGAGGTTTTGGGGACTTTTCCAGGATCCCCTTTCAAATCGTACCAGGCTGGAGGCTTTCTGTTGGCCTCTGACTTAGGACAGTCTTACCAGGCCAAGACCTTCATGTCTGCTCCTGGGATACATGCCTCACAGTTAGGAGTCCCTGCAGGACTTCCAGGTGGTCAGCACCACACCAATGGGGATCCTGTAGATATGGGAAGCAGCTGCAGTTGTAACTGGACCCAGTTGGGCTGTGTACTGCTTAAACATCAAACACAAGGGGTGAGAGTTGGTGGGAGGAAAAGCAGGTCTATTCAGACCAGCCAGCAAACCACAAAGATGGCAGACTAGTGTCCTAAAGTACCATCTTTAGTTGGGACACATTTCAGGTTCTTTTTAAGTTAAGGGCAGGGAAAAGAAAAGGGGGCTGGGATTAAGAGGTGGTAGAGGACTTCAGACATTTGGGCACCAGCGAGGTTCCGAGGAGGTTGGGAACACATTTGTCCTCGGTCAGGTGGCAATGCTCCTGTAATCTTTAACAAAACATAGTTGGCTGTTGACAGACTTCCCTTTAGCCTCAGTGTTAGCTTAAAAAAAACGACATGATTGCTGTTTTTGCGTAATAACTCAGTGCTCTAAAATTATCTTAGCCTGTGGGCAGCAATGGGTCAAGGCCCCTTAAACAAAAATGGAGTGAGTGACGTTAGTTCTTTTGCTGTTTCACTGTTAGTCATCTAGTGGTCTGGGGGAGACAGGAACCTGGGTCCCCAGTGCCATGGCCCATGGGCTCAGCCCATCCTGCTGTTCCAGCCCAGTGCCTTCCCTGAGCTCCCAGGCTCCAGGGAGGGTAGGAATGGGAGCTCACTGGGTGCAGATCCAGGAGAGGCCGGCTGGCTCCTCACTGTCCCTGAAGCAGGAAGCTCCAGGTAAATCAGAGTCAGCTGGCAGCCCCTGGTGAGGTCAGAGGTGCAGCTGACATGGGCGTGCTGCAAAGGCCGAGATTTAGGCCGAGGAAGAGGCCAGGAGCTCCAGAAGCCCTGCCAGGCTCACTCTCTGCCTCTGTTGTCTATAGCCTGAGACTGCCAGAGGGGATCCCATGCCCTGCCAGGCCTCACGGGAGTCCTCCCCACACCTCCTCTCTGCAGAGCCTTTCTACGGCCCAGTGTCAGAAGGCCTGATGTGGTGTCTGCTCTGTTGTGAGACTCTGGCCTCAGCTTCATCATCTGCAAAATGGGGCTGGACAGACCTCTTCTTCCTCAGGATCAAACATGATGGAGGCTGAGGGACTTTGGAAAGGGTAGCGGGGACATCGAGGGGCTCTGAGTAATGGCAGAGAAAGCACCTTAGGGTTTCTGGGCCCGGCTGCCTGCACCCATCACTCAAGCATCCATCCTGACCCCTGGAGACTCCAGCTGTTTTAAAGGAACATGTCTCCATCCTAGGTCACCTTTGTCACTGCTGGGGGCAGCCTGACACAGCATTTCAAAGAATCAGCTGAGGTCAGATAGACCTGGCTGCGTGACCTCAAATGAGTTCCGTAAGCTCTCTCGGCCGCGGTTTCCTTACCTGGGAAATGGGCCCTCCTTCAGAGGGTTGATATGGGCAGGAAATGACAGTGTGCAAGGAGTGCTCAGGATGGCACATGCTCTGCTGTGAGATGAGTGCTGGCATCGCCTCCCCAGGCAGTGGGCAGGCCCTGGCACACTGCACTGAGGGGCGGGGGGGTGGTGCCCTCCAGCCTTTCTCTTTCCCCAGATTTTATCATGATGAGTGGGATTGTTCCTGGGGAGCACAGTGGGAAAGGAATGGGCTGCTGGGAATGATGTTAGCCTATTTTTAACTAGAGATTTTCCCTGTTGTGAGCCATTTGCACAAATCTCTCCTGACACCAGTCCCTCTCCACATCCACCCCTGCTCACCTCCAGTCCTTGGTTTATCATGGCCCTTGTTCTGATCCTCCCAGGAACAGTAAATTGGGCTGCTGAGGCCCCAGACAATGAAACACCCTGACATGTAATCGTTTCCCCACTGTCCTCTTGTAAGTCTTTGCAGCCCCTCCAAGATCTTTCCCCATCCAAGAAATAAATCAGGGTCTCTTCTATTCACATGGAGGAGCCTGTGTTCTCCTATGGGGTTGTCTTTGCAAACTGGCAGCAATGGACAAGAAGAGAACCGCGAGACATGCCCTGAACTGGAGCCTGGGGCAGGAAGACGCTGCCCAGGATAGCATCTGTACAGCTTGGCACCTTCTCGGCAGACTCACCAGATCAGCTGGTCAGTTTCCTGGCAGACACCACCATCCCACAGAAACATCTCACAGTCTTACCTCCCTGTGAGGACTTTAAAATCAGTTTTTATTTTGGCATCATTATAGATTGACAGGAAATTGCAAAGACAGTAGTAAGAGAGGTCCCTAAAGATAGAAAACCAGTGCACCCTTCCCTTGCTTTTCTCCTGGTCACATCTTATGAAACTGGAACTGAACCTAGGTTCAGCTGCTCCGCACTTGAAAGCCAAATTTGGGAGACAAGACTTGGTAGAAGGAAAAGCAGGTTTATTCAAGAGACAGCAACCTGAGAAGACAGTGGGTTAACATCACAAAGGCCATCTCAAGTCAGCACACATTTCAGGCTCTTTTGATATTGAGGGCAGGGGGAAAAAGGGAGTTGGGATCAAGATGTGTGACCAGCTGCAGACATCTGGGTGCCAGTGAAGGTCCCAGGAGGTTGGGAACTCCTCTGTCCTAGGTCAGGTCACAGTGCTCCTATAAATCTTGAACAAAACACAATTATTTACTCACTTCCCCTTGAATCCCAGGGTTAGTTTCTGCCCAAATCCTTGGGAGTTCACCCCTTGCATCAGCGTGCCCTGGATGTGAAACATGAAGTCAAAGGAGATTATTTTGGAGATTTAAGATTTAATGAGTGCCCTGCCAGGTTTTGGACTTACATGGGGCCTGTGGCCCCTTGGTTTTGGCCAATTTGGAATGACAGTGTTTGCTCAATGCCTGTACCGTTATTGTATCTTGGAAGTAACTAACTTGTTTTTGAGTTTACAGGCTCATAAGTGGAATGGACTTGCTTTATCTCAGATGAGACTTCGGACTTGGAGTTCTGAGTTAATGCTGGAAAGAGTTAAGACTTTGGGGGACTGTTGGGAAGGCATGACTGGTTTTGAAAGGCAAAAAGGACATGAGATTTGGGAGGGGCCGGGGCAGAATGATATGGTTTGGCTCTGTGTCCCCACCCAAATTTCATGTCAAATTGTAATCCCCACATGTTAGGGAGGGACCTGGTGGGAGGTGACTGGATCATGGTGAGGGTTGGGGGGTTCCCCCGTGCTGTTCTCACCATAGTGAGGGAGTTCTCATGAGATTTGATGGTTTAAAAGTGGCACTTCACCCTTCACTCTCTCTCTCCTGCTGCCTTGTGAAGACGGTACTTGCTTCTCCTCCACCTTCTGCTATGATTGTAAGTTTCCTGAGGCCTCCCTAGCCATGCAAAACTGTTAGTCAATTAAACCTCTTTTCTTCATAAATTACCCAGTCTTAGGTAGTTCTTTAAAGGAATGCAAAGATGGACTAATACAGTTTCAAGAACTACACGAATGCAATTTTTGCATTTTATCTCAGTGCTTTAAAATTATTCTAGCCGACCTGCAGGAACAGGTAAAGGCCCCTTAAACAAAAATGGAGTGAGTGCTGTTAGTTCTTTTGCTGCTCCACTGTTACATAACTATGGCACGATATAAAAAACTAGGAATTTGACATTGGCACAATGTGTGTGTATGGTCCCTGTTATTTAATCATGTGGGCTACAAAAGTGCATTTTCATACTCCTCCTTGGGTCTGTGGCCCAGCCTTCTTCTGGGCCCTGTGGGAGAGAATTCCAGACCCGAGGCCACTGTATATGCATTTCTGGGCATAAGGGGGGCCCAGCAAGTTTGAGCCCTTCCTGACCCCAAGGAACACTTGGTCCAGATTCCTGCCTAGACTCTACAGATGTGTTACCAAAACACCAGGTTTTGGTTTAGGTCCTGTTGCTTGCCACACAGAAAGCCAGTGACTGAGACAATGAGTATTGCCAGGGAAGAAGGCTTTTTCAGGTGTTGCAGCTGAGGAGACAGTAGATCAGTCTCAAATTCATCCTCCCAATTGACTAAAATTGGGAGCTTATGTAGTAAGGAATAGGCTTCCAGAGGGGTAAAGAAGAGGATTTTCAGTTTCTTGATACTATCCAGGAGGCCTGAAGGTTGGTTTCCTGGGAAAGGAACTCAGATAAGACAAATGTAAGTTTCATGCTTTAAGACTGGGAGGGTCAATTTCTATGTTTATGAAAATAAATCCATAAACATCAGTTCTGTGGGGAAACTGGCTGGTTTCAGATGCCTCAGGCAGCCTCCGCAGGGTCCAGCCTCAGTGCTCTGCAGGTGTTTATGGGGTGGGTGTGTGGACAGCAAGGGGCTGACTGGGAGTGTGTGGGATGGACATGTGGAAAAGTGTGTCATCAGGAGCCCGGGCTCCTGGCCTGGCTCTGCTTGGTGGCCCTGTCTGAGGCTCAGGGTCCTAGCTGGGAACATGGGAACAGCACAGCAGCCCTGACCCCTCCGGGGGCCTGCACCGCAATGGATGTGACTCCTCATGTGAGCAGACGCTTTCCTTCCTCTTCCTGGATTCTGGGTACTGGACTCCCCTGCTGAAGCTGAGGTCATGAGGGATGGGACAGTTTATAACAGATCTTCAGGCCCAGACGGAAAGAACTGGGATTTTAGCCCAAGTGGTAAGGGAGGGGTGCCAGCCACTGTGTAGGACTCAGTCCCTCCTCCTTTTCCTCCTGATCTGGTGCTCTGGGGGAGGGTCTGGACACTGCTGAGAAGCACTGATACTCTGCTTTATGAGGTGGGTTTATGGAGGGATTAAAAGGCCCCAAAAATAATGGTAGGGGTGGCAAAGTGGGCAGAGAGCAAGGGCTGGTTGGCTTCTCTCCTGACAGAGGTCAGTGGCTACATATTGGTCTCTGAGGGCAGTGGGTCTCGCTGGCCACATGCCAGTGGCTGCAGGGGAGGCTGTGAAAAAGAGGCTAGAGAGGCTCTCCCGGGTCTCCGCCCTGTGGGGAACAGCCGTGTAGGTCACTTTTGGCCCTGCACAAGGGCAGGTGTGCCCCACAGCAGCTCTCCTTGGCTGTGGCCATGTAAGGGGTCCATGGCAGTATCCTCCCGCCAACTCCTGGCTGCTGAGCATGGGGGACTCTGTTCACTCTCCCAGGACTTTGCCAAGACTGCAGAGCTGGGTTAGTGTGAGGAGAGGTGGGGTGGCACCCCTCCTGAGGAGTGTGGGCCCTTGGTTCCAACTTTTCTCTCCCACATGATCCCTAAATCTTCATGGCTGCAGCTCAGGCCATGATGGGTCTTTCCCCGGGGATGTTTCAGGGAGTGTCTTGGTGAGGGGTTGCAGGCACACCCAGGGATCCAGCGTACTCTAGTTCCCAGACCTGCTGACCTCTCTACCCTGTGAGTGCCAGGGCCCTGGGCAGCCCCTCACTGTCCCACTGTGCCCTTGCTCTTCACTCCTCACTCTTTCCATTTTGCTCAGGGGTGATGAGTTTATCTGCACAGCCTCTCAAAACTCAGGGATCATTTAGGCTTCTTTTTCTACATCCTTGCAGATTAAGGATCCTGGAAGTGTTGGGCTCAATTAAGGATCCTAGAAGTGTTGGGCTCAAGGCTGTCTCTAAAATAATATTTTCCAGAAAGAAAGAGTGTAGAGGAAGGGTCACGCATAGAACTCCATGTGGCCTCTGGAGTCGGAAAGCCTCGCAAGGGTGTGGGCTGGCTGTGCGACCTCAGGCAAGTTACTCAACCTCTCTGCATCTGAGTTCCCTCAGCTCTACAATGGAGATGACCACTAAGCACTGGAGCCGTGGAGCTTTTGTGATGCGGGAAAGGCCTGGCGTGGAGGGACAGCTTAATCCATATTGTGGCTATTGAGGTGTACATGGGAAAACTGAGACCCAGGAAAGCTGCCTGATGGCCCAGGATCCCACAGAGGGTGATGGAGGCGACGCTGCAGACAGGCCTGGGGTCCTAGCCTGTGTCCACTCTCCTGGGAAGGGGCGACGAGGAAGGGGAGTGAGACCCCCAGCGTGACAGTCTGCAGGGAGGCAAGCCTCGCACGCTGCCTGCCTCACACCCAGACCCTCGCCTGCCCATGAGCCCCGCTCGCTCCAGACATCCTGAGCAGATCAGCTCTCCGCCCTGCGTCTTGAGGCAATGGGGGATTCACTGGGTCTCAGGAAGGGCAAGCTTTTGGAACAACTCTTCTTTATGAGCCTTCTGTTCATCCCCAGCCAGTGGGGTCTGGGGAAGGGCGGCTCCCGTCTTCCAATTGTAGAGCAAAGGCCTCAGCGCCTGCCCTCAGGGCCTGCTGCAGCTCTGGGGCTGGCACAGGTCTCGCTGGCCCCTAGAGGGAGCTCGAAGCCCCTCCAGCTCTGATCTGTCCCTTCCAAGGAGAAGAGCAGGTAAGCTCCGGAGGTCTGTGTGGCATCCTGGGCCCAAATTAAGGAGGAGGTGTCCCGCCGACTGCGCTCTCTTCGGACCCTCTAGTGCACGTATGGGACTCTTGTTTTTTGGCTACAGTCCTGGCGAGCCCTCCTCTGGACTCACTGACAGGTTCAGACGCAGAAAGCAAGAACCGGCCACAGGCCTGGAGGGTCCGACTGGTTTTCTCTAAGAAGGTGGTAGTGCAGTGGTCAGGAGCAGGACATGAAAGCCAGTTCGTCCTTCTTCAATCCCTGAGTGTCCTTCAGCAGCTGAGAGGCCTTCGGCAAATTACTTCACCTCTCTGAGCTGCAGGGTCCTTATCAGCAAACTATCTTAACTCGGATTCCTCTGAAAGAGTGCATTGCTGGGCTGGTTATGGCTGCAGGTGACAGGGGCTCGCGGTGTCTGGGACCCCCTGAGGTACATGCAGAATGCCCCTCAAAATTGTCCCTCCAAAGGCCACAGGTAGAGGCCTGCATCCACTGATACCTGTATCCCATGGGCCAAGAGTTACTTCTGCCCCACTTCTGGGTGAGCAGCCCCAGGTCTTGGCCCAGCTCCCACGTTGGAAGACTTCATCCTGTATCCCTGGAAGAAGCCTGGTAGCCAGAGTGTGGAGAGGCTGGGCAGGCCCTTGGGAGGGCTGCTGCCCGCATTCGTGGGCCTGCCCACCATAGTAGCTGCTGACATCTGGGATAGACCAAGGGCACCGAAAGCACCTGCGCCGCTACCTCATGGTGTTGGTTTAGCGTAAGCCCAAACCCATGGACATCGAGAGACAAGGAGTCGGGACAAGGAAGACGACTTTATTTTGGAGAGCCAGCAGCCAAGAGGAGGGTAGATGAATGCCCTACAGAACCATCCTAAGTCAGTACAAATCTCAGGCTGTTTTGATGTTAAGGGAAAGGGGAAGGGGGGGAGGTTGGGATGAAAAAGTGACCAAGGGCCAGGTGCGGTGGCTCACGCCTGTAATCCCAGTACTTTGGGAGGCCAAGGCGGATGGATCACCTGAGGTCAGGAGTTTGAGACCAGCCTGGCCAACACGGTGAAACTCTGTCTCTACTAAAAATGCAAAAATTAGCCGGGCTTGGTGGCGCACCCCTGTAATCCCAGCTACTTGAGAGGCTGAGGTGGGAGAATTGCTTGAACCCGGGAGGCGGAGGCTGCAATAAGCTGAGGTCAAGCCACTGCACTCCAGCCTGGGTGACAGAGCGAGACTCCATCTCAAAAAAAAAAAAAAAAAAAAAAAGTGACTGAGGACCGCAGACAGCCTGCGCCAGTAAGGGTCCAGGGAGGCTGTGCAATCTTCTGCCCGTGTTCAGGTACCAGGGATGCATCTTGAACACGTGGTGTTGCTCGTGGGATGCCCTCCTTATCTCCTTGGGGGTGAGTGTTGGGAAGAGACCATGATCGTCTTTGCTTTAAACTATAAATGAAATTCCTCCCATAGTGAGCTTGGCCTACATGCAGAGATCAGCAATAGCAGTTAACCTAGAAGATATCATGTGGGGGTAGGTTAGGAGCAAAACGGAGCTGGTCATGCGAGGTCTTCTTTCACTGCCACACAATGGCTGTAGCATGGGCTGTCTGGCGCACAGTCAGGGCAGGATAGGCATGAGGCATCTTCTATCATTTATATGTTGTGGTTGTTTTGCTGTCTGTCTTAGACCTGCTCTTAGCCAGCCCGTGGACCAAACAGTAGCCCAGAGGCCAGATTCATCCTGCAGACTTGTTTCATTCAGTCCAGAGAGCATTTAGAGCTTTTTAAAATTAGTTGCCACTAATAACAAATTGAGACACTTTCATATAAAAATGGGGAGTTCCAGTTTTTCTGTAACTTGCCCCATGGGGTAGGATATGAAGTCATCTAGCATGGGAGCTGGGCTAAGGCTTGGGGTAGGGGGTCCAGGAGCCCTGGGAAGAAAATCAGGAGGCTGGGCAGAAGGCTCCAGTCTTCCTCTTCTCCCTCCTGGGAGCTCAGGAGTTTGGTTGGTGTGCAGAAACCTGCCGGGCCTCCAAGAGCCATTTCCAGTTTTGGGGAATAGCTGCCCTGTGGGTTACCTCCTGCCTAGATATTAAGAGGGCCCCTGCTGCTCTAAGTACTGTGTGTTTTTCCCGATGGTGATAAAAAATGACTAGCCAGGAGCTTGATTGCCACAGACCCTGTCCAGGAAATAGAGTTAAGAGCAATCAGAAAGACTGATGGGAGAAAAACACTGGGATTTTCCCATTCCTATTCATTTAGCCCTTTCCAAGGTACTTAAACTTCTCATCTATTCACATTAACTGTCTGAGAGTTGAGCACGGGAAGTGGGAGGTGGGAGGACAGGGTGGGCACCGTGAATGTGGCAGCTTCTCTAGCTTACAAGGACCCCTGTGGGCTGAGGGGGATTGGAGGACTGGAGTCAGGGGACAGGAATGTACAGTTTGACCTCAGAATAGGCCCTGTTCTGCCCCTGCATTTGGGGCTGCTGTTATGGTGGGTTTGGGACTTTGGGGAATGTTGCATACGTATCCAATATGATTTCTCCCCTTAGCCTGTTATCGGTGCCCAATATTCTACTACTGGGGCACAGGGTGGCCTCCTGGGACTCCCCTGGGGCACAGAGTGGCTTTCTTGGGTGTTGACTCCATACTGCTTATTAGCTGGGTGGCCCTGTCCCAAGTCAATTAACTTCTGTGAGTCCCATTTTTTTCTCTGTAAAATAGAGACAAGATTAATAAGACTTCCCAGAGGTGTTTTAAGCAATATGAAAAAGCCACTGGGGATGGGCTTGGCCAGTCATTGAGCCGGGCGTCCACAGGAAGCACATAGGATCATGCCCACGGGCTGGCTCTTTTAGGGATGCCCGTCCTTGTCTTCAATGGCATAGATGGGGCCTGTGATAACATGGTTATGAGGTTCAGTCACCTCGATCTTCAAAAAACGATTTTCAAAGATTTTTGGAGAGAACCAGAGAGCTGGCTTTTATCTCTTGTGGCAGCCCTGTCCCCTGGGAGGCCGGCAGAGTATGGAGACTCCTGGATCCCTCACCTCCTGAGGCCTGGGTTGCTGCTACTGATACTGGAATTTAAATTTGGTTGTTCGCTTATCAGTTCCCCCAGAAACCTGTCTTGGACAGTCGCTCCAGGAGCTGGCCCGGATGTCCAGAATATCAGCGTCTCTCCCACAATCCAGGCGTTTAAATCACAACAGCTTAGCAAGGTGCTTTTACAAAGAGCATTTATTGTTTTTGTTCAGCTCATAAAAGCGATACATGTTTGCTGGGGATAATTCGGAAAATATGAAAAAAATGTAAATAAAAGAATAAAATTCTCCACTATGCCCTACCCTGAGATAGTTGCTTTAAACATTTTGGTGAATTTCTATTTAATCTTTTCCTCCCTCCCCTATCTTTTCCTTCTTTCTGTTATAAAAACAATTCAAGCAAAAAAAAAAAAAAAAACGAACAAAAAAATGGGGAAAATGTAGCAATAATCCATGTTTCCATTATCCATCTATCTTTTAACCTCCTTCCTCCCCTCTCTTCTCTCATGTTTTCTCTTGTGCTTCTTCTTTCTTAAGGCAAATGTTTACAGATAGAGCTAGAGTCTTTTTTTTATACACCCCTCACCCCCCTGCAGGACCACCCCTTGAAATAGGATGTATCCTTCCTTATCAGGCTTTGGATACTTTTGCCTCATGTATATGTATCCATGAACAGTATACATAATTGTTACGTGTCATCCACATTTTAAGTACATGGGGTCACACAATACATGCATATCTACCACTTTTATTATTATTATTGAGACAGGGTGTCATTGTGTTGCCCAGGCTGGACTGCAGTGTCACAATCATAGCTCACTGCAGCCTCCAACTCCTGGGCTCCAGTGATCCTCTCAGCTCAGCCTCTGGAGTAGCTGGGACCACAGGCACATGCCACCATGCCTGGCTAATGTTCTTATTTTTTGTAGACATGGGGTCTTACTATGTTGCCCAGGTTGATCTTGAACTCCTGGCCTGAAGTGACCCACCTTCCTGGGTCTTCCAAAGTGTTGGGATTACAGGCGTGAGCCACTACACCTGGCCTTTAATATATTTTTATGCAACATTATATTTCTGAGATATTTATCCCTGTTGAGATGTACACCTTCAGTTGTTTTACTGGTGCAGTTATATTTTACTGTATGAATATGCCACGATCATTTACCTATTCTTCCATTGCTGAACTTTACCTTGAAGCAGCCAACATCTTTGAGCAGGTCCTCTTGACTTGTATGCCATGTTCCTCTTCCATGTACACCTGGAAGTGGAAGTGCCAAGCCATCAGATGTATGGATTTTCACCTTAATATCAGCTTGCCAAATTGTTTTTGAAAGCGTTTATATAAATTTTAATTCCCACCAACAACTTGTGAATGTTTTTATTTCCCTTCAACTATAACTACCCTTGATATTGCCAGATTTAAAAATTTTAGCTAATCTGTTGATGTGTTCTGATGTGGTATTTCATCTCATTGTTTTGATTTGCATATTTTCTGAATATTAGTGAAATGAAGTAGCATTTTATACACATTCAGTCCATAAGGGCTTTATCTTTTATAAATTTGACCATTAAACTATTTGTAATTGCTTTGTAGGAGTTCTTTAGATAGTCTTGATAGTAATCCTCTAATGGTTATATGTGTTGGAATATAGTCCTATGTTATAACCTATCTTTTAACTTTGTATCTTTAGCACACAGAAGTTTTAAAATCTTAATATAATTACACATAGCATTTGATTATTTCTGATGGTGCGTGTTCTTGATATTGTGTTTAAGAAACTATGATATGACATCAAAACCACAGTCAACAGAACCAAAAATAAACAAGTGAGAATACACCAAACTAAATCTTATGCACAACAAAGGAAGCAATCAGTGAAATGAAGAGGAAACCTATGGAACGGGAAAAAATATTTGCCAACCATATATTTGATAAGAGGCCAATATCCAAAATGTATAAGGAACTCATACAACTCAATATCAAAAATACAAAGAACCTGATTTTAAAAATGGGCAAGTAGACTTTCTCAAAGAAGACATACAAATGGTCAACAGGTATATGAAAAGGGGTTCACCATCACTAATCAAGGAAGAAAGGCAAATTAAAACCACATTGAGATATCACCTCACACCTTGTCTATTATCAAAAAGACAAGCGATAACAAATGTTGGTGAGATGTGGAGAAAAGAGAACCCTTGTGCACTGCTGGTGTGAACATAAATGGCACAGCCATTATGGAAAACAGTAGGGAGTTTCCTCAAAACATTAAAAATAGAACTGGTGTATGATCCAGTGATCCCACCTCTGGGTATATATTCAAAGGAAATGACATCAGTATGTTGATGAGACGCCTGCACTCCCGTTTTCACTGCAGCATTATACACAATAGTCAAGCTATGACTTTTGTCACAACATAAGTGTTGAAGGATGAATAGATGAATCATATGTTGAAAGGTATTGTGTATATACACAAAGGAATATTATTCAGCCATAAAAAGAAGGAAATCCCGTCACTTGTGACAACATGGATGAAACTTGATGAAATTTTGCTAAGCAAAATAAGTCAGACAGAAAAAGACAAATACTATCTCATCTCACTTATATATGGAATCTCAAAAAGACAAGTTCATGGAAATAAAGGTGGAGTGGGGTTGCAGGGGCCGGGGGAGGGAAAGAAGGAGAGGTGTTGGTTAAAGGGTACAAACTTTCAGTTACAAGAGGAATAAGTTCTAGGTGAACAACGTGGTGAATATATTTAGTAATACTGTATCGTATACTTGAAATTTACTCAGAGAATAGATCTTGAATATTCTCACCACAGCAAAGGTAACTATGTGAGGTGATGGATGTGTTACTAAATTGATTGTGGTAATCACTTCACAAGATATATTATATATAATATATATTTTATATATTATCTATAATATATTATAGATAATATATATTTAATATATTATAGATAATATATATTTTATATATTATATATAATATATTATAGATAATATATATTTTATATATTATCTATATTATAGATAATATATATTTTATATATTATCTATAATATATTATATATAATATATATTTTATATTATCTATAATATATTATATATAATATATTTTTTATATATTATATATAATATATTATATATATATCTTGTGAAGTGATTACCACAATCAATTTAGTTATATATATATAATTATATATAATATATAAAATACATATTATATATAATATATTATATATAATATGTATTTTATATAATATATTATATATTATATATATTTTATATATTATATATAATATATTATATATAATATATTTTATATATTATATATAATCAAGGTATCACATTGTACACCTTAAATATATACAATTTTATTTGTCAGTTACGTGTTACTAAATACAGGGGGAAAACAGAAATTCTCTAGATTACATTTTTACATTCAAAATGTTAAAATTTCTGGAATGCTTTTTTGTAAATAGTGAAATGTAGGACTATATATACTGTATATTTATCAATATATTCTATATAAACATTAAATATTTTTATATCTATACACACGGATATATATATATTTAACATGGATATACATATACATGTACATCTATGTATGTATAGATAGATGTATCATTGTCCCAGCACCGTGTATTGAGTGGTTCATTTTTCTTTACTAATTTTTAATTTCTTTTCTGTTATCTATCAAATTTTTATATTTACTTGAGTCTGTTTCAGCGCTTTCTCCTTGTTCCGCTAATCTATTTGTCTGTTCCTTTATAATGCCACGTTGTTTCAGTGATGCCAACTCTATAACAAATCTTATTACTGGTTACATCCTCTTTACATTGTTTACACTTTCTTTTAAAAATTGTCCTGTCTGTCCTTCCTGTCACTCAGCATGAATTTAGGATCAGATTGCTAAGCTTCATTACAAAAAAGTGTTAACATTCTAAGGGAGATTGTTCTGATTTTATAGTTTAATATAAGAAAATTTGATGTGCTTATGATAATGTCTTCTCATCCATGAACATAGTACATATTTGTATTCATGTTGGTGTTTTTGTAGTCTGTAATATTTTCATAAGTACATTAAATAGCTTCATTATATTTCTTGCTAGCTTTTACAGCTGCTATGAATGACTCTTTAAAAAATAACATTTTTAATGGTTCATTGTTGGATTCTAGAAGAGTTACTGATTTTATGTGCTGATCTTGATTTTAGGATTCTTGATGAACTTTATTTTTCTATGTATTTATAATATATATGTATATATTAAATACACACACACATACACACACACACATATATATACACACACATATACATGTGTGCAAACAAGTCTATATTTGTTTTCTAGTAGTCTTTATCTGGTTTTGGTAATGAGGTTATAGTAGCCCCATAACATGATTTGGATAGTTTTCCTTTTTCTGTCCTCTGAAATTGTGTTTTAAAAAATATTTTTAGTATGATGTGGTAGTATGTTTAGAATCTAGGAAATATTTGCCTATAAAGTTATTGGGCTTGCTGTCTATCTAAGAAATAGATTTTCGGCTGGCAACATATATAATTTATGTAATCGTTCTTTGTTCATTCAAATTTCTCATTTTTTTGTCACAATATTAGATAATTTATATTTTTTACCAAAAATTGTCTACATCAATTATATTTTCTAACTTTCTGGCAAAAAGTGATTCATGTTTTTTCTTATGGTTAAAAAATATCTCTTCTGAATCTGTCATGCTGTCTTTCCTTCATTCTCAGTATTTTTTTCAAATCGTTTTTATTTATTTTTAATTTATATACAGTTGAATTTATCCTTTTCGGTCTATAGTTCTACTAGTTTTGACAAATGTAACCACCAGCACACCAAGTCTGTTTCAGTGTTTTCCCCCAAGTTCCCTCATATTGCCTTCTCGTTGTCAACTACCTTTACTACCCCCAACCTCTGGCAAGCATCTTTATAATTTTGCCTTTTCCAAAATGACATACAAATAGGATTATATAGCTAGACTCAAAAGCTACATACCATACTACCTACTGCTATACCAGTGTAACGCATTTGACATTCATCCATGTTGCATTTTGAATATTTTGTTCTTTTTCTATTGTTGGATAGTATCCACCGTATGTGTAGACCACAATTTGTTTATCCATTCACCAGTTGAAGATATTCACCTTGTTTGTAGTTTTTTGATTATTACGAATAGAGTTGCTATATAAACATTTATGTACAGGATTTGATGTGAACATAAGTTTTCATTTGTATTAGTTAAATACCTAAGCTTAGGATTGCTGGATTATATGGTAAATGCATGTTTACCTTTATGAGAAACTGCTACACTGTTTTCCATAATGTCTCTACCTTTTGCAGTCCCATCAGCGACTGCTGGAAAGTTTTTGTGGCTCTGCATTCTAGGCAGCAGTTAAAATGATCAGGTTTTACTTATTTTTTTCAGTTGTTTTAATAGGCAGAGGTTAGTCTTTTTAGCAGGTCACTGTGGTTTTAATTTGTGTTTCCTCTAATGATTAATGGTGTGGAAAACCTTTAAGTGTTTATTTGCTCTGTGTGTATCATCTTTGTCAAAGTGCCTTTTGAAATATTTTGCCCACTTTGTATTGGGTTGTTTGTTTTCCTGTTGTTGAGTTTTTAGATTTTAAGATATAGTCTGAATAGAAGTTTTTCTTGTCAGATAAATGATTTGCAAATATTTTCTCCCAGTCTGTGGCTTCTCATTTCATTTTATTAGTAGTGTCTTTCACAGAGCAGTTTTTGATTTGGATCAAATTCATTTTTTTCTAATGTTGATCATATTTTTGTGATGTATCTAAGACTTTTTTCTAACCCAAAGTCACAAAGATTTCCTTTTTTTCTAGAAGTGTTGTAATTTAACATTTATTCCTATACTACGTTTTAATATTTTCATAAGGTGTGAGGTGTGGATGGGTCAGTAGAGTTTGTTTTTGTCTGGCTAATTGTTTAATCACCATTTGTTGAAGACATTATGTTTTTCTCAGTTGACTTGCCTTTGCACTTTTGTCAAAAATCAGTTGACCGCCTTTGTCTATGTCTATTTCTGGAGTTTCTTTATTTTCCATAGATCTATATGTCTATCTTGCCACGAGTATCACACTCTCTTGGTTACTGTAGCTTTATGATAAGCATTAAAATCAGGTAGTGGGAGTCCTCCAACTTTACTTTTATTTTTCAAAATTTTTTTGGTTACTCTATTTCCTTTGCCTTTACCAATAAATTTTAGACACACCCTGTCAGTATCTGCAACAATTTCTGCTAAGATTTTGATTGAGATTGCATTGAATTTGTAGACCATTTTAGGGAGAATTGAGAGCAATACTGAATTTCCAACCTCTGGACATACATTTGTCACTCCATTTATTTAGAAAAGAAAAGAATGTTTTCTTTTATAAGTGGTTCATAGTTTTCAGCCTACAGGTCTTGCATATATTTTGTTAGATTTATACCTATGTGTTTCCTGTTTCAGTAAATGGTAAAACATATTTTAAATGTTTTTCATTGCTAGTATATAGAAATACAATTGATTTTTTGTTTATTGATCTTGTATTTAATGTATTTAATTTAACATCATGTTGTCTGAAAATAAAGGGATATTTATTTCTTCTTTTGCAATCTGTATGCTTTTTATTTCCCTTTCTTGCCTTGTCAAACTAGCTGGGACTTCCAGTATGATGCTGCATAAGAGAGATGAAGGTAGATATCTTTGCCTTGCTTCTCATTTTAGGGGAGAAGCATTCCATCTTTCACTATTAAATTTGATGTTAGCTGTAGGTTTCTTTTGTGGATGGCCCTAATCAGGTTTAGAAAGTTCTCTTAAATTCCTAGGTTGCTGAGTATTAAAAAAAAATCATGGTGGTAAACTTTCGTTAAGTGCTTTTTCTGCATCTATTAAGATAATCGCATGGTTTTTCTTCTTTAGTCTGTTAATACGATCCATTGATTGCAAGGTTAAACTAACCTTGCATCCTCAGAGTAAACCTCATGTGATCGTGGTGTATTATCTTTATAATATTATTAGAATTTGTTAATATTTTGGTGATAATTTTGCATCTACATTCATGAGAAATATTGATCTGTAGTTTTTAACTTCTAAAAATCCTTGTAATGTCTTCGTTGGATTTTGAAATCAAGGTAATATATCTCTTACAAAATGAGTTGGGAAATATTCATTCCTTTTCTATATTCTGAAATAAATTGAATAGAGTTGTTACTGTTTCTTCCTTAAGTATTTGTATAGCAGATATGTGGGTCTTTAGAAAATCCAAATAGATAATCTCTGTCTTTTACTTGATGTTTAAGTCATTTACGTTTAACACAATAATTGATATGTTTGGATTTAGGTCTACGTTTTATTGTTGTTTGTTGTCCTCTCTACTTTTGTTTTTCTTTTCTTTTCTGCCTTCTTTTTTTTCCTTAAATTTCTTTTAAATTAATCTATTGGCACTTTTCTTAGTGGTTGCTCTGGAATTGTTAACTTTTCAAAACCCCCAGGTAGTTGCTTTTTGTATTTTGTCTAGAATTTTTAGTTGTAATGGGTGGGAGAGATATGTTGTACTAGGCGTAGTCAATGTTGGCTGCTTACATATTGCCTTTTGAAAAATGCGGTTTTGCTGTTCTTCATCTGTTTTTCTAGAGATCTATCTACTTTGTTCTTTTAAAATGAGTGATTTTTGGTTGTAGTGAACATTTCCTTTGGTAGTGGTACTTGTTTTCCTCCTCTGTAAAATTCTGTAGTAGCCTCCCTGGATGCCCTTACTAAACGCCTGTGCATTCTATTTACCAGCTCAGTATGCTCATCTCCCAAAGCTTCCGTGTATTTTGCTCTTAAAGATTTGCACTTGCAATCTTCAAAGGACTGCTGTTGGGCACTGGAGCCACCTGCTGGTATGGAGAGCTAAAGGTGCCTGAGGCTTACATGCTTCCCACCTCAGACATCCTGCAGCCAGTAACTGGCTAGATACAGTATATCTCAACTCTTTTGCCATAAGACAGAACAAATCTTCTCTCTATTTACTGTGTTTTCCCACTTCCTTACTTGTTTCTTCTGGGAATACTTCCTTAATAAACTACTTACATTCTAGTCCTTAACTACAATCATTTTCTTCCTTTTCCTTTTTTGAGTTTAATCTTCTTGAGTTGTATAACATTTATTTTCACTCTTTTTATGTAAATGAATTTATCAAGAACTGTATTGAATTTATTCCACAACTTATGTTTTGTAGAACCCTGTTTTCCTTTAGCCCCTGATATTTTAATGTTTCGGTAATTTGCACTTTTAACACACGAGTAATTTAGGAGTGTAATTTAAAAATATTCTATATTTTTGTCTTTTAATTGTCAATTTCTGAGTTAATTGCATTGGGGTCTGAGAATAATATTTGTTGATATTTGATTTTCTGAAATTTGTTGAGACTTTTGTTGCAAGATTTGTTATTTGTAAATATTCCTTATTTTCTTGAAAATAATGCACACTTTGTATTTGTTGACTGATTCTTTGTATATCTATTAGACCAAGCTTGCTATGATGTTGTACAAGTTTTCTATATTATAAGTAATTTTTGTCTTTGGAGCCGTTTCCAATACAGTGAGCCAGAATCTCCCACTCTGATTATAGATTTATCAGTTTCTTCTTAAAATTCTGTCAGTTTTGCTTTACACATTTTTGAGGCTATGTTGCTGTGAGGTACATAAAATTCATGACTGTTATATCTCCTTGGTGAGTCCTTTCCTTTTATAATTACATGGAGTTCTTTATCTCCATAAATGCTTTTTGCCTTAAGTTAGATTTTATCTGCTACTAATATTGCTATCCTGCTTTGTTGTTGTTGTGCCAGCGATATTCTTTCCATTCCTCTATTTTTGACCTTCCTGGGTCATTTATTTTCGTGTGTCTCTTATAAGCAAAATATCACTAGATTAAGAAAAATCCAATTTGTTAGACTCTGTCTTTTAATTTATAACTTAAACCTGTTTATATTTATTACAAGTGCTGACATGATCTATTTGAACTTATTTTTACTGCTTATTTTATCTTTTCTTTTTTTGTTTGTTTTCAACAGGGTCTGATATATGTTTTGTTTACCATTTTATTTTCTTCTCTTCAACTCTTTTCCTCATTTACATTTAATTACTAAAGCTTTCATCACTTTCCTCTCCTGATTTAGAAATTACAGATTTTACTTCTATTTTTTCATGATTATCCATCCTTATTTTTCCTAACTATATTTTTTGAAGTTTAAGTTGCATTATGAAAAACCAAACCAAACAGAAAAACCAAACCAAACAAAAAAACCATCAGTATTCTTACTACCAGAAATTAATCACTATAATTAATATCTTGGCATAATTGCCTTAAGGAAATCATTCTATTGCTTTTATAAAAATGAATCATGCATATCATAAAGACGTTAAATGAGGCAAAAATGTACAGTGAAGAAAATCTTTTAAAAAACCCTAAATCTCATTAACTTAGGCAAACATAATTCCAGACACCTATGTATGCTGATAGAAAGTAACATGGATACCTGGACAAATACTTATCTTTATAAAAAATGACCATCTCTAGATGTTATTTCAAAATATAAAGTATTATATTTAATTTTACTTAATAGAAGAAAATGTAACTGAAGTGAAACTGAGGGAACTGTGAACTTCAAATACATTTTTTTATGTAAAAATTATTTTCCAGAAAATCCCTTAAAAACAAAAAAAAGAGATTGTGAAACACATCAGGAGTTTATAGTCATTTTTTTAAAAAAAAAATTCATTTCAAGTTTTGAGTGTTCTCAAAAGTTTCAAATTTAGTCTATTGGCTCCTTTCTTTGAAAGATGAGATGTTGATTTACTCACCTCCCCATCATTTTACCATCCTATCTCCCAAGAGTTAGCTTTTTTACTTTTACCTTGTCCAGCTTAATTAATTTCACACTTTGTTCTGTCATCATAATTCCCTGAGTTACTTAATGTTTATCTATATTTAAGTGAACTCTCTGCTCATTCCTCCTTCTTCTACCCCAATGTCTCAATTCCTATGTTTATTTTTACTTATTTCTAATCTGTTAATTGCTTGGATTTAATTGTGAATAGTTCATTTTATTTTCTTGAAAAAGGCTTCTGTGTTCTACATTTCCTGAAGTATTTAACATTTCAGAATGGATGCTTCTTGCCTTTATACATGAATAACTTTGGCTGGGTGTAATATTCTTTGCTGCCTTTTCTTTCCCTCCAAACACAAACATTAATACCTTTTTGTCGGGCTCTGAGTGTTGCTGTAGAGAAGTCAGTGTCTTGCCTGATTTTCCCATTGTGTGTGATTTTTCTCTTTCTGCTTAGATATGT
This sequence comes from Pan troglodytes, assembly GCF_028858775.2. Classification (NCBI taxonomy): domain Eukaryota; kingdom Metazoa; phylum Chordata; class Mammalia; order Primates; family Hominidae; genus Pan; species Pan troglodytes. The sequence goes on along the minus strand of NC_072418.2, from coordinate 32,563,803 downwards.
AAAAATTTCTCTCTTATCTTTGAAGTTTAATAACTTAATTGGATGGGCTGTGTCTTTGTGTTGGAATTTCTGTATCAAATGTTCCTAAAACACATTGTGCTATTTTGTTTATTTTGTTTTGTTTTTAGCATGTTCATTTATTTTTTTCAATACAGGGAAAATTTCTTGTATTATATCTTTGAATACATATTTTGTTGGATTTTTTTCTTTAGGAACACCAGTTATTCTTAAGATAAACTGTCTGTCTTTTCTTTTACAGTCAGTGGTTCTCAAATGATTTTAATTTCTTTTTTATATGCACTCATTTTTATTATGTCAGTTACATATTATATCATTTTCTCTATGTCAGTAATTAGATTATCAGTCATGCCTATTCTGTTTCTCTGTAGTAATGCTATTCAGGATTTAATTTTGTTTCCCAAGTTTCTAATCTCTTTTTCCATATTGTTCTGTAGCTTTATCATCTCATCTTTGAATTTTAATTTTATTGAATTCATGTTTCTATTAAATTTTTCCCTAATTTTAATCAATTGTGGGTAATTTTCTTCTGTTCCCTGAGTAATGTTTTTGTATAGGTTGGACTCCTTGACTGCTGCGTTCCTATCTCTCGTCTTTGTCTTTTGTGCTCACATGGCTTCCACGCTGAGACATTTCATCTAGTTCATGAGTGCCAACTCTGTCTAGGCATCCTCTTTGCTTCGAATATTGTACCTGAGACCTCCTGGTCTTCCCTCTTAGCTACAGTGTAAAGGCTGCATAGTTTCTTTCTATTCACTGTTTGAGATGGTGGAAAAGGCAGAGTAAGAGTGCCCCTGGGTGGTATGCAGGCTTTGTCAGACGATACCATTTATGTGGAGGATGCCCTAGGCTTTGGAACATTTCCCCATTTAGTAGGTGTCCTTGGGCCTTCATTCTGATACATGGGAGGCTCAGCCCTGTTGTTCACTCTCCCAGTCCCCTACATCTCCTTGAAAACATTTTCCACTCAATTAGGGTGAGAAAACAAACAAACAAAAAATAATGATGTAGTATTAGTTTGTTCTCATGCTGTTATAAAGACATATGCGAGACTGGGTAATTTATAAAGAAAAAAGGTTTAATTGGCACAAAGTTCTGCAGGCTGTACAGGCTTCTGTTTCTGAGGAGGCCTCAGGAAACTTCCAATCATGGAGAAAGGCAAAGGGGAAGCAGGGACTTATTCACATGGCTGGCAGAAGACAGAGAGAAAACAAAGGGGGAAGTGCTGCACAGTTTCAAACAACCAGCTCTCCTGAGAACTCACTCACTATCATGAGAAAAGCAAGGGGGAAATCTGCTTCCATGATCCAGTCACCTCCCTCCAGGTCCCTCCTCCAACACTGGGGATTACAATTTGACATGAGATTTGAGTGGGGACACAGAGCCAAAGCATATAAAATGCCTTCTTAGCTCAGGTCTACAGAAAAAGCATCTGAAATGAGGTTTGTGTGTTACGGTTTGAATGTGTCTCCTAGAGTTCATATGTTAAAAACTTAATCCCCAGTGTAACAGTATGGAGAGGTGGGATGGTACGAAATGATTAGGTCATGAGGGCTCTGCCTTCATGAATAGACTAACGTTGTTATCAGAGGAGTGAGTACCTTATTGAGAAAGAATTTTTATAAAAACAAATTCAGCTCCTTCTTGCACTCTCTCTCACCAATATGATGCCCTGTACCATGTTATGGCCCAACACAAAGGCCCTCACCAGATGTCAGTGTTGTGCCATTGGACTTCACAGTCACTAAAATCATGAGAAATAAGTTTCAGTTGTTTATAAGCTACCCAGTTTATGGTATTCTGTTATAGCAGCATGAAATGGATTAAGATAATGTGCAAGTAGTTTATTATGGTAATGCTCCTAGGGAGTGTGCTAGGGAGGTGGGGCAGGGAAGGGAGGAAGCCAGCAAGATGTGATCTCAGGCAGAGTCCCACAGAGGGTGGCCTCAGCCTGATTCCACAGGGAGTTCTGCAGTGGAAGTATGCTTCAGCGTTGTGCAGATTCAGGTCTAGGAGATAGAGGATGGGTGCCCAAACATGGTAAAAAGGAGTTTGGGTAAAGGACTGCATGATCCAACATTTCAAATCCTTCTACATCACTCCATTCTGTTATGAATTTGGTAAGGGAGTGATGGCTTCAAATTTCTGGGAAAAAAATACTTAAAAGAAGAGAACAAGTCAGACAAACCATGATCTTCACTACAACAGTTGGTTTTGAGGCTGTACTGGATACTCAGCAACTCCCTCCTCAGCCACCCATTGTAGATTCTCTTCTCCTGGTCTCAGTGGCTTGCCTAGACTTGACCTTTATCTCCTGTGGTGTCTGAACGTATTCTTTCAGGCTATATTGGTATAATTGCCATCCATAATCACTGTATGTGGGCACCAACAGATGTCTCAGTGGATTCCTATGTCCCAAATTTACTTTTTCCTCTTCCCACTCTGTATCATGAACCCTATCTCCTCCTGACAATCCTGCCAGTATGGGAAATCCTTTCTTTTCCTGCTGACCTACTGGTATGGGAGCCCCAAATGACCAGGTGACAGCTGTACTTTCACATTTAGTGGGACTTTTACAATGTCTCTGGGTGGAAACTTCATCTTTAGGGAAACAAGACCTCTAAAGTTGGGAGGGGGTAGATGGAAGGTCACTGGGAGTGAGGTACAGCAGGGTATGCCCACTGTCACCCCTTGGTTCCTGAATCCACACTTCTTCTCTATTGAAGACACATGATGGCCTTTGAGTCAAGATATATTCTGCATCTCAGGGACTGTATCCTAGATTTTTTGGGGTTATCTCCAAGTGAACACCTCAGGCTGGCAGCTTCTAGGTGATAGGATGTGTTTTCCTTTGTCATAAAGTGGGTCTTTTGGTGCAAGTTGATGCTATGTGCAATCCAACGACCAATCATGTACTTGCCCCTTGGATAGTGGTCCTGGCTGAGACATTATGAGCAAAAAAGGCAAAGCGATTCTGGAAATATGTTTTAGTTCCTTTCAGGATGAATCACTTTTTCCAGGGTAGAAGAAGTTGCATATAATTAACTTGACACAACATTAACTTGTCTTGGTAGTTTCCTGGAGGGTGACACTGTATGGAAGGTTTCTGCTGACTGGCTGAGCATTTATTTACTGGGCAGATTTGGGGTGGCTGACAGTGCTGCTGGACACCTCTGAGTAAGAGCTCCCATGCACCTGGTTGTCTAATGCCTCCCTTGAAGTGGCTGCTTGTGGTGGGCATTGATGTGTGATCCCAAAATCCACACACTTGACTTGCATAGTTCTAGCCACATGACGCTTGCCAAAATCTCCTTGTTCTCAATCTTTCTTTCTTTTCTTTTCTTTCTTTTTTTTTTTTTTGAGATGGAGTCTCGCTCTGTTGCCCAGGCTGGAGTGCAGTGGCGCGACCTCGGCTCACTGCAAGCTCCACCTCCCGGGTTCACGCCATTCTCCTGCCTCAGCCTCCCGAGTAGCTGGGACTATAGGCACCCGCTACCACACCTGGCTAATTTTTTGTATTTTTAGTAGAGATGGGGTTTCACCATGTTGGCCAGGATGGTCTCGATCTCTTGACCTCATGATCCACCTGCTTTGGTCTCCCAAAGTGCTGGGATTACAGGTGTGAGCCACCGTGCCCAGCCTGTTCTCAATCTTTCAATCTTGCTCTTTTGAGAGTCTGTCTAGTCAGTCAGACAACAGATAATTCACACTGCTTGGGAATATATGTATTTCGGGCAATTTCTCTCTCCATGCAATTGAGAGATGGAGAGTGGATGACTGCCTGGACTCTCAGGGCCACCCCTGAGTGCAGCTGCAGTGCAGTAGAAGTTCACTTTCATCTTGCATTGCCATGCTGGGCAGACTCATCCTGGTTTTTGCCTCCGTTGTCAGCTGGTTGTAGAGATCACCCCCTCCCACCCCTAAAGAGGCCATAGGGTGAGCTGAGGGAGATGCATTGGCATGACATAGGTGGGTGACATGACGGTCTGGGCCAGCAGTTTGTATTGCTTGCTTGTGTTTTTGAACCTGCTTGTGCTTGCTCCTGGATGTATAACTCCCACACATGAATTACTGCTTAATCCACCCAATACATGACTTATTGGTTCAAAGAGCACCCAGCTTGGTACAGGAGCTCTGGTTGCAGTCACTTGATGTTCCATGGTCAGGGGCTCAGGTTTTATGTGGCTTTTATATTTTGGGAGCAGATTTTTGCATAAGGTATATTTGACTGCAGCAGACAACATGGCTTTCTCCAAAGCCACAGGAATCTGTACTATAACTCTCCTGTTGGGGCTTTCCAGAGACCTGACCCTGCACCTTTATCTACCACAGATATTTCTAGTACCATAGGATCTGCTGAATCGTATGACCCAAGTGTCAGCTCTGCTTGCACTATATTCTGGACCTGCTGCAGAGCCTTCTCTTAATCTGGACCCTACTCAAAATCAATTGTTAAATGAGTCAGAGCAGTATTCCAAGTGCAGTGTATGCTCCTTTTGAACCTGAAAAGGCTTATAAGCACTGATCTCTTTCTTAGGATTAGAGATGTAATGTGCAAAAATATATTCAGGGCCACTGGGCTGGTGCAACAGGCCTGAAATCTTTGCAGAGTTTGTCTTCCAACCTCTGCAAGACTATTGTGGAGAAATGTGATTTTCTGTGAAATGTTCAGATGTTCAAGGTCACCTTGGGCTGTACTGTGACAGATAGAAGGAGAGCTGGCATAGCCACAGGAGAAGACTATGGATGTATATTCTCACCCATCCTGTGTGAGTGAAACTGCCTCTTATGCTCCTTGATGAAGATTCAAACAAGTCCAGTAGATCAATAGCTGCATTACTACATAGCAGAAGCTGTGTTGATCTGTTCTAGGTAAACACACCATATCTGGCAAAGTAGCTGTGACTGGGGTTACACTTGGTTAAGTCTGAGTGGTCCATCCTCATCCACCATGATTCATGTGGATTTTGCAAGTTCCAGACTTATGAGTTAAGTGGGAGGACATAAGGGAATTCCATGCCAATCTGTCCTTTAAGTCTTTGAGAATAACACTCATTTCTACCTCTACTCCCAGATGTGGTATTAGTTTTTTTTTTTTGTTTTTTTGGATGAAGTCTTGCTCTTGTCACCCAGGCTGGAGTGCAATGGTATGATCTCAGCTCACTGCAACTTCCGCCTCCCAAGTTCAAGCAATTCTCCTGCCTCAGCCTCCTGAGTAGCTGGGATTATAGGCTCCTGCTACCACACCCTGCTAATTTTTGTACTTTTAGTAGAGACGGGGTTTCGCCATGTTGGCCATGCTGGTCTCGAACTCCTGACCTCAGGTCATTCGCCCGCCTCGGCCTCCCAAAGTGTTGGGATTACAGGCGTGAGCCCCCGCGCCTGGCCCGTGGTATTAGTTTTGATTGCTTGGGTCAGGGGGCAATTTCAGGGGCTGGCGTTCGGCCTTTCCTACTATGTTAGCTGCTAGGTATGTCCATCCTGGTGATGTGTTCCGGAATGGAGGAATGCCCACTTGGTGGGTCTGTGTACCTGCGGGACCCACTGAGAGAAAGACTGGACTGCATTCACTGCTTGCACTCACATACCTTCACCTTAATGCGGGGTGGAGGGCATTTGTGTTTTGAGCCTTCAGGTATGAATGTTAGCTCTGATGCTGTATCCAACAGCACACTGAAGATATAAACTTCTTCCCTTTTCCAAGGCACAATTACTTGTAACAGGGGTAACTGCTGTTGTTTATACCTCCTGTGGCATCGCAGTGTCTTTTCTCAAGAGAGCCTCTCCTTCAATTGATGGGTCCTGTGTCTGAGAACTGACTGACATGTAACTTACTGCCCACTGGTACGTTTAATCTCCTTTCTTTGCTCATTTTTATCCATTCTTGATCAATACCTTTGTCAGCCACATATATATCTTGCCACTAAGTACACCATGGTCATCACACATCCCTGTAGGTAACATTCCCCTGGTTGCCATCCTGACCTCAGTGCCTACCTTGCCTCTAATGATTAAGTGCTGCTATATGGCCTCCACAGTTCCAGAACCCTTTTGTCCTTGGTGATTCTAGGAAGCTCCACTCCATGACAAGACTTCCTATTATCAGCATAGCTTAGAGCAGATAGATACTACTGAGCTTAAGATGCCTCCTCAGTCTCCCCTCTTTCCATCTTTCTTCCTTCCCCAGTTCCTTCCCACCTACTCAGTGAGGGAAGTTTCCTCTGAATTCTCTCAGGAAACATGTGATGAGAACTCAGATCTTATGTAACAGATCCATGGTAACATGGCCACTTCTCTGGGATCACAAGAACTGAACCCCTTACCTGACACTCCAGCAAGGCTTTCTTCACATCCCCTCCACATTTTATTTATGGTAAGGTATTTTTCTTCAAGAGACTAAGAACCATTCAGAAATTGCTAGGACTGACTCCCAGGACCTTGACCAAGTGTTGAACTTCTCATCCAGCCTCAAATTCTGTGCCCTTTTTCATACCCACTCTTGGTTCAGTGGCCTTAAGACCCACTTCCAGGCAAGCTCTCTTGATTCCTATGGGTTCATATCAGCCAGGTATTTAAAAAATTTTTTTAAATTTAAAATTTTTAATGTCCATAGGTTATTGGGAAACAGGTGGTGTTTGATTACGTTAGTTAAGCTGTTTAGTGGTGATTTGTGAGATTTTGGTGCACTCATCACCCGAGCAGTATACACTGCACCCAATTTGTAGTCTTTTATCTCTCACCTCTTCCCACCCTTTCCTCTTGAGTCCCCAAAGTCCATTGTGTCATTCTTAATGCCTTGGCATCCTCATAGTTTAGCTTCCACTTATGAGTGAGAACATACGATGTTTGGTTTTCCATTCCTGAGGTACTTCACTTAGAATAATAGTCTCCAATCTCATTCAGGTTGCTGCGAATGCCATTAATTCATTCCTTCTTATGGCTGAGTAGTATTCCATTGTATAGCTATACCACAGTTTCTTTATCCACTCTTTGATTGATGGGCATTTGGGCTGGTCCCACAGTTTTGCAATTGCAAATTGTGCTGCTATAAACATGCATGTGCAAGTTATCTTTTTCACATAATGACTTCTTTTCCTCTGGGTAGATTCCCAGTAGTGGAATTGCTGGATAAAATGGTGGTTCTACTTTAGTCCTTTAAGGAATCTCCATACTGTTTTCCATAGTGGTTGTACTAGTTTACATTCCCACCATAGTGGTTGTACTAGTTTATATTAGTGTAGAAGTGTTCCCTGTTCACCATGTCCATGCCAACATCTATTTTTTGATGTATTGATTACTGGCCAGACATTTTTGTTAATCACCCTTCTTTTACTTTAGGAGGGCCAGTATTTCCTAGTTAGACCTTACTGAGACTCCACCCTGGTTATTGTTCTTGTGGCCAGTGGGGGTGAGGGTAGAGTGTGGTGAAGGAAGATCTTGAGGAGGAAAGACAGTCTTACAAGAGATTGTCACCACTGAGGCCTCTGAGTAGATTTCAAGCAAGGGCATTTGCTGTCTCCTGCAAAGGAATAGCCCACCACTTCTGCAGGTGGAGAGAGTTCCAGGGAATCTGGAGGTTTAGTGTTTTCAACTCTCCACCCAGATGTTTCTACCCCATTTCAGGGTCCCAATTCTGTCCTGTCAAGACCTTAATTTTGGCATATGGGACCCCACTTCTCTCTGAAGCGTTGCTCTCTTTCACTCAGATTCTAGGTTCCATCTTCAGGATGGTCTGCTATCTGACCATGGGAAGGATGATTTATTTAAGCATTGTCATGGAGGCCTTTTGCCTATCATCCATGCCTTAAATTGGTAATTGACTGACTTGAGTCTGTAATTTTAATCTTCAATGTATCAATAACATTTAGCAGCACCCAATGAATTCCACAGATATCAGACTTTCTACTTCTTTCATATTGCTCAGATCCTAGATGTGGCAATCATCTAGTGCATCCCCTTTCACCCGCTCACAGTCCGTCATACTTTTTCCCAGCTACCTTTCCCATGTTCAGGGGACAGCTTCAGCCGGTGGGCTCACACAGTGGCTTTCAGTTATGCCCTTGCCTCCCAGAGGTTACTCGTAGTCCCACCACTCCTCACAATAGGAACTTCAGGGATTCAGCCACTGGAGTTCTGCCACTTTTTGTTTTCAAATCATATCTTATTCTTGCAGTGTTTGTTTTTGAAGTTGGCTATGTATTTTACAACTTCTTGAATTACATTTTGCTTTTCATACTGGCATGAGTTTGAAGCAGGGATGCCTCCAAACAGAAACATATAACCCAATCCTGAGTGGGTCAGTCTTTTTCTATATCTACATTTAAAAGTAGCCAATGCTTCTAAGGTACCTAAATCTCAATTGTGCATTTTGGTATGTGGCTTTGTCATTATTATTGAGTGGTTGTTTATTATAATTTTTTGAGAGCCTATATGCCAGTCACTGTGCTAAGCACTTTACAAGGATCATTTCACTTAATCTTTACTATATATAATCTTCACTTTATTTTATAGATGAAAAAACAGAGGCTTAGAAGGTAAGCTAGAAAATTACAGTGAATGAAAGAGCAAGATTAGACCTCAGATTTTGTGACTCCATATCTGATGTTCTTTATTCCACTTAGCTGTCTCTCCATTCACTCACATACTCACTCACTCACTCATTCACTTACTCATTCACTTACTCATTCACTTGAATATTGGGCGTCCATTCTCAATCAAGTCAGTTACATCAGTTCTCAGTCTCTATCTATGCCCGCTTGTTTTCAAGTGTGTTGGTGCTGATTTGCTGCCTCGATAGTGGAGTCCTTGAATTTATGAGAATGCCTGGGTGGAGCCCGCATCCTTGTAATTGGCAGAGGGGTCAGGAGATGTGTTTTGCCCCATGGACAGTTGTGCAAGTTAATGTAATGTTCTCTCTCAAGCCTGCAGCATGCTTTGGTGGAATTCAGTGCAGTGTTTGCATGGAATCATAACAAGGTCTGTATTTGATTTTCAGCCAATATTGACTGAAGTCCCACAGAGCGCTCTCAGACCTGAATTAGGGGGGCCTATGTAACTAATATACATAATTTTTCAAACAAGACTCATGAAGGTTTACCTGGAACTGCTGCTGATGGAATGCCTGGCACAGTGGTGGGACTTCTCACCCACAGGAGAGGAGACCATTTTCTGCAAAGCAAAACACTTGCCAAGCACCCTGACTCACTGCCTGGGGGTGCTGGGGCAGGCTGGAAGCACCCCCATTTTACAGAATAAACCCAGGTCTGCAGTAATGGGAGCTTTCCTCAAAGTCATAGAGCTGGGCCCTGCAGGCTAAGTCCTTGCCTCCACACCTCTGATCTCTTGGCGGCTCTCCTGACGGTCCCATGTAGACGGATTGATTATGGTAGACTCTCAACTGGGGGACCCAGCCTGTGTTCATGGAGGGAAGGCAGTGCTGGGCCTTATTTTAGGGTTGGCCAGAGTAATGCTTGTGCCACAACTAGAAATCCAAAACCTGCAGTCCTGTGCTGAGAAAGAGATTGGGAGGAAGGCTGTTGGGGTCCAGTGTGTGGCCTGGATGGCCTTGGAGGAGAACTGGAAACACAATTTCGTCTTTGGTTTTTAGAGATAGAGTCTTGCTCTGTTGCCCAGGCTAGAGTGCAGTGGGGCAATCATAGCTCAATGCAGCCTCCAATTCCCGGGCTCAAGTGAGCCCTCACACCTCAGCCTCCCCAGTAGCTGGAACTACAGGCATGTGCCACTGAGCCTGGTCAATTTTAAATAATTTTTTGTAGAGATGGGGTCTCGCTGTGTTGCTCAGGCTGGTCTTGGGCTCCCGGTCTCAAGTGATCCTCCTGCCTTGGCCTCGTGAAGTGCTGGGATTATAGGCATGAGCCACTGCACCTGGCACCATGTTTGGCTTTTAAATAGAGTGTGGGGCTAAGGCAAATATTGAAGTTAACAGAAGTGTGTTCTTTATAATCAAGTGAAGAGAGAAAAGAAGATTCTTCAGTTGAATGGAGACTTTCCCTTTAGGCAGGTAGAGAGATGACACTTTTGTTCATGTCAAGATACTGAAACCTCAAGATGTCAGGAAAGCCATGGGGACACGGAGATCCCAGATCCGCTCAAGATCTGGGTCGGGGCCTCTTTGAGCTTGTGTAAAGATGGCTTTGCTGAGGGATGTTCTGGCCCAGCCCCACACGGCAGGCTTGACTGAGCCCCTGACCTGAGCTCCAGGGCCTCTGGACAAGGGGGCACATGGCAGAGGGTGGCACAGGCAGGACAGTGGGCCAAATAAATTGTAAAAGTAGACAGACCTGGGTGTAAACTGCCTTCTGCTACTTACTAGTTCTGCAACTTTGAGCAAATTCCTTAACCTTTCTGAGACTCAATTTCCTCCACTGTAAAATAGAGGAAGTGGTAGCAACAGTCTCACAGTGTAAATGGAAGGATTAACTAGAATAATAAAGGCAAAATTCTCAGTCTCATGCCCGACACAGACAAAGTGCACAGTAAAGGCCAGTGGTTGGTGTCATTACTTCCACTGTGCTTACCGTGGGGTTTTCAGATCACAGCGTGATGATCACACTTTGCCTCTTGTTTGCCCAAAAGGGGACATTGTCTCTCTGTGGATCCTGCCATCTTCTTGCTGAGGATATCTGGGGAGAAACTTGCTCTTCACACTGTACCTGGGGGAGTCCCTGTTGCTTTGGCCAATTTTCCTCCCACTGTCATTGGAGCAAAGCTTTCTGAATAAGTACTTACTCCTCAGGTGTGCGGACTGCTGGTATTATTTGTGGATACCATTTTTTCTCATTAGTTGGCAACACGAGATGTTTAAAGGAAGCATGTGCTGGGAAGTGTTGGCAAATCTTTAACAAATGACTCTGTTCATATGCCCTGCAATGCCTTCTGCCTGTGAACGCATATAGTAGTGACTGTATTAGTCCATTTGGCATTGCTGTAAAGGAATCCCTGAGGCTGGGCAATTTATTTTTAAAAAGAGGATTATTTGGCATATGGTTCTGCAGGCACCAGCATCTTCTTCTGGAGAGGCCTCAGGAAGTTTCCAATCTTGGTGGAAAGTGGAGGGGGAGCAGGCACATCATGTGACGAGAGAGGGAGAAGGAGGTGCCAGTCTCCTTTAAACTCCTGAACTAATAGAGCGAGAAGTCTCTCATGACCACGAGGAGGGCACCAAGCCATTCATGAGGGATCTGCCCCAATAATCCAAATGCCTCCTACCAGGCCTCACCTCCAACATTGGAGGTCACATTTATTTTAACATGAGATTTGGAGAGGACAATATCCAAACTATACTAAAGACCAAGGCATTTTATCCAAACTATATCAATAACCAACCGCACAGGAAACAGACACGATATGAGTTAAGGGTTCTTGGGACAAGCAAATTTACATAAGGGTCATATGTGGGTAAACCCGAAAACCACGGGGCTTTGGAAGTTGAGAGGCAGGGTGACCGAAGAAATTGCCAGCAGCTGGTCAGCGCGGCTGTTGTCTCCTGGGGATGGGAACCATGCCTCACGGGCCAGCTTACCTGGGTCTTGACTCTGATATCAAGAGACAATACATCTTAGCATGAATCCCTGGTGCTAAGTCAGATAATGAGCCATCCCTTGATCAAATAGAAGATTCTAGGTCACCTCTGGTTTCCTATACTAAGGCTCCTTCAAGAAGATGACTGGGGTTTTGGTAACGACCATATGTCCAGGATTGGGCTGTAGCACACTTGTGTACTGCAGCCATGGTTTGCTGTGTCAGGGAGCTTCCTTAGCTGCCCAGGTTGGCCAGAACCTTGAAAACTCAGGTCCAATAGCAATCCAGTGTCCACAGGGGAAGCCCACTTCCCAGTGACATCACAATTAGTACAGAAGGCTTGATCCCACGGCTGTCTTCATTTGGCTGTTGCTCTGAAAGAATCCTGCAGTATTCCAGGAAGTGGTCAACACCAGCATTGTCCCTGACAGAACCGTTTGAACCCCAGGACAGGATCTGGCCATATCCCATCTTCGGCCATCTAACATTGGGAGATTCTGAAATGCCAGCCAGGGGACGATGGAACCCAAGAGAACAGAGCATGCCAGCTGGGGAGCATCTGCTATTGTTCCAAGTCTAACACTCAGTCACTGCTTCAGCTGAGGCTGGGAAAGGCAGCCAGAGGGTTAGAAGGGGAGAGGGAGAGAGAGAGAGAGAGAAGGAGAGAGAGAGAGAGAGAGAGAGAGCGCATGTGAGTGAGATTCCAGGAGCCGTGGGAAAAATGCTTCTCAGAAAGCCTGTCTCTGGGTCCTTGTGCACAGTGAGGGACTGGGGCAGGGAGCTTTGCTCGTCTTCCCTCCTGGGCCAAGCCTGGAGGCTTGGTTCCTCCTTCCCAAGGCTACCTGCTCCAGAGACAGGTCCATTCTTTCAAGCCTGAAGCAGGAGGCGCCATCAACAGGGATGGAGCCTCAGACTCAGGGATGCACTAGGCTGTTATTTTTAGGTGTCCACAGTAGAGATTCAGAAAATGTGTTCAGTGAAGCCAGAACAGGCTGTGTAGGGACCAGAAAACAGAGAAACTTCTCATCATGGCTGTGGACTGTTAGTTCATGGGGCTGTTAACAAGAGGAGAAGAGGCATCCCTTGGGCAGGTGAAACACTGCCACTTCACACCCCACTGACCCCTACTATCAACTACAGGAGGGATTCTGTGTTTTGCTAAAGGAATTCTTCAGTTCTGGTCACAAACATTTATTGAAAACAGTAGTGCTCCGTAATGCTTGTTGAGTGGAAACTGAATGAATACATGCGTGAATGCATGAATCCAGGACAGCTGGGCTCTTGTCGTTAGTTAATCCATTCATTCCACACACATCGATTGAATGCTACTGTGACAAGCAAGCGCCCCTGCCAGGAGAGCCCAGTCTCTGTGCTGTGGACAGGGCGGGCTGTGATTCTCTGACATGGCCCCAGGCCCTGGGCAGCCGCCTCTTGGGGTTGGCCAATTAATTAAGGAGCTCTCTGAAATCTAAAGGACATACATGCATTTGCTCTTCTGACACCTCCTTGGGGTGGTAGCTGTTTTATTATATTGGATAAACTCGCTGGCTGAAATGGCTGCCAGCAGGCAGCAGGAGCCACCCGTGAAACAGAACAAGTATATGGGAGGACAGAGCCACTGCCTGGGGAGGGACAGGACAGAAACGGCTGTCTCGGAGCAGGATGGCCTGACAGCTGGGAGCTCTGGAGTGGGAGGAGTGGAGCCATCATCTGCTCTTGGTACTTTAATGATAAGCCATGGGGAGCAGGCTAGAGCAGGAGCCCAGAGGTGAGGTTGCTGGGGCTTGTTGCTCTGTACCATTCAGGCCTCCTAGACATTCACACAGAACTGCAAGATGGATGCAAGGAGCTTGGTTGGAGGCCTCCTGCAAGGAAAAGCTGAACCCTCAGGCCAGGAGCAGTGGCTCACACCTCTAATCCCAGCACTTTGGGAGGCTGAGGCGGGCAGATCATCCGACGTTGGGAGTTTGAGACCAGCCTGGCCAACACTGGTGAAACCCTGTCTCTACTAAGAATACAAAAATTAGCCAGGCATGGTGGCACATGCCTGTAATCAGCTAGTCGGGAGGCTGAGGCAGGAGAATCACGTGAATCTGGGAGGTAGAGGTTGCAGTGAGTCAAGATCACACCACTGTACTCCAGCCTGGGCTACAGAGCAAGACTCCCTCTCAAAAACAAAACAAAACAAAACACAACACAACAAACCAGCCTGGCCAACATGGTGAAACCCTGTCTCCACTAAAAATACAAAAATTAGCCGGCTGTGGTAGCCCATGCCTGTACTCCCAGCTACTTGGGAGGTTGGGGTGGGAGAATTGCCTGAACTCAGGAGGCAGAGGTTGCAGTGAGCCAAAATCCTGCCATTGCACTCCAGCCTGGGTGACAGAGTGAGACCCTGTCTCAAACAAAACAAAACAACAAACAAACAAAACCAGAAACAAACAAAAAAAAACGAGCCCTTATCAAGACAACAGATGGCCATTTAAAACTGAAGGGCACCTGAGACCTTATTCCACTTGTCTGGTAAATAAAATTGCCCACCATTTATTGAGCACCGACTGTATGCACCTCACATGCATTGTCCCGTTTACTTCCTCCAGTGACCCTGCAAGGTAGACCCTGTTACTATCCTCATGTTAAAGGTGAGGAGACTGAGGCATAAGAAGGTTGGCGAGTGGCAGAGCTGGAAGCCTCTAACCCACATCTGCTGACTCAGGAACTCTGCACAGAACCTGGACATTTGCTGTCTCTAGGAGCCTCTTCTCAGCTTCCACCTCCATTCCAAACAGTGGAGAGAAGTAGGGATGGGAGAGAACCAACACAGCACTCCAGAACACTGGGAAGTCAAGTCATTTGCTGTAGAACCTTTAGAACCCCATGTCCATAATCCCAGTACTTCTGGAGGCTGAGGTACGAGGATCCCTTGAGGCCAGGAGTTCAAGGCTAGTCTTGGAAACATAAGGAGGCCCTGTCTCTGCAAAAAATAGAAAAATAAAATAAAATTAGCTGGGCATGGTGGCTGTAGTCCTAGCTACTCAGGAGGCTGAGGCAGGAGGATCACTTGAGCCCAGGAGTTAGAGGCTGCAGGGACCTATGACTATACCCCTGCACGCCAGCCTTGGCAACAGAATGAGACCCTGTCTCTAAAAAGAACAAAGAACAAAACCAAAACCATTCGTGTAGACAGGCATTGTCAAGACCCCCTTGATTCACCTCCCACACATCTGCAGGCTTGTTCATAATGGGACTTCACCCTGTGCCTCGCCTTCCCACTCTGCACTCAGCAGGGTCCTCAGAGCAAAATGTGAGCAGGGCAGCACACTTCTTCACCCATGGAAGTTTGGGGATGAGCCCAGAAACACCTGGTAGGTGATTTGCCCAGTCGGTGCTGACTGAATGGAATACATTGCAGGTCACATCTTGGGAAACATAAAGATTCCCTTAAACAGGAAACAGACAGCACCAGCCATAGAAGAAAAGATCCATTAACTTCCTTAAAACTAGCAGCTTCTGTTCTTCAAAGGACACCATAAACAGAGGGAAAAGCATGGACATAAAGATGACAAAAGCAGACACTAGGAACTACTAGGGGCAGGAGAGGGTGGGAGGCAAGGGCTGAAAAACTACTCATTGGGAATCATATTCACCACCTGGGTGACGCAATCAACCATCCCCTAAACCTCAGCATTGCATAATATACCCAAGTGAAAAGCCTGTACTGGTACCCCTTGCATCTAAAATGAAAATTGAAATTAAAGAAAGAAAGAAAGAGAGAGAGAGACAGGGAGGGAAGGAGGGAGGGGGGAGGGTGGGAAGGAAGGAAGGAAGAAAGAGGGAAGGAAGGAGGAAAACAGAGAGAAAAAGCAAGCCGTAGACTGGGAGATGTTCAAAATACATATATTTGATAAAGAAGTTGGTATCTGCAATATATAAAGAATGCCTATAAATCAAAGAAAGGATAGGGGACTCTATAAGAAAATGGGCAGACGACTTGAACAGGCACTTCACAAAAGAAGATGAAGAAATGGTCAACCACTAGTTAAAAAAAAAGTTCCACATCATTAATCACCAGGGAAAGGCAAAATAAGGCCACAGTAAAATATTGCCTATCAGAACAGCTAAAATAAAAGACGAACAATACCAAGTATTGGTGGGGACACGAAGCACCTGGGACATTCCAAGTGGAAATGAGAAGTGGCACAACCATTTTGGAAAACTGTTTGGCGTTTCCTCCCAAGGCTGAACACATATACACCTTATGCCTCACTGACGGCACTCCCAGGTATATACCCAGGGAATAATGGCTATGTGTACCGAAGACAGAAACAAGAGTTCACAGCAGCTTTATTCATAATACCCCCAATAGGAAAACCATCTGGTGCATATTAGCAGGCTAAACCAATTGGGTACAACCATGCAATGAAATATGACTTAGCAAATAAAACAGAAAAGAAAACCTACTGATAAGTGCATCTGCACAGAGAATCTCAAAAACATTTTGCTGGGGAAAAAAGCACCATTTAAATGCAGTTCAAAATTAGGTAAAATTAATCAGTGGTGATAGAAGTTAGAATAGTGGTCAGCTTGGCAGTGACAGGAGAGTGACTTGGGTCAGCGATGGGAGAGAGGCCCGATGGAAACTTCTGGGTGCTGGAAATACACTATGTCTTGATCTGGGTGATGGTTACACAGTGGATTCTTGGGCTAAAATTAGTTGAGCCAGACACTGGAGATACTTGATTGCAGGTATGTTATATCTAAAAAAAATAACAAACAATACAATTTGAGTCACAGCTGTGGTCCTGTGGCCTCTCCCCACTGCACCCCTGAGGATGAATGCAACTCCCCCGCACTCTGAGCCCCTGGAGCCCTCTTCTGAGAGCCCGTGGGCGTTCCAGAGAGCCCATTCCCCACTCCCCAGGAGGGACCTCTGGGAGCCTCTCACTGCAGCCTCTGATTCAGTCTGGCAATGTGGCATTCTGGCAATGTGGCCCACGGCACCCAGTCCTGCAGGGATGAGAGGACTCTGTCCTAAACCCCTGGCCTGGGTACTCCAGAAAACTGGAAGCTTCCTGCACAGAGGCCACTCTCAGGCTGGGCGAGGTTGGCCCAGTCTGCCTGCCTCCCAGGTCCTCACTGTGGCATTGACTCCTCCTCTCCTTCATATCAGGTGCGTCCAGGTCCTTGGGCCACTGCATGTCCCTTGGGGGTCACCATCTATTCCCTCCCACTGGGCAGGGGCTATGATGACAGCACTTGGCCAGCTCCCAGAGCCTTTCAGGTTCGTGGGTCATTCACTTCCAGGCAGCAGTGGGGCTGCTCGCTCAGGAGCCAGGGCTCATCCCAATGTGGCACCCAGAGAGGTGAACAGCTGTGTTCAAGTTTGCACAGCAGCTTAGCGGCAGAGATAGGATGAGGGCATGGTCCCCAGTCCTCAATCTGTGGGGCAAGGAATCCCGTCTCCTCCAGGAGTGTGGCCTCTAGGTCCCCTCCAGAGGCGGGAGGGAAGGCAGGGGGCCTCCAGCAGCTGGTTGCCCACAGGCTTTCCACGCGGTCATCACTCAGGGACGTACTGCAGGCCTAAGCTGCTGCTCAGTGAGAACTGTCTGTGGAGTCTGGATCAGCCTCCCTGCAGAGCAACAGTGCCCACCAGGGAGCTTTTGGAAGGAGGGGGTGGAGGAGGCAGATCCAGAGACAATCTAATTTTCTCCTTCTTGGGAAATCTTACCATTCTGGCCTGAAATGGGCTCTGGCTCTGCAGAGCCCTGGCAGCCACTGACAGAAACGAGGTTGGTGTGGGACGGGGGGTGGGCACCGTGCTTCCCCAGGGGGTGCCCTGCACCAGGCCCTGAGACTCTTCCCTCCCCGGGCTGGTTCACTCTCAGCCATGAGTTACTGGGGCACTTGGTGGGATAGGTAACCTCACCATAGGTAAATGTGATTTCAGGATAACCTCAGGTGGTCAGAATTCTTGCCCCCATTTCACAGATGGGAGAACTGAAGTCAGGAGAGGACTGTGGACACCTCCAAAGCCTCCACCACCCACCCCATGAGGTTTCTGCTTAGGATCGGCAGTTATTTCCCTTTAAGGCTGATGGGGAGGGAGCTATGGCTTCCTTCTCATAATGCCAGAGTAGAGGCGGGGAGGCCTGGCAGTCCTGCTCATTTATCTGCTGCCCGACAGGTCCTGGGATCTTGCCTTCTCTTACAGTTCTGAGATGGGGGCCAAGCACCGAGATGGGGGATGTCTCCAGAAGTCCATGTGCAGCATTTGGTTGGAAAATAGAGCTGGCTCCTTCCTTCTCTGCATGAGGGTTGGGGGGAGGCTATGAGTGGCTCTGCCTGCTGATGCAGAAAGGTGAACCTGGGCACAGTTGGCCTGAGGGTGCCCAAGGTGACCCCTGCTACGAGCTGAGCCCACAGCCCCAGCCCAGTGGGCACAGAGGCTGAGTAACTTGCTGCAATCATCGTGGGTGGGGAAGGCTGGGACTCAAACCCAAGACTTCCGTTCCTCATCAAGGACACAGCACCCCAGGCTCTGTAGGGCACCTGTCTCTCATGAGCTCTATCCTTCCCTCACTCCCTGCAAACAATTCTGTAATGGAATGCAGGTCTAACCCCTTATGCTTGCAGAGCCCACTTGACAAGGGCGGGGTCTGTTAGAAAGAAAGTGACTTTTATTAACCAAAACCAGCAAAGGGAAAGTGGCTGGATTCCCACCCAAAGCCCACCACTTCAAATTTCTGGGGAGAAAGCAAGGGTTTGTACTGGGAAACCTGACATGGGAGGCATGCATGGGCTGACCTGGGTGCAAGGTCTGTGTGTCTTGTTTTAGTGGCTATCTTGGTGTAATTGGTGGGTTCTTGGTCTCACTGACTTCAAGAACAAAGCCATGGACCCTCGTGGTGAGTGTTACAGTTCTTAAAGATAGTGCGTCCAGAGTTTGTTCCTTCTGACGTTTGGACGTGTTCACAATTTCTTTCTTCTGGTGGGTTAGTGGTCTGGCTGGCTTCAGGAGTAGAACTGCAGACCTTTGAAGTGAGTGTTACAGCTCATAAAAGCAGTGGAGACCCCAAGGCTGAGCAGCAGCAAGATTTACTGCAAAGAGCCAAAGAACAAAGCTTTCACAGTGTGGGAAAAGACTGGAGTGAGCAGGTTACCGCTGCTGCCTCGGGCAGCCTGCTTTTATTCCCTTATCTGACCCCACCCACATCCTGCTGATTGGTCCATTTTACAGAGAGCTGATTGGTCCATTTTGACAGGGTGCTGATTGGTGTATTTACAATCCCTGAGCTAGACACAGAGTGCTGATTGGTGCATTTACAGTCCTCTAGCTAGACAAAAGTTCTCCAAGTCCCCACTAGATTAGCTAGACACAGAGCACTGATTGGTGCATTTACAAACCTTGAGCTAGACACAGGGTGCTGAATGATGCATTTACAAACCTTCAGCTAGACACACAGTGCTGATTGGTGCATTTACAATCCTCTAGTTAGACATAAAAGTTCTCCAAGTCCCCACCGGATTAGCTAGATACAGAGTGCTGATTGGTGCATCCACAAAACCCCAGCTAGACACAGAGTGCCAGAGTGCTGATTGGTGCATATACAATCCTCTGGCTAGACATAAAAGTTCTCCAAGTCCCCACCAGACTCAGGAGCCCAGCTAGCTTTGCCTAGTGGATCCTGCGCTGGGGCCGAGCGAGGGTGGAGCTGCCTGCCAGTCTTGTGCAGAGTACCTGCACTCCTCAGCCCTTGGGTGGTAGATGGGACTGGTGCCACGGAGCAGGGAGCGGTGTCTGTCAGGGAGGCTCCAGTCACGCAGCAGCCCACCGTGGGGGGCTCGGGCATGGTGGGCTGCAGGTCCCAAGCCCTGCCCCCTGGGGAGGCGGCTGAAGCCCGGCAAGAATTTGAGTGTGGTGCCGGCGGGCCAACAGTGCTGGGGGATCTGGGGCCCCCTCTGCAGCTGCTGGCCCGGGTGCTAAGCACTTCACTGCCCAGGGCGGGTGGCACTGGCCGGCCGCTCAGAGTGCGGGCCCACCAGGCCCAAGCCCACCTGGAACTGACGCTGGCCCCCAAGAGCCGTGCTGCCCCAGTTCCCGCACTTCCCACCTGCGCCTCTCCCTCCACAACTCCCGGAAAGCTAACCGGCTCTGGCCTCAACCAGCCCAGAGAGGGGCTCCCACAGTGCAGCGGCAGGCTGAAGGGCTCCTCAAGCATGGCCAGAGCAGACACGAGGCTGAGGAGGTGCTGAGAGCAAGCGAGGGCCACCAGCACGTTGTCACCTCTCATTGGGCCTCCGTCTACCTGGAGCATGGGCTGGCATCATCTAAACAATGGCTGGTGTTGACTAGTCACCTTGAGCTAACCACTGGGATGCTGCAGCTGGGTCTACAGGCTTGGTACACCTGTCTCCAGATTAGCCCAGGGAACTCCCAAGTAAGCACCGAACTAGATACTAGCATGCAGTTTGGTAAATGTGATGTGAATCTACAGTGGGAAAGGGACCAACCTGGAGTCTATTTTGAGGTTAAGGGAAAAGGCCTCTGCAGTTTGTTTCAAGGTTATATCTCAAGACTAAAGAGAAAGGGAAATAAAATTTTGCATTTTGAAGTTAAGCTGGTCCATGATAATTCTGGGTCTCTCACCGCTAAGGCAGTGGGCATCTATTGTTTCTGTTCCTTTCTCCTTTGATGCTTCCCCTCCCTCCCTCTCTCCCTTCCTCTCTCTCCCCTCCCCTCCCTCTCTCCCTCACCCCCTTTCTCCCTCCCATCACCCCCCTCCCCTCTTTTCCTCTCCTCCCCCTCTCCCTCCCATTATCCCCTCTCCTTCTCTCTCCCTCCCTCTCTCTCTCTCCCCCTCTCTTTCTCTCTTCCTCTCTCTCCCTCTCCTTCCCTCTCTCCCCTTCCTCCATCCCTGCCTCCTTCTCTCCCCCTCTCCCTCCTTCTCTCCCCCCTCCCTCCCCCCTCCCTCCTTCTCTCCCTCCCTCTCTCCCCCTCTCCTTCCCACTCTTTCTCCCTCTCCCTGTTTCTCCCCTCCCTTTCTCTCTCCCTCCCTCCCTCTCTCCTGTCCATGCCTCCCTCTCTCTCTCCTGCCTCCCTCCATCTCTCCCCTCCCTCCTTCCCCTTCTCCCTCCCTCCCCGTCTCCCTCTCTCTCTCCCTTCTTCTCTCTCTCCCTACATCTTTCTCCCTCTCTTTCTTCTTTCCTCTCTATCTCTCTCCCTTCACCTCTCCCTCCCTCTCCCTCCCTCTCTCTCCTTCCCTTCCCTTCTCCCTCCCTTTATCGCCCTCCCTCTCTCCTTCCCTCTTTTCTTTCCTTCCCTCCCTCTCTCTCTCCCCTATCCCTCCTCTCCCTCCCCCTCTCCCTCCCTCTGTCTCTCCCTCCCCCTCTCCCTCCCCTTCTCCCCTCCCTCTCTCCCTCTCTTCCCCTCCCTTTCTCTCCCACCCTCCCTCTCTCCCTCTCCCCTCCCATCCCTCCCTGTCTCTCTCTCTCCCCCTCCCTCTCTCATTCTCCCTCCTTCCCTCTCCCTGTCTGTCCCACTCTCCCTCCCTCTCCCTCCCTCTCTCCCTCTCTGTCTCTCTCCCTCCCTCTCTCTCTCTCCCTCTCTCTCTCCCTCCGTCTCTCTCTCTCCCTCCCCCCCACCCCCCTCTCTCCTTCCCTCCCTCTCTCTCAGCTGCTGTGGTTTGGAGGGGCCTGGACTCTTCCACCTCCCTGTAGGCAGGTCCCCAGGCCTAGCCAATCAGAGCGTTCATCCTTCTGGCCCTGTGACTGGCCCAGAGGTGGCCCAATACAGGCAACAGCACCACCTGAGATGGGATGAGGCACGTGGACTTTAGTGTCCCAGGATCTGGAGGATGGGGAGGAAGGCCCAAGGGAAGCAGCGTCTCTGGGTGTGGAGGAGACCACCATCACAGCCCGGGCAGAGACTGAGACCACCTGGTTGTAAAGCCTGTGTGGGTGTTTGCCTGTCTCTGACCACCACAATCACTTACTTATACCAGATCCTTTCTGCCACACTCTCAGCCTACTACTTCTTGGGATCCATTTGTTGGGGTGAGGGGGAATGACAGCATATGACAATAGGTAGTCCCAGAACTTCTCCAGCAGCTCTAGACCTGAGCCACAAGCCCCATCACCTACAAAGGGGCTTCCAAGGGGTCCTTCCTGCCTGTCTCTTCTCATTCCAATTAGTCGTAGGACACTGGGTACACATGGAGAGAACAGATGCTTTTCTCCTGTATAGAGCCTGTGTTGTGATGAGAAATGGAGCATGAGCAAGATCCAGCATACCTGGAGATAACAACCCCTGTCTTCGGGTAGACCAGGAAGGACAGACTCAGGGTCATGTGAGAGAATAATGGTGACAGGGGAGGGACTAGTTTAGACAGGGAAGCCAGGGCAGGCCTTTCTCAGAAGGTGACATTTGAGGTGAGGTCTCATCCCTTGGAAAAGCTGGAGAGTTTCAATCAGATGGAACAGCACATGCAAAGGTCCTGGGGCGGAATTGAACTTGGAGATTTTGTGGCACAGAAAGACCAATATGGCATGGCTGGGTCATCTAATTAAAGGGGTGAGGGAGAGGTGAGGTGGGGAGGTGTCGGGAGCAGGTTGCACCAGGCCTTGTAGGTGCATGGCAGGTAGAGTAAATGGTCTTCTCATTACAGTAGAAATCCACAGGTGGGTTTTAAGCAGTGGAGTGACATGGCTTGATGTGCCTTCGTAAAAGGCTGCTGTGTGCAGAATGTGTTGGAAGGGGTACCTGATGCCTGGACTGGTGCAGTAGACTGTCCTGGTTGCAGTGGTCCTGGGGTGGAGGACACGAGTGACATGGAGCCTGAGCTAACAGCAGTGCCTATCTTCAGAGAAAAGATGTAAACAGATGATTATCTTCCTTCTTAGCCGCGGTCCGGTCTCCTTCCCTTCTCCGTTCCCATTCATCCATCGTGCCTCCCGAGTCATCCCCACTCCACCTCTTTGCACTCATTGAGAACTTTCTCCGGACCAGGCCCTGGGCTGGTTGCTGGGGCCCAGACCCTACACTAGTCAGAGCCAGCGGGAGGCCCCCCTGAGTGTGAGCATCAGGATCACGCGCTACCTCACTCCCTCCATCTCTCCAGCCCCACTCTCCCACTAGTTGCATAACATGTTGTCGGAGGGAGACACTATTGAAATCACAATGGTGAAGCCGCAGTAATAGCCTCCTCAATCAGTAATCAAGGTCCTCGGCTCAATTTGGGTAGCAGCTTTATGTGGTAGTTTAATTCATTGTACACCAATTTCAGTTGTGCATTAATTACAGGCGGCTGAATAGTAATTAACTAATCACCATGTCACTCCTTCCCTGTTAGGAACAACCTCATTAATTCCAGTCTGCCGGGCTGCTGGTGTCTTTTGCCATCCCCCCTCCTCCACCCCCTGCGCTCTCTCCCCCTCTCTTTTTGGCCGCTCATGACTTATAATGAAATATGAAAGTCATGCATTTTTTAATAACTTCTCAGCTGTTTTTACCACTGAAAAATTCATGGCATTACACAGCCCCTTTCAATAATGTTTACTCATTTTACATTTCTCGTCTACATGTTTGGTGCTGTCTGCCCTTACCGACAAGCTGTTGGCGCTGTCTTGGAGAGTGTTGGGGCCAGTCTGGGGCCATCTTGGGCAATGAAAGAGGCTCTTCCCAGGATGCATCTGTGATTTCCTGGCGGTCACATAGGTTGGGTAGATGGCATTTCTCCCTGGGCGTTTCACTGAGGCCAGTGAGTGCCCTGTGGTCTGTTTTCCATGTTTGCCATATCCCATCTCCATGTTTTTGCGTGTGTCGTGACTGCCTCTGGTTGTGCTATCTTCTTCTCGTTTCTGCTTGACAATGAGTAGGCATCTAGGCCCAGGTGAGAAGCCCTGTTTTCAGGAGGCCCCCCAAGTACTGTTGTTCAAGCTCTTCTCTTACCCCACATTGCACGCTGTGCATGGTTTCCATTCAGACCCACAAACCAGCGTTTCAATCCAGTGCTCATTTCTACCACCCCAGCCCTACTGGGGCCTGCCAGGGTGCAGAATGAATGGAGCATCCACAGGCATTGCTTTATTTTGTTCTCAGGACCCTGCTGCAAGGGAGCCCAGCAAGGTTCTTCATCAATTTTAGAGATGAGAACTCAGAGGGCAGAAAGGTTTGCCCAAAGTCACCACAAGTCAGTGGACAAAGGACAGGAGCCTAGGTACCCTGATGGCCAGATAACCAGAAGATCCCCAGCGTCCCTGGATGGCTGCTCCTCCTGAGACACGACCCCCTTGCTGAGGTCAGGGGCAGTTCCTCTTGTTCCCAGCCAGTCCGTCAGCTCTGTCAGCTTTGATCCAAAACACTCCTGAGTCCTAATACATCCACTTCTCACTCCCAGCTCCCTGCCAGGCAGTCATTTGCTGCTTCTCTGTGCAGCTTTTTGGTTAGTTGGCTCCAGATCTTCATTTAGTCTCAGCTTAAATGCCGCTTCCTCTGAGAGCACCTCTTGTCCCTGCGGGACAAGAGCAGGGCCACCAGTGAACACCCCAGTGAAGGGGTTACCCAGTCACTCCGTTCCACATCACCCAGGTTCATTCTTCATGACCTTTGACTGGGGGCTGACATCGCTTCCCTCATTTGCTCAGTTAGTTGTCTGATTTCTCCACTAGAACATTAGCTGTGGCAGGGAGGAGCCTCATCTTCCTTCTTGACTGTCGTACTCCAGGAGCTGTGAGAGCCTCTGTGCCCCAGACACCCTCCAATGGCTTACAGCTGCATGAAGACCAAATTCCTAGTGGGATCCACAGGTACACGTGGTCCAGCCTTGCTGAGGGCTCTACAGCCATTTCTTACCATATTAAAGTGGGGCCTTCTAGGGCAGCACTAATCAGTAGAAATATACAGCTGATGGCATGTGGGATTTTACCTTTTCTAGTAGCTGTGTTAGAAAGAAACAGGTGAAATTTTCCTTAACCCAATATAGCAAAAAATGTTATTTTACTGTATAATCAGCACAAAATTCTTCTTCTTATTTTAAAAGACAGGATCTTGCTCTGTTGCCAGGCTGGAGTGCTGTGGCACAATCATGGCTCACTGTAGCCTCGAACACCTGGGCTCAAGGGATCCTCCCACATCAGCTTCCTGAGTAGCTAAGATTACAGGTGTGCCCTGCCACATCTGGATCATTTTTAAACTTTTTTCAGTGGTGGAGTCTTGCCGTGTTGCCCAGGTGGGGCAAACTCCTGGCCTCAAGAAACCCCCCTGCCTTGGCCTCCTAAAGCATTGGGACTGCAGGCATGAGCACTGTGCCTGGCTACAAAGCATTAATTAATTAATTAATTAATTTTTTTTTTGAGACAGAGTCTCACTCTGTCTCCCAGGCTGGAGTGCAGTGGTGAGATCTTGGCTCACTGCAACCTCCACCTGCCGGGTTCAAGCGATTCTTGTGCCTCAGCCTCCCGAGTAGCTGGGATTACAGGCGTGCACCACCATACCGGGCTAATTTTTGTATTTTTAGTAGAGATAGGGTTTCACTATGTTGGCAAGGCTGGTCTTGAACTTCTGACCTTGGCTGAGCCGCCCACCTCTGCCTCCCAAGTGCTGGGACTACAGGCGTGAGCCACTGTGCCCGGCTTGCAAAATATTTATGAATGAGATAGTTCACATTCTTTGTTCTGTCTTCAGCCTTTGAAGTCTGATGGGCATTCTACATAAACAGCAAGTCTTAATTTATATTGGCCACGTTTCAACTGCTCACTCATCACATGTGACTTATGGCTCCCTATTGGACAGGATAAGGAGTGACGAGGACTCACCAGGGGGCGAGGGAAGGGAAGGGCATTCTACACACAGGGCTCAGCACAATCACAGGTGTGAAGGTGAGGAGCAGCACAGCACATGACAGGGAGCCTGGTATGGCAGAGGATGGGCTTAGGGCAGGGACTGGGCTAGTGATGAAGCCAGAAAAGCAGCCCGGGCATGGGGAAAGGGCTTGGACCGACAGCATCCAAAGGTCTCCTCTCACACTGCAATATGGTGGGTTGGTGTGGTGCTGGAAGCTCATTAGGGTGAAAATGGGAGTTTGGTGCTAATTAGAGACTCTAGGTCACTTCCTTAAGGACCCCTATGGGCAGTGCTTCTAACGTGGCTCAGATGGGGGTGAGTGCGTGGCTGGATCAGTGCCCCTCCTCCAGGACAATGACATCACCCAGCACTGAGCATGGCTTGGGGTTGGGTGGTACAAGGGCTGAGCTGCAAGGACAAGAGCAGGTCCACACTCAGGGCAGTGGCCCTGACCCTGGAGAAGGAGAAAGAGGCTGCTTTGAGGAGGCTGGACAGGGAGCTGGCCCTTGTGAGCCCCTCCTGTGGGCCTGACACTTGCCAGTGGTGCCTCGATTTCTAGCGAGGTCAGGAAGTAGATACTCTGACCATTTTACAGATGGGGTGACTGAGATTCATGGGGAGAGGGCTTGCCCAAGGTCATGTAGCTGAAAGGGAGAATTCACACTCAGGTTTGCCTGGCTTCAAAGCCAACCAGGATCCTTGACACCCTTAACAACGTGACTGCTGGGAGTGGCATGGGCCAGACCGTAAGACCTCCTTCCTTACTCTGGGGTCTCCCAAACTGGGGAGAGGGAGAAGGAGCCCCTGCTGCTGGAACTGGGAATTCTGCAGGCCAGAAAGCAAGCATGGCAGAGCCCTGTGATTGGGGTGGTGGAGGCAGAGGGCCGTCAGCCCGGGTTCAGGAAGGACTGGCTCTGGGTGGGTCTGTGCCCTGCAGAGTGCTGAGCCCCCGCTATGCCCAGAAGGATTTTGAGAAACTGGCTGAGGTGTGGCTAAATGGTCTGCAGGACTTGGAGCAGCCCTGGCAGATGGGTCGGGGGGCACATGTGCCACCAGCTCTGGGTCTGAATCGTGTGCCGATGGAGAGGGCCTAGAGTGGGCAGACGCTGTGCAGATCATGATATGCTGCAGGCCCCAGGTGTTTGAGCCTGACCTCAGCTCCGCTTGTCTGGGCATTGTAGAGGTATCTGGCTGCCCCCAGGGCAGAGAGGTTTCTTTTCTCTTTGCAGAGAGGGATGGGGGCATGACAAGCCTCCTGGATCAACTGATTTGCAGCACACAGCAGGGAGCAGGGCTCAGAGTCACCTGTGCCTTTTAACGTCCTGGAATGATAGGAGGGGCATGGGAAGGGAGCTGCCCTCCGTGGACTCTGGGGCAGGGACTGTGCCTGGCTGGGAGCTGGCTGTGTCTGGTGGTAAGGCTGTCAACGCTTCAGTCCCTACCGTGGCACCTGGGGCTGGGGATGTGGGTGAGGTGGGTGAGGCTGCACGGTGCAACCCATTGTTCTTGCTCAGCAAAGGCGCCCACCATGTTCTTCTCTGCACCCAGCTCTGTGAGAGGGGAGTGACATGCAAGCTGTCCCATGGAGCGCCCAGGTCAGAGGGGGATGTAGGGGGGTGGGTGAGAAACAGAGGCAGAGAGGACTGGAAGGAGGTGCCACTGCCCTGGAGAGGGCATCACGGGAGCTTTGTGGAGGCGGTACTGAGCTGGCCTGGGTGGGGTGACTGGTGGCCTAGGTTTGGCTGGGCAGGTAGAGTCTTCCTTGGGGTCACTGGGCTGGAGCTGGTTGGGGTCCACCTTAGCAGAGGCCCTCAGGCTAGGCCAGGACAGGCTGGGCTTGAGCTTACTGTCACCTTCATTTGGCTCCTAGGGAGAGGTTGGGAGAAGAAAAGAGGGATAATCAGATGGGAGAGTTGGAAAAGCAGAGAAAGACGATTTAGCAATTTAGGAGACAGACACACATGCACGCATGCATGCATGTGCGTGTGCACACACACAGACAGAGAGAGGGAGAGAGGTGTGAGGGGAGAGAGGGGGCGCCCCTGTCTGGATCCACATCGTGATGTGGCTGCCTCCAAGCCCCTAGTCCCCACTCACTGCTGGGAAAGTCCTCCTGCAGACCCAACTCTGTCTCACCCGTCCCAGAGCCCAGCTTGATTTTTCATCAAGGACACATGAGGAAGTGGAGAGGAAGTGGAAGAACACTGCCCGAGAATTCTGTCTCTCCTACTGCTGCTTGCACCTCACGCCCTTGAGCAAAACTTACCCGTCCCTGAATGTGGGTCTTCTCCTCTATACCACAGACCCGTGATGAGGATAAAATTAAATACTAGATACAAAAGAGTTGTTCAAATGGCAAAGTATCTTGTACGCATGAGTGACGGAAGCAGGCTGGTGAACATGGCTGTGGGCTGGTAAATTCTCTGCTTATTTGCAGGGCTGAGTGATTATCTTCACTTGGGTTCCAAAGGGACCAAACTCAGCCTCTTCCATCTGATTCAGAAGAGGTAAAGCAGCATCTAGCCTGGAGCTGCAAATGTGGGAGCCTCAATGAGATATTCAAACATCGCCGAGCAGATTTTCACAGGGTATGTTGCCTCGAGGGGGAAAGTCTCTATGTTTAGTCCTCTTCTTGCTAGGACATGGACTTTTAAAATGTGAACTCATCAAGACAAAACACCATGATGACATACAGTCAGTTTAGTATGTCCCTGGGGAGTGTTGGGGCGATGGTTACAGGCTGTTCATGGTGACACCACTAGACAAGTAGACATATATTACCGGCACTTAATTTGCGAGAAATGTACCTACTGTAAGAGGATGTAAAACCAGCAGGATCCTGGAAGAATGATTACGTGAGGATAACGTCTTATCTGAGATGAGATGAGCTATTAGACAACTGTGCTGCACATCAAAAAGCAAAAAGAAAGACAAACATCTCTTAAAATGAGTTTTGTAATAGTGGAAATAGAAAACAATGAAGATTCTGCTGCAATTTTTGTAATAAGGTGTCTCATCCAGCTAATGGCAGGAGATGTTTACCACTGATGATCACTGACATGAAAATGCATTCAGGGTTACGAGGACCCCACACTCAGACACAGAAGTCTCTTCATTATTGTCACACTGTATATTGGAAAGTCTGAAGACCTATTCAGCACAATGACAACACGAGGCTTTGCTGTGTCTAGCCTGGAGTGGCTTAACAAGCTGCAATGGACTTTGCTGGCTTAGCTTGGTTGTACTTCATGTTAGATTTGGGGGTGGGTGGTGACAGGTGTGTGTGAGGAACCTAGGTGGGGCAGTTTGGCAGAGTGTCTGGAATGGGACCTGTGGCCTGGCTGCTCCTAGGGAATGGGCACTGGCCTTGCTGGTTTAGCATTTTCCGACATGAGGATCCTTGACCCACACTTCTGAGACTTTCTGAGCAAAGTCTGGGAAACACCGCACGTGATGGCTCTTTCTGGCAAGTCATAGCAATATCATGCAATGAAGACCCTGAGAGGCCCTGCCATAGACACCTGTTCAACTTGATTCAATCCACCCTGTCCCACTTTTTCTTAATGGGAGAATCACACCATCCCCTTTTGCCCACCCCAGCCCTGTATGGGAACTGTATTCAGCCATTCTTGTGTTGTCTTGTGTTGCTATAAAGGAACACCTGAGACTGGGCAATTTATAAAGAAAAGAGGTTTATTTGGCTCGCAGTTCTGCAGGCTGGACGAGAAGGATGGTGCCAGCATCTGACTTCTGGTGAGGCCTCAGGAAGCTTTTACTCATGGCGGGAGGTGGAGGGGGAGCAGGCGTCTCTCATGGTGAGAGAGGGAGCCAGAGAGAGCAAGGGGAGATGCCACACGCTTTAAACAACCAGATCTCATGTGAACTCAGAGCGACAGCTCACTCATCACTGAGGGGTTGGCCCAAGCCATTCATAAGAGATCTGCCCCATGACCCAAGCGCCTCCCACCAAGCCTCACCTGCAACACTGGAGGCCACATTTCAACATGAGATTTGAAGGGGACACACACTCACACCATATCAGGACATACCAGTTTGTCAAACTAGGAGCTCCGAGGCATACGTTTTGGGAAAGGCTTCCCCAGGGCTCCTGGCATCTGGGAGGGTCAAGTTATATAAACAATGGCATCTCTGAGACCCTGCGGGTTCTGTCCTATATCAGATGATGTGGGACCCTTGGAGAAAGATGCCACCATCATCCCTCAGGGAGCTCACTCTCCATCTCTGTGGGCTCCCTCATTCCAGCCTGGGATACAGAAACACTGAGCCAGAAGTTGGGGTGTAGCAAGCCCCCTACCATGGATCTCTGAGCCTGGATGGAAGCTTGGGTGGGGCGAGGAAGCCACCCATCCTCCTGAGGCAGAGCCAGTTGTGCTGTGGGATAGTGGGGTGGACTTCCCGTGGCTCTGCCCCTCAGCCCCAGCACCAAGTAACCCCTGGCAGCGGGCGGCGGGGGACCGGCATTCACTCCCAGCTCACTCACTTCTGGTGCCCTGAACCACTGACTCAGTGCAGCCTCTGCTAGAATTCCACCCAAATGCCCTCCAAGACGGTGCTTCGCTGACCCGTGTGGACCCTCTCATGGCGGGCCACTGTCAACATCTGCTCAGCCTGCCGGCCATAGAATTCTCTCTTCTGGGAACAGTCCCTGACCTTTCCCCGGGAACTCCCCTCCTCCACTCATCTGTGTGTTTCGGGTGGGTCTGACCCCATCCCCTGGTCCAGGGCAGGCATGGGGCCCAGGTCTGGCCTATCCATGCTCTACCTCCCTGGACATGGCATTTGGCCTGGAGATGGCATGTGACCCAAGATGGGCCAGTGAGAGGGGCTGTCTTCTGCTGAAGCTGCCCTCCACCCCAGGATGAAACTTTCGGTTCAGGGAGTTGGCTTGGGAGCTGATCCCAGGAAGCATAGGGAGAGGAGAGGAGAGGAGAAGTGAGACAGAGAAGGGAAAGAAGCCGATAAGCAGGTTACTGCCGTGGGCCATTGATGCCACTGAGGCCACTGAGGCTCAGCCCCTGGGCAGCCCGGGAGATGGAGTGGCACACACTGGGGAGTGTTTCCACCTGCAGGGCCAGGAAGCTGTGTGTTGTCCTCCAGCTCCCGCTCATCACGTGCTGAGGGCTGCTCCTGGAGATGTGCACTCCAGCACCCCATTGCTGTGTTGTGCTCAGGCCTCTGACCTAGTGTGTCCCTGTGACCAGAGACTGCCCTTTGGTGGAGATGCAGGTGCTGATGTTGGCTGGATGAGGAATGCCAAGGGAGGGAGTGAGCGCAGCCCAGCAGTGTCGGAGGTGGCACTGACCTCCCACCTTCCCCTCTCCTACTGCTCTGCCCACCCTCAGCCCGATACCTGTCATTCCTGCACCTGCTACCCCTGTGCCACCTTGCCCGTCCTTCCCTCCCATGATGCTAATACTGTGTCCCCTTTCTGTACTTTCAGGCTGTTTTCTGGATTCTTCCTCCTTCTCCACCAAGTTAAGTGCTGGTATTTTTTGCAGGAAAGTGACCACTGTTCCTGGAGGATTTGCATTGCTGGAGAAGTGCATTCTAACAGTGGAATTCAGGCGGCGAGAGTCGGGTAGGGGGTTTTCCCTGTTCCTGGTGGGTTATGGTCTTCAGGGCAGCTGCAGTGATGATTCTGGCCCCTGGAACAGGGAAATAAGGGGGCTCTCTTTTTTGTTCTTTTGAGAGGGGTGGGGTAGTGCATAGCTGAAGAGTAATTGGAGATAATGTAACTGTTTACACAGTAAGTGATGTTGTTTCATTTTGTGCTACATTTTGCCCTAACGCTAGAAAACATCGTGCTGAAAAAACAGACATTACAATCTCCCTCACATCTTAGGTTTTTGCTAAAGATTAAAAATGTTACTTCTCTAATCTGTTTCTGAAATTGCTTTGGAAATGCCATCATCAAGACCAAAATGCACCAGGCAGTCGTTAGAAAAGCAAATAATACTCGCTCCTCATTTGCCTAAAACTGTCAAACGATCGTGCAATCTGTGAATAGCACCCTGTCTATCCCCTGAGTCCTGTGTGCATTTGGGAAATTAATTATGACTCTCTTATAAGCGCATAAAAGTGATGCACATGGCCATCAGTTTGTTCCATTTCTACAGGCTGGAGCTATTAAGCCTATGAGAGGCTGTGTGAGCAGTCGCCAGGCTGCGCGTGCTCTGGGGGGTGGAGTGGGCACAGGCAGGGGGTGGTTGGGGGAAGGAGTGAGGAGAGGGGAGACCTTGGTGGTGGGGAGGATAGAGGAAGGTTCAGCAGCACCCTTGGGAGCACCAGGCTCTGCAATCTGGGAGGACAAGGCAAGTGCCCTGGCCAAGCGTTGCACTAGCTGTGTGATGGGGACATGTTTCTTCCTGCTTGAGCCTCAGTTTCCTTGCTTGTACAGCACTCACATGGCTGAGCTGTTGTGAGGATTCAGGGGAGGAACTGGGCAGAGCACTTGCATGTAATGTGTCACTGCTGTGACCGTTACTGGTGGCAGGAACCACTGGTAAACCAGGGATGGGAGAATGGGG
The DNA here is from genome assembly GCF_028858775.2 of Pan troglodytes. NCBI lineage: Eukaryota > Metazoa > Chordata > Mammalia > Primates > Hominidae > Pan > Pan troglodytes. The sequence continues at coordinate 32,531,856 of NC_072418.2, read as the reverse complement.
TCTTGTATGTAGAGTTTATAATCAGCCCTGAGCCCAGAGAGCCTCATTACCAACAGCGCAAGCAGGACAGGTCTTCGCTACTCCCCAAGAGAGCTCAGTCCTCTGCCTCCGCCTCTGGTGTAACCACAGTTCACTTTCCCATCTGGAAACCCTTACCTACACCGGCTTTGCTCTCTGCATTCTCACTCTCTTTCTCTCTCTGGCAAACTGGGCTCCATCTGTACAATCCTAACCATCCTTCAAGGTAAAGCTCAAATGCCAGATTCTAAGGGTCAGCAGGGCATGGTGGGAGGGGCCTGGGCTCTGGAACCAGACAGAGTGCCTCAGTCCAAATCCAGGTTCCACCACTCAACAGCTGCATGACCTTGGGAAAGTCACTTACCTTCTCTGTGCTTCTGTTTTCTTATGTGTAAAATGAGAATAATAGTAGTACCCACTATTAGGGTTGTTGAAAGGATAGAATGAGTTAACAAATGTGATGCACTTAGAACAGTGTAAGACACAGAGATAATCTACACCAGTGGTCCCTAATCTATTTGGCACTGGGGACTGGTTTCATGGAAGACAGTTTTTCCACAGACCAGGGGAGGGGGATGGTTTGGGGATGATTCAAGTGCATTACATTTATTGTGCACTTTATTTCTGTTATTATTACTTTGCAACATATAATGAAATAATTACACAATTTACCATCATGTAGAATCAGTGGGAGCCCTGAGCTTGTTTTCCTGCAACTAGACGGTCCCATCTTGGGGTGATGGGAGACAGTGGCAGATCATCAGGCATTAGATTTTCATAAAGAGTGTGCAACCTAGATCCCTCGTGTGTGCAGTTCACAATAGGGCTCACGCTGTTATGAGCATCTAATGCCACCACTAATCTGACAGGAGGGGGAGCTCAGGCGGTAATGCCAGTGATGGGGAATGGCTGTAAACACAGATGATGCTTTGCTCACTCACTGTGTGGCCCAATTCCCAATAGGCCACGGGTGGTCACAGACTGGTACCAGTCCATGGCCCAGGGGTTCGGGACCCCTGATCTAAACAACAACAACAACAACAACAACAACAACAACAACAACAACAACAACAAACAACAACAGCAGCAGCAGCAGCAGCAGCAACAGCAATGTAGTATCTCCTTTAGGAAATGTCTCTGACCATGAAGCTGACTTAATTTCTCCTCTTCTCATGGCCATCTCCCTCCAAAACACCTAGCAAAGAGAATTGCCTATAGTAGATGTTCCACAAACACTCACTGAATTAAGCAGAAAGATGAAAGCATGTAGAAAATGGTAGGTTGGAGGTGGTGACATTCTTGCTCCCTCCTTTCCTCCTCCTTTTCCTTTTCTTCAATGGATATATTTCTTTACACCAGAAGGCTCCTTGGGGAGCTAAGCCTTTGCCTGGAGAGTTAAAGAACAGGTGGAGGGCAGAGGCAGGCAGCAGGTCTGCATCTTGGGGGAGCCCAAGCCTGTGTTCTGTTCCCTCTCTGAGCATCTTCTCTCTGAGCATCTTCTCTGCCCTGGCGGCTGTCACTCTTGCATGTGGGGGGAGGGCTGTGTGGGTGTCTGAACCTTTGTCAGGCTCCCCAAATCCTCCCCACCCTCATCAGGACCCTTTCTAGCTGTCCAGAGGTGCCTGGTTCTGCCTCCAGGTCTCTGTCACTGCCTCCCACTGTGTCCCACTTCAGACCTTTCCAGGGCAGCTGCTGAGCTTCCCTTGTGAAGCTTTGTCTGTGTCTTCAGTCCTCAGTGTCCACCCACTGTGCAGGTGGCCAGGTGAGGTGGGGTGGCTGGTTATGAGGCTGCAAAGTGGAGTGGGGACAGACAGGCTTGTTGCTGGGATCTAGAAGGCAGCCTTGGAGAACGTGGGCCTGGGACAGGGTTTCTTGGCTTCAGCACTCCTGGCTTTTGGGGCTGAATGATTCTTTGTTGTGGGGGCTGCCCTTGCATTGTAAGATGTTTATAGTATCCCTGGCCTCCACACTCTAGATGCCAATAGTATTCCCCCAGGTGTGACAACAAGAATGCCTCCAGACATCACCCAGTATCCCCTGACTAAGAACCATGAGCAAGCAAGAGGATCGGGGACTGTGGAGTACAAGTTGTGCCAAGATTCTCGGCAGGAGGGATTCTGGCCTTTCAGAGGCACTCCAAGTAGGCCAGTGTGGCTGGAGCTGAGAGTGAGGTAGGCACAGTGAGGGACACAGCTTCCCAAATGCCCCAAGACCCAAGACAGCAACTTCTGGTGGCAGCTCAGGCCTCAAAGCTCTTCTTAAAGGCAGAGAGGAGGGTACCTTTTAAGCTTCAAAGCATTCCCTTGGGGAGCAGGCTGGGGTGATAGGGAAAGGCAGGCAGGAGGGTAGGACATCTTCTTGGCTGATTTGCGAGGGCTGATCCTCAGTCCCCAGATGCTGCAGAGAGTGGGTAGAGGGGCCCAGTGGTGTCTTGGAGAGCCAGGCTGCACTAGGTGCCTGTCGTGGACAGGGGGTGCCTGGAGTGCTGCAAACACCAGGATTCAAGGGCACGTTGGAGGGTTCTAGGCAGAACAGTGACTCATGATTGCTCCCTCTTAAATGATGCTGTGGACTACATTCTTCTGTCCCTCCCCCTAAATGTATATGCTGAAATCCTAATCCCTAAGGTGATGGCTTTAGGAAGTGGGGCATTTGGTTTTAGGAGGTGGGGCATTTGTTTTAGGGGATGGGGTATTTGATCAGGTCATGAGTGTGGAATTCTCATGAATGGGATTAGTGGCCTTATAAAAGAGATCTCAGAGAGCTCCATCATCTCTTCCACCATGTGAGGACACAGTGAGGAGACGGCCATCTATGAATCAGCAAGAGGGCCCTCTCAAGACACCGACTCTGCCTTGGTCTTGGACTTCCCAGTCTCCAGAACTGTGAAAAAAAAAGTGTTGTTTAAGCCACCCAGTCTATGGGATTTTGTTATAATAGCCTGAACAGATTGAGACAGATGGCCATGGGTCATATAGAGGGTGGTTAGGTGCACAGGGAGACCAGGAGGACGTGCTGGCTAGGCAGGGAGGGCAGGGCCTGCCCCAAGCTCTGCACTCTTCTTGGTCCTTGGCTTCTCAGGTGTGAGCACCAAGTGGGAAGAGATGGTGGAAGTCTTGCCCTGCCTCCACCCTTGCTCTGGCTTCTGGCTTCAAACCATGGCTGAGTCTCTGCCATCTCCCAGCTCCCTGACAAGTGTGTCTGCTTTCTGGGAAGCCACAATTAGGACCCCTCTGAGACACTGCAACAATTACTGCCTGCCATGCCCCCCATCCTCCTTTGGGTCTGGCATAGCCTTCTTCCAACCTGGCTTGCTCTGACTTCCCCTCAGGACCCACTGCCTTGCCTGGTTGGGGCTGGGGATGGAGTTCAGCAACATCAGAATCAGGTGACTTGAGTCTAGCCAAGGTCCCTGGGGCAAAGTGGAACAGGACACCAAGCCCATTCCAGGGCTCCCAGACCGGTGGCTCTGGAGCTGCATTGGCCCTTCTGTGTTTGGGCAGCTCCCCCAGGCTGTGTGGCACAGTTGTTTAATGCCTTTTCCCATCACCATAAGATGTTATCCTCACAAATCATTCTCCTAGGAACATGCTGAGTTTACATCCTCCAGAGTAGGTATATTTCTCATAAAGTAAGGGGGAGTATTAGTCTGTTTTCATGCTGCTGATAAAGACATACCCGAGACTGGGCAATTTACAAAAGAAAGAGGTTTATTGGGCTTATAGTTCCACATGGCTGGGGAGACCTCATAATCATGGTGGAAGATGAAAGGCACATCTCACATGGTGGCAGACAAGAGAAGAGAGCTTGTGAAGGGGAACTCCCCTTTTTAAAACCATCAGATCTCATGTGACTCATTCACTATCACAAGAACAGCACAGGAAAGACCCACCACCATAATTCAATCACCTCCCACCGGGTTCCTCTCATGACACATGGGAATTGTTGAGTTACAGTTCAAAATGAGATTTGGATGGGGACACAGCTAAACCATGTCAGGGGGTGCTGGTAACATATGCCACATGAACGGCCTGTCACCATCACCCTGACTGGCTGGGTGTCATCATGGGATTTTATCTTGATGAGTGCAGTCCCATGAGGACACAAACCTCATTCATCCCTCTTGCCCTGCATCTGCCTCTCCTGTCATTTCTGCCACTTGACTGACCTCTGTGAGGGTGCTGGAGTTTGAGATGTCTCCAAACCTAAATGCTGCATATATAGGAAAGGAAGGAAATGCTTTCTACCAGGATTTTTGACTGGCTAATATATTTAGAACTTTATTTTGAATCTGTACTTTCCAACAAATTATCCCTCTTCTGAAGAAAAGTACACACACACACACATGCATGCACGCACACACACATGCATACACTTATATACTTTTATATCTGGCATCACTCCTCTCAGAAACATTTATCAGGTGGCAGGTAGTCCCTGCAAAGAGCCAGAGGTCGGGGCCTGGAGTGAGGAGGATTGGGGTTCCAGGTACAGTGGTGCCTCTGATTTTCTGGGTGGACATCTGTGACCCATTCTGCCCAGTTCATGTCTCCCTAGGCACATGAGAAATGTCATGCCACCTCCTGGATTGGCAGCACATGCCCGTGTCTTGCCTGGTTTGCACATAGGCATTCACGAGGCAAAGCCGAAGTGTGTAGTGGACCCTGAGTGTCAGGGAGGGAGGGAAGGAGATGGATCATGGATCTCTCCATGGCCTCGTGGCCCTCATTCTTTTTCTGGGCTCTGGGCTTCTGGGTGGGAGAGCAGGGGTCTCAGGAAACATGGTCCCCAGGGATGGGTCTGTGGGAAGCTGGGCACTGTGCCACCTCCAGAATAGCCTGGCAGTAGGGTGAGCAACAGGCCAGCTGTCTCCTCCTGGAGCCAGGGGTCAAAGACTGGTCACCTCTGAGTGCTGGGGGGTCCCTTGCCAAGGCTGGCAGGGCAGGGCGGGCTTGCAGTACCGACGTCTGCTCTTGGAGCTCAGAATCATGCACAGGGTCATGTTGAGCATTTCCACAGCATAAAAAGTCACATTCCAGGAGCTGTGTGTGAGTGTGTGTGTGTGTGTGTGTGTGTGTATATATATATATATGTGGTGGGGGTTGGGAGGGTCAGGGTCACAGCTGCCACCTCATTCCAGCCAGATGTCTCCCTGCTTCCTGCAGGAACATGGGTCTCCAATGGTTCAAGGGAAGTTGAAAATCTAGTGTGTGTGTAAAAATCTAATTCTAAAACTGAATTCCAAAAATTAAAAATAAAACACATGACAAAAACGACACCTCCCTGGGCTGGACCTGGCTTGCTTCAGTTTGTCTGTGACCCCTGGTCTAGAAGGACATGGCCAGGCCAGGCCATGACAGCAGGGCTTGCTGAAAGGGTGGTCTGGAGGGCTTCCTTGGAGGAGGTGTCTGTTGGCCCACAGCTCTGCGGATTGGGTGACCCCTGAAGAAGGCAGCTGGGGGGGCCTGGAGCAGCCAGATCACTCCCTGTGGTGGCCAACTCTGGCCTTGACCCCAGGCCCACAGGCCTCAGTTTCTCCATCGCTCCAGTGACGGGCTGGATCCAACACCTGTGGGCCAGGAGGCTGAGTCTCTGTGAGTGGCAGATGCCGTCTGAGCAGGCAGTCTCATTACTCCTGCTGTCCTGTCCTCCCACTGCCGAGGGACCCACCCACCCTGCCCTGCACTCAGCCTCAGCCAGGTGCCAGAACGGTCAGCCTGGGTCTTCTCTGGAACTTTAAAAAGCAGAACCAGTAGGGCAATGCTTAACCCAACAGGGTAGCTCTGCAGCAGTGAAGGGCAGGCTTTCTTCCTATAAATTATGTCCCCTGCTGGTCCCTAGGTGCTCTGGCCCCAGCGTTAGACAGTTTCCTCTGGTACCTGCACTAGAGAGGAAGTGTGATAGCCTGGCTCTTCTGATGACACGGGCCCGGGGAGATGCTTCTCAGCCACATCATCACCTTAGCGCCCTGCCTTGCTCCAGTGGGCTGCTCTTGGGCACCAAATCAGTGCTCTGGGGATTAGGGAGTCCTGCCTTCCCCTCAGAAGGGGACACTGAGTCTTCCTGTTCCCATCTTCTTAGTGCATCTAGCACTTCCACAGGTAGCTGGAAGAATCAGAAATCGATGATTCATAAAGTGGTGATTTAAACAATAAAGGCAAGGTGGGGGCGGCTCTAGCCCCCCGTGATGGAGAAAGTCGGTGTCTGTGGGCCCTTTTGTGCTTTCAGAGAGCACAGGTGGAAAGCCAAATCCATGTATTATGGGTTGGAAATACCATTAATTGGAGAGGAAATTGAGACCAGATATTAGGAAAATATATGATGGTTTTTACACGAGGGCCAGGAAATCATCAGGGCTGACGCTGATAATTCCCCTAATGCTGCACGTCCTGTGAGTCATGGGCTGGTGGGACTGACACGCTCGCTCTCGCCCTGCACACTGCCTGTCTCCACTCCAGCCCCGCTCACCGTTCCCCTGCCCAGGCCGTGTCTGCACTGGCACCATAAACCTCCATTATCAGAGGTTTAAAACTGGGCCATAAAAACTCTAGGGCTGAGACGTGGCATGTAAGGTCTCAATCTGATCATGGCCATCCCCTTCCAGCTGGGGACTAAAAAAGTGGGTTGATTGGTCTGAAAAGACAGCTAATATGTTCTGAGCGGAGAGGAGGCTGGGGCAGGTGCGTGTGAGCGTATGTGTGAGTGTGGGTGGAGACGAGGCCAGGGGAGGTGCGTGCGAGTGTATGTGTGAGTGTGGGTGGAGACGAGGCCGGGGGAGGTGCGTGCGAGTGTATGTGTGAGTGTGGGTGGAGACGAGGCCGGGGGAGGTGCGTGCGAGTGTATGTGTGAGTGTGGGTGGAGACGAGGCCGGGGGAGGTGTGTGCGAGTGTATGTGTGAGTGTGGGTGGAGAGGAGGCCGGGGGAGGTGTGTGTGAGTGTATGTGTGAGTGTGAGTGGAGAGGAGGCCGGGGGAGGTGTGTGTGAGTGTATGTGTGAGTGTGGGTAGAGACGAGGCCGGGGGAGGTGTGTGTGAGTGTATGTGTGAGTGTGGGTGGAGAGGAGGCCGGGGGAGGTGTGTGTGAGTGTGGGTGGAGAGGAGGCCAGGGGAGGTGTGCGTGAGTGTATGTGTGAGTGAGGGTGTGCACACACTCGGTATGTGCATGTGTGCATGACTGTGTACCTATGTGATGATCAGTGCCTGCACCCACTTGAGAGGGCACGTGTGTATATGTTTTCCTGTGCATGAGCGTGTGTGTGCGTCAGTGTGAGTGTGGCAGCACTGTGTGATTGTGTGCACATGTGAATTTGTACACATGTGTGAGCATGTATAAGTATGTGAGTGGCATCTGTGTGAGCATATGAGCATGTGTCAATTATGAGAGCATGGTGAGACCATGTACAGATGTGTGAATCGTACCCGTTAGGTGTATGTGTGTGCACATGTATGTGGATGCATGTGGATGTATGGGAATGTGCATCTGTAAGCATGTGTGTGAACTTGTGTGAGTGTGCATGTGTGAGACTGTGTGTGACACCATGTACAGGCATGTGAATTTTGTGTGTGTGTGTGTGTGTGTGTGAGATGCTTATGCGTCATTGCTGGGGTCATCGGGATCGTCATAGGTATTCACTTATGAGGCAGAAGCCCCAGTTCAGGGTGTGGCTCTTTACTGGGGAAGGAGGAGGCCCCAGCCAGTGGATGCTGCGTGCTCCTGGGGGCCTTAGGCTCAGGTGTGTGGGAGTTGAGGTGCTGGGATGATGATGGCTTCCCACAGCCAGCTCTCACCACGTGCCAGGCACTGTGCTAGGCGTGTGAAAACTCCCAGCTTATTGTGTCCTACTGACTCTGTGAGGGGAGGGGGGATATTATTCGAAGTCCCTAGGTGAGGAAACAGAGCTTCAGAGAGGTCGAGCTACTTCCTTGTGGCCACACAGCAGGGCAGGTTCAGCACCTGAGCCAGGAGCCGCCACCCTTTGAGTTTGGAAAGCCACTGAGACCACCCAAGGCAATATGATCATGCCACGGATGGGAAACTGTGCCCAAGAGGGGCAAGCTGTGACCGGGGTTTCCTGGTGGAGTGACACCCAACTGCTACCCCAGGGTCCTCCCTGCACTGTGCCACTGAGTGGAAGCAGAAGGGTGGGGGTGGGTCACAGGAGCAACTGGGGCTCCCCAGCAGCAGCCAAACCCAATGTAAGCAAGCTTGGGCGCACCGGCCAGGGCCACTGAGCCCCAGGGACAATGGGACCAAGCATCGGGCTATCTCAGGGATCAGTTCCCCACCCTGCTCCGTGTCTCTCTCTTTAATGCATACCACCTCTGAGAGCTACTTGCCCCACCCCCTCAGGAGTGATGGGTGGCCTCTCTTCCCTAGTTCCGGTGGGAAAAGTTTCAGGGAAGGAGCCTAACTGGTTTGGCTCAGGTCACAGGGCTTTTGGGGATGATGGTGGGAAGTCTCCAAAAGCACCCCTCATTTGGAGAGGGAAATTACCCCCAGATCAAGGGAGGAGTGTGGGGCAGGTGGATGCTGACTGCCTTCCTGGATATGCACGTTCCTGGAGCACATAGGCCCCCAAAGCTGGGCGTATGTCGCCTCTGGCACATGTGGCCACAGGAGCCTAGATTTCCCTGGCTTTGAACCGGTATTCTGGGGAAGGCCAGACACAGGAAGGGCAGAGGGAGAGGCACTGGGAAGAGAGGGTCCTTGCCTTTAGGGGAAGAGAATCAAGGCCTGGGTTTGTGAGCTGTAGGGCAGGGAGAAGGGAGCCCTGAGCTGGCATGGGCTGCCTGGCACGGGCAGCCTGGTATGGGTCAGGGCCAACAGGCTGCCACCAGCAGGCTATGGTGGCCTCACCATGTGCAGCTTCTCCTGGGAACAGGGAGTGTGCTTGAAGGACTGTGGGGTTGCTTCCCAAGGAATCAAGTGGCTGGATGCAGCCCCAGATGTGATCCATGCTGTGCTTGTGTACCTGGAGATGCGAGAGAAGGCCCAGAGGTAGTTGAGAGCTGGGTTGAGCTCACACAGTGCTGCAGGCCCCAGCGGGTTCAGAAAGAAGATGTTCTGCTTCCAGCCCGGGCCCCTCCCCTCCCCAGTGGCTCAGGGCTTTCCCCAGCCCCAGACCTCCCTGGGGAGCACCTGGACCTGGTGACACGACCCCAGGCTGTGCTCAGCTCTGGCTCTGCTGCTCACGAGGGTGGGACAGACATGATACAATGGGCGCCACCAGTCCTGGCTGCAGCAGATGGGGCCCTACTTGTCTCCTCCTTTACTGACTCATGTGGGCTGGGCCTTTTACAATCCAGGGCATTTAGGAAAAGCTGCTATAGGATACGAAGGTCCTGAGAAGTCCTGCAAGTAAGAGCCTGGCCAGAGCTGGGGCCCTGCTGCGTGTGGCCCTGAAGCCGGGAGCCGGGCTGCTCTGCTGAAGATGGGAGGCGGGAGCTCCCTGCCAGTCACAGAGCCCAGAGTGTGTGTGCACGTGCGTATGAAAGAGGGGATGAAGGGCGATTTGTTGGATTAGAGGCTGAAATGCCAAATGTAAGCTAGAAGGGGTTTATCTACCTTTTAATGTAATTGTGAGACAAGCAATGAAATGTTTACTGTTTGCAGGCTGAGCCAGGAATAAAAACCTGATCAAATACAAATGCCTGCTTCCTCTGCACTTCTGCTCTGCCCATGAAGATGACTGGTAGGTCCATCTCAGGCTGCCTCCTGAGGCAGAGCCTGGAAACCCTACCTGCTGGTTGCCTTCCAATGAGTCAGCAAACCCGCTCTAAGCTCCTGTATGTGGGGCCCTGTGCTGGTCAGCGGCTGGAGGAGGTGAGGGGAGGGTGAGACCCTCCCCGGGGACACCACTAACACCTAATGAGACCCTGCAGGGACTGCACCCCCTGGGGAGGGTCTTGGGCTCACCAGCACTACCTTGTCCAACTCAGTGTATTGTTAGAGTGGGGGCACCTCTCTTTGGAGGGTTTGCTTTTTGGAGGCCACAGAAATTGGGGGAGGCTGCAGTGGAAGTCCAGGGTCCAGAGGGTCAGACAAAGAGAAGGGATTCTGGAGTGGCCTCCATAGGAAGGGCCCTGGGAGGAAGCTGGTCCGCGTGCAGGTGTGTCACTCACTGCTGCAGAAGCAACTTGCTGAAGGGGTTGGCCCCTGACGCGGAGGTTTCGGAGCTCTAGAAGGCCCAGCACCTGCAGCCTGGGGGCTCACTGCCCAGCAGCCATTTTAAAAGTTCATGGACAGCTTCATTCCAAACCTCAAGAGAAACACAAGCCAAGTGCCAGCGGCACTGGCTTCTGGCCTTTGGAAGGTGGTCCTAGTGCGTTAATGGAGAGCTGGGGACTCCCACAGGTTGAAGTCGTGCTGATACCTACCCAGAAGGCAAGGATTGGGAGCTCCTCGGGCTGGGAGAGGTGTGGACAGTGCCCCACTCCCTCCGCAAGCGCCCCTAGAGGGCTGCTTCAAGAACAGTCTGGCCCCACAGAGAGGTGTGTCTGGCCAGGCGTGAGTGTACCTTAGCAGAGGTTTCTAATCCCTCATGCCTGTCTGCCAAGGGTGCCTCAGAGCACCTGGTTTGTCCCCATCAGACTCTCTGAGTGTTCAGGAAGTGGAGTGGAGGGCTTGGTCGAGTAGAGGGCTTGGTGGAGTGGGGAGCTTAATGGAGTGGAGGGCTTGGTGCAGGCCCCCATTGAATTCTCAGTCAGGGCTAACCAGGCATTCCCCGAGGCAGGAAGGCACTGGTGCCAGCAGCCAGGCTGTGGCCGGAGGAGGCTCTGCCCGTGGGGAAGCGGGGAGGCCAGCCCGGGGCTGGCTCAGCTCTCAGTCCAGCCTGGTCTCTGGAGCTCCAGATAGGCAGCCCAGGAGCTCTCAAGGGACCATGGATGAGCCTCCTGGGTGTCCCTCTTGCTCCTGTGCTGAGATTTCTCTCCCGGCTTCTCCCTGTCTGGGCAGCTTGCTCCCAGCCTGCTTGCTGGCACAGTGTCTATGACAGGTACCACCCCAGGTCCTGGGCTGCAGCATTGGACAGGACAGAGGTGGCCTTCGTCCTCTCGGGGAACACTGGTGAACACACATTTTCCTGAAGAGCACCAGTCCTGAGAGGTACTCTGGTGGATAAAAAAGTTTTACCATCAAAGAAGTGTAAGAAAAGCCACTCACTGAACGTCCTATGCAGACTAGTGTTCCTCCAGAAGAATTTCGAAGTCCCAACTCCTGGTACTTATAAATAGGACCTTTCTTGGAAATAAGGTTTTTGCAAATGTAATTAAATAAATGATCTGCAGATGAGATCATTCTGGATGGGGGGGGGCACAAATCCAATTAGTGGTGTCAGAAGAGGAATGAGAGGGAGATTGACAAGTGTCAGAGAGGGCCTCCCTCCCTTAGAGCTTTCAGAGGGAGCGTGGACCTGTGGACGCCTTGATCTTGGACTTCTTGGCCCAGAACTGCGAGAGGATGAATTGCTGCTGTTGTAAGCCACCTGGCGTGTGGCACTTTGTTGCTGCAGCCCCAGGAAACAGATTTACCAGATGTCCTTGCTGGAGATTGACAGAGTATTAAAGATACAGAAGATGCTGACAAGTCCCGCCGTAAGGGTTAGACCAGGTTAAACCCAGGTGCTGGAGACTGATATCCCATACCCCGAGCCGAAGCAGAGCCTGAGACAATGGCTTGTGTGTAGATGGTTAATTTGGGGGATATGTTCCCGGGAAGCAGGAGTGCACCCTCAGGAAAGGTGAAGAGGGGTGGAGGGAGACCATGGCGGGTGACTGGAGACCCTCTGGGGCAGCGTGTAGAACATGCATCAGAATTGCCCACTTGAATCGCTGTGGATTTTAACTCCCCTGCACTTCCTAGGGTGGATACTCACCAGATGGCTGAGTGGCTTCCTGGGTATCCGGGGTATCCCAGAGGCAAAAGCAGAGAAAGCCACGTGGATTGCCACAGAGGCACTGCCAGCACCTCCTTCTGGTTGCTCCTGCAACTGCTGGAGCAAAAGGATGAGCTGAGATGTGGTGCAGGGCGCTGTCCAGCATATCAGGTTGCCCATATGCCTTGAAGCCTGTAACACCTTCTTTTGGTCATCCCTGGGCATCCATGGGACATAGGTTCCAGGACCTGCTTTGGTTCCCCAAATCCAAGGATGCTCAAATCTGTGATGTAAAATGGCTTGCATTTGCACATAGCCTACACACATCTTGTCAAGTGCTTTATATCATCTCTAGATTACTTATGATACCTAATACAATGCAAATGCTACGTACAAAGTATTATGTGGTATTTACAAAATTGTATTATTTTTAATTTTTGTATTGCTTTTATTGATTTTTCCAAAAGATTTTTGATATTTTTGAATCTGCAGATGCAGAATGCATGGGCATGGAGGGCGGACAGTATACACTGAAACCCTGATGCATGCGGTGGTCCATGCAGAGTTCCGCGGGGCCCTCTGGAAACACTGGCCCAGGGAATTGTGCATTGAATTGAAAACATGGGCTTCTCCATCACTCACTCATTCATCCAATCATTAACTCAGCAAGCTTTCTTCCAGAGGGCAAGTGGCCCTCTTCCTTGTCCTAGCCCCAGAGAGGAGCACAGTCTAGGGCAGGGCTCAGTGCACAAAAATACTTATGTAAAGGACTAGATAGCACATATTTTTGGCTTTTTGGGCCATATCGTCTCTATCAGTATTGTAGTCTGATGGTAGCCATAGTCAGTAAGTAAATGAATAGGCTTGGCTCTGTTTCCATTAAACTTTATTTACCAAATGAGAGGTGAGTTGGATTTGGCCTTTGAGCCACAGTTTGCTGATCTGTGGTCAGAACCCATGGAGATATTAATACACAGCCTGGGTTTCAGAAAGCCCAGAAGATGGTGCCTTAACACTGTTCAGGGAAATCACGGAAGACTTCATGGAAAAGGGGTAGGTCTTGAAGGATTTGCAGGAGTTTGCAAGATAGAAAAGTAGGGAAAGGCATTCCAGACAGAGGTGACTGTGCCCAGGAGAGCACCCTGGATGGCTCTGAGGAATGAGACTTTACAGCAACTGGAAAAAAGAAAGTTGAATTTAGTAAGAGGAAAGTTACATTCATAATTAATGAAAATTGAGGGATGATTCTCCAGGAAGTATTTTCAAATGAGACAAGCTATGGGCAGTTTTAGAAGCAGAGATGGGTGGGAGGAGAAGACAACTCCTTCTTTTTTCCTTTCTTTTTTTCCAGGCTGGAGTGTAGTGGCGCCATCTCAGCTCACTGCAACCTCCACCTCCCAGGTTCAAGAGACTCTCATGCCTCAGCCTCCTGAGTAGCTGAGATTATAAGCATGTGCTACCATGCCTGGTGAATTTTTCTATTTTTTGTAGAGACTGGGTTTCACCATGCTGGCCAGGCTGGTCTCGAACTCCTGGCCTCAAGTGATTCACCTGCTTTGGCCTCCCAAAGTGCCAGGATTACAGGCATGAGCCACTGTGCCCGGCCAGACTCCTTCTTTCTTGCTGAGGCTCTCTCCCCTGGGACCATCCTCTGTAGCACTCAGGCCTCAGATGAACCTGGAGGCTGGTCCAGGGGTCTGCCCAGGACTAGGGGCAGGTGGAGCTCAGATCCCTGACTCTGCATCACAGAGCCCACCACGCTGCCTGCCACGGCCACCCCGATGGGCACATGCCCCATCACCTTGGCAGGTTATGATTACTCAGGGAAGTGTTAGATAGAGCCCTGCTGGGCTGCATGGAGCTAAAACAATCCAGGATCTGTGCCTCTGTGAGGCTGTGTGGGGCTGGTGGGAGGGTTTCCCTGGAGGCATCCACCGGGGGCCGGGGAGAGTTCTGCTGGGGCTGCCTTCCTGACTAGCTCCAGGGTTTCCAGCCTGTGCTGGGGGCAGCTGCTCAGGCTTTCCTTCACCTGTGTGGGCACGTGTAGGAGTGGGGATACCCTCTCTGCAGTGCCAGCCCCGCTGCTGAGGGCCAGAAGCTCCCTATGCAGAGATGGCCTCGGTCAGAGATGGCTGGCATTTCTGCCTTTCATCAGGGAAACTAGTGGTGCAAGCAGAGGGACTCTCAGACAATCTGGTGACTTGGCCCTTAGTGGTGGAGCTGGTGCCATGGTCTATGGGGAGGGAGCCCTTTGCCTCTGAATCATAGTTTCTGAGTGTTGAACTGTAGTTCTGGGTTTGTGCTGAGACTCTCCCCAACCCCCATTCTCTCCAGAGCCAGAGGTTGCTTTGGAGTGGGAGTGTGGTGAAAGAAGGTAAGTCAGTGTCAGCTGTCACAAAATTGCTGCATAAAAACCACTGAGCCCTGGTGACATGCAGTTGTAAACACGTGTTTTTTTTCCCTGTGCACCAGTGGGTCATTTGTGGCTCTACGGATCTGAGCCAGGCCCGGCAGGGCTCACTCATGGGCCTGTGGTTGTCTGCGGGTTGGCAAGGTGGCTGTGGGATCTTCTTGCACCTAGGGCCCTTGGCTGGGCCCCTGGGGCCAGTGTGGCTCTGCTCCACGCATCTCCTCCTCCAGCAGGCCAACCTGGGCCTGTCCTCCTGGTGGAAGTAGAAGCGCCAGAGTGGCAGCTCAGCCTCGCGTCGGCACACACACTCACTGCCACTGGGTTCTGTCAGCCACAGCAGGTCACCCTGCTAGGTTGGAGAAGTAGATGCCACCTCCTCAGGGAGTAGCTGCAAAATTTCCTTGGGGGCCTGGAGGCAGGGAGGGGTGGAGAACTGTGGCTATTTTTTTGCAGTCAATTCACCGTACCATGTGGACTCCCCAATGTGGAGCAGAATCTGAGGACTGACTTGCTAAGAATCTCTGGGCACCCTGGATAGAACCTTCCCTTTGGCTCTGAGCATGGTGGCTCACACCTGAGATCCCAGCACTTCGGAAGGCCGAGGTGGGAGAATTGCTTGAGGCCAGGAGTTCGAGACCAGCCTAGGTAACGTAACGAGACCTTGTCCCTACAAAAAATTAAAAGAAAATTACCCAAGTGTATTAGTCCATTTTCACACTGCTATGAAGAACTGCCTGAGACTGGGTAATTTATAAGAAAAGAGGTTTAACTGACTCACAGTTCCTCATGGCAGGAAAGGCCTCAGGAAATTTATGATCGTGGTGGAAGGGGAAGCAGGCACGTCTTACGTGGCGGTAGGTGAGAGAGGATGTGTAGGAAGTGAAAGGGTAAGAGCCCCTTATAAAACCATCAGATCGCATGAGAAATCACTCTCTATCTTGAGGACAGCATGGGGGAACCACCCCCATGATCCAAACACGTCCCACCAGGTCTTTCCCTCAACACCTGGGGATTACAATTCAAGATGAGATTTGGTGGGGACACAAAGTCTGACCCATATCACCAGGTGTGTTGGTGCACGGATGTGGGAGGATCTTGAGCCCAGGAGGTTGAGGCTGCAGTGAGCCGTGAATGCACCCTGGCACTCTAGCCTGGGTGACAGAGGGAGCCCCTGTCTCAAAAACAAAAAGAGAAAGAACCCTCCCTCTAAGTTATCTTCATTCTTCCTACGTTCCCACTGAACCTGCCCACAGACCCTTTCTTGGCACAGCCCTTGCAGCCTGGCCTACCGTCGGCTTCTCCTGAACAGCATGCCTGTGCAGCTCTTGCCCAGAGCCCAGAAACCTTCTGGAAAGGGGAAGCTGGGAGGAGTCCGCCTCTATTTCCTCTCTCTCTCTCCCCAGCCCCTCTCCTGTGGGACCGACCAGGGGAGCTTTCAGGGTGCTCCATCTTCCTCTCTGGGCTACTCCGGGCTTTATCTGGCAAGTGAGGCCCCACTCATGGGGCTGTCGCCCTGGCTAGGTACAGATGGGTCCTGTGCATGGATGACTTCAGGCAATTCTGACAACAACCCTGCCAGGTCATCTGCATTATCCCCGGGGTCACATGAAGAAGTAGGTTAAGTAAGGGGCCAGGTCCCCCAGCTCCTCAGTGGCAGAGACAGGGCTGAAACTCAGCTGGGAATGACCATTGAGTATGGCGGTTTCTTACCCCCATCCCACAGATTGGAAGACCGAGACCCTCCTAGTCAAGTGACAGATTCCCCTTCTCCAGCTCTGCAGTGGTCTGGCAGATAAATGCTAGGTTGTTTTTTTTTTAATTTTTTTTTTCCCCTTCAAGTTTCCATCTGTTCATGCAGTCACCGAATTTATGCATGTTCAGGCGCCATCTGCGACTGCAACCCCATTTCCAAATCCGAAAGCATTTTTCCTTTTTGTACTTAACATGCACGGTGGTGCGGCGGTCCAGAATAAATAACTCTTCTTGGATTGCCGAAGTTCCAGGGGCCTCCACGGGAAATTTTCTCTGAGGAGTGGGGGAGGAGGGAAGGATTTTGCTAAACTGGAATTTTGTTTTTCTGACGTGGGCTATTTCTTCTGGCTGACATTTCAGCGGGCTTCCATCTGCTGGCTGCATTTCATGACCCCTCTTTGTTGTCTCCTTTGATAACAGAAAATGTGCACCACCGCTGAGCTGCTGTGTATGTGTATGTGTATGTGTATGTGTGTGTGTGCGTGAGAGTGCATGTGTGTGCGTGTGTGCGCATGTGTGTGAGTGCGTGTGTGTGTGTGTGTGTATGAGTTGGCATGTATGAGTTGGTGCATGCCTCTGAGCCCACACCTCATGTCTTTGAAAGCCCTTCTGATTGCCCCTCACCTTGAGACCATCGTGGTCACAGTCACACAATTTGGGACTTGGGGAGCGATGACCTGGCTGGAAAGCTGGAAGATGTGGTGATTGCACAGGTCCTGCAACTTCCAGAGCTTCTCCAGAGCTCCCAGAGGCCAGAAAATCAGTTTTATTTTAGATTCTGAGAATGAAATTTAGAAACCCTTCTCTCTCCAACCTTTTCCTGGAATGCTTAGTAGTTTTCTGACTGTACCATGGCTAGGTTAATTTTCCTTATTTTATTTTTTATTTTTTGCTCTTTTCTTGTCATTTCCTGTTTCCAAACCTTCCATGGATGTTATCCATCATCATCAGTGTGGCTGGCTCCCTCCAGGCTGTCTTTCTGTCTGGACCATTTCTGTCCCCTCCTGCCCTGGGAGGGTCTCTCTCGATGCCTTTGCCTGTACCACACTTCTGTGTGCTGTGTCCTCTGCCCTCCCCATCTTTCCACACTCTAACTGTCCTGTCCCTGTCCCAGAGGGTGTCCCTGCCTGCTCTGTGTCCCTGAGAGCCAATGCTGCAGCATCCTCCCAGAGCCAGTCCCAGGTGACACAGAGCCCCTTCCCGTGTCTTCCTCATGTGTGTCTCCTTCGGTGCTCCACCGCCTGGGTGGCCCACGTTTGGTGGATTTCACACGGAATCTGGAGATAGCGTCTGATGTGCATGTGGTTTGGGGAGCTGGCTTCTCTCAGCAGGTGGGAGATTTACACACAGGAGCAGGAGGATCCTTTGAGCCCAGGAGGTTGAGGCTGCAGTGAGCTGTGACTGTGCCACTGCACTCCAGTCTGGGTGACAGGGCAAGACTCTGTCTCTAAAACAAAAAAATCTGACATCCTGGTCCTTAAGGTGATGGTTTTAGGAGGTGGAGAATTGGGGGGTGATTAGGCCACTGGGGAGGAGCCCTCATGAATGGGATTGACGGATTAATGCCATTTTTGAAGAGGCCTGAGAGATTCCTTGCTGTTTTGTTAGAGTGAGAAGATGGCCATCTGTGAGGAAGTGGGGGGCCCTCATGCAATACCAAATCTGCTGGGGCCTTGATATTAGACTTCCCAGCCTCCAGGTGTGAGCAATAAACTTCTGTTGTTTACAAGTCTCTCCTAGTCTCTGGTATTTTTGTTATGGCAGCCCAAATGGATGAAGACAACACCTGAATGCGCCCATTCCTAGGCCCTTCTCCAAGTCTTGGCTTGGTGTTTGCAGCTCCCCCTGCATCAAGCAGCAGAATGCAGCTTCTAAGAGTACCAGCTTTGACAGCAGAGAGACCTGGGTTTGGGGAATTCTAGCTCTGTGACTGGACATGGCCTGTGCTTTCTGTCTGGACTATTTCTCTCCCATCCGCCCTTGGAAGCAAACTCCTATTCATCCTTCAAGACCCAGATGTCAGATGCCTCTTCTAGGAAGCCTACCAGGCCCGCCATGGGCCACATGTACAGGCTAAGCCATCTACCTCTGGGCTGGCTTCTCTTCCCTGTGTGCTCCCCAGGTCAGAGACCGTGTGGCTCTTGGGGGCCCACAGAGCTGGCAGCAGTGAACATTGGATGGATGGACTGTCATTCTGTAGCAACAGGAGCCTCCCGACTCCCGTTCATGCCCCTACAATGGATTAGTCTGTAGGGCCCAGCCCTTTCTGTGGGCGCTCAGCACAACATGGTCACCCGCTAGCCCTGGCCGGGCAGCCCCTCCTGCGGCAGGGAGTCCGAAAGCATCCGGATGCTTTAACTGCCACCGGCCAGGCCCTGCAGGAGCCCAGCTCAGGGAGGAAGGACAAGGCATGCCTTTTCTCCTAAATGGGAGCTAACGAGTGTGGTCCCCGAGCTGCTCACTGTTGTCAGAGCTGTGCCCTGTCAGCTGGAGGCTCAACATGTGGCTGTCTGTGGTGGGGCTTCTGGGGGGACGGGGTGGCCTGCAGAATGCCCATGCAGCCTCCACTCCTGGCAGAAGGCCTGTGCGCTAGGCCCCCAGCTGATACATCGGGAGCGAAAGAGCACCTGTGCTCTCCCCACCTGTGCTTCTCCTTCCCTGTGGGCAGGCGGGATCTAGCCCTGCCCTTGCCGGAGGTCCTTCCTGGGAACCTCTACACAGCCAGGCTCTGCAGTGTCGGCTCAGGCGTGCACTGAGGGTGGCCCCTCCACAGCATCCTCAGGACCTCAGGCATGTGACGGTGCTTGGGGGACATCTCTTTGCTACAGGTCTGCCCTTTCTGGACCATGGCACTGGATGTAGCTCCAGGGACTCCACTCCTTGCAGAACAAAGGGAGGGGAATTATCCTCATTCAGCTCCAGCCCAGGGAGATGCCTTCACGTCTCCCCTCTAGAAGTGCCTGAGCTCCCTAGAGCCTATGACACAGGGGACATCCTGGCCCTGCCCCTTACTGAATGTGTCGCCTTCACTCTCTGAGTCTCCGTTGTCTCATTCACAAAGTCAGCATGATAATAATCATACCTGCCTGGGTTCTTGTGAACAACAACAAAAACCAAACAAAACCATTATGCAGAATGGAAAAGCTTTGTCAGCATACAGCACTGTCCTTGTAGAGGCGAGTGGCCGGGCACCCACAGCATGGAGCACCAGGGATGTGCCAGCTACCACACGCAGGCAGAGACAAACTTCCTCCTGCTTCTGCTTGCGGGATTTGATATTGTGGTGAGTGGGGACAGATGCTCCATAAGTGAGCCCAGGCACATGTCATCCAGCCCGTCTATGTGCACATCGGGCCTCTAGGGGCCAGAAAGTGGCTGGGTATTTCACCCCCACCCCCAGGAAAGATGAGGCCCAGCGGGGCAAGATGCAGGGAGTGGGCTCTCTCTGGGAGTCACAGGAGTGGGTTCTGATTCCAGGCAGGCTTGCTGTATCTTCTTGGCAGATGCCGTCTGGATCCTTAGGGGCTGCGGGGTGGATGGCAACAAGGTCTGGACGTCACTGGGCAGTGAAGCGGGGGCCTGGTTGGCCAAGCCATTGCCTGATGGGGATACCAAAGAGGGGTCTAGACAGGGAACTGCGGGTCCTCCCCATTCTGCCATCCTCTTATGGTCCAGGGGTATGAAGCCTTCCAGCCACACAATCTCGAGGACAGAACTCCAGCATGTTGGCCCTAAAAGCCCCTCTGCCCACCACCCCACTGCAAAGATTAGGTCCAACTCTCTGAAGGTTATTGAGGAGGAGAGGCAAGTGCCAAGGGCTCTGGATTTTGCATCTGGGAGACCTTAGGCTGGTACCTTCTTCTCACTGGGCCTCAGTTTCCCCCTGAGTCAGATGAGAGGGTTGGACCAGATGGTAACAGGCTTTTCATCTGTGGCTTGCTTGTGACCATCAAAAAAAGCAAAAACACGTTAAAGCCTCGCCAGTCATCATTTTCCAAGTTTCCCCTGGATTTTTCCATCGGAAGACAAAACGTGATTAGACCATATGTTAGGCTAATTGTTCCCCAAACAGAACTTAAACATTTGAATATGCTTGCAACAGGGAAGGGCAGGAAAGAAAATGGTGTTGCAGGGGGTGGAGGTAGTAGAGGCTGGCTCTGTCCCTGGGATGTGCTGCAGGGGTACCCTTGCCTTCAGGGCCATGGGGCTGCCTGGGGCAGCAGGAGGTCTGTCAAACTGTATGAAAGGTCAAGGCTGGTGGGCCATGGTTATAAAGTCCATCCACCCACTCACTCTACAGGTAACAGCAGAGCACTCAGCTCAAGCTTGGCCCAGCCCTGGGTGCTGGGAACCTGAGGATCAGGGAGGGAGACAGCTGAGGTCCTTGCTGCTTCGGAGCTCCCAGGTCAGCAGGAGAGACAAGTGCCAGGATGGAAGGGGCCACACAGGGGCTGGGGGTGCCAGTTGAGGATTAGGGGAGGCCTAAGGGATCGGGGGAGCCAGGTAACAAGGAGGAAGGGGCAAGCATTTCTGGAAGAGAAGGCAGACAGTGTGAGGGCCAGGGTGGGAGCAGTGTGGCCACTGGTCCTGTAGAAGGCTTGTCGCATCAGAACCAGAGGGGTGCTGGGGAGAGAGGCACAGGGTTGGGGGGCCGGAGGGGTGGCTGGGGGTCCCATCACCTGTGGTGGGTGGGCTGCCTTGTCTGGGCCCTGCAAGTGATGAGGAGGGGCTGACAGCCTACAGCAGGGGGGTGACAGGACACCTCTGGGCTTCTGTCCCAGCTCTGTGCCTTCCCCTGATGTGTGGTCAGGTACACGGAGGAGGTGCACCCCAGGGAGGGCCGTGAGTGGAGTTATTCCTCACATCCTTTTTTTTGCATTTATTATTATTTTTAGTTGACCATAATAATTCTACACATTCATTAGGTACAGTGATATTTTAATACATGTAGAAATGTGTAATAATCAAATCAGGGTAATTAGCATATCCATCACCTCAAACATTTATTATTTCTTTGGGTTGGGAACATTCAAAATTCGTTCTTGCAGCTATTTGAAAATATACAATACATTGTGTTAATGATAGTCATCTTACAGTGTTATAGAACACTAGAATTTATTACTTCTGTCTAGATGTAGTTCTATAGCCATTAAGCCATCTCTGGCTGTCTTCCCACCCTTCCCTGCTTCTGGTCATCACTATTCTACCCTGTTCTTTTTTTCTTTTTTCATTAGAGACAAGGTCTTTCTTGGTCACCCAGGTTGGAGTGCAGTGGTGTGATCATGGCTCATTGCAGCCTCCAACTCCCGGGCTCCAGCGATCCTCCCGCCTTGGCCTCCCCAGTAGCTGTGACTACAGGCATGCATCCCACCACTACCAGCAAATAAAAAAAAAAAAAACTTTTTGTAGAGACGGGGTCCCACTATGCTGCCCAGGCTGGTCTCGAAATCCTGGGCTCAAGGGACCTCCTACCTCGACCTCTCAAAGTGCTGGGGTTACAGGTATGAGCCACAGCACCCAACTCGCTACTTCTATGCGATCGACTTTTTCAGCTCCCACATGAGTGAGATCATGCGCTATTTGTCTTTCTGTTCCTGGCTTTTTTCACTTAGCGTAACATTCTCTAAACATCCTTGCTGCCGAGAATGACCATGAAGAGGTGAGCGGATAGATAAAACGTGGTATTAATATACACACACAGTGGAACACTGTTCATCCACATCCTCTTGTTGCAGGCTCAGGGAGGTGAGGGGGTGGGGAATTGATGCCGGTACCCGGGGAGGCAGTAGCGGACGCGGGCTCAGAACCCACGCCTGTGGTCTCCTGGCTCCCCGTGGCCCCCTCTTCAGAGCACTGGGCTGCGACCTGCACCCTCTGGTGTGCCGCGGCTGCCACAAATGGTTTGAATGGAGGGTGCTGAGAAGGGAGGGAGCTCCATCTCTGGTCCTGGATAGAGGAAACTGACGCAGGCCTCAGCTACACGGAGCTTCCCCAGCAAGGCAGGGCCTGGGCTTGGCAGGTGCGGCACCAGAGGAGTCTGAAGCCGAGGCAGGCGCCCGCCAAGCCTTCCAGGGACGGGGACAGGGAGGTGGGGAGCCGAGGTGGGTTCACTGCAGGCCCGGGAGCAAAGGCTACAGATGAATCTGGTGACTGTAAAACCTCAGGGACCAAGCGTTCGAACAGCCCCGCCAGGGCAGATCGGGGACCAGGAAAGGCTGGGGACGGCTCAGGGGCCTGTCTGCCAGGCTGCGCTGCCTCTCCCACTCCCGTTAGCGCTGTCCCACCCCGCTGCCAGGCGAGCTGGAGGAGGGCTGACAGATGCATTCAAATATGGCTTGGTTCAGAGAATGAGCTTAATTAGGCATTTAAGCCCGTGGTTGTGAGTCCAGAGTTTTCCGATTTGGCGTGCGGTATGGAATGTTGTGGAGCTCGTTTACAGAGGAGGAGCCAGAGAGTGGAAAGGGGTGAAGCAGATGGTCACATTGTTAGGCCTTACCCGCCCCTCCCAGCGCTCGAGGGAGAGGCGAGGTCCATTCCGCAGGCCGCTGGGCTCAAGCGGTGCGCGCCTCACTGTGCGGAGCTCTCAGTCCCGGGCCTGGCCCTGGACCCAGGACAGGGAGACCATCCAGACCTCCGGCACACCCTGGGGTCTCCCAGAAGGTCAGGCTGGGAGGGCCTGCGGCACTGTACTCCAATGATCTGGGGCCACTGTCACACAGCAGGGAGCCTCTTAGTGACCTCTGCGGCACAGACAGCAGCCTCCCGGCACCGCCCCTTCCCCAGGCCGGACCTGCCTCCCAGGGACCCCCAGCCACTATCCAGGACCGGGAGAAGGCTGTCGACTTGGCAGCCCTAGAGAGGGAAGGCTGCAGCATAGTATCTTGGTCCTGGGCTCAGGGGATATCAAGAGCCATGGCTGGGACCTACAGGGTTTCCAGGAGGTGCGAGTGTGGCCAGGGAGGAGAGTGGGCACCCCTCAGCAGAAGTGCAAGTGGCCTCCTCGCCCCTCCCTGCCCTGGACCCCCATTTTCTTCTCTGCCTGTTCTTCGGTTGCCCCTTCCTGTCTTTCCTCTCGGAGTCTCTCTTCTGCCTCCATTTCCATTACTCTTCGCCCCCATCGCTGCTTCCTTTTCTCTGCCTCTCCCAGTCTCTCTTGCTTCAGGCCAATCCAGGCCCATTTTTTTCTCCTTCCTCTACCTCCCAGCCTGGTGTCCAAGCCCTTTCCACTCAGCCCTCCTCCCCGGCATGTCCATGGGCGTCTCATCACCAGCACATTTCTGCTTCCAGCCTTTGCTCACCTAGAACGCCCTCCCACTCCTCTCTGCCTGTCCACAGCCACACATTTCTGTGCCCCCACTTCTTGCTTCCTGGCATCCTTCTGGCAAGGCCAGCATGCTGGGCTCTGAGGAGGGGGCCTGTGCACCCGCCCAGCGGCACCTGCCACCCTGCAGCACCCGCCCAGCAGCACCTGCCTCTCCCGCTGAGTGCAGAGCAGCGTATCCAGCATCATCCTGCACAAAGACAGCTCCCTGCTGAGGAGGCGCTTGGGTGCCGTGGTTGAAATAATGACCCCCATTCAGTGGACACACAGATTCCAACAAGCCCCATGAGGAAGGAATGAAATGCTGCAGAAGCCCAGAGCTGGAGGCACTCCTGGGGAGTCACCGGGGCCCAGCCTCCTGCCACCAGCTGAAAGGGGCGCACGTGGAAGGCGGGCCTCGTTCCCTCCAGCACAGCTCACCAACTTACCCGTGCTTCTCAGAAAAGCCATGCGCCTCACCAACAATGCACTCAGCTGCTGCCACCTGGGAGGGCTGCCCCCAGGAGTGGCTCATGCAGCTCGACCCTGCCCCTGGGCCCTTCCATCTGGGGCTTGTAGCTGAACCTACCCTAGCTCTCTTCATGCGTGGGGTCTCCGAATGAATGGTGTGATGCTCTCTGAGTTTCAGCCACTCTGAGAAGGACTGCCTCCGAGATGCCTTCAAAGTCCTCAAGGAGGGCAGTGTGGGCACCACAGAGCGCCCAGGCTGCTTTGAGTGGGAACACCGCAGATGCAGCCCTGATCTAAGACCCGCTGGCTGCCTTGTGATGGGGCAGGGCGTTGGGGGCAGACAGACAGAAGTTTGTTTTATTTACACAGACACTCGAAGATGCAGAACGCTGAGTTCCTGGTGAAAGAGACCCTGCCTTTGGCAGGGCTGAGACTTGCCAGAGATGGGACTCACCACTTCTGGCTTGGGTGGGAAGAGTCTCTGGGGCCTGTGGCTTGGGCAGAGGGCAGCCCAGGGTGCCCCAGGCCCAGCCTTCCTTCTTCAGGGCACTCATGTCTTCCAGGGGCCACCTGTGCCTGCCACTGCCTGGTGCCCCACAGGGCCTGTGTTGTGAATCGGGGTGTTTAAATCACCACCTGCTTCTGGGGACTGTGCAACTCCACAGGAAGGCAATGTTGCCCCTTACCTGCCAGCCCTGTTATGAGTGGGAGGGGGCCTCTGGCCTCCATCACAGACAGAGGGGCTGAGGCCCAGAGTGGGCACGCGTCCAGGTGCAAGCCTGGAGAGCTGGCTATGCTGGAGG
Organism: Pan troglodytes; assembly: GCF_028858775.2. Classification (NCBI taxonomy): domain Eukaryota; kingdom Metazoa; phylum Chordata; class Mammalia; order Primates; family Hominidae; genus Pan; species Pan troglodytes. Next base: position 32,507,231 of record NC_072418.2, on the reverse strand, counting down.
GCAGCCTCTTTTTCTGCGATTTGGCTGTGGGGTGGCTGGGAGTGCAAGGCAGTTCTGAGGATGGGTGGGCAGGGTTCCAGCTGCTCAATCTGTCATTGCAAATCAGTGCTCCCTCGATGTCACTGGGCTTCTGAGGGGTCTGCTGGAGGGGCCAGTGCCTAAGTGGAGGGGGGGGGAGCACAGCTGAGGGGCTCTTGGGGGGACTCGGTGGGTCCCTCCTGACACCCAATGCTGAGGCCTCCCAGGAGTGGCGGGTGTCCTGCAGGCACAGGGCAGGGGCCACTCTGCATCTCAGCTCTGTGCTCACCCATGGCTGGGTCTTGGCCAAGTTGTTTAACTGCCTTGGCCTCCTCCTGACCTATGAGAGGCTGATCATCACATCATAAGTGAGATCCTTCACTTAGCCATGCCTGGCCCACAGGAAGCACTCAGCAAACAACTGCCATCCCTGTCATTGATATTCTCACTAAAGGCTCCCGCTGGGCACTGACGGAGCCACGACTGGGTCCACAGCAGCTCTCATTTGGACACAAGCTCGGCTCCAGCCCATCTCAACTAACAGCAGAAGGAGAGGAAAGAGGCTGCCTTACAGCGTGATGGATGGAGGTTAGATACGTAGGGGACTTCCCGATGGGGTGGCCCTCTGAGAAAGATTCTGTCCAGCACTCTTTGAGGGCAAGAGGGGTCATGGTGGGAGGAAGGCCAAAATGACCAAGCTGTACCCCCCAACACCCAGCACTCCTTTCTACACCAGGTCCTCCTCAACGGGAGAGGTGAGATGCGCTCAGCGTCTGGGCAGCTCCCTGGAGGCTCCTTTGTCTCAGCTGGGACAGGAGGGCATTTGAGGAGGGCTGGCTCCTATTTGGCTCCAGCTGTGCCCCCACCCTGCAGAAGCTGGCCAGGCTTGCGGGTGGGGGTGAGGCTTTTGGAGATCTCTCAGCCAGGAGGAGTGGGAGGAGGGCAGGGTGGACAAGCTGGCTGGTCTAGAGCAAAGTGAGCTCCAGAGAGCTGAGTCAGCCTTGGGAGCAGGCGCTCGGCCAGTGGGCACCTGTACTCTGGCCTTGCACCCCTTAGGCACTCCATCTTGGGATTCCTGATGTCATCTATTTTGTCACGCAGGATATGGGGGGTCCTGGGAGGAGAGTCTGTTAACACCAGGCCTGGCAGGAGGTTCCAGAGGCCCCTGTGAGTTCTGTGTTCTGGACACACGGTGATGCAGCTGGAGGCCGCTGCCCGGTAGGGGTGGTGGGGGCATGTCTGGCTCAGGAGCCTGGTGACCACGCAGAGCGTGGGCTGGGCGCCACCTCCTCCACTCCACTCTGCTGCCTCCCACTCTGGGCTGTCTGGAAGCTTAATGTGCCTGGGTCTTCCCCATGGGGAATCTGGAACCCAGAGAGGTTGGGTGACCCGTGAGAGGTGAGCTCCCAGCTTAGAGAGACTTGAAGCTGCTCCTGCCCCCCCGGACTCTGTGTGTGATGAACATGCATCGCCTGAGAGATGAAAGAGCAGCGCCCTGCCTCCTGTTTCTGTCTCCCGATGTGAGAAACACGTTTCTCCTCCTACTCACTGTCATCCCCAGAGACAGGGTTTGGTGCGTGGGAGGCACAGACCTGTGGACTCAGTTTGTGGTGTGGTTTTGTTACTGTTACTGTCTCCTGCTGGTGACAGGATCCCAGGCCAGCAGCACGGAATTCTGCCCATCTCCCATGCCCAGAGGCCAGGTGGACTTTCAGGCCAGGCTGTGTGGGTACCGATGCTGCTGTGGGAGGCCATGAGAGCCTCTCAGGGGCTGTGTCTCCTGTCCTTTTTTCCCTTGTGCCCACTGGGAGCTCCTTGAGAGCAGAGACTGTGTGACTCATTGTAACCCCACGGCCAAGCACTCAGCACACTGCAGACCCTGTCCCCACCATGCCCACATCTGCTTGGCACCCATCATTCCCATGCCCACTGTGGCCCTTTCTCCCAAGGGCCTCTTTTGGAACAAGAGTGGGCTTGGTCTGTGTGGGGCAGCCCAGGAGTTTTGGTGACTCCATGCCCCCAGGAGCCAAGGATGGACCAGAGCGGGTCCATGCATCCTCCAGCCCACCTGCCCCCGGGGGACAGCCTAAGGCCTGCCCTGCCCACCTCCCCAGTATGCCCTCAGCAGCAGCCTGCTCATTGTCACACCTGTCCTGGCTGCTGTCCCTTTCCTCCCACGTGGGTGTTTCCCAGGATCACCATCTACACTGCCTGCTTGGGTCCAAGTCCTTAACGTAGGGTATGGCCTGGGGAAGTTTGCAGAATGCTGGGGGATGAGTGCGGGGCTCAAGGGACAGACATGTGAAAGGAAAATCCAATCTCAGGGCCCCAGACTCACTATGCCAAGGGAAAAGGGAAGCTTGGAAACTGAGTCCTTCTTTTTTTCTCTGAAGAGATAGCTGCAGAGATAGAAGGCCATACGTCTCCCCAGGTGGCTTTCCTCACTGATTAATCACAAGGGAATTCCTTGTGGGCCCCCAGATCTTTCAGAATCCGTATGCCCCCTCTAAACTAGCTCTCAAATGAGTTCTGTGGAATCTGACGCTGACAACGTCAATGACCAGCTCACCTTCACAGCTATGGGACAAAGACGGGCCGAGACATTCCTCCACCCACCCTGAGACAAACGCATCTGGCTTCTTTCCCTGCTCCATGCTATACCTTATTTTACTTTATGTAAAGTGCAGATTTACTGAGCACAAAATGAATGCATAATTGGCCGTTTCTCTACCCTCCTGCCACTGCAACAAGTGGACTCAGTGAGCGCTAATCAAAGCCTCAGAAGCACGTGACCAGTCTCCTCACTACCTACCAGCCCTTTTTCTTTCTTTCCTCCTTCCCCTCCTGCTGCTCTTTCCCCTTTAAAGATCTACATCCTCCAAACCCTCTTTGGAAAAAGCACAGGCCACAGATCCTACTTGTGTCTCTTTTTCCTGGGTGTGTCCTCAACCGTGGCAGAATACACTCTGAGTTGACTGAGACCCGTCTCAGATGCTTTTTGGTTTACAGGCACCTTGAAGAAGCCACTGCTCTCTGGGGCAGGTGGAGGATGGCCCTTCTGCTGTGCATGGCATCCTCTTCAGCCTTGGGAGGCCCCTCTGGCTGGGGCACATGCTGATGTCTGAGCACAGATGCACAGCAGCCTTCTCGGTTGTCCCCAGCAACTGCGGGTGTTGGCTTTGTCCTCTGTTCTGTCCATGCAAGCGTTCTGGAAACTTGGTGTCTTTTGGGGAGAACACAGTCATCTTGTTTGAGAAACCATCTTCCCCAAGGAATCATGGATGACAGTGAGCCTGGCCGTGCTGCCTCCACCGGGGAGAATTCTAGGGGGTAAATCGTATCACTATTGGCAGGTGACACTACAGGCATTTCATCATTCTGGCGGATGGGCTCGGGTACAATTACCGAAGGCTACCTCAGGCTTGGAGATCGATAGGCTAGGGAAAGCCATCCTTAAAAACAAAACCAAACAAAACAGGAATTGCAGATGCATTTTCAGTTAGACTGACTAAGCGGATGGCGATACCTCTGCCTGTGGAGAGGGGAATTGTATGTCTTGATGTCGTCCAGCAAGTCCCATCCGTGGAGGGCACAGCCTGTCCTCAGTCCCTTAACACTGGCTTGGAAAACAGCCACAAGCCCCAGGGAACTGGAGGAGGCCAAACTCACAGCTTCCTAAATATGGACAGAATCATCGTCATCCTCCAAGAAGAGCAGAAGCCTGGGCAAGGCTGATCTACACGTGCCTACCACATCTGCCTCCATCTCGGCTCCCCGCTTCCTTCCTGCCACCCCTCCCTTCTTTCTTCTTCCTTTCCTTCCTTTTCCCTTCCTTTCTTCTTTCTTTCCCACCTTCTTCCTTTCCTTTACTTTCTCTTAAAGAACAATGGAAAAATCTCAGGAAGGCTGGAACTCGGGCATGGCATGATGAAGTTCTGTCTGGGCAGCGGGATTGGGGTCTTCCTCCTGAAGGGTACTGTGGGGTCTTCAGCACCTTATCTCACCAACAGCTTGGCCGAGTGTGCCCAGATCTGTGCACTGTGGTAAGGCTAACCTTTACACCTCTAGATAGTTCCTGGATGCAAACCTTGAGAAGTCAACTTGGAGAACGAGCTAAGTTTCCATTGTCCAGAGCTCAGGTGCTGGGACAGGTGGCACCCAGGTGAGTGTGGGTGGGAGGTGCACAGGGCTTGGGGAAAAGGGGGCTCTCTCTGACAGAGGCCCCAAAGCACACAAGCCTCTGGAGCCTGCCCCCATTTCTTCTCCACTCCAAAGCCCTCCCTTCTCCCGTGCCCATGTCTGCCCATCTGGGCATTGCTGGAAACCCCATGGGCGGAGGTTGTACTGCACAACTGTCTTGTGCATGGCTTTATTCCCAGAGCTTGGCACAATGTCTGGCCTGTAGTAGGTGCCCAGGAGATATTGTTGAATCAGGAGGCCAGGCCTAGAGACCCTTCCCAGGTTCCTCTGGAAGGTGCCTGAACGCTGTGCCTGTAGGCTCTCCAGCTCTCTTTGTTCTGAGTCATTTTTCTCCAGGCAAAAGCACAGTTTCTGACAAACAGTCCTAAAGTCTACATGAGACCTATATATGAGTGCAGCCCGCCCAGGGTCAGGAGCTAGGTGTAGATCTCCCTCAGCCTGTCAGTTGAAAGTGGTGCATAATTAAATATCATTAAATGGACTCAGAGGCATCCAACTTCATTACCACGAGCGCCTGTTGCACTTGAGTAATTGCCGGGGCTTGGCAGGAGGAAGCAGTCTCAGGGCGGAGCCTCCTGTCTGCAGGGGGTTCCTGGGGCTTCCCCATCCCCGCCTTCCCTGGATCTCCAGCCTGGTCGTGTTGGGCCACATGCCATGCCCTGGGTGCTCTGCAGATGGGAGGAGCCTCCCGATACGTGTTGAGCAAGGCTTGTGCCTGCACCTGTGCTTCATCCCAGCAGCCCTGCAGGAATACTACCAGCTCCCCCACTGTAGGTGAGGATTCCCATTCAGAGAACAGAGGGACCGAGGCAGGATTTGAATCCAAGCCTAGTTGGCTCCCAAGCTCAGCTGGCTCCCAAGCCCACACCCTCACAGGGCTACCCACGACCTCCAGATGGGGAGGAGCTGGGAGAATGGCTGAGGCCGCAGCAGAAGTGCTGGGTCTGGAGTCCATCAGCCTCCAGCTCTGCAGGAAGCATGAGGCAGGCCAGGCCACTCTGCGGGGGAAAGGCAGAGGACCCTGCTGTCCTGAGGGCAGTGGCTGGCCCCCAGCTCACCATGCCAGGCCACAGTCAGCCAGCGGGGTCCCAGAGTGTGGCAGGAACCACCTCTTCCCCTTGGCCTTGAGCTTAGAAAGCAGGCTGTATGATGCCGTGTGTGTGCATATCTTGCTCACCAATGCCTCCAATTCCGTGTTTGAAATTCAACCCTTGGGGTTAAGCAAGTTCTGGTTCACGTTTCTCTTAAAATACAGATCTTCCAGCCATATGTGGAGTGGCTGGTGGAGTCTTATCTCTCTCTCCAGAGTGTGTCCCCGCAGTGGAGGCTGGCCTTTCATCTCAGCACCAGGGTGCCCAGGGCCCAGTTGATCCAGGAAGTTTGTTGAATGAATGAGTGATTGGCACATTCTGGGCAGGTGAGACTCTGGGCTCCTGGGGTCGAGGAAGGAGGTTGCTGATAGTGGACTCCCTGCAGTCACCAAGCTCCTTTGGGCTGAATCAGCTCAGGTTTCAGCCCTGGTCCCTCTGAAGGGGAGAGAAAGTGTGTTGAAAAGACAAATGCTTCTGTGTATATGTGGTGTACTCTTCAACTTTCCAGCAGTTTTAGACAATTCTCTCCCTTCCTCATTTCCAGGAGACTGTCTGGCCCAGAAGAATGCCTGGTTTCCCTCAGGGCAGGGCACTCCCCTGTGCAGACAGGCGGGCATGGAGCAGAAACAGCCAGGGTGGACGAGCTTTTCAGCAGCATGAAGGCAACAGCCGATTTGTTCACAGTCGAGAGTGAAGGAATGAATTTACGAGAACCTGCATGAACTATGTGATCATAGTGTTGGCGGTCAGACTGTGAGGCACAGGAAGATGGATCAGAGGGTCAAAGGGGCACCATCTACAGCTCATTTCCCCGTCCTCCAACCAATGGGCCTGCCCCAGACCTGCTCCCCTGTCCCTGGGGAGGAGGAGGAGGATATTCCAGACTCACGGACCTGAGCCTCTCTGGGCATATGTCCAGTCTCTGTCCTGCAGAGATGCCTTGGGCCTCCCATTGCAACAGCATCCTTCCCCTGATGTGGGAAAGAATTTCCTAATCGCCCTCACCTCTGGCTTCAGGTCCATGCAACACAAGCCCTGTTTCGGGCCTCCTGTGTTCAGGCTCCTGAGCACGGCTTCCCTTTTTGAAACCAGGTATTCGCTGTTTCCTGCATATCAGTGGCTGGACACCTATGAGTTTGTCTGTGAAATTCTACAGAAAGGCCAAGGGAGAGGCAGGGAGAGAAGCCAAGGAGACAGAGTCCTATGGGCTTCAGGGAGCACCTGCCCCCAGGGCTGTTCCAGGAGCCAGACTGGCCCTTCAGTAGATTTCCACCCACTCTAGTTGGGGTGGATGGCTGTTCCCTGGGTGCCACCCTAGAGGCTGGGGACTTCAGCTGCCAGAACTAAGGAGGCTCAAGAACCCGCAGAGAACTTAGGGGCTGCCCAGGTCTGAAGCAGGGGCACAGGGGGTGGGGAGGGAGGGAGGAGTCGTGGAAGTGAGCTCTGGGCAAGTTCTGCTGCTTCCTCTAGGAAGGCTGTGCCCAAGGGCCTAATGCTTCTGTGCTGGGGTTCAGGATGACTGGAGCATGTGGGTGTGTGTGGTGTGTGTGCGTGTGTGAGTGCCTGTGATTCTGTGTGAGCCTGTGTTAGCTTTGTGCCAGCAGCTGACAGGTGTGCCTGTGTGTGTGCGTGTGTGTGTGTGCGCACTTGTACCTGTGGGGGTTTTTGTGTGTATTCTGTGTGTGCGCTTGCCTGTGTGGGTGCTGTGTGCACTCACATCTGTGTGTGTCCTTGTGTGTGCTCATGTTGTGTGTGTGTGCTTGTGCTGTGTGTGTTTCTCTGAGTCCGCGTGTGCGTGTTCCCAGAAAACTGAGCACCGCTGCTCTCTCCTCAGGAAGTTATTTTTCTTCCCCCACTCTTGCTAATTTATCTTTTCCCCACCAACTCCATCCGACACGGGAATGTGTGCCCTGTGGTGGCCCTTCTGTTTCCAAGGGAGGCTGGTGTTGCCTGCAGAAGCATCTTGTGAGTTGTGGGAGGGGCCACATGGAAGGCCAGACATGGGAGTGAAGTGTGAAGCACCAGCCTTCCTGACTTCCAGACCCAGGTCAGCCTCCCGCCTCTCCTCCTGCTGAATCTTTCTGATCCTGTGGTTTCTCCTCTCTGAAACGGGGATGCTGATGGTTCCATAATCAAAGTCCTGTGCTGATTCATTGCAATGATGACTGTTTAGCCCCAGCTGCAGGTGAGACATGGGGCAGAGGCTCTGGGGATGTCTGTTTCGGTCCCTCAGGGACGGCACGCTGATGTTTGTTCTGGCGGATGTGCTAGGGAGATATACATTTTGAGTGCATTTCTAGTTGCATCTGGGGTCAGAGACAAAAGTGGGAGTGGACTCAGGCCCTGGGGAATTCAGTCTGCATGGGAAAACATGCCATGTCACTTAATTTCATTATGATATTAACAGAAGCTAATAAAAGTGATGAGAAATGATAGCAGCCAGGACGACAGCAGGTCACACCTGCTGAGGGCTTGCTGTGTGCCACCCTCTGAGCCATCTATGTCACTGTAATCCGTCATTCCTCAGCATCCCTGTGACACCCCCAAGAATTGGATTGTCATGCCCTTGTTTTACGCGCTGGAAAATGGAGCTGTACGTCTGCCTATGTGTTCAATCATTTATAAGATGAAGTCAAGAGCAAGGGTGTGGCCAGGCTCATGCCTGTAATCCCAGCACTTTGAGAGGCTGAGGTGGGTGGATCAGCTGAGGTCAGGAGTTCAAGACCAGCTTAACCAATATGGTGAAACCCGTCTCTACTAAAACTACAAAAATTAGCTGGGCATGGTGGTGAGCGCCTGTAGTCCCAGCTACTCAGGAGGCTGAGGCAGGAGAATCACTTAAGCCCGGGAGGCAGAGATTGCAGTGAGCCCAGATCGCACCACTGCACTCTAGCCTGGGCAACAGAGCAAGACTCCATGTCAAAAAAAAAAAAAAATTGCAATGACCCAGATCGCGGCACTCTACTCCAGCCTGGGTGATAGAGCAAGACTCCACAAAAAAAGAAAAAAAAAAAAAAAAAGATTGAGTGTGACATGGGAAAGCAGGGGTTGGCAGTCAGCTTGGGGCTTGGGCTCAGTTGTTCCCATGAATAGAGGCAGGCCATTTTCTTGAATTCTCACCAAGTGCTGCCGTGTTTCTTAGCTTCAGTGTTTTCCATATCACCACGGTGCTTCTGATTCACTCCTTCTCTGCCTGGGTACTGTGATTGTCCAAGCCTACCAGGCAGACCCAGACCCCAGGGAGAGGGCCAGTGTTCTGCTTAGCAGGGACTGAGTCATAGCTGTTTGCCAGGCAGGCAGCTCGCGGACCAGGGACACCCGTTATGGTGAGAGACGCCATTCATTTTTCATTGCCTCTTCCCTCCTAGACGCAGATTAGTGACATTGCTTCTGACAGCTCTAAACACGCTAATGTCATTACAGCTGAGCCCAGGAGTGCCCCTAGAGTTAAGGAGCTGCTGGTGCTTTGATTATAAACACCATTTTTCAGAGGTGTATAAGGCTGCCATTTGAAATCACGTTAGGCTGAAACTTGAGAGAGAGGTTGTCAGCTTGGTTGCATTGGGAAATAAAAATTTCAATAAAATTCTTAATTTGTCTCAAGCCTTGTCCTAGGGACTTTTGACAGGATGAGGGTCTGGGCCATGGGTAGAACTGGGGTGCCCTGGGAGGAGATAGGATCTGAGTGTCCAGTGCCGGGAAATGTGTGGGACCTGCCGTTTTCCCGTGCACACTTGCTGCAAAAGCGGCTTGGGGTTTCTGGGCTTTCACAGCTGGACCATTTTCAGAGGCTGGCCACTGTCCCCTCTGTTCAGGGAATGTAGGCAAATGGCTTTATCAGGGATGGGTGATGGTTTTTGACCTGAGATGCCTTCAGAAGGCCACCTGGTGAGCTGGCAGTTTGCAATTAAATAAGAGCACTGTTTGTGTTCCATTCTAATTGGATTTTTGTGATTTTGGCCTCCCCTTTTCTTTTTCACTGGGTCTCTTTCTCTAACTTTAAAAGGCTTTTGCTTTTGCCCCCTCCTTCCTGCTTGTCTGTTCCTGTCTGTCTGTGCACCTGGTGGCCTCCCTATCTGTGCCATCTGACTGCTCTCTCTTTCTCTCTGTCTTGAGTCCCTCCACCTCCCCCTCTCATTGCCTGTCTCTCCCTCTGCCTCACTCTCTTGTCTGCTTTATTCATTGAACAAACACTGGCACAGCCCTTCATGTGTCCCAGGCATAGCTCTATATACTTTACAAATATTAACTCATGTCATTTTCACCAAAAAAAAAAAAAAAAAAAAAAAAAAAGCCACACGGAGAGAACTGCAATTGGCTTAATTTTATAGTTGAGGAAACTGAGGAACAGAAATGTAAGCAGCTTGCTTAAAGTCCCACAGCAAGAAAGAGGCAGAGCTGGGAGTTTAAAATCTCCCAAGTCTATGCTCTCTTCCTCTGTGTCTTTCAGGAAAAAAAAAAAAAGAACAGAACAAAACTAGACCGGGTATGGTAGCTCACGCCTGTTAAGTCCAGCACTTTGGGAGGCTGAGGCAGGAGGATCACTTGAGGCCAGGAGTTCGGGACCAGCCCGGGCAACATAGCAAGCCCTCTATCTCTACAAACAACAACAACAGCAGCAGCAAAATCCCACTAAAATAATAAAATCTAAGTAACGTCTGGCCACCCAGACTCAAGGCTGCCGCAGGCCTTTGCATTGGTGTTTGTCCTGGGGCCTCCAAAGCCCTCCCAGCTCCCTCTGCTCATCTTACTCTGGGAGATCATCTGTCTACCTGGTTAAGCTTGAGCCTCAGCATCTGGGGTTCAAAGGGCCTTTGCAGGTTTCACTGGGGGAGGTCTGGGGAGTCAGAGGCAGGTGGCAGGCTAAGAGGTGAGAATCAACAGCCCCCTTTTCTGCAAGCTTCTAGCAGACGCGTGGAGAAACCCCTGGCGAAGCAGAAGGTCCTGCCTACCTTGCAGCAGGGGTCTCCCCAGGCCCACTCCATGGAGGGCCATCCTGCTCCCCACCCACTTCCCTGCCCACAGCAGAGTGAGCCCCAGGAAGACTGAAGCCTTGATACATCATGCTGCCATCTCTCAAAAGCCTCTTGTAAGCTCCTGGATCAATAGTGCAGCCCTGCCAGGTCTCAGCAAGATACCCCACCTGTTCGAGTAACAGAGTTTGTCGCTGATATATATATATATATATTTAAGGCAGGGACTATAAATCCCATCTAAAAATGAAAAACTAAGACCTAGAGAGGTAAAGCAATTTGTTCAAGGTCATCCTGCTAAACAGTGCTAGTGCTGATATTTCAATACAAGCCTGCCTGACTTCGTTTCTCAGTGTGTTTCACTTAGCCCCACACCAAGGGCCTCTGTGACACAGGGGAATAGTAAGGTAGATTAACTGCTGTAACAGATAACCCCCAAATCCCTGTAGCTTAGCACAATACAAGTTTACTTACAACTGCTGAAACAAACTAATGTGGGTCAAGTAGATCTTCCGGGTGGCTGCTGTCCAGGCGGTGACTCAGGGACCCAGCCTCCTTCCACATTGTGGCTCTGCCATCACCTTGGGCCACAGGTTCTTCTGCTGGGTTTGTATATCTACCCAGCAGACAAGGAGAGAGTGGAGGGTGAAGTAGGAAGTTGTAGCAGGCTGGGCCTGCAAGCAGAGTCCATCACTTCTGCTATACCCCATTGTCCAGAATTCAGACACTAATGGCAAAGGAGACTGGGAAATACCTAGTTTTGTGTGCAGAGGAAAAGAGAAATTGTTTGGTGAACAACAATCTAGTCTCTCCCACATGAGGCCTAATGTGTGTTTTCAGTCTCATATTATGACTTCTTGGTCACCATCTATTGTATTGTATTGTATTGCATTGCATTGTATTATTTGTTCACTGTTTTTCCTTCACTCCCCACCCTTTTCCAGGCTCACTGTAAGCACAGAGTACTTCTCTGCCCTACTGACTTGCTCCTCCTACTGAGCAGGCCACGTGACTTGCTCCAACGAATGGAATGTGTGCAGATATGAATGTCACATCCAGCCAGAGGCTTTCAATGTGGTTGAAGCTGGACTCTTGCCCTCTTGCCTTGCACTTGGAGAAGAATGTGCTCCAGGTAAGTACTGCTCCTCCAGCCCAAGTCCTGGAATGAAAGACATGCCAGCAGACCTGACTTTGACCAGCAGTCTAGCATACAGACGTCTCAGCAACCAGACAACTGTGAGCAAAGAAACGAATTCTCATTGTTGTAGGCTGCTACTGTTAGGAGTTGTTTGTTATGCAACATTATCATGGCACTAGCTGACCTGAATAACCTACTGGCATGATAGAGTCATGGCCACAGTCCCTGAGCACACCCTGCTGTCCTGCACCTCCATGATGTCACCTCCATGATGACTTCTTCTGTTGTATTGTTGCCCCTCACTAAAAGCCTTTCTCTTTCTTTCTTTCTTTCTTTCTTTCTTTCTTTCTTTCTTTCTTTCTTTCTTCTTTCTTTCTCTCTCTTTCTTCCTTCCTTCCTTCCTCCCTTCCTTTATCTCTTTCTTTCTCTCCTTCCTCCCTCCCTCCTTCTTCCTTTCTTTTCTTTCTTCCTTCCTTTCTCTCTCCTTCTCTTTCTTTTGCTTCCTTCCTTCCTTTCTCTCTCTCTCTTTCCCTCTTTCTTTTTCTCTTTCTTTCTTCCTTTCCTCCTTCCTTTCTTTCTCTTCCTTTCTTCCTTTCTTCCTTCCTTTCTTTATCTCTTTCTTTCTCTCTCTTTCTCCTTCCTTCCTTTCTTTCTTTTCTTTCTTTCTTTCTTTTTCTTTCTTTCTTTCTCTTTCTTTTCCTTCCTGCCTTCCTTCTTTCCTCTCTTTCTCTTTGTTTCTATCTCTCTCCTTCCTTCCTTCCTTTCTTCCTTCCTTCCTCTTTCTTTCTCTTTCTTTCTTTCTCTCTCTCCTTCCTTCCTTCCTTCCTTTCTTCCTTCCTTCCTTCCTCCCTCCCTCCCTCTCTCCCTCTCTCTCTCTCTCTCTTTCTTTCTTTCTTTTTTTCTTTTTCTTCTCTCTTTCTCTTCTCTCTTTCTCTTGATCTCTCTCTTTCCTTGGGAAACAGGGTCTTGCTCTGTTGCTTGGACTGGAGTACAGTGGTGCTCCTAGCTCCTAGCTCACTGCAGCCTCAAACCCTTGGGCTCAAGTAATTCTCTTGCCTCAGCCTCCTGAGTAGCTGGGACTACAGGCATGCACCACCATGCCTGGCTAATTTGTAATTTTTTTTTTAGAGATGGGGTTCTTACTATGTTGTCCAGGCTGGTCTCAAATTTTCCTACATTAGTGGGTCCATTACTAACCTCAAGCATTCCTTCCACCTCAGCCTCCCAAAGTGCTGGGATTATACACATGAGCAACTGCACCTGGCCGAAGCCTTTCTTTATGACCTCTTCAGAGCCCATGCCAAAGGTAGACCCTTTGACAGAACTTCTCTTAATGTTCACAATTCTTAGGGTCTCAGAAGAGGCAGAGACAGCTAACACTTTAGTTCCAGCCTTGTCCACATTTTGCCTGAGTGATCCTGTATTTCTTCACTTGCTAGAGAGTGCAGCTTTTGGAGGCAGGAGCTGCACTGGCTTCCTCTTTCCTCTAGCCACTACTCTTGTGCCCCACAGGCAGTAGATGGTCAGACAGTGTTTGCTAAACTGGATTGACTTGAATGTCTGTCCCTTTATAATGCGAGGCCCATAAGGGCACATCGAGAGCTGGCAGCCATCCCTGGCAGCACGGGGCTCCATGCTTAGAGCTTAGATGATGGATCTGTCATTGCCCACGAGGACGAGAGAGGCTGGGCTGCCTCCAGCACCCTTGGCTGGAGGCCTGGCTTAGCACAAACGTGATCCCTCTCACTCTCCTCAAGCTCTTGGCATCTAGAGCCTGTGTCAGGAGGGAATGATGCAACCTCATACACCTTGGTCCAGACACGCCTTGGAGAAGCCAGCAGGCTGCATTAGCAAAGATCTCTGACTGCCCATGTCATGCTCCTACCATGGTTCTCAGAGCACAGGTTTGAGCTGAGGTTGTGGTCCTGTGCTACAGGGAAATATTTTTCGCAACATGATGCGTGAGGCTGCCTCAGTGTTGGCATTTGTGGACCTGGTGACAGGAGCTTCTCTGGGCTCAGCCATGGTCCTCCTAAAGTGAGTGGTTTCTGGACCAGCCCTGGACAGTGGTGGCTACTCAGGCCCTACGAAACCTCGTTCAGCTAAAGGCTGTAGATGCATGGATGCACCTGAGCCACGTGCATGAGAGCTGGGCAAAATGTGAGGTTGCTGCACAGCAATGCAGTGAAGCCTCACCTGCTCAGTATCTTACTAAAGGCAACTCAGCAATCATAGAAGGACTCTCCTGCTTCTCCATGCACAGAGAGGAATGCGTGACACAGACTTAGCTTCTGGGGGGACTCGGGTTGTATTAGTCATCCATTGCTGTATAATGCATCACCCAAAGTTAATGACTTGAAACAACAATCAATATTTATTTCTTACTCTTTTTTGTTTTACTTTTTGTTTCTCTTTCTGACAAATGATCCCGTCACCCAGGTAGTGAGTATAGTACCCAATAGGTGTTTTTCAGCCCATGCCCTCCCTCCTTCTTTCCCCACCCAGTAGTCCCCAGTGTCTATGGTTCCTATCTTTATGTCCATGTGTACTCACGATTTAGCTCCCACTTATAAGTGAGAACGTGTGGTATTTGGTTTTCTGATCCTGCATTAGTTCTCTTAAGACAGTGGTCTCCAGCTGCATCCATGTTGCTGCAAAGGACATGATTTCATTCTTTTGGATGGCTGTGTAGTATTCCATGGTGTATATGTGCCACATTTTCCTTATCCAGTCAATTGCTGATGGGCACCTGGGTTGAACAATGAACACTGATTATCAGCCTTCCTGAGTCAAGAGTTTCTGGGTCAAGGATTTGGTGGCTTGGCATGGAGTTCTGGCCCAGGGTTTCTTGTGAGGTTGCAGTCACATAAAGCCTCACCTAGGGTTGGAAGATACACTTGAGGCTCAGGGGGAAAGCCACCTGAGGCTTACCTACATGGCGAGTTGGTGTTGGGTGCTGGTGGGAAGGAAGTTCCTCCATTCACGGCTCTAGTCTCCGAGCTGCTTGAGTGTCCCCCTGACCCAGCAGCTGGCTTCTCTCAGAGCAAGCAATCCCAGAGAGAGGGCTCCCAGCAGAAGCTATGCTTCTTATGAGCAGCATTATTCCCATACATACAGCATGAGCCATATAGCATCACTCCCGTCACATTCTCCTAATAAGGATCATTACGCGTGGCCCACACATGGGGAGGGGGTTAGCTCATCTTGCAAAGGGAGGAGGGCCAAAATATTTATGAGGATATTTAAAAATTACCACATAGTGGACAAAAATAAATAGCTTTTAGCATTTGTGCCTATCTATCCCAATCTTTACACCTTCTTGCTCCCCAACTCCAATCTGGAACACAGGGGTCCTAGGGCCCAGTGGAAGCCTTGGGAGGTGAAGGACAGCTCACAGGGACCCACCAATGCAGGAAAGTGACAGAGATACTCGGGAGACCCTCGGCGGCATGTGTGAACACTATACAGAGTTGAGGACTCCAGCCGGGCCATGCATCTGGAAAGGCTGCACCTGGCCTGAGAGGCTTGGCTGTATCCCGAACCAGGCACTGACAAGGGCGCATCTGTAGCTGAGCTGCAGGTGAGTTGCAGGAAAGGCACCTCCCCTGGCTGAGCCCAGCCCTGAGGAGTTGCGGGAGTGCAGGGAGACAGCCACATGACCGGTCTGACCTGCGGGAGGCCGGAGGAGCTCTGGGCCAGTGCCTTCCTCCAGTGCACCACGAAACCAGGGCCCAGGGGAGGAAGTGACATGCTCAGGATCACATGGTGAGCTAGAGGTGATGGTCCTATAGTGAGTCACAGGGCACGGGGGTGCCTGGAGTTTTTCACTCTGCAATGCTATCTTTCCAATGGGGTGCCCAGCAGAAGCGACTCCTGGCAGATACAGAAACCAGGTGGAGGCAGAGGAGAAAACCACAGTGGGTCTAGGGTGTCAGAATGGCTTCTCCTTCCAGTAAGGGGATGCAAGCTGAAAACTCACGAAGAAGGGGTGGCTGGGAGTGCGGAAGTCAGTAGAAATAAGGTGATGGACACAAGGCAGACCCATGAGCCAATCTTTTAAACCAAGATACAAAAACCAAGCCCAGTAAATACAAAAGAAATATTGGCCCAGGAAACAAACCATGGCTGTTTATTAGACTAAAGCAAACACAGCTGTGCTCTGTAAATGGCAGTGAAATATGGTAATAGCTCAGTCCAGCGCTCATCAAGGAGCCAGCAGCACCCACGGCGTGAACATTTTCTTGAGCGTCTCACATTCTGTGCTGGCAGAGGGCTGAGTTTGGTTCCCTGGGCCTTGCACTGTGTCCAGCCCAAGTGGCACCAAACTTGGGGTCTTTGAGGAGAGAGCCAATGAAGAAAAGATTGCAGAATTGCTTAAGGGGTAGAAGCTCAGTTCCTGTCTTGTTGAGTATTCCCAGGGATCTGCTGAGGGCTGTGGAAGTGGCTGGGATTCGTCTTTGGGATAATTGGGGGCGGAGGACGGAACCTGCCCAGGCCAGTTTAATTGGGAAAAGGACATAAGGGCAGTTCGAGGACCCATGAGCTGGACGCAAAGCCAATCTCCCCAGGTGGGACTTGGCAAAGCAGCCGCTGTCTCTATCTTCCCTTCTCTGTTGTCTCTCTTCTCTCGCTGCTGTCTGGCCTTCTCTTCTCCTTCTTCAAGGTGGAAATGACTGTCTCAGCCTTTCATCCCTCCCAGCTCAAGCACAAGAAAGACTGACTAGGGATTGATTCCAGCCTCAGGTTCTCAAGTGGGAGGATGCGATTGGCTCAGCCCAACCCAGACTATGGGTAGTTTCCCTGGTCCCCCAGGTCCCACAACCTCGAGTGGACCAGGCAGCTGTGCCCAGTGGAGATGCCTGTACCCCGGGATTCCCTGGTCTCATCTCTGCATGGGCACTGTTCTCAGACGATGGGGTGCCTGTTCCACATACTCCTTATAAAGGGGCTGTCTCCAGTAGTTGATAAAACTCTCAAAGGCATTTTTTCCCCAGCTGAACCAAGGCAGCTTTTGCATCCCATGCTCTCCGTTTATGGAATACTCAACAGGCACATTGAGGAGGTCACTGCTGGAGAGGAAAGGGAGACACCCTTGAAGCCACATGTTTAGGGACCTGGTCTGTAAGAACGCTGAGGCTCTCCTGCTGAGGACAGGGCTTTCAGCCCCTGGTTTTCCCAGGGGTTGGTTTTTCCCTCAAGTCTCTTTAAAGAACATTAAAATAGACTTGAATTTTTTGGAAGTCCTAGGCGGGAGAATCACTTGAGCCCAGGAGTTTGAGACCAGCCTAGACAACATAGGGAGAGCCCCATCTCAAAAAAAAAAAAAAAAAGCCAGGCATGGTGGCACATGCCTGTAATCCCAGCTACTCAAGGGGCTGAGATGGGAGGATCACTTGAGCCTGGGAGGTCAAGGCCGCAGTGAGCTATGATTACACCACTGCACTCCAGCTTGGACCACAGAGCAAGATCTCATCTAAAAAAAACAAAGAAAGAAAGAAAGAAAACCTCTGCTGATCTTGGAGGAAGTGAAGTCTGGGGGTCTGGGGGCTTTTTCCTTCTCCCCATCAGTGACATGTGTGAGAGCCATTGCCGGGGTGGCTGAGGAAGCTGCCTTGCGTTCTGTTTGTAGGCTGCAGCCAGAGACAGGGAGGGCCTCGCACACCAGGCTAAGAAAGTTGGATTCTATTCTGTTGGCAGAAAACAGATATGTTGAAAATATTATTTTAGGAGGGTGGATAACCCACGCAAAACTGGAGCTCTGCCAGCCTCCCTCAAAGCTCTGATTCCATGCTCTAACTGCAAGCGGTGTCCTCAGCGGGTATGCACATTGGGCATCTGTGGAGTCCCTGGAGGTGCCTGCTACTGCTCCTGGTCCATTTGCCCCTCCCAGGGATTGGAGTCCTTGCTGGGTGATGTGCCGTGAAGGGGCTGTGCCTGGCGGTATGTGGGTGGCCTTGGCACCCCCAGCCCTTCAAGAGGCTGAGCCTCATCCCGTGAACTCTTTCTCCCAAGGGCCATCCCCACCCCTAACATGTCCCATCCACCTCCTGCCACCCCCTCTCTCCCTTGGTTCAGGACTCCACATGCTGGTGCTAGAAGCTGGCTTCGAGGCCCATTTCAGCACCACCCCTCACCTCCAGTTCCTGTGTTCACCCTGGGCTGCCTCCCCAGCATGAGACTTCTAAATTCCATCCCTGAGTAACATCAGAGTCCCTTTTGTCTTGGGTGGCAACTTCTGTCCCAGATATCTGTCTGGCGGAATCCTGCCTCCAAAGTGGGCCTTTGTCTGTGCTGGGTGAAAACACTCCAGAGCCTTCCCCCTACAGAGCGGGGCTTCAAACTGAGGTCAGAGGTGGGACCTGACCCTGCAGGCAGGGCTCAAACACCAGATCGAATTGGGGACTAGCTAAAACAGGGACAGGGCGGAAGCAGCTTCCCATCAGACACGCCCACCAGAGTGCCATGTCAGTTTACCATTGCCATGGCAACACCCAGGCGTTACCACCACTTTCTATGGCAATGACCCAAAAGTTATTACCTCTACCCTAGAAATTCTGTATAAACCGCCCCTTAATCTACATGTAATTAAGAGTGGGTATAAATCTGACTGCGGAACTGGCCTGAGCTGCTGCTCTCAGCATACTGCCTGTGGGTAGCCCTGCTCTGCAGGGGATATCACTGGGCTGTATCATTCCAAGAGCTGTAACACTGCTGCTTCTATAAAGCTGTTTTCTTCTACCCTACCACTGGCTCACTGTTGAATTTTTTGCTGGGTGAAGCCCCACTTTGGGGCTCGCCTGTCCTGCATCAAAACCCCCATCACTAACTAGTCCAGCAGCCAGCGGGGAATAGAAATAATAGCAAAGGCCACTTGTTCAGCGCTCGTTGTGTGTTGGCAGTGAATTCAATGCCTCGTGTGCATCATGTCAATGAATCCTCAGAACAGCCTTATTAGGTAGACATTCTTATCAGCCTCACTGTAGAGAGGCACAGAAAAATGAATTCGCTTTCTGAGTTCCCAGAACTCCTAAATGGCAGAGCCAGAATTCAGATGCAGATCTGTCAAACTTCGGGGCTCTGAGCTCTTCACCACTCTGCTGAGTGAAGGATATTTGGGCCAGAGGCTTGGAGGATGGCACAGTTAAAAGAACAATTTAATTTTGTTGTGAAGCTGTGCCCTGTAATAAAGCCCTCAGCCTCTCACAGGGAACGGCATTGTACACAGGTTACTCACGACGTTGTCTGTTCACTGCCCAGTTTTTCCAGCAAAGCTGTGAGCTCCTTGAGTAAAGGTGGCAGGTCTTATATTCGTGTCTCCAGAACCTGGCATGGTGTCTGGAACTTAGTAAGTGTTAAATACACTAGGCTGGGCACCCAATCCAAGCCAAGCCCACATTTTCTGGAGCTAGTGGTGGAAAGTGAGAGCTGTTTGGGTACTGGGGTTGCTTGGCTTGAGGATGTAAGCCTGGGACAAGCCTTCCTGAGAGTGAAGTCAGCTAAGAGCAGGCTGTAAGTGGAGAGAGATGGATGCCCAGTGGCATCTTTAAGCACCTGGATCTAGCTTGCCTGAAGCTTGGGTCCGCCTCTTTTTATTTGCATGAGGCAATATCTTCCGATGACTGTCTGAGCAGTTTGAGTTGGGCTTCCATCATTTGCCCTCTGACTAATTGGGGGATCTGCAGTACCTGCTTTGATTGAATGGAAACTCAGCAGAATCATAAAGAGGCCAGCCCTGCCTCCCATCCCAGTTCCCAGTAACAAGCTCTGAGACCTCCTGGCTCCTTTTTTTTTTTTTTTGATGGTGTCTTACTCTGTCACTCTGTCACCCAGGCTGGAGTGCAGTGGCGTGATCTCAGCTCACTGTAACCTCTGCCTTCAAGGTTCAAGCAATTCTCCTGCCTTAGTCTCATGAGTAGCTGGGATTACAGGCGCCCATGACCATGCCTGACTAGTTTTTGTATCTTTTATTTTTTAGTAGGGATTGGGCTTCGCCATGTTGTTCAGGCTGATCTTGAACTCCTGACCTCAGGTGATCCACCTGCCTCGGCCTCCCAAAATGTTGGGATTACAGGTGTGAACCACTGTGCCCGGGCTCCTTTTTTTTTTTTGGAGACAAAGTCTCACTCTGTCACCCAGGCTGGAATGCAGTGGTGCAATATGGGCTCACTGCAACCTCCACCTCCCAGGTTCAAGCGATTCTCTTGCTTCAGCCTCCTGGGTAGCTGGCCCGGCACTTTGGGAGGCCAGGTGGGCGGATCCTCTTTCTGACTATAGGGTCATGAATCCTTCCCCTGCTGGACCAGCCCAAGCCCAGCCAGAGAGAAAACCCTGAGGCTGGACTTGGCAGTAATTAGCATCATGCTAAAAGGGCTCATTTGTCTCCACTTTGTCATTGGCGCAGCAGCTCTGAGACCACAGTTGTTGTGAAAGATGAATCCGGAACTGTCATTCAATTACATACATGTGCACTGTGCCTGATTATTAAGCCTTTGTAAAATCAATTCTTCATGGCCTTTTAATCAAGAGCAGATAAACAAGGAGAAGGAGCTTGGGGACAGTCTCAAAGAAAAGTCCAATTACTGTTCCTGGAGGAGGCTGTAGGTGTTCCCAGCCCAAAGATTCCAGGAGGTGGGGAGCCCCAGGTCACAGAGGGCAAGGGCCTGGCTCTCACAGGGGCAGGGAAGGAGCATGTGAGGGGAGGGGAGGGGAGGGGAGGAAGAAAGCTGAGCAGGGAGGGTGCAGCAGTGATGTGGTGAGGGCAGGGAGGGTAAGTGCTAAGTGATTTCAGGTGAAAACTGGAGTGTGCAAATCCTGATTCTTCCCACTGTTGTGGGATCATTGTTGCTTGTGGCTGGGCACTGCTGGCCTCATTGCTGGCCAGGAGCTCCTGGCCTGTGGTCGAAAGAACTCCTGCCTCTAAAAGTCAATGGTGAGACTGCTTTTTGTTTCTCACTGGCAGGTGCTGGTCTGTGCTGATGTTTGCCCTGACTTGCAGTGAAATGAGGAAAACAGACTCAAGTTATTTTTGTATAGCTATACTTATTCAATTAGAGTTTTTCCCAAGTTCTGACCTTTTCCACCCCTTTGGCCTTACATTGCCCTTTCCATTGTGAAATGACAGTGATTATAAATGGTTGCTGACTTGGCAGAATAAAACGCTTTCAAAGGTGTGTCCGCCACTGTAGCCTTCTGAAGTACTGGCATCCTTGCTCCTCTCTTGATAGGACCCTGTTCTGCTCGGATCTCCACTGGGGTCCCCAAGCAGGCTGGTCCCAGCCTCCTTCTCTCCCCTGCAGAATGGGGCACTCTTCAGGCATCTGGTGAGGAAAGCAGTTTCCCTGGAGACCTCCTAGCTCGGTGGGCCTTATGGATGCTCACAACACCCATGCTTAATCCTGCAGTCAAGAGCAGAGCAAGAATTAAGTCCTCAGCCTCACAAATGGAGAAATAAAGCTCAGAGAGGTTCAGCCACAAACCCAGAGTCCCGCACAGCTGGAGACAGAGGGAGGACGAGAGCCATAGTGCCTCGGCCTTGCAGCACCCAGAGGACAGTGTCCTGCGGCCCAGAGCAAAGACCAGCTGGGCACAGTGGCTCATGCTGTAATCCCAGCAATTTGAGAGGCTGAGGTGGGATGATTGCTTGAGGCCAGGAGTTCGATACCAGCTTGGGCAACACAGCAAGAACCCCTGCCTCTACAAAAAATTAAAACATGAGCCAGGCGTGGTGGCATTTGCCTCTGGTCCCGGCTACTCAGGAGGCTGAGGAGAAAGGATTGCTTGAGTCCAGGAGTTAGAGGCTGCCGTGAGTTTGACTGCATCACTGTGCTCCAACCTGGGTGACAGAATAAGACCACAATGAAAAAATAAAATAAAATTTATAAAAGCAAAGGCCCTGGGGCCCAGTCCCCAGTGTTGGGTTCTGTCTGTTCCGCTTGCGCACTCGTGGTCCTGGCTGAGGCCCTTCCTCTCCAGACAGATTTCCTCTCCTGGCACATGAGATAATAATAATGATACAAATGTGTGCAGCACAGGGAACACTGGCATAGCACATGCTCTTTGTTTTGAGACAGTCTCACTCAGTCACCCAGGGTGGAGTGCAGTGGCGCAATCTCGGCTCACTGCAACCTCCACCTCCCGGGTTCAAGCAATTCCCTTGCCTCAGCCTCCCGAGTAGCTGGGATTAAAGGCACCTGCCACCATATCTGGCTAATTTTTGTATTTTTAGTACAGATGGTTTCACCATGTTGGCCAGGCTGGTCTCGAACTCCTGACCTCAGGTGATCCATCTACCTTGGTCTCCCAAAGTGCTGGGATTACAGGAGTGAGCCATGATGCTCGGCCCAGCATATGCTCTTAATAAGACTAGTTCCTTTCCAATTTCCCCAGCACAGACAGTGACACAGGAGGGGTGGTGGTCATTTGTGCTGTTACCAAATGTGCCCGGATTCCTGCTCCCTGGGCACTGGGTGGGATGCACTCCTAGCCCCTCTGGGTGGGTGTCTGGGTAGGGCCATGTGGAATGAGTCGAAGGGGTCCTGGGGGATCAGCCATGGAGGAAGTGATGTGTGTCACCTCTGGGTGACACCTCACAGCCAGTGCCTGCTTTGCTCCCTTCTGACTTCATCATCATGGAATCACAGGTGGAGACAGAGCTTCCCCAGCCTGAGCCCCTGAGGGTGACGAGGACCAGAGTCCTCTTGACTGACCCATGTGGGACATTCAGTAAAACAGGGATGCCCTTCACTGTGCTAAGCCCTGGAGATATTGGGGATGTTTGTCAGTGCAGTTTGACTCAGCTTCCACTGACCGATGAAGAAAACAAAGCCATGAGTGAAGGGATTGTTATCAGCGCCCTGGGTTCTTGCAATCTCCCAGGATAGGAATCAAAATGGATTGCCGGACATTGCACTTAAGGAAAGAGAAAGCTTCATTTAGCTTTTGCACAAGGGAAGCCAGCACTGCAAAAGGGCAAGGACGGGCTGCTCTGGAGGGTAGCATGTGGGCTGGTTCTTTCGGGAAGGGTTTTGTCAGGGCATGGATAGGAGGTTTCTCTAGTACTTGTGCACTGGTTCTACATCCTTCTTCATACATTGCATGTAATATGGGTGTGACTTTTAGCTTGAAAAGGAGGAAAAGGTCACTATAAGGTGAGTTTAAGTCCAACCGCACGTGTAGGCGGAGGAAGTCCCTAACCCCCTACGGCAGGAGCTCGTGGCTCACTGCTTCTTGGGTCTTTGTTGCTGGTTGGCTGGAAGTTAGGTAAACTATAGCATGAGTAAGGGGCTTTTGTTTTTTTCTCTAAACCACATTAAAACAGGAAACCAGCCTGTCGGCCTGTCTCAATTCCATGCGGACCTGGGTGAGGGGTGAGACTGTGCACAGGGAAAGTTAGTTTTTGCTGAGATGTGCCTCTTCCTGTCTCCTCCATTCTGAAATGCCTCTGCTTCCTTGGGGGACCTGCCAAGGACCCTCAAAACTACTGCAGCAGCCAGGTTGGAAGCTGAGGGACCTTGCCGGCCCTGAGCTCAGCATCAGAGTTTAGCAAACAGTGAAGCGTGCTCGGTGTAGGGCTCGGCGTGCTGACTATACTTCCCATGCAGCAACCCCACAGTCCTCAAACTGCAGCTGCAGGGGCTCCACACATGGCTGGGAATAATAGGAGTGGCTTTCTCTGCAGCTCTAAGTACCAGGGGCCAGCTCCCTCCCTGGAGTCCCACACCAGTGGGAAACAATAAACCACACAAGTAGCCATTAGTGGAAAGTGCTGTTATTAAGACAATAAAACTAGGTGATGGGACAGAAAGAGTCGTGGCTGGGGAGGGCAGGTACAGATGGATGTCCTGGGAAGGTCTCTCCGAGGAGGCGACTTGCAGGGTGAGAAGGAACCAGCCAAGGAGAAGAGCAGGCAAGGAGGGAGAGTCAGGGTTTGTGTTGCACGGAGCTGCTGTGATAGGAACCATGTAGGAACCATGATGACCACATTCATCCTGGCCTGGACTCTCTCTGTAGCCAGTGGGGCAGGGCCTCCATCATCATGCTTGATCCTCAGTTGGCCCTACTCACACCAACACTGCCATTTATAGACAGTAAACAAATCAGAGCAGAAGAAGTCTTTGGGACGTTCAATCCCACATGCCTAGAAAGATGCAAGCCCTCCCCTCTTACTGTCACATTTTTCCTCCCCACAATGGGCTTTCCATGGAATTCTCCAGAAAGTCTGGCTCTAGGTGCACTGCTTCATGGTTAATTGTCAGGTGCCATTGAGAACGTGCACACTGGTCATTCTGGAGTAAATAAATGAAAGTGTTTGCAGGCAACCTCAGCCCCACAGAAGTCCTTGTAGTGCTTTTAGGATGTAAGGTGTAGGTGTTCATTTCCGCGGCCTTTGGTGCTCTGGCTCTGGAGCTGAGTGAATGATTGGGAATGCAGGAAAGCTGCATCCACGCACACCAAGGGAACTGAAACACAGCTTGCTTGCAAATGTGCCGAAGGAGCCAGCCTCCAAGCCTTCCCAAACCCTTTGGAGTTAATAGGATTTCCAAGAACATCTGCTTTGATGTATTGTCCATTTTGCATCTAAATGTTGTATAATGGCAGCTGTTGAGAAATCATGAATATCAGCGGTGCTGAAAGCCTGTGGAAATCACACCCCTGGCAGCAACTCCAGGTGAGGTTGGACTGTCTGCCAAAGGGTATGTGGACCTGACCCTCACTGAAGGTTTCATTAAGTGGGGCCCTGTCTGCTGCTGGTTGGCTGGGGAATTTCTGCAACTATCCAAATGTACCCTTATGTTTATGCTCTGAAATTTCCTGCAACTTTACTTTTATTCTAAGAATTGCAAAGCAACAGCTAAGAAATGGGTAAGAAGAACAAGAATATGAGCTGTGATTCCACAGTTTTAGGGCCAAGGGGGCATGCTCTGACAGCAACCAGGGGAGTAGCCAGAGTCTTGGTGAGAACCTGGCATGAAGGCCTGACCTCATAACCTCACCTGTGGGACCTGCAAGGCGCTGAGACATCTCCAACTTCTGCTGCAGCCATCTTCCTTCCCACTCATGGACCTGCTGCCCTCTTGGCTGCCCCTGTGTCCTGGGTGTGGCAGGCCTAGTTCCACCTCAGTCCAGATTGCACCTGCCTGCGTTTTGTGTGGCTCAGTTTTTCTCATCCACCCCATATCGACTTGGAGTCATTGCAGGGATGCCCTCTCTGACCACAGCATCTAAAACAGCCCAGGATTCTTTATTCCCTTATCCTGCCTACTTTTCACTTTTCCTCCATTGCATTGATCACTAACTAAAATCATATGTCTTTTATTTGCTCATTTGTTTATTGCACACAGCCCCTCTGAAAACGTGGGTTCCATCATGGCAGCCAGGGTCTGCCTTTGGGTGGATATCCGTGCAGCAAGCGTGAGTTGACAAGGCTGCCATAGCCTGCAAGGTTGGGCTAGGACCCCTGGAGTCAGGAGAAAGGACCCTGCAGAGTCAGGGTTGGAGCTGCCAAGACCCTGTGCTGAGGGACCATGTGGTTTGCTTCTTGAGGCCTCACTTTTCTGTTTGATAAAACCTGAAAGGAATGATTTGCTCAGGGCCCCTGGGCATTTTCACACTCAAGAAACAGTCATCTGATCTGGCATTTTCTGGAGGGATTCAGATGGAATATGAAATAACTTAAAACATTTTCTTTTAGTTAAATATTTTGAATGTATTAGGGGAATATATATATATATATATACACACACACACACACACATTTATACACACACACATAAACTCACAAATTAAGACTTTAGTTTTATGAGGCTAAGGTATTTGAGGATTTAAAAATGCATGCCTAATTCACAGGAAAGTCTAAAGCAGGACTTTGGAAACTGGCCCATGGGTCAAATCTGGCCCACTGCCTGTGTTTGTACATAGGTTTTATTAGAGCATAGCCATGCTTATTCATTTACATAGCGTCTATGGTTTATTTGGTGGTATGACGGTGGAGTTAAGTAGTTGTGGCAGTGACAGTACTGCCTGCAGAGACTAAAGCATTTACTATCTGGCCCTTACAGAAAAAGTAAATAGAATTGGAAACAAAAATCAAGGAAATTCGTGAGAGGTGAAGAGCTGGCCTCATTTGTCAGCAGGGCAGTGGGAGCTGAGCCTGCACACTGGTCATGCCCCATCTGTTTTGTGCACAAAGCCTCCTGCTGGGTCTCTGCCAGGATGGTGGGGCCAGATTCTGCCACACCCACTTGAATGCTCTCCTCTTGTTTAGGGGCTCAAAATGTCCCTCTGGCCCCACCTTTAAGGCCAAGTTGGAAATACAGCCAGTTGCCCAATCAGAAAGAGGGTAGATTTATCAGGCAATTCAAGACCGTCAAGGTGGAGCTAGCTGCTAGCAAAAGGAAAGGCAGAGAGTCAGGAGACCAGTGGTCTCTGGGAAATTGAACACCATGCTGATGCTGGACCAAGGGCTCATAGCCAAGGACAGGCCACGCCAGGGTGCACCTTTCTCTTTTCTGTTTCTGCCTTATGAGGAAACTGCAGCTTCATAAGCAAGTCAGTGATTTTAGATACCCCTAACAACATCAAGGCAACTTTTCAGATATCCAGAGAGACCACTCTCAGAAAGAAAGTTCATTTTTTAAATTTTTTATTTATTTTTGAGACAGAGTCTTGCTTTGGCACCCAGGCTGGAGTGCAGTGGCAGGAACTCAGCTTACTACAACCTTGATCTCCTAGATTCAATTGATTCTCCTCCCTCAGGCTCCCCAGTAACTGGGATTACAGGCATGCGCTGCCACCACACCTGGCTGATTTTTGTATTTTTAGTAGAGACAGGGTTTCACTATGTTGTCCAAGCTGGTCTTGAACTCCTGACCTCGTGTTCTGCTCACCTCGGCTTCCCAAAGTGCTGGGATTACAGGCATGGAGTCACCGTCCCCAGCAAGAAAGAAAGTTCTTGGTCCCCAGGAAAAGAGTCCTGAAAGGGCCTCGAGTGGGACTGGAGGAGAAGGAGGAGGCCATTGTGATTAAAAGGAGGTGGTCCAGGTCAGCCAGAGCGCCCACAGCCTTGCACATGAATGGTAATTATACTCGGAGCAAAGGGCTGTTTGGAAGAATGACATAATAGAACTCCCAAACTGGTCGGTATAATTTCCCCTGGCACCCAGCATGCGTGAATAAGACGCGCAGTCAAACAGAAGAGTAATCAGATGAAATATTCCTTTAATAATACGTTTGCCAGATCAAATATTAAAAATAGGAGACGGAGAGAAGGAGCAGCCATCTCCCCAGTAGTATCAGTTCCATAAATATTGCTTCATTAAGCTGTCTGTGTCGGTTCAAAGAGATGGATTTGGAAATGTGGCCAAGGTTCCAGACTGCTTGTTGCGATGAGGCGGAAGACTCCGCGCTGCCAGCGTCACTTCGCCTGCCCACACTGCGCTAGCTGCCACAGTGCGGGGCCATCAGTTAACAGCCGGAGCTGGCCCGACATCTGCCCAAAGGACGTGTGTTTATTTATCTGGAGTCAAGCCTCTTCCATCGGTGCACCAGTGGCTTCCATCCCAGCCAAACAGCGGGGAATTAATAATGATGGCATTTGACTTTCTCAAGACCTTCCCTTGGCAAAGTTTGCATTCATCTTACTGGCATCTCTCTGAGGTCGGAGGTAGGATGGAGATGGTGGAGGCTCTGTTGGTAACCCAGGTCTGTGTTCTGTAAGGAAGCAGCTCAGGGTGAAAGCCAGGCCCTTCCAGGCCCTGGGCTTTGAAAGAGTGGTGTACGCAGGGATGGAGGGGCTCCTTGGTGAGGGTACGCAAAGGATTTGGAGGGTTGAGCTGTATCTCAATTTTAGGTGGCAGATATTTGCTGTTGGGTCCAAGCTCCATGCTAACGGGTGGGAAGAATAATTACTTAAAAATCAATTGTCAGGAATAATCCTTTGAATATAAATGAGATGTGGCTGGGTGTGGTTGCTCACACCTGCAATTCCAGCACCGTGGGAGGCCAAGGTGGGAGGATCCCTTGAGCCCAGGAGTTTGCAACCAGCCTGGGCAACA
This sequence comes from Pan troglodytes, assembly GCF_028858775.2. Taxonomy (NCBI): domain Eukaryota; kingdom Metazoa; phylum Chordata; class Mammalia; order Primates; family Hominidae; genus Pan; species Pan troglodytes. The sequence continues at coordinate 32,479,759 of NC_072418.2, read as the reverse complement.
TGGTAAGACCGTGTCTCTAGAAAAAAATTAAAAATTACCCAGGAGTGGTGGCACACACCTGTAGTCCCAGCTACTCAGGAGGCTAAGGTGGGAGGATGAGGATGGCTTAAGCCTAGGAGGTCAATGCTACAGTGAGCTATGATCACACCACTGCACTTTAGCCTGGGTGACACAGCAAGATCCTGTCTTCAAAAAAATAAAAATAAAAATAATTAATGTGATGCATTGTCTTGACTCAGGCTGTCTATGCCTGTCAATAACTGCAGGAATGTTTGGATTTTGTGTTAGGGATCCAGGACTAGTCAACTCCCAAAGATGCTGATGTGGGGTCTAACTAACTGACCAGTGATGAGCCTCTATTGTCTTATGTATAAAGAACCTTGATTCCTAAGTTTATGAAATCATTCTTCTCAACTTCATATCTGTCCTTTGCTAAAACATTGTTTTTGGGAAATAGAGCTCAGAAAACAAATTAAAGGGTTGAATTTGGTCAAATCTTATTTGATCTTCAAGGCCAAAGAGCTGGTTTGATTGAATGTTAAGCATTTTAAAAATGAAATGTTATATAAATATATATTAAATACATACTATGTGCTAGGCTCCATAGGTGTTTTAGCAACTTCTGATGACTTCTAGGATGAATCTGACCTGGACCTTCACCAAATGCTTCACCCTGGTGGGGTGTGTGTGGGGGTCACTGTCACAGGTGCCGCCTAAGCTTTTCGTCTTCCTTCTGTCTGTAGCTCGAGGCCGGTAGACGCCATGCTTCTTATCTGCTTATGTTTACCTTGAAACACTTTCCACATCCACACTTTGCTTCCCCAGCCACCTCCCCTTCTAACTCTAGGACCGCAGGATTAGGACAGGCTAGACAGGAACAAACATAAGGCAAGTGATGCTGTCGGAAGACCAGATACACTCCCTCCACCTCCATACACACTTCCCACCTAGGACCACCCAGATGCCATGGGTCAACTTGTCACAGGGGCCATCCTGTATGTATTGAAACTTTGAGAGATTTGCCTATGGAAACTTTCGGGGTTGCTTAGCAGTCCCTATGGCCCTAGATGGGGGTGCTTCACACCAGGCACAAGCAACATGCTCCTCTCCTCCCACTGCACCTAGTGAGCTAAGTCCTGCCTGCACTTCACTTAGAAGGGCTTGTCTGGGCCAGGCGCGGTGGCTCACGTCTGTAATCCCAGCACTTTGGGAGGCTGAGGCGGGCAGATCACTTGAGGATAGGAGTTCGAGACCAGCCTGGCCAACATGGTGAAACCCCGTCTCTACTAAAAATAAAACATTTAATTGGGCTTGGTGATGCATGTCTGTAAATCCCAGCTACTCGGGAGGCTGAGACAGGAGAATCACTTGAACCTGGGAGGCGGAGGTTGCAGTGAGCCAAGATAGTGCCACTGTACTCCAGCCTGGGTGAAAGATCGAGACTCTGTCTCAAAAAAAAAAAAAAAAAGAAAAAGAAAAAGAAAAAAAAAAAAGGAAAAAAAGAGCTTCTCTGACGGTCCTGCCCATCTGCCTGTGCATTCTCCCCTGTGGCAGATGATGCTATCGCATGCCCCTTCTAGATCCCTTTTGGCCTGCACCATGCACACATGATGTGGTTCCTGCCATAAGTGCCAAGACTCTGCCGAAGCCTTTTCTCTGGCTGCAGGAACCTGCTTTGCTACCTGCATGCATGGCTGGCTAGAACTGTCCTGGAATCAACACATCCAGGAGCAGCCCTCAATTAATGCTGGCAAGAGTCGGTGGACAAACGACCCAGCTCCTCTGCCCCTTGCGTGCAGCCATTGTGAGGTGTGGTCCCCAGCAAGACTGTGCTCTGGCTGCCCACAGCAGTAACTGCTCACTAATGCACCCTCTGTGGGCTTTCTGCTCCTCCCTATCTCACCCTCCACTCTGTCATCTGTGGGCCCTGGGATCGTCTCCTAACACACATCTTGCTAGGAATCCTTGTATCAGTCTCTTTCTCTGGGGAGCCCAGCCGAAGTCACTGGTCTTGTGAACTCATTGGACACTGAGTCCTGCCAAGGACCCTCATTAATGCTGAACACACCATGCTTGGATTACGCAGTGTGCCCTGATCGCCAGTGCTCAGATACTAAGTCATTCCTCAGGGCTTGTTTCTGATGTCTCCTTCTCCAGGAAGCCCTCCTGCACATTCGAGTGGATTCCATGGGCCCTCCCTCTGCTTCCTCATGGCACATGGCTTGTGCCCCTAGAGTGGGGGCTATTTGGTCTGTTTGGTGCTGGAGTTGGTTGTATGTGCCTTGGCCTTCCCACCACCCCAACCCCCAGGACTGTGTGCTCTTTGGCACTGGGTCTGTGTCTGCAATTTAGGATCAGAGATTCCCCACTCAAAAGCCTGAAGGGTCCAGTCAAATAACAAATACCAAGTCCTGTGGACCAGGAGTTTATTGCAGGGGAGCATGGGGGCTGGGATAAACCTGGAGGGCAAGCCATACCTGTGTTTCAATTGAAAAGAAAGAAAAAACTGTGCCTAGCAGACATAAAACACCTGTGGGGCTGGATGTTGAGTTGAATGAAGCCGCCTTTCACACTTCTCGAGGGCAGAGAGTTTGTGTTTCTCATCACAGCCTGACAGCCCTCACACCTGACAGCCACTGCATAGAGAGGGTGCGTCATGGGAGTTTTATCAGGATGATGGAGAGAGTGAAAGGCCTGGGGCCAGGAAGGAGGCTGGATGGAGAGACAGCCCGTCCCTGACTCAGACACCAATGTTGAAGAATAGCCCGGCTGCAGGTAGGCCAGGCCACATTGTTACCTACAATCTGGTCACCTCCTTCTTTCTCCTGGGTCTTCCCCAACCAGCACACGGACCAGGAGCTCCAGCCACTTGGGTTTTTCTGTCCCCCTCACACTTCAGCAGCTACAGGGGGATGCAGGTGTTGGTACCTGTGGGATTTCTGGGTCCACCCCTCTGGCTGACCCAAGGTCTGTTTCTGGGATGCTCTGATTTCTGTGCGCCCTGGGGGAGCCCAGAGGCCACACAGAGGCCGTTCCCAGGCCACATGGAAGCCCCATCACAACAAATTCAGTGGGGGTGAAGTGTTGGGGGCATTTCCTAAACGCTTCAGGGCTGTGGTTACTGAGGATGGAGCCCTGTGCCATGCAGGGGAGAACAGTTGGCCCGACAAAGGCAGTAAAGGACTGCTTTACCCGAGAAATGCCTCCACCTTGCAGAGGGCCCAGGCAGATCCAGGGCTTGCTGCTCTGGGCCAGTTCCATTGGACATGCCGGCCCTTCCTGTCTGCAGGCGGGACAAGGGGAGGCTCGGCACTCTGTGGTGCTTGGCAGGGGTCTGGAAAGAGACTGCGTGCATCCATGTGGTCTGGCCTCTCATCTCTGGGGACCCCCAGGTCCCTGGCAACTCCCTTCCTGGTGATATCCTGGCAGGTTTGCTCAGTTTAGCATCAGGGTTCTGCCTCCCAATTGCAGGGTTTGCAGGTTGAGGGGAAGTGGACTCCCAGATGAGCAATGCTGCCCTCGGGTGTGGTTGAATAGGAAAGCTGCTCCCTAGGCCCAATAAGGGAAGGAGGCCCCAGGGCAAGTGCCTGCTGCTTATACTCATGAAAGGAAGCACCTCCTTCTGTTACTGGCTGAAAAGTCTTGACAGTGAGTTTTTTCATTGAGCAAAATGCACAAATACAGCAATAAAAGAATGAAACAACGAAAGCACAGATTGATTAAAGCAAAACTACCCTCTGCAGAGTGGGAGTGGACTCGAGCAAGTGGCTCAAAAGCCCCGATTGGAATGTTCTTTAGGGTTTTTATTAAGCTAGAAGAATTTGGTAACACCCCTAGATACTCTTTAGAGGCCTCCAGTTGGTTACACTCTATGCAAATGAAGGATTGGCCCATGATCAATCAGATATTTCCCGTTTGTGATGTAGAGGAGATGGTGTTTTGTAGAGGGGTTGGTCTCTGACCTCTTGTCACTTGGGCATGGAGAGGTGCGGTTTTCCTTTTGGTCCAATTCCAAGAAGCCACCCTCAGGTTGGCTTTAGGCTTGTCTCCAGACCCTATTCTTCTGTCTCAATTCTGGAGCAGGGGGTACCAATCTTGGGGAATTGATAGCTCAAAAGACGCATCTCCCCAGGCCATGCCAGGTGATGCCAAGCTTCACGGAGGGACGCAGGCACTGTTTGGGGGCCAGTGGCCTTGCCATCTATAATCAAAGAGAGGTTGCCCACCTGCCAGCTACCTAAGGGACGGTCTCCCTTCCCCTGCTGGTGGCTCCATGGGGCCATTTTGTCCACACTCCATGATCTGTGTCTCCCGGCCATCTCGGAGGTGTGTTCTACATGAAAGAACAACATGTCTAATTGTACAGCGTCAATTCACAGAATTCGTCATACAGACCTATCCATTATGTCTAAACCATTCCTAAAAGCATCAGGATAATATATCATCGTTTTGTATTAAATGAAGAGGCAGCCCCTTTCTCAGAATGGCTGTTCCCTTGTAATTATGATAAATGGAAAATCCTGGACAGGTGAATTTTAATAGGCATCCAAGTGCGCTTAGATTAATTAGATTACATTTTTTAAAAACTTTCCTATTTTGCTCCATAAATCTAAATAGGGGCCTCTAAAAGATCATAACCATCCACACACTAAAATGCATTATGATGTCATAAAAGATTATTGATGCACGTATGTAGTTAGACATTATGTTGGATGCGGCAGAATGGGGTAAAACGTGGCTGGAGCTGTTCTGAAGCTGTGTTTGCTGACAGTGGTTAGTGGGACTCCCTGGCCAAAGTGTGCAAGGCGAGTGGGCGGGAGGAGCTCAGTGCATATTTCCACTTCCGAGTGGATCTCGTCGGCAATATTTCCCTCCCTGGCCCTTTCAAAAGCAGGGAGCTTGATTAGAGACACACCAATCACATCTTCTGGCTCTGAAAGAGATATACAGAACACTGTTTGTTTGTTTGTTTGTTTGTTTGCTTATTTGTTTGTTTTGAGACGGAGTCTTGTTTTGTCACCCAGGCTGGAGTACAATAGCACCATCTTGTCTTACTGCAACCTCCGCTTCCCGGGTTCAAGTGATTCTCCTGCCTCAGCCTCCCTAGTAGCTGGGACTACAGGCGCATGCCACTACGCCTGGCTAATTTTTGTACTTTTAGTACAGATGGGGTTTTACCATGTTGACCAGTCCGGTCTCAAACTCCTGACCTCAGGTGATCCATCTGCCTTGGCCTCCCAAAGTGCTGGGATTACAGGCGTGAGCCACCACGCCTGGCTCAGAATGCTATTTGACAGCCAAAAAGGGAACCATGGGGTGGGGGAAGAGCAGTATCATCAGATAAGTCTTGGGATTGAGGAGACATCAAGGTCACCTTCAAGTCCTGCCTTCCTTTCCTACCTCTGACCCTGAGTTTCTTGTAATTTCTTTTTTATTCACTTTTATATTTAATCATGGATGCATAATAGTTTCACATGTTTATGGGGTACAGATGATATTTTGATACAAGCATATGATGTGTTGTGATTAGATCAGAGCAACTGGGGTATCCATCACCTCAAGCACTGAGTATTTCTTCGTGTTAGGGACACTCCAATTTCATTCTTTTAGTTATTTTGAAATATACAATAAATTGATTTCTATGGTGAGAAAAGAAATGTTCAGCCATGGGGGACACATAACATTGGCCTTTATGGAAAGTTTAACATTTGGAAAGAGCTAAAAGGCAGACAAAGATCCTGAGGGAGAAGAAGCACTGAGAGCTCAGTTGATCACCCTCATGGCGTAGGAACCCTGTGCTGGGCCAGCAGCATCTCAGCTGGTCTCAAACCCCCTTGAGACATGCACTGCTGTCCACTTGGAAACAGTAGGAAAATGAGGTTCAGCAAGAGAAGGTTGTTGGCCAGATTTAGCAAATTAAAATCAGAGCACTCAGTTACCTTTGCATTTTAGATAAACAATGGATAATGTTTTAGTATGTGTTATATGTGGAAAATTATCTGTTATATATCTGAAATTCAGATTTAGCTGGATATTTGTGTTTTACCTGGTAACTCTGGCCCAAGGGCAAAGCTACATAGCTGTTAATTGGCAGCATCAGGACTTAAATCCACTCCAGTGTGGTCATTTCTGTGTTTTGCCATTAATTTCCTGCCTAACTGGTCTAACTGGTCACCAAACTACATATCAAGGTTACTCTCTGTCATTAAACTGGGGCTGTGGTAGCAAAAACACCAGCTTGACATTCTTGTTGGCTGAGCACCCTGTGTGAATAAAACAACAAGGTCTCTGATCTCAACGTGGCATAGGACTGCCAAACCTGATGCCATGCTGCCTTCTGGGGCTCTGATGGAGAAGTCACCTGCACACACGCCACTGCCTGAGACATAGCACATCCTGTGGCTAGGGCCAATAAGGAGTGGCTGTGATGTGTCCCAGGGCACACAGGGGCAACCATGACCCCCTGGTCTCTCTTAATGTCACTGGAGTCCGTGATCAGTGGGACTGCCTTCTTTTGGGCCACCCTGTCATTTTTTGTTTGTTGTTTGAGACGAAATCTTGCTCTTTTGCCCAGGCTGGAGTGCAGTGGTACCATCTAGGCTCACTGCAACCTCCGCCTCCCGGGTTCAAGCAATTCTCCTGCCTCAGCCTCCTGAGTAGTAGCTGGGATTATAGGCACGAGCCACCACACCCAGCTAATTTTTTATTTTTAATAGAGACGGGGTTTCACCAAGCTGGTCTCTAACTCTTGACCTCAAGTGATCCTCCCTCCGAGGCCTCCCAAAGTGATGGGATTATAGGCATGAGCCACTGCTCCCGGCCCAGCCACCTTGTTTTTAGTCCCTTCCCACTCACCAGCATGCATGTTCTGTCCTCAAGGATAAACCTATTCTTCCTCTGCTATCTTTGCTTTCTAACCTCTCCAAACACCGGCAAATAAACCATGTGTGTCAGCTTCAAGCACAGGAAATATTTGTTTCTCCTTGTCCCAGTTGTCTCCCCTCTTTCGGTTTTCATACCCCCTGCAAAAGACAAAATTCATCCTACAAGGATCTTTAGAGTTTCTCTTGCATTTTCTCTGATCTGTGGCTCCTTGCAGCTCAGGGAATTATACCCCACTGTTCACATTTTCAACCAGTCAGGCAGGAATTTTCCTCAGAAAGCCTGGCTCCGTCAGGGACTGTGCATATTTAAAGACTGTAATTAAGGGACTGTCAGTCAGAATTCCCATTACAAGTACTTGCTTTGAAGTTTGTGACTTGGAGTCCTCAGCTCACAACATGTTTGGAAATGTGACATTTGGATGCATGGTTCAGGAAGATTCTTACTTGCAGAAAAGACAGGGCTTCATTTTCAAGCTGTAAACGGGGTGATTGCAAACTTAGCTGACACGCAGGCATTGAAGAGAGCAGGACCCACAGTTGATTAAAGCAGAAGGAGGAGGCGGGAGGCAGATCCCAGTTAGTGTATCTGGGTCTGCTCTTGGGAGAAACGAGGTGGGTCCAAGGAGGCGAGGCACACCCTACACACTCCAAAAATAACTTTTCCTGGTTTCTTTCATTCAACTACCATTTACTTATCTTTACACTTGATCTTAGCCACGAGGCCAAGAAGCGACCGTTTATTTATCTTTAATTTGAGAAATTGCAAAAGCACAGAAAAACACAAACAGAATATAACTCCATTCATTCAATAAAGACTTACTGAGAAAAAATATAGATTCCCATTTAATTCTGTTAAGGACTGGGTTGCATAATTTCTACAATTCTGCAGTAATGCAAAGTAGTATACACTGTAAATTTAGTTCTTATAATCTAATTATTCTATAATGACAGGAACTTACTTTTACATGTGACGTTTACCTGGAGAAGAGTTCATGGAAACTACCAGTAGAGATTTAATTTCTGATTTAAGCCATAGGCTTGCATCGTTTGTTTCCGTTTGGGCTGGATGTGCCACTCTGCCTCTGATTTGGACCCTGGTGGCCCATCTGTTTCCTGAAAAACCCCCTCACACCTTTTCTTGCTGAACTCCAGACTTCGTTAGGTGAGAACAGAAAGGCAGGGTCGGGGTGGGTTTCTTTCTCTTTTCCACCTCCCAGAACACGTTGCATCTTTTTTCTTTATTCATGAAAAACACACAATTTGCTATTAATCACCTCACAGCAATTGAAGTCTATTCGATTTGACACTCAGGCACTGTGCTGGGAATGGGGCAAAAAGAGTGAATTCATGACAGACCCGACTGCACGGCTGAATCTCACAGATGCTGCGCCGTGCAAATGAAGACAGACACGCAAGATTGTGTGCTGCCTCAGTCCGTGCCTATGAAGCCCCACAGCCGCAAACGCTGAGCTGTGGTGTCAGGAGAGATCAGTGGTTGCCTTGGATGGGGCATGAGGGCATTGACCTGGAAGGGGCACAGAAGAGCTTTCTGGGGTGATGGGGATGTTCTATATTTTGATGGCAGCTGTGGCTACATGAATATAATCCACGGGTGAACATTTCTTGAAACACATCAAACTATACACTTAAATGGTTGCATCTCAGTGCATGCAAATTAGGCCTCAACAAATTATTGCACGGACTGAATTTTTAACAATATGGGGAAAAGCTTGTCCCCAAGGAACTGAAATCTCATGAAGTCACGCAAACGCTCGCACACACATACGTACATGCACGCACACACAGAGCTAGGTGCTGCATGAGCACAGAGACGAACTAGATAATCAGTGCTTGGATCAGGTGTGGGTGAGCAAGGAGAGCTGCTGTCAAATGTGAGATGGACAATGTAGGGAAGGGCATTTTAGATGGAGGAATGGCCTGTGTCTATTCCACCATCAGACATTCATGATGTACCTGCTTTGTCCCAAGTCCTGAGGACAGAGAATACCCCTTCTCCTTCCAGAACAGTTCCCCAGTCAGTGGAGGAGAATGACCCACAATTGGTGAATTACACACCAGTGGCACAGCATGAGCAAGGGGACAGAGGACTGGACATGCTCAGGCTTCGAGAGGAGAGGGTGACATGGTGTGTTGGAGCACAGGGTTTGTGATCAGGGAAGGGTGTGGAGGGTGGTAGGGCCAGCTCTTGCAAAAGTTTTTGTGTTGGACTAAGGGGCTGGAGCTCCACTCTGAAGCCAAGAGAGGAGGGTGATTTCAGCATAAAGGTGGGGATGGAGTGACATGCTCAAAGCCTTGGTTTAGAAAAATTGTCCCAATGTTTCTACCCTGGGCTGTCTGGCTGGTTGCATGCACACCCTGTGTCAGCAGAGGGCGGGGGCATTGAACAGGAGATGGGGACACCGGCCAGGAGGCTGTTGCATGGTGAAAAATGGGTCCCCCAGGGCTGGGACCAGCCTGTGATATGCTTGTTTGATGGCTAATGAATAAACAGACAGAATGTCATGTAGCCATACAATAGAATATTATTTACCACCACCAACAAAAAGAAATAAAGTTCTGATATAGGCCAAAACAAAGATAACTCCCGAAACACTACACCAAGTGAAAGAAGCCAGTCACAAAAGACCATGTTTGGTATTATTTCATTTATATGAAACGTACAGAATAGGCAAATCTATACAGACAGAAAATATTGTCTAGGCTTGGTGGGGGACAGGAGAAAAATGAGGGGGTGACCACTAAGGGGCACATTATTTCTTACTGAAATGATATAAATGTACTCAAAATCAGATTCTGGTGATGCTTGCACAACTCTGTACTGTATACATAAATAAATGAACAATACAGAATCTAAATATAGGTGTTTCAAAGCAAATCGGGTCATTTTCTAGCATTTAAAAATTACATTTCACAGAAAATTCAGACATTCAGCTTATCTTGGGGAGAAAGAATGAGAGAGAGGAAGAGAGAATGAGAGAGAATGAGACAGAGACTGAGAGAGAGAATGAGAGAGGAGAGTGAATGAAAGAATGATAAAGAGAGAATGACAGTGAGAGAGAATGAGAAGAAAGAGAGAATGAGGGAGAGAAAGGGAGAATGAGAGTGAGAATGAGACTGAGAGAAAGAGTGAATGCGAGAGAGAGAATGAGAGAGAGAAAAGGAGAAAATGAGAATGAGAGAGAGAAAGAGAGAATGGGAGAGAGAAAGAATGAGAGAAAAGAATGAGACAGAGACTGAGAGAGAGTGGGAAAGAAAGAATGAGAAAGAAAGAGAATGAGAGAGAGAATGAGAGAAAGAGAATGAGACAGAGAATGAGAGAGAATGATAGAGGAAGAATGAGAATGAGAGAGAAAGAGAGAATGAGAGAGAGAAAGAGAGAGAGAGAGAGAGATGGAGATGTGACAACTCTGGCAACCCTACATCCGTGGCCACCCTCAGTGGAACTGGGTGTCAGCATGAGCCGTCTAGTTTACCACAGTCCCCAACACAGCCTACTCTTCACCCCAGGATTGGTTCTTGTGGCTGTTTGAACTTGTGACTCCCCAGTTAAAGCAAACATAGAAAACAAAAATGTTCAGCATCAACATTTTGGTCCTACTATGGGCCTAGGACGGTGGGCATGCCTCTGTAAACAATCCTCGCACTTACAGGCAAGATGAAATAAAACTGGAACCAATGGAAGTTTACTTTCACAGAGCACCCACCTGAGCCATTTGAGCAGCTTTTCTACATTCCAAAAACCAAAGCCATTGTTTCTTATTTACCGGTCTCTGCACACACCAACCTGCTGTGCTTTTAACCCTGACAAGGTACATCGGAGCAGGGGCTTGGAATGCTCAGGGGGCTTGCTCTGCCTTCTGCCAGGAGGAAGTAGAGATAGGAAGTGATTCTCCAGCTGCAGATTTTGTCCTGTGGCCCCCTGAAGGCACAAGAATTCCATTACAGACCTTCTCTGGTTGGAGGAAAAAGAGGAGGTTGCAGTAATTAAGGCAAGCGGAAGACGCAAGTTAGGGAAGCTTGTTCATTAAGGCAGCACACCGTCTTTGAATGTTTGCTGTGTGCTACTGCACCACGCGATTTTAAAATCCAACTCAGTACCCAAACACGAGATGTCGTATCGTCATCCTCATACTCAGGAGCACATAACACTCTCATCTCCTTTCCTCTATCCCTCCTTTCTTTATCTTTCTTCCTTCTCCTTTCTTTCTCCCGTCCTCCCTCCCTTCTTTTCCTCCCTCCTTCCTCCCTTCCTTCCCTCTCTCCATCCACTTATTCATTCAATATTTATTTAGTGCCCAACTGTAAGAGTGGCCAGAGACACAACAGGGAAAAAAAGGTAAAAATCCTTGCCTTTGTCAAGCTTACATTTTAGTGGGAAAAGCACAGTGAGATAAAGAAGCACATTGTATAACATATTAGATGTGGCACATTGTTTAAAATATTAGATGATGCACGTTATATAATAGATTAAGTAGAACTGCCAGGTGAAATGTGGTGTGCATGTGTGGATTAACTTATTTCTATTTTACTATTTACGTGTTTATTTTTCAATTGATGTTTAGAGATATGTATCCATTATGGAATGACTAAATCAAGCTAATTAACATGTTCATTACTTCCCATACTGATTTTTTTGTGGTGAGAAAATTTAAAATCAACTTATTCGCGTAGCAATTATGGAGTATATAATTATACTCCATAATTATATAACTATAATTACCTTGCTGTACAATAGATCTCCTGAATGTATTCCTCCTGTCTACTTGGAATTTTGTATCCTATGACCAAAGTCTTTCCATTCCCCTACTCCTACCCCAGGCCCTGGTAACCACCATTCCATTCTCTGCTTCTTTAACATTTTAGATTCCACACGTAAGTGAGATCAGGTAGTATTTGTTTTTCCATGTCTGGCTTCTTTCACTTAGCATACCCTCCAGGTCCTGCAATGTTGCTGCAAATGATAGAATTTTATTCTTTTTTATGGATGAATAATATTTCATTGTATATGTGCACCACATTTTCTTTACACATTCATCCATTGATGGACACTTGGGATGATTCCATATCTTGGCTATTGTGAATAGTGCTGCAATAACAATGAGAGTGCAGATGTCTCTTCAATAAACTGATTTCAAATCTTTTGGGTAAATACCCATAAGTGGGATTGCTGGATCACATGGCAGCTTTATTAGTAATTTTTAAAGGAACATCATACAGTTTTCCATAAAGACTATGCTAATTTACATTCCCACCAACAGTGTACAAGGGTTTACTTTTCTCTACATCTTCACCAACACTTCTTATTGCTTGTCTTTTTGACAATAGCCATTCTGACTGGTGTGAGGTGATAGCTCATTGTAGTTTTAAATTGCATTTTCCTGATGATTACTTAAGTTGAATATTTTTTCAAATACCTTTTGACCATTTGTATATCTTTTGAGAAATGTGTGTTTAGTCCCCTTGCTCATTTTTTTTTTTTTTTTTTTTTTTTTGAGATGGATTCTCGCTAGCTCTGTTGCCAGGCTGGAGGGCAGTGGTGTGATCTGGGCTTACTGTAACCTCCGCCTCCCTGGTTCAAGTGATTCTTCTGCCTCAGCCCCCTGAGTAGCTGGGACTATAGGTGCGCGCCACCATGCTTAGCTAATTTTTATAGGTGCGTGCCACCATGCCCAGATAATTTTTGTATTTTTAGTAGGGACGAGGTTTCACCATGTTGGCCAGGATGGTCTCAATCTCTTGACATCATGATCTGCCCACCTTGGCCTCCCAAAGTGCTGGGATTACAGGCGTGAGCCACCGCACCCAGCTCATTTTTAAATTGAATTATTTGTTTTCTTGTTACTGGGTTGCTTGAATTCCTTATACACTTTGAATATTAGCTCCTTATTGAGTGTATGGATTGCAAATATTTTCTCCCAATTTGCAGACTGTCTCTTCACATCGTTAATTGTTTCCTTCACTATGCAGAAATTTTTAAGTTTGTTGTAATCTTATTTGTCTATTTTTGCTTTTTGGGCCAAATCTAAAAAATCGTCACCAAGACTAATGTTATGTAGTTTTTCCCCTGTATTTTCTTTTTACAGTTTTACAGTTTTCAGTGTACATTTAAGTGTTCAGACCATTTTTAGTTGATTTGCATATATGGTGTCAGAAAAGAGTCCAATTTAATTCTTTTGCATGTAGACTTACACTTTTCTTAGCACTATTTTCTGAAGAGACTATCCTTTTCCCATGGTGTATTCTTGGCACTTTTGTCAAAAATTAATTAACTGTACATATATGGATTTATTTCTGGGCTATTTTGTTCCATTGGTCAATGTCTTTATTTTTATGCCAGTACCCTGCTGTTTTAGTTACTATAGCTTTGTAGTATAATTTAAAATCATGTAGTGTAATGCCTCTAGCTTTGTTCTATTTGCTGATGATTGCTTTGGCTATTTGGGTTTTTCTGTTGTTTCATACAAAATTTTAGGATTTTTTTTCTATTCTGTGAAAAATGACATTGGAATTTTGATAGGATTGCATGAATTTGTAGATCACTTTCAGTACAATAGACATTTTTATGGTATTAATTCTTTCAAGCTATGAACACTGAATAGCTTTCTATTTATTTGTATATTCTTTAATTTGTTTTATAAATGTTTTGTTCTCAGTGTAAAGGTCTTTGACCTATTTAGTTAACATTATTTCTAAGTATTACGTGTGTGTGTGTGTGTGTGTGTGTGTGTGTGTAGTTATTGTAAATGGGATTTCTCTTTTTTTGGGTAGTTCCTTGTTAGTGTATAGAAATGCTACTGATTTCTTATTCTTTTCTTTCTTTTTTTTTCCTTTTCTTTTTTTTCTTTTCTTTTCTTTCTTTCTTTCTTTTTTTTTTTTTTTTTTTTTTGAGACCGAGTCTCACTCTCTTGCCCAGGCTGGAGTGCAGTGGTGCAATCTCAGCTCACTGCAACCTCCACCTGTCAGGTTCAAGTGATGCTTGTGCCTCAGCCTCCTGAGTAGCTGGGACTTCAGGCAAACACTACCACACCCGGCTAATTTTTGTATTTTTAGTAGAGATGGGGGTCTCACTATGTTGCCCAGGCTGGTGTCAAACTCCTGATCTCAAGCAATCTGCCTCCCAAAGTGCTGGGATTACAGGTGTGAGCCACCCCACCTGGCTGAAATGCTATTAATATATATATATTTTTTTGAGACGGAGTCTCCCTCTGTAGCCCACGCCAGAGTGCAGTGGCATGATCTTGGCTCACTGCCACCTCCACTTCCTGGGTTCAAGTGATTCTCCTGCCTCAGCCTCCTGAGTAGCTGGGACTACAGGCATGCACCACCACTCCTGGCTAATTTTTGTATTTTTAGTAGAGATGGTGTTTCACCATGTTAGGCAGGATTGTCTCGATCTCCTGACCTCAGTCGGCCCACCTTGGCCTCCCAGAGTGCTGGGATGACAGGTGTGAGCCACTGCACCCGGCCAATGCTATTGATTTTTTAATGTTGAATTTGTATCCTGTAAGTTTACTGTATTTGTTTATTAGTTCTAAAAGGTTTTTGGTGGGGTCTTTAGGGTTTTCTATATATAAGATAATGTCACCAGCAAATAGTGACAATTTTACTCTGTCCTTTCCTATTTGAATGCCTTTTACGTCTTTCTCTTGCTCAGTTGTTCTGATGGGAACTTCTAATACTCAGTCGAGTTGAAGTAGTAAAAGTGGGCATAATTCTCTCGTTCCAGATCTTAGAGGAAATGTTTTCAACTTTTTAACATTGAGTATAATGTTAGCTGTGGGCTTGTCATATATAGCCTTTATTGTGCTGAGGCACATTACCTCTATACGTAATTTCTTGACAGTTTTTAACCATGAAAGAATGCTGAATTTTGTCAAATTCTTTTTATGCATCTATTGAGATGATCATATGGTTTTTGTCCTTCATTCTGTTAATATGGTGTATTACATTTATAGGTTTGCATGTATTGAACCATCTTTGTAACCAAGGGATAAATCCCACTTGATCATGGTGAGTGACCACTTTAATGTGCTGTTGAATTTGATTTGCTAGTATTTTGTTGATGATTTTTGCATCTATGTTCATCAAGAATATTGACCTGTACTTTCCTTGTAATGTCCTCGTCTGGATTTAGTGTCAGGGTTATGCTGGCCTTATAAAAAAAGAGTTGAGAAATATTCCCTCTTCTCCATTTCTTTAGGGGGTAGCATTTGAAAAAGATTGATGTTAGCTCCTTTTTTTAAATATTTGGTAGAATTCATCCATGAAGTCATAAGGCCCTGGGCTTTTTCTCAAATGGGAGACTCTTTATTACTGATTTAATCTCCTTACTTATTATTGGTCTGTTGAGATTTTTTATTCCTTCATGATTCAGTCTTTGTAGGTTACATGTGTCTAGAAATGTATCTTTTTTTTTCCTAGGTTATCCAATTTGTTGTCATATAGTTGTTCATAGTAGTTTCTTATGATTCTTTGCATTTCTGTGATATCAGATATAATGTCTTTTCTTTCATTTCTGGTTTTATTTATTTGAGTCTTCTCCCTTTTTTTCTTAGTTAAGCTAGAGGTTTGTTGATTTTGTTAATTTTTCAAAAAAAAAGTTCTTTCTTTTTTGATTGTATTTTTTTCTGTCTCTGTGTCATTTATTTCTGCTCAGATTTTTATTATTTTATTATTTCCTTCTTTTTTTCTAATTTTGGGATTAGTTTTTCTCTAGTAACTTGGAGAGTAATATCAAGTTGTTTATTTAAAATCTTTCTTCTTTTTTTGATATAGGCATTTTTTGCTGTTTCTTTCATAACTGCTTTTGCTGTATCCCATAAGTTTTTGTATGTTGTGTATCTATGTTCATTTGTTTCAAGGTATTTTTAAATTTCTCTTTTAATTTTTTCACTGACCAGTTGATTATTCAGGAACATGTTGTTTATTTTTTATGTATTTGCAAATTTTCCAAAATTCCTTCTGTTTTTGTTATCTAGTTTTATATTATTGTGGTCATAAAGTACTTCACATGATTTCATCTTCTTAAATATGCTAAGGGCTGTTTTTATGATCTAACATGTGATCTATCCTGGAGAATATTCCATGTATGGCTTGAGAAAAATGTGTGTTCTTTTGCTATTGAATGCAATGTTCTGTGTATGTCTTTTAGGTCCATGGGTCAAAAGTGCTGTTCAAGTCCAATGTTTTCTTTTTAATTTTCTGTCTGGATGATCTGTTCATTGTTGAAAGTGGATATTGAAATCTCCATTATTGTATTGCCCTCTATCTTTTCTTTCAGATCCTTTAATGTTTGTTTTATATATTTGGTGTCCTAATATCGGGTGCATATGTGTTTACATTTTTGTATCCTTTTGGTGAATTGACTCATTTATCATTATATAATGTTTTTTGTCTATTTTTACAGTTTTTGACTTAAAGTCTATTTTGTCAGATATAAGTGTAGCTATCCCTGCTCTCTTTTGGTTCCATTTGCATAAAATCATTTTTTATCCCTTCATTTTCAGTCTATGTGAGATGAGTTCCTTTAGGCAGCGTATAGTTGTGTCTTGTCTTTTAAAAAATCCATTCAGTCAGTCCGTCTTTTCCTTGGAGAACTTAGTCCATTTACATTCAAGGTAATTATTAATAGATAAGGACTTACTACTATTTTGTTAACTGTTTTCTGGTTGTTTTATGATATTTTATTTCTTCCTCTCTTGCTATTTTTCTTTGTGGCTTGATAGTTTTCTGTAGTGGTATACTGTTAAGTCTTTCAATTTTTGTTTTGTGTTTCTACTAAATATTTTTTGTTTTTGGTTACCATATGGCTTACATAGAACATCTTATACTTAAAGCAGCCTATTTCAAGCAGATAACAACTTAACTTTGATTACATAAAACAACTCTACATTTTTATTTCTCCCACCCATTTTGTTTCCAATGTCAGAAATTACATCATTTTGTAATGTGTATCCCTTGTCTACTCATTTCAGCTATACTAGTTATTAACAGTTTTGTCTTCTAACCCTTGTACTAAGAATAAGATTGCTTTACACACCATAATTATAGTTCTTGAATATTCTGAATATGCCTCTATTTTTTAATACCATTGAATTTTGTGCTTTTGCATGTTATTAATTAGTGGTCATTTGTTTCAGCTTAAAGAACTCCCTTTAGCAATTCCTGTTAAGGAAGGTTTAGTGGTTATAAACTCCCTTAGCTTTAGTTCATTTGGGGAAGTTTTTATTTCTCCCTCATTTTTGAAAGACAACTTTGCTAGGTAAAGTATTTTTGGTTATCAGGTATTTTCCTTCATCATTTTGAATATATTATTCCACTTTTTCCTGACCTGCAGGGTTTCTGCTAAGATATTTGCAAAGAGTTATGCTGACACTCCTTCATATGCAACCTGATTCTTATCTTTTGCTGATCTCAAAACTTTTAGTCTTTGATTTTTGATAGATTGATTATATGTCTTGGTGAACTCCTTTTTGGGTTAAATTTGATTGGAGACCTCTACACCTTCTTGTACTAGAATGTTGGGATCTATGCCCAGATTAAAAAGTTATGTGGCCATTGTTTTTTAAAAATATCATTTCTGTCCCTTTTTCTATTTTTTTTTCTCCTCTGAAAATCCTACTATATAAAGATTTGGTCTCTTGATGGTGTTCCATGATTCCTGTAGGCTTTCTTTATTCTTTTTTATTCTTTGTTCTTTTTGATCTTCTGACTGGATAATTTCAAATGTTTTGTCTCTGAGCTTAATGACTCTTTCTTCTGGTTGATTTCATTTGCTTTGAAGTTTTCTATTGAAATTTTCAGTCCAGGCATTTTATTCTTCATCCCTAGAATGTCTATTTTTTAAACTGTTTTTATTTATTTGTGAAAATTCTTGCTTTGTGTATTTTCTAAATTTTGCTTAACTTTTTTACCCATACATTTTTGTTATTCATTGAACTTCTGTAAGATAATTATTCTAAATTTTTTGCCAGTCATTTTATAGATCTCAATTTCTTTAGGATTCATTATTGTATCTTTATTAGTACTTTCTGAAGGTGTCAATCAAAACTTCCTTGATTTTCCATAATCCTTATGTGTTCTATGGTGGGGCTAGATCTTCAATATTTAGTATAGACTATAATTCTGGAAGGAGCAGCTAGTGACAACCCCTGGTAGGCAGAGCTTGTTGTGGGTTCACTAGCTGGCTGGGAAACTTTGCTCTGATGTTTGGTGGGGCTTCTATCTGGGTTCCCCTATCTGGAGAGATTAGTTGCTGGGCTTTGCTATTAGTTGAAACTGTTAGCTTGGTACTGTAATAGCCTCTTGTCAGGCTGGTTGCAGGATATATTCCTTTGTTGGATGGTTCTGTTATTTGGAATTTGTGGCTGGACAAGTCTGCAAGCTGGGCTCTGAGGTTAGGTGAGGGTGCTGCTCAAGACGGGTGGGATCAGAGACTATGCTCTTTAGAAATGCACAGTTGAAGATTGCCTACCTATTTGGGCAAAGCAAAGGGGCAAGATTTTGATTGAGTTGAGCTGCTGTTTGATCTCCTGGGTTGAGCAGGTCTAGTCCCTACGCTTCGGTGACATGGGCTTTTGGTTAAACTGAGCCACTTTTGGACTCTCAGGCCAAACAGATCTAGTTCCTTTGCTTCTCTAAAATGGGGAAAGGTAGGCATCTTCTGGCCTGGGTGGGAGTATTGGGGTTGGCATTGAATCTGGGTGTAAAGTCTACCCATCTAGGGACTCAGGCCAAGTTAAACTTTCCACCATGCTTCTGAAAGTGACCAGTCCAGCTTTGTGAGTGGGCTATGCAGTTGGCTGGTATCTTCAACTGGGCACCAAAGCTAGGAGAAACACAGAGTTATGACGAATATCTACACACTGGTCACTATGAACTCTGTTTCCTTTCTTTGTTTTTACCTGACCCTTGGATGTCTAGCCATGCTGTTACCTCCAGTGAGGTAAGACCACAGTGGTCTTCCTAGAAAGGATTCAAGTGCCAGGGAAGCTGAATGACCTCCTCTAGTTCTTTTTTCCTCATGTAGACACCATGGGCGCAGGGGGATTTTTGTCTTCTGATATTGTGCCCACTTGGGAGAGGGGAATATATATCATTTGCTTAATATTTTCTCCCATTTGATGAGTTGTCTTTTTTATATTCTTGGTAGAGTCATCCTTTGACACACCATTTAAAAAAATTTTGATGAAGTCTAATCTATTTTTTTTTCTTTGCTTGCTTGTGCTTTAATTTAGGTGTCATATCTAAGAAACCATTGCCAAATCAAAGGTAAAAAGTTTGCAACTATGTTTCCTCCTAAGAATTTCATAGTTTTACTTCTTACATGTAAATTTGAGTTCATTTTTATATGGCATGCTGTAGGGGTCTAAACTCATTCTTTTCATTTTGATATCTAGTTGTCCAAACACCATTTGTTAAAAAGACTATTCTTTGACAATTCTTTAAATTGTCTTGGCATCCTTGTTAAAAATCAATTGACCATAAATGTATGGGTTTATTTCTGGACTCTCAATTCTATTCATTTGATCTATATGTCAAACCATGCTGTCTTGATTAATCTAGCTTTGTGTTCAGCTTTGAAAATGGGAATTGTGAGTGCTCCAACTTTGTTTTTCTTTTCAAGATTGTTTGACTATTTTGAATCCCTTGCCTTTTTATATAAATTTTAGGATTCAACTTCTTAAAAAAGCAGTTGTAATTTTCATACAGATTACATTGAATTTGCAGATCAGCTTGGTGTCTTAACAATACAAGGTCTCATAATCCATGAACACAGGATGTCTTTCAATTTTTTAGATATTTAAATCTTTCAACAATGTTTTGTAGTTATCAGTGTATAAGTCTTATACGTCTTCTGTTAAATTTGTTCCTAAGCATTTTTTTCTTTCTGATGCTGAGATAAATTGCATTGTTTTCTTAATTTCACTTCTCAATTGTTTATTGATAGCACATAGAAATACAACTGATTTTTGTATATTGATCTCATACCCCATGTATTAGTCCTTTTTCACACTGCTATAAAAAACTACCTGAGACTGGGTAATTTATAAAGAGAAGAGGATTAATTAACTCACAGTTCTGCATGGCTTGGGGGGGTCCTCAAGAAACTTAAAATCATGGCGTAAGGTGAAGGAGAAGCAAGAATCTTCTTCACAAAGCTGTAGGAGAGAGAGGGGGTGGGGGGAACTGCCAAACACTTTAAACCCATCAGATCTCATGAGAACTCACTCACTATCAAAAGAACAGCATGTGGGAAACCGCACCATGATCCAGTCACCTCCCATCAGGTCCCTTCCATGACACATGGGGATTACAATTCGAGATGAGATTTGGGTGGGGACACAAAGCCAAACCATATCACCCTGCAAACTTGCTGAATTCATATATTAACTCTAATAGTTTTATTTGTGTGTATATGTGTGTGTATTATTTAGGAACTTCGTATATATCTGTCTGTCTATCTATCTATCTATCTATCTTATATATTTGTTAAATTCCACATATATTTTAACTTATATATAAGTGGTATATATATGTGTGTGTGTTTATATTTGTGTGTGTGTGTGTGTGTGTGTATATATATGGAATTCCTAAGGAACACACAAACACATACACACAAGTTATATACATAACATATATATATGATTTATATATATATAAATATTCCCTAAATATATTCCCTATACATATTCCTTAGTTGTTCCCAATACACACACACACACACACACACACACACACACACGCCACCTATAAATGGATATAGTTTTAATTCTTCCTTTTCAATCTTTATGTTTTAAAATTTATTTTCTTGGCTAATTGCCCTGGCTAGAACTTCCAGTGCAAACTTTTTTTTAAAATTATACTTTAAGTTTTAGGGTACATGTGCACAACATGCAGGTTTATTACATATGTATACATGTGCCATGTTGGTGTGCTGCACCCATCAACTTGTCATTTACATTAGGTATATCTCCTAACGCTATCCCTCCCCCCTCCTCCCACCCCATAACAGGCCCCGGTGTGTGATGTTCCCCTTCCTGTGTCCATGTGTTCTCATTGTTCAATTCCCACCTATGAGTGAGAACATGTGGTGTTTGGTTTTTTGTCCTTGTGATAGTTTGCTGAGAATGATGGTTTCCAGCTTAATCCATGTCCCTACAAAGGACATGAACTCATCATTTTTTATGGCTGCATAGTATTCCATGGTGTATATGTGCCACATTTTCTTAATCCAGTCTAACATTGTTGGACATTTGGGTTGGTTCCAAGTCTTTGCTATTGCGAATAGTGCCACAATAAACATATGTGTGCGTGTGTCTTTATAGCAGCATGATTTATAATCCTTTGGGTATATACCCAGTAATTGGATGGCTGGGTCAAATGGTATTTCTAGTTCTAGATCCCTGAGGAGTCACCACACTGACTTCTACAATGGTTGAACTAGTTTACAGTCCCACCAACAGTGTAAAAGTGTTCCTGTTTCTCCACATCCTCTCCAGCACCTGTTGTTCCCTGACTTTTTAATGATCACCATTCTAACTGGTGTGAGATGGTGTCTCATTGTGGTTTTGATTTGCATTTCTCTGATGGCCAGTGATGATGAGCATTTTTTCATGTGTCCTTTGGCTGCATAAATGTCTTCTTTTGAGAGGAGTCTGTTCATGTCCTTCGCCCACTTGTTGATGGGGTTGTTTGTTTTTTCTTGTAAATTTGTTTGAGTTCTTTGTAGATTCTGGATATTAGCCCTTTGTCAGATGAGTAGACTGCAAAAATTTTTTCCCATTCTGTAGGTTGCCTGTTCACTCTGACGGTAGTTTCTTTTGCTGTGAAGAAGCTCTTTATTTTAACTAGATCCCATTTGTCAATTTTGGGTTTTGTTGCCATTGCTTTTTGTGTTTTAGACATGATGTCCTTGCCCATGCCTATGTCCTGAATAGTATTGCCTAGGTTTTCTTCTAGGGTTTTTATGGTTTTAGGTCTAACGTTTAAGTCTTTAATCCATCTTGAATTAATTTTTGTATAAGATGTAAGGAAGGGATCCAGTTTCAGCTTTCTACATATGGCTAGCCAGTTTTCCCAGCACCATTTATTAAATAGGGAATCCTTTCCCCATTTCTTGTTTTTGTCAGGTTTGTCAAAGATCAGATAGTTGTATATATATGGCATAGTCTCTGAGGCCTCTGTTCTGTTCCATTGGTCTATATCTCTGTTTTGGTACCAGTACCATGCTGTTTTGTTTACTGTAGCCTTGTAGTACAGTTTGAAGTCAGGTAGCATGATGCCTCCAGCTTTGTTCTTTTGGCTTAGGATTGACTTGGCAATGCGGTCTCTTTTTTGGTTCCATACGAACTTTAAAGTAGTTTTTTCCAATTCTGTGAAGAAAGTCATTGGTAGCTTGATGGGGATGGCATTGAATCTATAAATTACCTTGGGCAGTATGGCCATTTTCATGATATTCATTCTTCCTACCCATGAGCCTGGAATGTTCTTCCATTTGTTTGTATCCTCTTTTATTTCATTGAGCAGTGGTTTGTAGTTCTCCTTGAAGAGGTCCTTCACATCCCTTGTAAGTTGGATTCCTAGGTATTTTATTCTCTTTGAAGCAATTGTGAATGGGAGTTCACTCATTATTTGGCTCTCTGTTTGTCTGTTATCTGTGTATAAGAATACTTGTTATTTTTGCACATTGATTTTGTATCCTGAGACTGCTGAAGTTGCTTATCAGCTTCAGGAGATTTTGGGCAGAGACAATGGGGTTTTCTAGATATACAATCATGTCATCTGCAAACAGGGACAATTTGACTTCCTCTTTTCCTAATTGAATATCCTTTATTTCCTTCTCCTGCCTGATTGCTCTGGCCAGAACTTCCAACACTATGTTGAATAGGAGTGGTGAGAGGGGGCATCCCTGTCTTGTGCCAGTTTTCAAAGGGAATGCTTCCAGTTTTTGCCCATTCAGTATGATATTGGCTGTGGGTTTGTCATAGATAGCTCTTATTGTTTTGAGATACATCCCATCAATACCTAATTTATTGAGAGTTTTTAGCATGAAGAGTTGTTGAATTTTGTCAGAGGCCTTTTCTGCATCTGTTGAGATAATCATGTGGTTTTTGTCATTGGTTCTGTTTATATGCTGGATTACGTTTATTGATTTGCATATGTTGAACCAGCCTTGCATCCCAGGGATGAAGCCCACTTGATCATGGTGGATAAGCTTTTTGATGTGCTGCTGGATTCGGTTTGCCAGTATTTTATTGAGAATTTTTGCTTCAATGTTCATCAGGGATATTGGTCTAAAATTTTCCTTTTTTATTGTGTCTCTGCCAGGCTTTGGTATCAGGATGATTCTGGCCTCATAAAATGAGTTAGGGAGGATTTCCTCTTTTTCTATTGATTGGAATAGTTTCAGAAGGAATGGTACCAGCTCCTCCTTGTGTCTCTGGTAGAATTCAGCTGTGAATCCATCTGGTCCTGGACTTTTTTTGGTTGGTAAGCTATTAATTGTTGCCTCAATTTCAGAGCCTGTTATTGGTCTATTCAGATATTCAAATTCTTCCTGGTTTAGTCTTGGAAAGGTGTATGTGTCGAGGAATTTATCCATTTCTTCTAGATTTTCAAGTTTATTTGTTTAGAGATGTTTATAGTATTCTCTGATGGTAGTTTGTATTTCTGTGGAATTGGTGGTGATATCCCCTTTATCATTTTTTGTTGTGTCTATTTGATTCTTCTCTCTTTTCTTATTAGTCTTGCTAGTGGTCTATCAACTTTGTTGATCTTTTCAAAAAACCACCTCCTGGATTCATTGATTTTTTTGAAGGTTTTTTTGTGTCTCTATCTCCTTCACTTCTGCTCTGATCTTAGTTATTTCTTGCCTTCTGGTAGCTTTTGAATGTGATTGCTCTTGCTTCTCTAGTTCTTTTAATTGTGATATTAGGGTGTCAATTTTAGATCTTTCCTGCTTTCTCTTGTGGGCATTTAGTGCTATAAATTTCCCTCTACACACAGCTTTAAATGTGTCCCAGAGATTCTGGTATGTTGTGTCTTTGTTCTCGTTGGTTTCAAAGAACATCTTTATTTCTGCCTTCATTTCGTTATGTACCCAGTAGTCATTCAGGAGCAGGCTGTTCAGTTTCCATGTTGTTGAGTGGTTTTGAGTGAGTTTCTTAATCCTGAGTTCCAGTTTGATTGCACTGTGGTCTGAGAGACAGTTTGTTATAATTTCTCTTCTTTTACATTTGCTGAGGAGAGCTTTACTTCCAACTATGTGGTCAATTTTGGAATAAGTGTGGTGTAGTGCTAAGAAAAATGTATATTCTGTTGATTTGGGATGGAGAGTTCTGTAGATGTCTATTAGGTCTGCTTGGTGCAGAGCTGAGTTCAATTCCTGGATATCCTTGTTAACTTTCTGTCTCGTTGATCTGTCTAATGTTGACAGTGGGGTGTTAAAGTCTCCCATCATTATTGTGTGGGAGTCTAAGTCTCTTCATAGATCTCTAAGGACTTGCTTTATGAATCTAGGTGCTCCTGTATTGGGTGCATATATATTTAGGATAGTTAGCTCTTCTTGTTGAATTGATCCCTTTACCATTATGTAATGGCCTTCTTTGTCTCTTTTGATCTTTGTTGGTTTAAAGTCTGTTTTATCAGAGACTTGGATTGCAACCCCTGCCTTTTTTTGTTTTCCATTTGCTTGGTAGATCTTCCTCCATCCCTTTATTTTGAGCCTATGTGTGTCTCTGAACGTGGGATGGGTTTCCTGAATACAGCACACTGATGGGTCTTGACTCTTTATCCAATTTGCCAGTCTGTGTCTTTTAATTGGAGCATTTAGTCCATTTACCTTTAAGGTTAATATTGTTATGTGTGAATTTGAGCCTGTCATTATGATGTTAGCTGGTTATTTTGCTCATTAGTTGATGCAGTTTCTTCCTAGCATCGATGGTCTTTACAATTTGGCATGTTTTTGCAGTGGCTGGTACCGGTTGTTCCTTTCCATGTTTAGTGCTTCCTTCAGGAGCTCTTGTAGGGCAGGCCTGGTGGTGACAAAATCTCTCAGCATTTGCTTGTCTGTAAAGGATTTTATTTCTCCTTCACTTATGAAGCTTAGTTTGGCTGGATATGAAATTCTGGGTTGAAAATTCTTTTCTTTAAGAATGTTGCATATTGGTCCCCACTCTCTTCTGGCTTGTAGAGTTTCTGCCAAGAGATCAGCTGTTAGTCTGGTGGGCTTCCCTTTGAGGGTAACCTGACCTTTCTCTCTGGCTGCCCTTAACATTTTTTCCTTCATTTCAACTTTAGTGAATCTGACAATTATGTGTCTTGGTGTTGCTCTTCTCGAGGAGTATCTTTGTGGTGTTCTCTGTATTTCCTGAATTTGAATGTTGGCCTGTGTTGCTAGATTAAGGAAGTTCTCCTGGATAATATCCTGCAGAGTGTTTTCCAACTTGGTTCCATTCTCCCCGTCACTTTCAGGTACACCAATCAGACGTAGATTTGGTCTTTTCACATAGTCCCATATTTCATGGAGGCTTTGTTCATTTTTTTTAATTCTCTTTTCTCTAAACTTCTCTTCTCACTTCATTTCATTCATTTGATCTTCCATCACTGATAATCTTTCTTCTAGTTGATTGAATCAGCTACTGAAGCTTGTGCATTCGTCACGTAGCTCTTGTGCCATGGTTTTCAGCTCCATCAGGTCCTTTAAGGACTTCTCTGCATTGGTTATTCTAGTTAGCCATTCGTCTAATCTTTTTTCAAGGTTTTTAACTTCTTTGCCATGGATTCAAACTTCCTCCTTTAGTTCAGAGAAGTTTGATCATCTGAAGCCTTCTTCTCTCAACTCATCAAAGTCATTTTCCATCCAGCTTTGTTCCATTGCTAGTGAGGAGCTGCTTTCCTTTGGAGGAGGGGAGGTGCTCTGATTTTTAGAATTTCCAGTTTTTCTGCTCTGTTTTTTTCCCCATCTTTGCGGTTTTATCTACCTTTGGTCTTTGATGATGGTGACGTACAGATGGGGTTTTGGTGTGGATGTCCTTTCTGTTTGTTAGTTTTCCTTCTAACATTCAGGACCCTCAGCTGCAGGTCTGTTGGAATTTGCTGGAGGTCCACTCCAGACCCTGTTTTCCTGGGTATCAGCAGTGGAGGCTGCAGAACAGTGAATATTGCTGAACAGCAAATGTTGCTGCCTGATCGTTCCTCTGGAAGTTTTGTCTCAGAGGAGTACCCGGCCATGTGAGGTGTCAGTCTGCCCCTACTCTGGTGTGCCTCCCAGTTAGGCTACTCAGGGGTTAGGGAACCACTTGAGGAGGCAGTCTGTCCGTTCTCAGATCTCAAGCTGCATGCTGGGAGAACCACTACTGTCTTCAAAGCTGTCAGACAGGGACATTTAAGTCTGCAGAGGTTTCTCCTGCCTTTTGTTTGGCTATGCCCTGCCCCCAGAGGTGGAGTCTACAGAGGCAGGCAGGCCTCCTTGAGTTGTGGTGGGCTCCACCCAGTTTGAGCTTCCTGGCTGCTTTGTTTACCTACTCAAGCCTCAGCAATGGTGGGTGCCCCTCCCCTAGCCTCGCTGCCACCTTGCAGTTTGATCCCAGACTGCTGTGCTAGCAATGAGCAAGGCTCCGTGGGTGTAGGACCTTCCGAGCCAGGCACAGGATCTAATCTCCTGGTGTGCCGATTCCTAAGACCATTGGAAAAGCACAGTATTAGGGTGGGAGTGACCCGATTTTCCAGGTGCAGTCTGTCACCCCTTTCCTTGGCTAGGAAAGGGAATTCCCTGACCCCTTGCACTTCCTGGGTGAGGCGATGCCTCGCCCTGCTTTGGCTCATGCTCAGTGCACTGCACCCACTGTTCTGCACCCACTGTCTGGCAGTCCCCAGTGAGATGAACCCAGTACCTCAGTTGGAAATGCAGAAATCACTCATCTTCTGCGTTGCTCACACTGGGAGCTGTAGACTGGAGCTGTTCCTATTTGGCCATCTTGGAACCACCCCCTACAACCTCAAATAACCTTTTATAGATGCCCTTCATTAGGTTGAGGAAGTTCCCTTTGTTTTATTTTGTTGAGTGTTTTTATTATTAAAGAGTGTTGGATTTTGTCAAATGCTTTTTCTGTGTATGTTGAGATAAACATGCAATTTTTCCCTTTATTCTCTTAATATGTTGTTTTGCTTTGGCTGGTTTTTCTATATTGAACTAACCTTATATTCCTGAGATAAATCCTACTTATTAATGGTGTGGGATCCTTTTAAAAATCTTGTCAGTAAAATACTTGTAAGATAAAATTAACTGTCTTAACCATTTTTAAGTGTACAGTTCAGTGGTATTAACTATATTCATATTGTTGTAGAATGATCACCACCATTCATCTCCAGGACTCTTCTCAACTTGTGAAACTGGAACTCTATACACATTAAATAATAACTCTCCATCCCCTTTACACCTTCCCCTGGAAACCACCATTCTATTTCCATCTCCATAAGTTTGACTACTTCCTATAAGTAGAATAATATAGCATTTGTCTTTTTGTACCTGGCTTATTTCATTTATGATAATTTCCTCAAGGTTCATCCATGTGGTATGTGTCAGAATTTCCTTTCTTTTTAAGGCTGAATAATATACTACTGTATGTGTATACCACATTTTTTTATTCATCTGTTGATGGACATTTGAGTTGTTCCCATGTTTTAGCTTTTATGAATAATGCTGCTATAGGCATGGGTGTATAAATATGTCTTAGAGATACTGCTTTCAATTATTTTGAGTATATCCCCAGAAATAGAATTGTTGGGTCATATGGTAATTCTAGTTTTAATTCCTTGAGGAACTGCTATACTCTTTTCAAGAGTAACTGTGCCATTTTACATTCCCTCTAACAGTGCACAAATGTCTCAATTTTCCACATCCTCACTAATGCTTTTTTTATAGTAGCCATCCTAATGGGTATGAGGTGGTATCTTATTGTAATTTTGATTTACATTTCACTAATGATTAGTATGGTGAGCCCTTTCTCATGTGATTACTTGCCATTTATATATCTTCTTTGATAAAATATCTATTTAAGTCCTTTGCAGATGTTTGAATCAGGTTTTTTTTTTGCTGTTGTGTTTTAGAAGTTCTCTATATACTGTAGCTATTAATCCCTTATCAGATATGTGATTTGCAAATATTTTCTTCTATCTTGTGAATTGCCTTTCTACTTTGTTAATAGCATCTTTTGATGCATAATTTAAAAAATTTATGGAATCCAATTTATCTATTTTTCTTTTGTTGTGTCTTTGTTTTCATATCTAAGAAATCATTACCAAATTTGATGTCAAGGAGCTTTTGCCCTGTGTTTTTTTCTAAGAGTTTTATAGTTTTAAATGTTACATTTCAGTCATAAATTCATTATTAGTTAATGTTTATATTCAGTATTAGGTAGGGCTACTGTAAATGGAATTATTTTCTTAATTTCTCTTTTGGATTGTTCATTGTTTGTGTATAGAAAGGCAGCTAACTTTTGTATGTTCACTTTGTATCCTGTTACTTTGCTAAATTCATTTATTAGTTCTTACAGTTTTTTTGTATGTGAGTGTGTGTGTATGTGTGTGTAATCTTTAGGGTTTTCTACATATTAGATTATATCAGCTCCAAATAGAGATGTTTTTACTTCTTTTCCAAATTGAATGTCTTTTTTTTTGCAGCCTAATTTTTATGACTAAGACTTGTAATACTATGTTGAAGAGAAGTGCTGAAAATAGGTATCTTTGCCTTGTTCCTGACTTTAAAGGAAGCACTTTC
Source organism: Pan troglodytes (assembly GCF_028858775.2). NCBI lineage: Eukaryota > Metazoa > Chordata > Mammalia > Primates > Hominidae > Pan > Pan troglodytes. The sequence continues at coordinate 32,451,073 of NC_072418.2, read as the reverse complement.
AGTCTTGTACCATGAGCACAATGTTTGTTGTGTATTTTTCATATAAGCATTTTATTATGTTGAGGTAAGTTCTTTCTATTCCTGATTTGTTGAGTATTTTTATCATGAAAGAGCGTTAAATTTTGTCAAAGGTTTTTTTCTGCATCGGTTTAGACAGACTTGCAGGTTTTTTCTTTCATTCTCTTAATGTGCTGTATTACATTGATAGATTTTCATATGTTAAACCATCCTTGCATTCCAGGAAAAAATTCCACTTCATAATGATGTATAACCCTTTTAATATGCTGCTGAACTCAGTTTGTTAGCATTTTGTTGAGGATTTTTGCATGAATGTTCATAAGGGATATTGGTCTGCAGTTTTTATTTCTTCCAGTGTCTTTGTTTGGATTTTGTATAAAAGTAATGCTGTCCTCATACAATGAGTTAGGAAGTGTTTTTCATCTTCAATTTTTTAAAAGAGTTTAAGATGGATTGTGTTAGTTCTTTAAATGTTTCATAGGACTCATAGGTGAAGTCATTAAGTCCAGGACTTTTCTTTGTTGGGAGATTTTTTATTACTGATCCAATCACCTGATTAGTTACAGGTCTATTTAGATTTTCTATTTCTTCATAACTTTTGTGTTTCTGGGAAAGTGTCCATTTTATCTAGGTTATTAAGTTTATTTGGTACAATTATTAATAATATTCTCTTCTAATACTTTTTATTTGTACAGTATTATGGGTAATGTCCCTACTTTCATTTATAATTTCAGTAATTTGAGTCTTCTCACTTTTTTACTTAGTACATCTAGCTAAAATTTTGTCAGTTTTGTTGATCTTTTAAAATAACAAACTTCTGGTTTTGTTGATTTTCTTTATTGTTTTTCTATTCACTATTTCCTTTATCTCTGCTCTAATCTTTATTATTTCCTTCTCTCTGCTAGCTTTGGGTTTAGTTTGTTCATTTTCTTGTGTTCCTTAGGTTGTAAAATTAGGTTATTAATTTTAGATCTTTCTTGTTTTTTAATGTAAACATTTATAATGATAAATTTTCCCTTTAATACTGTTTTATTATGCCCCATAAGTTTTAGTATGTTCTTTTTTCATTATCATTAATCTCTAAGTATTTTCTAATTTCTCTTTTGATTTCTTCTTTGATCCATTAGTTGTTTAAGAGTAGTTTTTAAATTTCCACAAATTTGTGAATTTTTCAGTTTTTTTTTCTGTTACTGATTTCTACATTTATTCTGTTGTGGTTTGAGAAGATAGTTATATGATTTCTGTCTTTAAAAATATATTGAGACTTAATTCATGCCCTAACATATGGTCTATCCTTGAAATTGTTCCATATGCTCTTGTAAAGATTATGTGTTCTGCTGCTGTTGGGTAAAGTACTCTATATAGATCTAGTTGGCTTATTGTGTTAAGTCTTCTATTATTTATCTTCTATCAGTTTGTTCTATCCATTATTAAGAATGAGGTATCAAAGTCTGCAAATATTACTGTAGAACATTTTATTCCCCATTCAATTCTGTCAAATTTTACTTTACATATTTTTATGGTCTGTTATTAGGTGTGCAAATATTTATAATTATTATATCTTCTTGGTATATTTAATCTTTTATTAGTATATAATATTTTCTTAGTCTCTTGTAAACTTTTTGCTTAAAAGTTTATTCTGTTTTTTATTAGTATAGCCATTCCTGCTGTCTTTTGGTTACTGTTTGCATGAAATATCCTTTTCCATCCTTTTCTTCTGATGTCTCACTTTCAATCAATTTGTGCCTTTGTATCTAAAGTTAGACTCTTGTAGACAGCATATGCTTGGATCATTTTTATTTTTGTCCTTTGTGCATTCATATCTTTTGATTGGAGAGCTTAATCCATTTTCATTTAAGTAATTGCTTGTAAGGAGGGCCTTACTTTTGTCATTTTGCTATTTGTTTTCTATGTACCTTATAGTTTTTGTCTCTCACTTCCTACATTACTGTTCTCCTTTGTGTTTAGTGAGCTTTTGTAGTAAAGTGTTTAAATTTCTTTCACATTTCCTTTTGTATATGTTCTTTGACTACTTTTTATGGTTACCATGGTGATTATATTTAACATTCTAAGTGATAACACTCTAATATGAATTTAAACTAGCTTAACTTCAATGACATATAAAAACTGCTCTATTAACAGCTCCATCTCCACCCCTTTCAGTCATTAATGTCACAAAAATACATCTTTGCACATTGTGCAACCTAAAACATAAGCTTATTTTTCTATGCACTAGACCCTTAAATTATGTAGAAAAAAATGTGAAATTACAAACCGAAGTTACAATAATATTGGCTTTTGAGCTAACAATTGTTCTTTTAAAAATGCATTATTCTCTTAAATCACATAGAAAACAAAAATCGAAGTTATACACCATTGTACAATACTAGTTTATTTATTTATTCATTTAAAAAGGACAAATAATAGTGTATATTTATGAAGTAGAATGCGATGTTTTTATCCATGTGTACATTATAGACTCAATCGAGCTAATTAACATACTCATCATTTCATCAATTTGTCATTTTTTGTGGTGGAAATGTTAAAAATCTATTTTAGCAGTAATGTACCGTATATTACAATGATGCTAGTTTTTAAAATGCCCATACATTTACTTTTACTGAGACCTTTATTTTTTAATATAGCTTTAACTTATTGCCTACTGTCCTTTTATTTCAACCTGTAGGATTCCTTTCAAGCATCCCTTGAAGGGCAGGCCAAGTGGTAACAAATTCCATCAGCTTTGGTTATCTGGGAATGTCTTAATTTCTCTTTCACTTTTGAAGGACCATTTTGCTGGTTATAGGATTCTTGATTGAGAGTCTTCCCTTTTATTGCTTTGAATATATCAGCTCATTGTCTTCTGGTCTCCAAAGTTTCTGATGTGGTTAGCTTTCAACAGTTTGATTATAATAGGTATATGTATGAATTTCTTTGAGTTAATATTATTTGGAGTTCATTTAGCTTCCCCTGGAAATTGAAAGCCTGCAGTAGACTCCAGAGGTCCAAAATCATTATATCAGATGGTTTCTGCCAGTGCAATTGTTGTCTAGGTGGAGAGATATTTCTGGTGATTCCTACTCTTCTATCTTATCAGAGTCCTTCTGTATGACTATTTTTATATGCTTTTAGATTTTTATTTGCTGGTATTTTGTTGAGGATTTTGCATATCTTCTCATAAAGGATATTGGTCTATACTTTTCTTATGATGTCTTTGTCTGTGTTGGTATCAGAGTGATACTAGACTCAGAAAAAGTTAGAAAGTGTTTCCTACTCTTCTATTTTTGGATAGTTTATAAGTGATTGGTGTTAGTTCTTCTTTAAATATTTGGCAGAATTCACCAGTAAAGCCATCTGGTCCTAGAATTTTCTCTGTCAGAAGGGTTTTGCCTATTAATTAAATCTGTTGACTTGTTAGAGGTCTCTCAGATTTTTTATTTCTTTTCAAGTCAGTTTTGGTAGTTCGTGTATTGCTAAACATTTGTTCATTTCATCCAGGTTTTCTAATTTATCAACATACAATTATTCTGGGTATGTCTAAATTTCTCCGTCATTTTTGAGGGATGGTGTTACTGGATATAGAATGCTTGCTTGACAGTTTTTTTTTCCTTCCAGCACTTTTAATGTGCCATCTGGCTGCCTTCTGGCCTCCTTGGTTTCTGATGAGAAATTAGCTGTAAATTTTATTGAGAATTATTTGTTCTTTGTTCAAAGTAACTTTTCTCTCACTTTCAATATTTTTTTCTTTGTCTTTTGACAAGTTCATGAGGCTGTGCTTAGGTGTGAGTCCATTTGAATTTATTCTGTTTGGAGTTTGTTCAGTTTCTTGGATGTGTACATTAAAAGTTCCATCAAATTTAGGAAGTTTTTGTTCTGATTTCTTTAAATATTTATTTTTTCCCTTTTTCTTTCTTCTTTCCTTCTGGGATTCTCATTATGCATATGTTGGTACTCTTGAGGATGCCACACAGACCTCTAAGGGTGTGTTCATTCCTAATTGTTTTTTCTTTCTATTCCTCAGACTAGGTGATCTCAATTGATCTATCTTCAAGTTTGCTGACTATTCTTTCAGCCTGCTCAAATCTGCTGTGTTATTTTTTATTTAGTTATACTTTTAAGCTCCAGTTATAGTTCTTTTAAATTTTACATTCGGTTCATTTTTAAATACTTTCTATATATTGATATTCTCTATTTGGTGAGACATTATTCTCAGACTTTCTTTTAATTGTTTAGACATGATTTTCTTGGCTTTTTAAAAAAATTTAAATACTTAAAATAGGTGACTTTGTCTTTGTCTTAAGTGTTTATCTTAAGTCTGATGTCCTGGGACCGTTTCTGTTGATTGCTTTTTTTTTCCTGTATATGGGCCGAAATTCTTATTTCTTCACATGTCTTGTAATTTTGTTGTTGTTGTTGAAAACTGGATAAAATAACATGACAACTCTGTCAATCAGATTTCCCCCTTCTTCAGGATTTGTTGTGGTTGCTGCTTGTTGAATTTGTTATTTGTTTAGTGACTTTTGAACAAATTCTGTAAAGTCTGCGTTCTCTGTTGTGTGTGACCACTGAAGTAGTGGTTAGCTAAGTACTGGACAGAGATTAACTTAAATGTCTGGAACTAGTAAGCCTTCCAGTCTGTTGCAAGAAGCTCTGTGTGTTGATGTATGTCTTAAACGTATAGTTAGGCATTTGGCAACTCTGCCTTCCTTCCTTCACTCCCTGCTTGTTCAGCACCTCTTAATCACTAAAGGTAAGTTATTAGGGTCTTTTCAACTCCTTCCTAAGCATGTGCACAGCCCTGGGCATTTGTGTGGTCTTCTAGTTTGCCAGGAATATGTCAGAGCTTTTCAAAGCCCCTATGAACACCTTATTCCTCAGTTTGTCCTTATAAAACTTTTGTTTAGTCTATTGTTTACCGGTTCTTATCCATCTTTGAAGCAAGCACTTCAGCTAGCTGTAAAGTTAAGACATTTGCCTCTAAATTGTTTTCAACAAACATCCCCTGAAGAGGAAACTTTTTAGTCTGATCAAGCTTCAAGTCAGGTTAAATACAAACAGCTTTTCAAATGTGGTCTTCAGGTCAACTCTCAGACAGGTCAGATATTGGTAAATTTTGGGAACCAGACCTCGAAAGAGCTCCAGATCTCTTTTTCTTCTTCCTGTGACTGCCAGACTGCACTGGGAGTGTGGGCTGTGATTTTTCAAGGTTATCACTGGGTTGGAAAGCAGGGCATGGGAATAAGGCAAGTTAACATGCCATAAAGCTCACTGTTTTTACTGACATACAGCCATTTTTCTTGAATAAATGCTCCCTAGGTTGTTGCAAGCCCTTGGTTAATTCTAAGAGTTCTGAAAAAAATGGACACTGACAATTTTTGTAAGCTTTCTTATTCCTTTTATGAAGGAGAGAATTTTCAGAGGTTCTTACTCTACCATTGTTGCTGACATCACTCTAGTGTTAGATTTTAAGGAGAAAATGAAGGGAAACTGTGAGGAAAATAGATAGGGATAGAGAGTGTCAGAATGATTTCAAATCTTTTATGGAGAAGAAAAATTTAAGAAAGGCCTGAAGGTGGTGAAGTATAAACCAAGCAGACATCTCTGGGGGAGTGGTTTGGACATGTGCGAAGACTGCAAGAAAAGGGCCTGTCTGGGATGTCAGAAGCTCAAGTAAAGAGGCTGGTGACTCCGACACACTGAGAGGTGAGACTCAGTCATGAGATTTGGCCATTGCAAACTTGGATATAAATGGCTTAGAAACCTATGCAGGAATCCTGGGGCAGACTGAAAGCAGGAAGGAAGGCTTCCTGGAGGGTGCAAGACTATAGTCCTAGGCTCATTCTTCAAGTCATGGGCTTCATCCATGTAGCATCTACAGAAGGGAAGAATAAATGTTCAGTTTTCCAGATAGTCTAATTTCTAGTGTAGACAGCTAAGGCACTTCCCTAGCCTAAGCTTTATTTTTCTCCTCCTTCTCCTCCTCCTTCTTCTTCTCTTCTTCCTCTTCTTCTTCTTCTTCTTCTTCTTATTTTTCTTTGTCTTGCTCTGTCATCCAGACTGGAGTCCAGTGGCATGATCTCAGCTCACTGCAAACTCCATCTCCCAGGTTCAAGTGATTCTCACGCCCCAGCCTCCCAAATAGCTGGGACTATGGGCACACACCACCACACCCAGCTAATTTTTCTGTTTTTAGTAGAGATGGAATCTTACTATGTTGCCCAGGCTGATCTTGAACTCCTGGCTTCGTGTGATCTGCCCTCCTTGGCCTCCCAGAGTACTGGGATTATAGGCATGAGCCACCATGCCCAGATGAGCCTTAATTCTGAAGAACTATATCATGATCCAGTCTCTGGCCTTTTGTTGTTCTCTGGCATCTCAAAGTTTTCCCCAAAAGGTTGTAATGTGTGTCCTTCTGCCTCTATACATGCAAATTGCAAACATTCTCAATGTTCTGGCCATACCCTGGGTGAAGGTCAGGGCCTGGCATTACACCAACACTAACCAACAAGAACTTTCCAGAAGAATTCACAGTGGTTGGAGCTGCATAGGGCAAGAGAAAGCTCCCTGATTAAGGCAATACAGCAGCATGAAACCGTGGCCTGGGCAAGGCACAGGCTTGGACAAGGCTTTATGGCAGACCAGAATACAATTTAGGCTTGAATTTAGATCCTCTGGCTTTCAAAGATGTGCCCTCCTTGCCATGGCAGGTAAATCTTCAAAAATGAATTTATTAAAAATAATGTGGCTCGAAGCTGCAAGCATCCCAAGACTTGTGATAAGTTTCAAACATGCAGCCATGTTTCAGGGTTCAGTTCTCAAGGACAGCGTGGGTTAGACTTTCCCTGTCAGGCACTGCAGCTATAATTGGGCTGGGTGGGTGAGGAGGCAGTCACTATTGCCCTGAGGCCCCAACAGCCAGGCTTCTACTGACTAGGCAGTAGCACTTCCTCCTTCACTCCCCCTTCTTCCTCCTCCTCCTCCTATTTCTCCTTCTTTCCCCCTTCTTCCCCTTCTCCTTCCTCCTCCTCCTCCTCCACTTCCCCTTCTTCCTCCTCTTCCTTCTCTTGGTTGAGGTCTTGTCCTTGGGTATTTCTGGCTCTATCAGATTACTTTGCCTTTCTCATCAAAGCAACCCTCTCTGAAGGAGATACTGTCAGGATAGAAGGTAACTCCCTCTTCTTTGGCATGGGGGCATGGGAGAAGAAACAGGGGGAGAGAGGTGGAATGAAAGCAGCTTAAAGAAAGAGCAATTTCACCCATGACTCCACTCAGCCCAGGCACCCCAAAACTAGTGCAGGATGAAGGGCAACCCTCCCTTTCCCTCTTTCAATCTCAATCAGCACAGCCCTCTCAGAGTGTGAGCCCTTGGCTTAGGTGAGGGTGACTCTTATATTTGAATCTTTGTATTTTCTGTACAAAGTGACTTCTAAATACAAACTAACATTCTGGCAATTTAGTGAAGAAGCAAAATCTTTTCCAACATCTGCTGGAAGCTTCCAAAGGTCATTCAGACAGGAATTTTCACCTTCTGTGATGACACTAGCACCTCCCTGCCATGGATAATAGAACTCCACGGAAGTTGCTTTGTTCACACTCAACCTTGGTCCCTGAACAGCCCCCCACCTTTTTAATCTACCTATCTATGCACTACCTGTCCATGTTTTTCTCATTTTGCAGCATCCTAGGAACCAGTCCGTGGGTTCCAAGACCAAGAAAGTACACATAACACATTTAAAATAACAGATGTGTGTGTGTGTGTGTGTGTGTGTGTGTGTGTGTATGTGTGTGTGTGAGAGAGAGAGAGAGCCAGAGGCAGAGAGACTGATTTACTCAGACCCTCCCCACTTCAGTTTTCTCCTTCACTATTTATCTGTCCCTGGAGGCAAATGCAACCAGACATGAGTGCACAAATGGCCACCAACTGGCAGTATTACTTAAATCTAACTTTTTTGGCGGGGGGGAGGAGGTCATTATTCCTGCAAATATGTCTATTCTTAGATGGCTGCAATTACCAATATATTGCTTGTTGTAGCATTCACTAGGAGTGGAAAGTATTATCAAATGACCTGCAGAAAAAGTAATCCGAGAACTTTAATGCTTTTCCCTGTGGTGTTAGGACCAAGTGTTGTCTGAACCCAAGTACCTGGAAGTGCCTAAGGCTGGTCAGGGGTCTGTTTGTGAGGAGCAGTCAGAGGGCTAGCAATAAACACTTAAGAGAATTGAACTCATTTTTAAAAATGAATTTTTAAAAAATGACATGCTTCCCTGTGGGTAGAATAAGAGGATCAGGTGAGATCAGTGGTTTTCAAATGTCAGCCTAGACTGCTGCAAAATGAGAAAAGAAAAACAAAGACAGGTAGTGTGTGTGTGTGTGTGTGTGTATACACATATATGCATATATATACACATACATGCATGTGTGTATATATATGTGTGTATATACACACACACGCAGGTAGCGTATGCACACGGACACACACACCCTCCTAAATTTATTTGCTACAAAGGACTTTTCTTTATTCCAAGATTATATGATTATATCCTGGTGGTGAGTGATAACAGATGGCCACTTAAAAGACATGCCTTTGATTGACAAAATTTAAAAGTGAGCAATTTGATACCAGTCATTAAATCACTTCAGTCCTCTCCCCTGCTGCTCTTATCTCCAATATGGGTCCCAAGCATCTGAGCAAACTACCATTCCTGTAGCAAACTCATGTACTTTCATGTGTTTGAATGGTGTATTTTCCGGGAGATGAATGTTCTCACCTTGTCCTACAAGGGAGTTTGTATTCACCCTCCAAGACTCACATAGAGTGTCACCTTCTCTCGGAAGCCTTCCCTGATGACTCTCACCCACATTCATGCCTGCAAGGTACCTGTTCATTCTATGGTGCCACAGATCTGAATCCATATTTCTGTCGTGGCACCTGGGAGTTTTGGGTGCAGTTTTCTTTTGCATTTATGTTTCTCCTGTGAGCTAGAGAACCTTGAACAGGGTGAAGTGGCAGTCTGTTTGTTTCTCAACTCTGTAACTCCAAGTCACAGCACTGGGACTGACATATGAGTTCTCTCAATCAGGGCTCAGCTGAACATACCTGGAACACTCAAATCAGGGTAGCCTGGAGAGATTCTGCTAGAGACTGTTAGCCTGGTGTAGAGGACTCACAAGGAATAGGACAGGAGTCTGCATCCAGGAAGAGCAAACACTCCATGATTCCTGGCACCATATCTGGAGTAGAGGCAGGGACGATGGTGTGGAGAGTGCAACCAGCAGGAGCTGAGACCCTCTGGGCAGCAGCCAGGCCATGGTGGCCAATAGGGAGAGAGCCGAGGCCTTTCCCTTCTTCCTCCAGTCTCCTGTAGGGACTGCCCCTTGGGTGGAAGCCAGGCCTTGAAATGCCTGGGAAAGACGGGAGCAAAGGCTTTACTTCGTCAAAAAGCAACCTCACTTCAGTTGTGGGCTATGTGAGTCTTTGTACTACACTGATTAGTTAAGCACATTTTACAGATGAGGAATTGGAGGCTCAGAGAGGTTAAGAAACTTGTCCAAGGTCTCAAGCTTCTTTGTGAAGGCAGCACAGCTGTATCACAGCTCTGGCTGACTCTCAAACACATACACTTTTACCTCCTACTCCAAGTATCTCTTGGTTTCTGGGTGACATCCCTCAGCCAACCTTCGAAGACAACCAACACAGAATGGGGTTCACTTTTTTGGTAACCTATCCAACACTTATCTCATTATGTTTAATGGATGAATAGAGAGATGGAGACATGGTTGAATGGAGGAAGGGAAGAAAGGAGGATGGATGGATGGATGGACGAATGGACAGATGGGTGGACAAATGAATGGACAGACAGACAGATGGACAGACGAATGGACAGACAGATGGAGAGACGGATGGATGGTTGGATGAATGGATGGATGGACAGATGGACAGACAAGTGGATGGATGAACGGAGAGACAGATGGACAGAAAAATAGATGGATGAACGGGCAGACAGATGGACAGACAAATGGATGGATGGATGAATGGACAAACAGATTCATGAGTGCATGAAGTGGCTTAACTTCTGTTGTGACTTGAAAACAGTCAATGAGCAAGAAGTACTTCAGGGCACTTTCTTTTTTCCAAATATTTCCCTCTTAAAAATTATTTTATTTTTAATTGACAAATAATAATTGAATATATTTATGGAGTACAACCTGATGTTTTGATATATGTATGCATTATTGAATGATTAAATCAAGTCACTTAACATATTCATCACCTCGCATACTTATTTTCTGTGGTGTGAACATTTAAATTCTACTCTTTTAGCAATTTTGAAATTTGCAGTACATTATTATTAACTATCATCACCTTGCTGTGCTATAGATCACTAAAACTCTTTCCTCCTGTCTCTCTGAGACCTTGTATCCTGTGACCAACATCTTCCCTTTTTCTATTTCTCCCACCCCAGTCTCTGGTAGCCACCATTTTTACTCTGTACTTCTATGAGTTCAAGTTTTTTAGATTCCACATATAAGTCAGGTCATGTAGTATTTGTCTTTCTGTGCCTGACTTATTTCACTTGGCATAATGTCTTCCAGGTTCACCTATGTTGCAAATGATCAAGTGGGATTTACCCCTGGGTGCAAGGAAGTCTCAACGCATACAAATCAATAAGTGTAATACACTATATTAACAGAATGAAGGGCACAAAACACATGACCATCTTAACGGATGCAGAGAAAGCATTTGACAAAATTCAAGGTTCTTTCATGATAAAAACTCTCTAATAGGTTTAGAAGCAATGTATGTCAACACAATAAAGGCCATATGTGACAAGCCTACAGCTAACATCATATTCAATGGTGAAAAGCTGAAAGCTTTTTCTCCAAGACCAGAAACGAGACAAAGATGATCACTCTCACCACAAAATTAATATTTAAAAATTAGTGTTTCTGTACACTAACAATGAACTATTCAAAAAAAGAAATTTTAAAAATCCAGTTACAATAACATAAAAAACACTTAGGAGTAAATTTGAGGAGTTGAAAAATCTGTAGGCTGGAAACTATAAAGCATTAATAAAAGAAATTGAAGATGACGCACATAAATTATGGTACATTCTTATTTTGCATCTTGCTTTTCTACTTTGCAATGTTTTGAGAAACATTTCCTCTCAGTTTACAGGAATGTGCTCTATTCTCTTTCTGGGCTGTCTACTCTTCCTCAGTCTGGATGGTTTATGATTTATTAATCATTAAAGCATAAAACAGACAGAGAATCTGGTTGATATATTCTTGGTTCTTTCCAGTGATTGCTACAAAACATGAACATGCTCACTCATGTACTACTTTGCACGTGTGTAAAAGTAAAGTTGTGTAAAATAAATTGCGACTTGGAACCAACCCAAATGCCCACCAGTGATAGACTGGATAAAGAAAATGTGTAAATGGCACACATACACCATGGTGTAAATGGCACATACGCATCATGGAATACTATGCAGCAATAAAAATGAATGAATTCATGTCCTCTGTAGGGACATGGATGAATCTGGAAGTCATCATTCTCAGTAAGCTAACACAGGAGCAGAAAACCAGACACCACGTGTTCTCACTCATAAGTCGGGGTTGAACAATAACACATGGACACAGGGAGAGGAACATCACACACCAGGGTCTGTTGGGAGTTCAGGGGCAAGGGGAGGGAGAGCATTAGGACAAATACCTAATGCATGCGGGGCTTAAAACCTAGATGATGGGTTGATAGGTGCAGCAAACCACAATGGCACATGTATACCCATATAACAAACCTGCACGTTCTGCACATGTATCCCAGAACTTAAAGTAAAATTTAAAAAAAAGAAATTGTGTAAAAATCATAAAAATGCAATTACATAGTCTTAGGTATTAACATTCTAAATTCCTGTAGATGTTGCCAAATAGCTCTTCCTGCCAGTCAGAATAAGCTTGTTGACGCAGTGGGTCATAAGCAGCACTACATCGTCCTGGTTCAAAATAACAAAGGGTTATTTCTTTCTAACACTCGTATCTGTCTTGGATCCTGGGGAGGGACTCAGTTCTGCATCGTCCCCCCTCTGAGACCCAGGAGGACAGCACAGCCACAATCTGGAGCAATTATGAGATTCACAGCACAGGGACCCTAAAAGGGAATGTACTGAATCATGGACTGTGTCTCCCACTTTTTGCTTGGAAGTGACACCTTTGTATTTGATTGGTGAAAGGAATCACATGGAGTGGATCTGTGCCATCCTGCCACGTGTCCCAAGGATGAGTGAGCAATCCTGGTGACTGCTGTCCTCTGCAGAGACCACGCCTGGGTCCCCCACCCTCTCCAACACAGGGTCTCGGCAGACCCCTTAATTGTGGCCTATCTGACAGATGAAAAAAATCTTGTCTATATATATGTGTGTGTGTGTGTGTGTGTGTGTGTATGTTTTATTTTACTTTTTGTGTAAATACATAATATGTTATATAAAGCTTACATATATATTTTATAGATATATGAGACATCTCATACATCTCTGATGCCTTATTTTATTAAATAAAAATCTAATTTCACAGACGTTTATTTAATTATATTCCTTCTTCCTTCATTCAAACACTTCCCTAAAATGGTCATTAATCTGTAGGGATACAGGTAAGCTGGGCATGGTGGTCTCGGAAATCCTCCTACAACTCCATCGAATCATTTGTTTCTCTGGCGCTGAGTCCCTGTCCTTGGTGGGCAGGGTCTGGACTGTGCTGGGCAGTGAGCACACTGGCCCTGTCAAGGCAGGTGTGCAATGCTGCCCTCAGGAAACTGGCTACCTAGTGCTATGGACTTCACGAAGAGTCATCAGCTTTAGTAGTTCTGCATCCAGGTGTTTGCATGTTTGTCAAGGGTTTGGTTTTTATTTTGTTTCCAAAGACGATTTATTGTTGTTGCTGACACATAAAAAGGGGGGTAAAACACTGTTATCTAGAAATCTAACACATAATCCCCTTACTATGCTCTGATTATTAGCATGCCCCTCAATCTGAATGTTCACCCAATTAACTTCTAAAGGGGCTTTCCTGCCCTCCAGAGATGCTGAGCAAATAGTGTTTGTGGCCAGAGTACAATAAAGAGTCCAGGAAAAAGAGAGAAGGGACCCATCCCTTTGAAATGAAAGGGACAGCTGGGCACAGTGGCTCATGCCTGTAATCCCAGCACTTTGGGAGGCAGAGGCAGGCGGATCACGAGGTCAGGAGATTGAGACCATCCTGGCTAACATGGTGAAACCCCGTCTCTACTAAAAATACCAAAAATTAGCCAGGCTTGGTGGCGGGCGCCTGTAGTCCCAGCTACACGGGAGGCTAAGAAAGGAGAATGGCATGAACCCGGGAGGCGGAGCTTGCAGTAAGCCGAGTTCACGCCACTGCACTACAGCCTGGGCGATAGAGGGAGACTCCATCTCAAAAAAAAAAAAAAAAAAAAAAAAAAAGAAAGAAAGAAATTAAAGGGACAAACCCACAAGAAGGGACGTCAAAGGTGGTGACAGCATGCTGGCAGAATGCCTTGGTTGAGTGAATGTATGCGTGTGTGTTTGGGCTGCAATTAAGACATTTTCTTTCCATGGGCACATTGGAGTCCAGCAGTCTGACTTCCTTGTCACGGAACAAGGCAGTCAGCAACGGTGTGTGTATGCACTTAATTTGCAGAGCTTGTAAAATTCAGGAAACAAAAATGGACAGAAACATCCAGTTTTACCTTGGGACAACATATAAACTATATTCCAGGGCTCCTTCTCATCTTCAGGGATCTCTGCTGGGAGGCCCAAGTGGTCCAGCAGAGTTGGGTGGAGAGAGTGAGGTGCAGGAACAGCACAGCCTGCCATGATGACTGGGCTAGAAGAGAGTGAACGCCACTGCCTTCCCCATGTGGATTCACTGCGTGCAGGTGCAGGGTGACAGAAGAAACCCCTGTTCAAATTGAGGGCATTTGCTGGGTTACTTGCTTTTATTTTTGACATAAAGTCAACATAACCTACACACTTGAAAAATGGAATCAAAACAGGAAGATTGCAATATTGCTAAACAGAGTTTGCTGGGCTGTGGGTGAAATCTAGCTCCTAGATACATTGTTTTGGCTCTCACAAAGTGTTACAAAAGTTTTAACATTGAGTCGTCAAATTAAAAAAATATTAACCAGAGGAGATTTCATATAAAAATCAACCCTTCTGGTTTCTACTAAAAAAATGGGAATTTCTGTCAATCTTGAGTCTTAGCCCCATGCGACAGCCTGCTAGTAGAGCTTGGTGGCCCCTAAGATGGGGCAAGGGCATGGATTCAACAGTTTGCCACAGTCTTCACCCTTCCCTATTGCTTTATACCTTGCCTTTTTCCATAACTTATGAGACCACTGAGCCCTGTAGGCAGTTGAATTTTTGTGCTCTGTCATGACTGATGGTATAGATTATAGCTATTTTGGGGGAAAAAATCCCTCATGAAGTTAATTTATTTCAGTCTTTTGGGACAGACTCCAAAATAGGCTACCAAGCCTTGTTAGTAAGAGCCCCACTGCAGTGGTGGAGCCTTGATTTTCTGGTAGCAGCCCAAGGTCAAGGCTCAGAAATCATCTCACAGCACCCCTGGCTGCTCAGAGCCTCGGTCATTCTGTTAGTTCAGAAGGGTGGGGCAGGTGCATCATTCTTGTTTTACAGACAAATAAACTGAGGTTCACAGAGGTTAAGTTACTCACCTCAGGTCACTCAACAAGATAATGATGGTTGTTTGTGGATCTCAGGATCCAGGCTCCTCTATTCATCATAATCATTCCACCACCTGTACAGTTATTTATATATTTTTCTTTAAATTGAATATACACACAAAGGAATTCATTTGCATTCTATTGGAATGGGATACAATTCTGTCCTTTGTAATGGAAATTTACAAAATGTGCCATGAATTGGCAACTCCAAATGTGTTGTGCATGGATCTTTAGGAATGCGCATTCTCCAGTTCTCTCTCCTCTCTTTCCTCCTCTCCCCCTTCCCCAACTCTCTCAACTTACCTAATTAGAGAGAATGACAATGCCAATGGATGGCAAAGCCCCAGGGGAAATGTGGGGCATCACAGATGGAAGATAAGTGACCTTCAGCCCATATGCTCTGGGCTTTTGAAGGGAGTCTTCCTCTACAGGTCTTCTGAGATGCACCCTGATTCTGTTG
The DNA here is from genome assembly GCF_028858775.2 of Pan troglodytes. Classification (NCBI taxonomy): domain Eukaryota; kingdom Metazoa; phylum Chordata; class Mammalia; order Primates; family Hominidae; genus Pan; species Pan troglodytes. Next base: position 32,435,851 of record NC_072418.2, on the reverse strand, counting down.
ACAAAGAGAGGTCAAGCCAGGTGCCCTGTGTAACATGCTTAGATGCCAGCATCTTTTTCTGAGGTCATGTGGAGGTGTGAAGGTGAGACCAGCTGGGGCTGGAGGGAGTCTCATTCCTCCAAAGATGAGTGCACAATTATTGACCTTCATATGCTGCTTTAGATGTTGAGGTGAGGGGTGCAGGTTTAGGAGGCACAAGTTTAAACCACTTTTGTGCACCTGCTATGACAGGCACTGGGCTTAACATGGGGAGGCAGGCATCAGGTCTCAGGCTGGGGAACAAGTCCTACAGAAGGAGACCCAGATGTCCTGGTAACAGGTCAGATAATGGAGACGTTAGGAGATCTGCTATGGGGCAGCAGGACTTAGGTAGCCTAGAAAGTTGAATTTAGAGTGGAAAAAAAAAACACCAGAAGCAATTGCCTGGAGAGGTAATTTGTCAAAATATTTTGTCTGCATTTGAAAGAAACAGAACCTCCTCTAGCTCAGGCAAGGAGATTTTATTGGTTTACATCAATGGGAAAGTCCAGAATTTGTGGCTTGGGATGGCCAGATGCAGATGCGAACAGTGTCACCAGGATCCCACGACGGTTCTGCCCTCCTTCATGCTGTCTACTCCTCAGGCGTCCCTCAGTGGTCCTCAGCCAGGAGCCTCAGGGAAAACCGGCTCCCCCTCCTAACGGTGGTCTAAGAGCTGAAGCCCAGTGGCTCTGACTGCCTGCTTGGGCTGCCTGTCCATGCCGAGCCAGTGACCTTCAGCAGGGGATGTCATGCCTGCATTGACCGGGCCTGGCCAGGTGCCTGCTGTGGAGTCCACAGTGAAGTCAGACTTCTTGAGCCGTGTGGGCTGGGAATTGGGAGGGGCATTCTTCATCAGAAAACCTGTTTCCAGAAGAGCTGGATTTGTGGGGCAGCTGGAGATGACAATCATCTTCTCTTAGCCTCAAGGACAGGCTGGACTGTATGATGGGCAGGCACCTGGAGGGGGTGTGAGGTCAGCAGAGGGCCGAGGTGCCACCGTGAGCTTAGTGATGCATTCCGACAAGGCGCCGAATTCACCAGATGCCATTCTGCCCATTCCTTCTTTCCATAAACATGGAAGTGGGAAGGACTTTAATTGCATCCTGACAAGAATATTGTCCTTTAATGAGTCCCTGCAGTAATCTTCTAAAGTCATGGTCATCATGCCCAGCTGTGGGAAACTTTTTGTCCCCATGGAGAAACTTTTCTTTCCCATGGATTTCCAAAGAAGGCACCAAAACCACACTCAGGGCAGATCTATAAACCATTGTGAGAGGAAGGACAAGGAGGACCCCCATATTTCCCAACAACCACCTTTGGGTAGTTCTGTGGAATGTTTGCTGTGCGACCTTAGGCAGGTCACTTAACCACTCTGAGCTTTGGTTTCTTTGCCTTTGAAATGGGAACAAGTTGAGGGCTGTAGCAATGGTTAGAGATGATGTGTGCACAATGCCCAGCATGTAGCCGGTGCTCAGTAAGTCATGATTACGTGTATCTTACACTGTTAAGAACGCTGGGTGAAGGCTGCACTCTTAATCAGGGAGTTCCCTCTGTGGTCCAGCTTGGCTCTGTTTCCCCAGGGCCATCTTGGATTTAGCATACTCTCACCCTCACTGCCACTAACCTACGCAGGGAGCTCTCCCAGGTGCTGAAGCAAGCCTGTCCCCGTGCAATCCACTGGTGCAGAGGTCACAGAAGTGAGTCAAGCATGTGCCTCCCTAGGGAGCCCTGTTGCTGGTGGCCAGGCTCTGCTGTGGCTGGAGGAGCAACCCTGCCGTGCTAAGTCAGCAGGAAAGGACAAGGTGCCTGCCAGGCTGTCGGAATGATGGCATCTCCTCATCTTGGGCTCTCTGCCAAAGCAGAAATTTCATGTCCACCTCTTCCCAAACAAGAAGTCTGTGGCTCTGGGACATGTGGCCTCCAGGACAGGAAGGACCACCTGGAGTAATGTCATCTATGCCTGTGCGTGACCCAAGGCTAAGGTTAGTCTCTCCCAGCCTCAGTGAGCTCCAGGCCTCTTGGCCGTCCCCAGAGAGCTCAGGAGGAGCCCTAAGTAAACCTGAACTTGCTCTGCCTCCCTTCCTTCCTCTCCACCACCTACAACCAGTCTGGCTTTCTCAGACTCCTGAGTTTCTGCACCACCAGCCTCTCTTCTGTCCCCTGAGATGTGCTCTGCAGCTTCTCCTCCCTGCAGTGAGCACTCAGGCTGCATGGTGACAGGGCTTCCTTCCGGTCGCTCTCCTGGCTCCTCTCTTCCCATACAGAACGCACACAGGGCCTATCTCCTTCCTGCAGGAAGCTTGTCCCTCAAGGGCCCATCCCAAAAGGCCTCACACTGGCAATGCCTCCAGAAGGATGTCCCTGAGGAGAAGCCCTCCTCTGGGACTGGTTCTTTGCAGCCTCTTACTGCCTGGAACTCAGCTCTGGGTACCATGGAGGGCACTAAGAGGAGGAGGGAGGCCCTGCCGTGCAAGCATCGCCCATCCAAGCCCTGCCAGCCTCACTGGGTCCTGGGGAGGAGGGAGGAAATTTGCCAGTGAATTTGCATTGAATTTGAATATGTATTTGCATCTACTTTGCCATGACTGTGAAGTCGAGTCCCCAGGCAATTTCTAACTCAATATTTTAGGGCTGTCACCCTTAAGACGGTGAGCTTCTTTTTCTCTTCTCTGTCTTCTAACACAGTGCTGTGGACTCTGAGATTATCATCATGAAAGCTGAGCTAGGAAGGGAGAGGCAGAGTTGAGAGTGTAGAGGGCATGAGAGTGAGGAAAAAGAGGGTCATAGCTGCCACTTGCCTTGGTGGGGTCCAGCTTGGAAAAGTCACTCCTGCCCCTTGGGACCAGGGCTTGTGACCGAGGTGCTTGGATCTGCGCTATTTTTTTTTTTTTTTTTTTTTGCACATACCTGCTTGGTATGGTTTGGCTGTGTCCCCACCCAAATCTTACCTTGAATTGTAATAATCCCCATATGTCAAGAGCGGGGCCAGGTGGAGATAACTGAATCATGGGGACAGTTTCCCCCATTCTGTTCTTGTGGTAGTGAATAAGTCTCATGAGATCTGATGGTTTTATAAAGGGGAGTTCCCCTGCACATGCTCTCTTGCCTGCCACCATGTAAGATGTGCCTTTGCTCCTCATTCACCTTCTGCCATGATTGTGAGGCCTCCCCAGCCATGTGGAACTGTAAGTCTGTTGAAACTCTTTCTTTATACATTACCCAGTCTCTGGAATGTCTTTATTAGCAGCATGAGAACAGATTAATACACTGCTTATTTCCTTTTTTAAAAAGTGCAGATTTATGAAAAACCCATGAGAAAATGGGTTACATGTATATAGTGTGTGGTGATAGAATTGGGGTATTCAGGATATTCATCGCCTGAGTACAATACATTTTGGTTAAGTATCATCACCCCACCCTGCTATCGGACACTGAACTTATTCCTTCTGTCTTACCGTATGTTTGCACCCTTTAACCCACTTCTCTTCTTCCTCTGGATCTGTGCTATTAATGCAGAACATCACTGATGTATTGAGTAGCCACCGCCAGGCCCTGGCTTTGGGAAAGAAACATGAACAGACCCCCTCTTGCCTTCAGTTGCTCGTGGCCTGGCGGGAGAGACAGACTTCTGCCAGGGAGGCATTGGCTGGGTCTGTGTTAGAGACCTGTGTCGGTCCAGCAGAGGCACTGAGGTGGGAGGAGCTGTTACCCTCACCTGGTGGGGAGGTGGGGACTGTGAAAAGCTGCCTAGAGAAGTGAATGCTTGAAGTGCACCTTGGAAGGGGAGAGGGTGTCCTCCAGGAAGGAGGAGAGGGAAGAACACCCAGGGAGAGGCTGGGGAGGCGGGAGGCTCTGCTGAGTGCCCACATGAAGGGTGGAACTTGCAAGCTTAGGGGTAAGGAGGGGCAGGGACAGGCGAGGTAGAGATCAGGCCAGATGCTGAGGGGTTTTAAAAGGGCCCCCGGAGGAGTTGAAGTTGTAAACAGCAGATGACGGACATTCCTGGGAGGGGCTAAGCCAGAGTAGGGTGTGGGATGCTCTGCATGTTAGTTTTAGCCTCCTGTCTCCTACCAGAGTTGGGCTTTTCAAGGGCAGGAGCTGCAAGCCTCGTGAGAAATTGTCCTCAGGGCCCTTGCATGCAGGGGCCCTCAATAAGTGCACAGCACGTACATTCAGTAGGTGCACAGTGTGTGTCGGTGGTAAACAGAGATGTGAGCTCCAGATGCAAAGAGCTGGCCTGCCCAGACCAGCATGCGGCCTGCTCCCAGCTAAACAGTAGACTTCCTGGCCAGGTGTGCTGGCTCAGGCTTGTGATCCCAGCATGTTGGGAGGCTGAGGCAGGAGGATCACTTGAGGCCAGGTGTTCCAGACAGGCCTAGGCAACATAGCGAGACCCTGTCTCTACATAAAATAAACACTTAGGCGGGCATGAAGGTGGTAGTAGTGTAGTCCCAGCTATTTGGGAGGCTGAGGTAGGAGGATCGCGTGAGCCCAGGAGTTGAAGGCTACAGTGAGCTATGATTGTGCCACTGCACTCCAACATGGGTGACAGAGCAAGACTCTGTCTCAAAGAACAAAACAAACCAGTAGGCTTCTTTCAGGAGGTGGGCACCCTAACAAAGACAGTGGGGAAGGAGGATGGGGTAGAGAGGAGCAGAGCACGAGCTAACTCTGAGGCCTGGAGGAGCACAGAGTGAGAGGCCAGAAATGACAGTGGCATGGACCTGGCAGTTCTGAGTCAGAGCAGCTGGAGATAGTGTGGGTGGGGTCCCTCCAGCCAAGCAGGGCACTGAGGAAAGTGGGAGTTAATGGAACAGCCTTGACTCCACCCACTTTTAAGTGACTCCGTGCTAAGGCTTGTGTCCCTCATCTCCTACCCCCACTCCCTCCCCAGGCATAAATAACCAGAGAAAAGAGAATCAGGGAAGCCAGTGGCCTAGGCTTGTCACGGGGCCTCTTGCATGGGCAGAGTAAGGTGGAGAGGCCTGACAGCTCTTTAACAGAGCTGGCATTCTAAGAACAAACACTGCCCACCATCCCCGGCTGAAGTGTGCTATTTTTTGTTATATTCATCTATCACTGTAAATTGCCTGCTACTGTTGCCTGGAATTTGTTTTCGTAGTTCAGAGATGCTGGGCTTTATTTAAAAGAATGGAAGAAAATAAGGAATGAGCAGAAATTATCAGTGGACCTCACTTTCCAGAAAAATCCCCAAATAAAAAACACTAACCCAGTTATGAGACAAAAAAGATCTAGCAGATGAAAAGGGTCTTCCCTTTCTATGTACAACTGTCCCGTGGGGTTCTTGGAAACTACTCATTTTCCCTGTATGTCTGAGTATTGGAGCTTGGAAATTAGAGGAAAATGAGAACTCAGTTGTAAGCAGGATTTCCCTAAGTGTGTTCTGCAGAGCTGTCAATCAGTGGTTGAATATGTTAGGAACACGTTGTGACCTCGGTCTGGTGCCTCTTTTCTATTCTTGGAGCATGCACTGCACATGCAGGTGTGCACGGCAACTTTGGCTTATCCTGCAGGGCTGGCTGCACAGGGGTGAGATGTGTGTGGGCTCTCGGGCTCCAACTCAGGAGGGCTCTGCGCCTAGTGTCACGTTCTGTGGTCTTGCAATTCTTTATACTTTCTGAACACAGGTCCTGTGTTTTCACTTGGTGCCAGGCCCCACATGGAAGGCTCTGACATGTCCAGTAGTAAAGAAACCCATTTGATTTGCTCCACACATCATTTCTTAAAGCTGTCTAAATTTTATCTTAGTTCGAGCTGCTGTAACAAGATACCATAGACAAGGTGGCTTAAACAACAAACAGTGATTTCTCATGTTTCTGGAGGTAAAGAAGTCCAAGATTCAAGGTGTCCAGTGAGGAGCCGCTTCCGGGTTTGCAGACTGCCATCTTCCTGTTTCCTCGCATGGCAGAGGGCAGAGACAGGAAGTGATCTCTTTCATGTCTCTTCTCCTAAGGCACTGATCCTTTTATGAAGGTTCCACCCTCGTAATCTAATCACCTCACAAAACACCTACCCCCTAATACCATTACCTGGGAGGTTAACATTTCAGCATATGAATTTTGAGGAGATGGAAGCATTCAGTTTATAGCAAATGTGAATCATTATTTTAAAGGAACACCTATTAATGACCTGTGGAATTCATATTTCTCAGAAGACACTTTACAAAGACCTCACACCTCAAAGTAAGAAATATGTTTTTGAAGAGAAAGCAGCTCAGAAACGGGGATGTGTGAATATGGGAAGCTTGAGTTTGAAGTTCCTAAAGTCAACCTCCAGTTCTTCTGGGAGCATGGACGCTGTGGAAACCAGTGCCGCCTGGCAGTCCGGGTGAGGGGGACAGGGGATTCGGGCACAGTGAGGAGGCCGATCTGGGACTCAGAGCCTAGGCTGCCTTTCCACAACTTGTCCTCACCATAGCCACACATCTGGGCTATCCCCACAGGGGAACACTTTACACGGAGAGAAAAGAGACAGCGTGGTCATTTGATGTCATGTGGGCAAATGAAATGTGAGAGTAAATGTAATTTAATTCTAAAGTTCTGTTAGTTATTTTACTCTTAAGCTGTGTTTTGGGGTTGTCCATGCTGGTCTCAGCCACCCCCAGACAAGGAGGGTGACTCCAACCCTATAATAAGCTCATGGCACGCCACTCAGGAGCCACCTGGAGCCCACCTGGCTGTGGGGAGAGTGGGATATGCCCCTCCAGGGTCAGTTCAAATGACCTCCCATCTACCTGAGCACTTTTGATCAGCATCTCTGGCCTGCCTGGGGGTAGCAACTTTGTATCCACCAATTCTGCCTCTTCGTCCATGAGCCCAGGAGCTGCGCCATACCTGCCAGCCACATACGCACTCTGTGAGCACCCAGCCTGGAGCCTGGCATGGAGAGGACACAGGTCACCACAGCACTGTTGGATCACATGGTGAAAATGCCCACTCCAGAGGTGGCAGCCCGGGCGGCCCACCTTCCCCAGACAGTCTTCGTCCGAATCTGTCATCCAATCCCTTATTCCCCGCTCAACCGCTTCTCCAAATCACACCATCCTCACCACTGACAGAATGAAGCTCATACTCCACAGTGGCACATCTGAGCCCATGGGAGTCCCAGCTTACCCTATTTTCCCATCTCATTTTCCAGGATTGATCATGCAGCCCATGATCTGGACAAAGGGAATAACTTACCAATCCTTTTACCGGCTGGGTGCCTTCTCTCTGCCGCTTGCGCTGGGCCTCCCCTTGGAATGCGTCTCTCCTCACTTCCCTCTCTGCTTGTCCAGCAAAGCCTTTGCTGGTTCAAACGTCTCCTGGTCCTTGAAGCCGTTTCTAATCACTTGGCTCATAATCCAGCCTCAGTTACACTCCTCTGGCACTGTCTTTGAGTACCTCGACAAGCAGATCCTGGAGTAAGAACCTGGTTGCAGGTCATCTATGTCGGGGGCAATCCCAGGAAGCAGGAATGGGGACATGGGGGCGGGGAGAAGGAGAGGGAGAGCAGCCATGAAGGGTGTGCTACTCGGCACGTGGCCACTGTGGGCACCCGGGCCTTAGCCTTCTAGGACCTCCTGTGGAGCCGTGAAGAATGTGCTGCAGAAGCTTCCCACTGGAGGCCCAGGAGGGCGAGGCTCTATTTCCCAGTGACTGAGGCTGCCCTGGTGTGGATTCCCCCAAACATCCTGGGGGAGCCTGCGTGTGGCTGAGCAGTGTTTTGTGGCATTGAGGAAGCCTCGGTCCATGCTTGAGGCAGGACCCTGGCAAACACAGGGTCCCATCTGCTGCAGCTGGGCTGAAATCTGGGGGCCAAGGGATGCATGGTGCATTCCAGCAGCAGCTATAAGCCGCTATTTTTCTTCTACTGGACCCCTGGAGGCTGGAGGCCTGCCTGACTCCTCCCTGCATACTCCAGCACCCCCACCATGCAGGCCTGTGGTAGGAATCATGGTGCTGGTGCATCGGAGGAATAATATCGGACACACGTTTCTCCACATGATCCCGAGCTTTGCTTCCAAGCTGCCTCGCTGCACATTTCCAGCTCACTAATGTCGGGGTTTTTTGTTTTGTTTTGCTTTTTAGAGATGGGGTCTTGCTCTGTCACCCAGGCAAACTGGACTAACTATTTCAGAACTGCATCCTCCACTGACAGTGTCAGCTGTGGCTGGGAGCAGCCGCCAACATTGCTGCATGCATCATCATTCTGCCTCAGCCCGCCCTCTAATTGCCTCCCAGCTCCAGGGCAGGGTCCATCCCAGTTTTCTTCTGGGACGTTCCTGCAGTTTATTGCTGTTCAGGTGTTCCTTTTGTTTCTTTCAAAAAGCATCAAGTGCAGCTTGTAATATTACAAAGAAAACATGTAAAACTCACTGGTTAGAAATACAGGTAAAAAAATCAATTAGGGAGTAGGGCGTGGTGGCTCATGCCTGTAATCCCAACATTTTGGGAGGCGAAGGCGGGCAGATCACTTGAGGTCAGGAGTTCGAGACCAGCTGGGCTGACATGGTGAAACCCTGTTTCTTGTAAAAATACAAAAATTAGCTGGGTGTGGTGGTGGACGCCTGTAATCCCAGCTACTCGGGAGGCTGAGGCATAAGAATTGCTTGAACCTGGGAGGCGAAGGTTGCAGTGAGCTGAGATAGCACCACTGAACTCCAGCCTGGGTGACACAGTGAGACTGTGTCTCAAAAAAAAAAAAAAGAAAAAAAAAGAAAAATCAGTTTGGGGAAGGTGAGAGATTAATGCAACAAACTCTTGAGCTGAACCATGAATTGCAACTCAGCATTGCTAGACGAGGCTCCTGGCAGCCAAGGCAAAAAAAAAAAAAAATTGCTCAGTGAGGTTATACATTTCCTTTGCAAATAAAAGGGAGCAAACGAGCTTGTCTAAAGTTATAAGCTTCATGCTACCAGTGAGCAGAAGGAAGGATTCAGAGCGTGGGCTCTAAAGGAAAGAATACAGGGTAATTGTGTATTTGCTTGCAGTTTTGCAAAACACAGAAATGTTTTCCAAGTGACTGCTGAGGATGTTCATCAAATTCAAGCACTGAATTTTATAACTGATTAGGAGCCTTTCTGCAAGACTCTAAGTTAATACAGGCCAGCCACCTTGCATTTCTGGTCATTTAGCTCAGGGTGGCAACAAACTGAAATTCCCACAGAAGCTGAGCCAGGAAAACGAGAGAATGAGACAGGCCAGCTGTAACACAAACAGGAGCAATGGGGACTGCAGCAAATGAAACAGCTTAAAGTGCAGCACGTTCCCGGCCATGGCTGATGCTGCCCGTGGAGGACGCAGTTCTGGCATCATCAGTTCAGTTTGCCAAAGATGTTAGAAACCCGAATTTGTATGGCAGCTCCCATTTTTTAAACATTGGCAATCCTAATTTAAAACTTTACTAAGGCTGGATGCCGTGGCTCACACCTGTAATCCCAGTGCTTCGGGAAGCCAAGGCAGGTGGAGCGCTTGAGCCCAGGAGTACAGGGCCAGCCTGGGCAACATAGTGAGATGCCATCTCTACAAAAAATAAAAATAAATACCTGGGCATGGTGGTGCATGCCTGTAGTCCCAGCTACTAGGGAGGCTGAGGTGGGAAGACGTCTTGAACCCCGGAGGCTGCAGTGAGCCATAGTAGTGCCACTGCACTCCAGCCTGGGTGACAGAGCAAGACCCCATCTCTACAAAACAAAACAAAACATTCCCAACATTGCTGCATGCTTCAGCCCACTTGCTTATGAGCCAACAGTGCGGGGTGATCAAGCTGAGAGCATGAGGAGGCCTGGGAAGGAGGGAGAGGTCTCTTAAGCCTTCAGAATTCTCCAATCACATTTGGGTAATTGCCTGTCCTTTATAGGAAAAGAGACTGACTTGTGAAGGGCCCAATCTGTGAAAAACCTGCATAGAGGTGTTGGCTATTGACCTGGTTCTCTTTGGGCATCATCTGCAGCCTGGCTGAGCTAGCATCACTCTCCTGGGGGCCTGCCTGCCTCTCCTGCTGTCTTTGCCTCCCTGGGTTGGGACACAAGCTCCCCACAGCTAGGAGGCTGCCCCTGCACCGCCTGGCACACAGTAGGTGTTTAGTAGGTATTCATGGACTCTAAGAATGACAAACTCCCTCTGCCTCCCGCATTGCACTGGACAGGGATTTTTCTGCAGTTCGTGCTCTAAGACACATTTAATTGAAATAGTGAAGGAAGTTTTGTCAACAAAACAAAGGCAGCTTTTCAGTTCCCTGGGAAGGGGCCCCGGGATGAGGAAATCTCACCCTAAAATCTTCCAGACGCATTGTCAAATCCACCGATCATTGCAGAGATCTATTCCCCAAGTTGCCTTGTGCAGGTCTGTCTGATGGCAATCCCGTAGCATCCCATGGTGGAGGCGATGCAATGTCTCTGCCTAATGGACCTCAGTGTTATTACAGTCATTCCTGCTATTTAGCCTAATTTCTCTGGCTCCTCCTGGCTCTGCCCACCCCCAGCACTTGCACCTGGAGTGGCCGCGGAATACTCTCTCCTCTGGGCCTCTTGATTAATTCTTCGCAGGTATAAATCGACAATTATTATGCCTCCCATTAGTCATCTCTCCTCTGGGCTGTACAAATTTAGTTCTCCTGATAGCAATGAATCACAGGACAAAGTGTTCATCTGCATCGCCTGCCAGCTCTTTCAATCAAACTTGGTTTTTATAACACCTCATTGCAAGTCTCCTTAACATCTCTCTGTTCTGGACGTTAAATTCAAAGCTCTAATGGCATGGAGTCTGTCATCCTCACTCTCTCCCTCCTCCCTGAGATGTGAGGTCTTAGGTGCCTGGCATGGAAAGCAGATCTGGACACTCCTGTTCGCCTCATGCTGACACCTGGGCCGAGACGGGGGAGCAGATCAAGACTCACTCAAGAGCTGACAAAAATTGATAATAATGAGCCAATTTACATGGAAGAGACTCATTACCAAGCCAGTTACCAATACATGGGGTTGCTGGATTTCTGCCAATGCATAGGATCTCCTGCAGTGAGCGATTTTTCACCAGCTTGTAGAAAATCTTTCCAGCTTAAAAATACTTCAGGGAAATCATCTTTACAATAAAAAGAGAACTGTGAGTCTACAGCTGTGTGTGTATGTGTGTGTGGGATGGGGATGGCACACTGGGGGTGCTGATGACATCACATATAGACATTTGTGCCGTTTCTTCTCTTTTGGTCTCTCTCAACATTGAGACATGGTTGTAACTGATTTCTAGAAAGCCCCCTGAAATGACTGCTTAATTTTCAATACAACCAGCCAAGGCAATAAAACTGTAACTTGCGTGGAAGCAAAATGCTCATGATTTGAGGTCTATGATGGAATGTCCGGTCCTTGGAACCCCCAAAGACAATGTAGTAGAGACTAATTATGTGAAATTGGGCAGGAAGATGGGGGAAGAGGAACTGAGTTTTGACCCCAGTAGAAAAGATTCTTACTGCCGACCTTTGGTTTTCATTATTTGAAAATTTCCAGGGGTTGTATTTCATTCCATTCTCTGCTTTATCTTGTTGTGTGTGGACAGGATTTCAAGGAGCCAGAATCAAGCCGCTGTGATGCGGACCTGGGGAACAAGTTCAGATGAGATCTCCTTGTTCACCCTCACCTCTGTCCCCTCACCAAGCACTTTTCCATAGAGCCAAATCTTCAAAGTGCATCAGAGAGAAATGAGTTTGCATGGGCTGAAATAGGGGTCACTTTCTTCACACGAGGAAGCAAATTCAGGCCTCAAGTAAAGTGTCATGGCTTTGAGTGTTGTCTGTAAATAAGCCCCTTAGGTTGACTGCAGTTTTCTTTTGGGAATGATGCCCAACTCATGCTGGAGTCTAGCCTTCTGTCCTGTGAAAGCCTTGGGAGTAAAGCTTCTGTGACCAACGCACATCTGAAAGGCAGGGTGAGGGGCTGGATTGCTGGTGGTGGGCGCCGTGCCTTTTCACCATGGTAGGGACCTCTTTGGAATGTTTGTGCCCATATGGGAAGTCAAGGACTCCCACCAGCTGCTCTCCCTGCCTCTTAAAAGCTTTTGCATGTCGTCTGCTCATCTAGGCTGTCAGCTCCCTAGAGACAGGGGCTCCTTCTGACATTCATCCATCCCTCCATCTTCACGTGCCTGGTGTGTGGTCAGTGTGGGCATAATGGCTCATCCCTGTAATTCCAGTGCTTTGGGAGGCCAAGACAGGAGGATCACTTGAGCCCAGGAGGTGGAGGTTACAGTGAGCTATGATTGCATCCCTACACTCCAGCCTGAGCAACACAGTGAGACTTTGTCTCTAAAAATATATACACCTGGCGACTGGAAGCTGGGTGTGTGTAGCTTGGAGCCTGATGGTCCTCGGTCGACTCCCAGTTTCTTCTCTCCCTTTGCAGAACCTGAGGCAAAATATTTAACTTCTCTATCTTTCAGTTTCTTTGTACATAAATCAAGAACAATCCTGCCTTCCTTCCAGGGCTTGCAAAGGTGGCAGGAGGTGGCATGGGGTAAGGCTGAGCATGTTGTTGGATCATCTCGGGTGAGCTGCGGGGGCAGGGAGGGAAGCCAGATTTCTGCTGGGAACTCTGGCAAGGGACCCTATTTGGGCTGCCCCTGTAGTTCATTTTCTATAGATAGGCATTTCCTAGAGAAGATATGGTGCTGAAGCATTGGGAAAATCGAGCGGGGGGTTCCCTAACTCAGAGTTCTCTACACAGATGTCCTTTAGAGCTGGCAGCCAGATGCTCTAATGAGGAATTCCAGGTTGAGACACTCATGGGAGGGTGGGCTAGGGCTTGGGATTCCAGGGTGCAGATGGGATTCAAGATGCAGTGAGGGTTGTGTGTTATTCCTCTGCACTCACAGGTGGATGAAATAAGGGTCTACGCAGGACCATTGCTTGCTTAGGGTCACATGTCAGGTTAGACGCAGAGACCTGGTTCTCTGAGCCCACAGTTGGGCTTTTGTGATGTGCTTGTCTGGATTCTTGAAGCAAGAGTTCTTTCCCCTTGGCTGAAGAGAACCCTTGCTGCAATCCCACTCGGCCTTCTGAGGAAGGGCTGGCATCTCTTAGCCCAATCTTGGAAGCACGCTGAGCCTCCCACAGTCACTTATCTGGAGTTTGTACAAGGCTGACTGGCCTGGACTGGTTGCTGAACCAGGCCCAGAATCCCTTCTCTTTAACTGTTTTCTGCAGATGCATGAAATACAAACTACTGTTTGTCAGCCCTCTCCTGACCCGCAGCCACATCCTGAGAGCCCCCAACATGAACACAGTACCCCTTCCCTGTGCAGTCCGGATTCCCTTGCATGACCTGTGGCTGGATTTGCAGCATTCATCTTCATCTCTGAAAGCCTCTCTACTGGTTACAGGTTGGGAGCCTGCATGTGTCCCGGTGTCTGTGTTTAGAGAGACCCTACAAGGGATGGTTTTTAAGAGGGCTTTTTATACAGCAGCTTGGAGGGGCTCGTTTGTTTATACATTTAATTACAAAGCTAGGTGGGGCATGGTGGCTCATGCCTATAATCCCAGCACTTTGGGAGGCCGAGGAGGGCAGATCACCTGAAGTTAGGAGTTGGAGACCAGCCTGGCCAAGATGGTGAAACCCCGTCTCTACTAAAAATACACAAGTTAGCTGAGTGTGGTGGCAGGCACCCATAATCCCAGCTACTCGGGAGGCTGAGGCAGGAGAATCACTTGAACCTGGGGGCAGAGGTTGCAGTGAGCTGAGATCGCACCACTGCACTCCAGCCTGGGCAACAGAGCGAGAGTCAGTCTCAAAACAAAACAAAAACAGCAAAGCTAAAAGAAGAGTTGCACAAAATCCAGGTAGATCTTCTAAGTATCTGAATGTTAAATAGGCTCTGGGGAATGTGTAGGACATAAATACACTTAATTTTTACTCTTAAAAAGTTATCCTCTCTGTTCTTTCTGATATTTTCTGCTTCTTCCAAGCTGGGCAAGGTCTCCCCAGTATGTAATTTTTGACCCTAGGAGGACGTCTGAGCTCCTGTACTCAGCATTTCCCACATCTGCCGCCCAAGAGAACCCGGGCTTGGGCCTCCCTTGCTCCAGATATGCGGAAAATCATAGTTTGAGTGGGAGGGAAATTAAAACAGAAAACCTTCCAATGTGCTGACTCTCCAGGACATCACAACTCCTTGGGGAGGAGCTGCTGAAGGGGCACTAGAGAGAGAGGCCAGGATGATCTTCCTTCCGAGGTGTGGCCATCTTAGTCCTCATTGCCATCTTCCTTCCAACCACTGTTGGGACTCCTTTTCTTTCTCAGGACCTGGTGTCCCCATCTGAGCCATGGGAGCCTGGACATAATGCCTTCTCATCCATACAGGTGGCTTTCATGACCATAGCCTTCCTGCCTTTGGCCACCCCTGGGGCCTTCAGCCTTTAGACCTCTGAAGAAGTCGAAGCCAGCCAGCACAAGGGCCCTGGGGATGGAGTCCTTGGAGGCCAGCCTCATGAGGCAAGGCTCAGAACCCAGAGGAGAGGTGGGGGCAAGCAGTTGACCACCACATTTCTCTTGGAGGAAGCCGTTAGGCCACGTGGACTCTTCCTGTAAAACAGGCCCTCTCAACATCTGTCTTAGTGCGTTTGGGCTGCAATAACAAAATACCTTAGACTGAGTGATTCAGAAAGAACAGGAACCTATTTCTCACGGCTCTGGAGGCTGGAAAGTCCAAGATCAAGGCACAGGCAGATCTGGTGTCTGGCAAGGACCCATTTCTACCATTGGTACCATCTAGATGTCCTTGTGCAGTGGGAGGGACAGACGGGCCCCCTTTTCCCTCATGCCCTCGTCACTTGCCAAAGGCCCCATCTCTTAATACCAACACACTGGGGAGTAGACTTCAATGTGGGAATTTTGGAGAGACGTAAGCATTAAGATCATAACATCATCTAGAATAAAACAGGCTCAGGGGGAATATGTAGCCGATAAAAACACTTAATTAATTCCTACACAAGAAACAGCCGTAACACCCTCCCGCTGGCCCCCTCTGAGTTCCTCAGGCCCTGGAATGTGCTGAGAGGTGTGTCTCCAGGAAGCAGGAACAGCATCATTTATCTAAATTAGTGGTTCCATGTGCCTGTCATTCTGAGCCTTTCAGCTGAGCTACACATCTACTTGACTTAACGGATGAGAAAAAGGGAGTAAGAACTGCTAAGGAAAATAGTTTGGACACATAAATGCAGGAAAATTGGCACTTTTCATCCTGAAACTTACTCACACTGAGACCCTAGGCAATGCCTATTTAGTTAATTAACCAGAAAAGCATTGATGGTGTCACCTTACAGCTGTCTCTACAGCTGTCACAGGAAGGTAGGCACAGCCGAGACAAAGACCACTGGGCTGACATCTGGGGCACACTCAGCCCTTGCCTTCTGCAGAGAAGGGTTCCCTCCAAGGGGACTGGGACTATTCAGGGCAAATAGTCCGGGTTTGCTGATCCCCAAGACTCTCCCTGGGGAGGTAAGGGGCTCCAGGGGAGAAACTGAACAGCTGGCCCCTCCCTGTGCAGAAGTGTGGGGCCTGAGGCCACTGGGGTTTGCTCTGACCACCAGGGAGGGGTTGGGCCTGGCCTCAGCCAATCTCTGGGAGTTATTCCCTATGTTGACTGCAGACATCTGTCACTCCGAGGGAGGCTATCTGGATGCAATCTGCCACATTTAACTGTTTGCTAATTGAGCCAATGCTATGGGAGTTCTTGATGATCAATGCCACGTGCAATTCCTTATTACAGAGAGACCCAAACAGAGACATTTTCCAGGAAGGCTGAACGGTTGCCTCTAGTCACAGTTTCTAAAATCAGGGTAGTGGCCTCAATAGGGAAAATGAATTAGCTGTGAAACGGTAGGGGGAAAATAATTTTCAACAAATCAGCAAAAAAAGCAGGAAGAATGAGTTGTTAACGGAAAACTGTTTTCCTTCATCTGATTCTGACCATGGTGAGGTCCCTGAGCCCTGGTGCCAGTGCACCGCCTAAGGCCTATCAGGATGCTGTTCTTCCGAGTGGGGCACTAGCTGAGATGCAAGACCCCATCACAGTGAGTGAAACTCCTCGTGTTACAAGATCGTAGGTTCGGTCCTCAACCTCATCATGGTGTCTCTGAGGACTCAAGTTCTGTTCTGCCCATGGTGACTGCAGAAAGAAGGGAGACAGAGCCACATCGGGGGAGAACTCCACATCTGAACTAGTTTGAAAGAGAATGAACCAGAGGCTGATGTGCCTTTAGATCTATGGCTGCTGGACTCCAGGAGCTTGCTGGGCCTGCATATAGGAGCCGCAGGGACAAGGATGCAGGCCCCCTTGGAGCCGAGTGGCCCCAACCCAGCCTCCTCCTCTCCACCCTGCCAGGAGGGACCCAAGAGAGCAGGGACTAGAGCTCAGAGGAAGGAGGAACTTGGAGTGCAGACACTCCCCAAGTGGGTCACTCTGAAAATTCCTTGGTCATTGGCAGGAGGAGGGAGAAAGCATTTTCAGAGGGCTTAGGCTTAGAGACCAGGGAAGGGCTGCTGGGGAGGGATCTGGCTGGGTCAAGTCAGGTGGGTTTGTGCAGGGAGCTTCCTAGAGAGTGGGGAAGCAGCTTGAGGTTCTCAATGGCCTCCTCCTCTGGGCCCTGGGAGGCCACTGGGGGCTGGAGAGCAGAGCAGCAGCTAGAGGGAATCTGGTGGCCCTGGATGGCTCTCTAATGCATCCTGCACATCTGAGGACTGCAACTCCACCAGCAAATAGTGGGGGGATGTGTGCTGGCAGTAGGGGCCCAGGCAAGCCTCCCAGGCCCCTCCCTCTCCCAACCATCCCTCTGCAGTTCCTGCCATAACTCCACCTTATCCCAGCCCCGAAATGGGACTCAGGCTCTTCAAGTTCAGCTGCCCTTGACTTAACTTATTTCCCTGTTGGGAGACGATGTTTTTGATTTTCAGCTCAACCACTAACCTTGAGCTAGTCATTTCCCATCGCTGAGTCCCAGGTTTCCCAGTGGAAGTGGGAATAATGCCTCCTTTGCTGGCTGTTAGGATAAATGAGAGAGTTCTGTACAGGGCAAGGGACATCGTAGGTGCTCAATGAATACCAGATCCTTCTTATCTGATCCTTTCAGACCAACCAAGATCCTTCTTTTTTAAATTTAGTGGACTCAGCATATCACTCAAAATACTTCACTT
Source organism: Pan troglodytes (assembly GCF_028858775.2). NCBI lineage: Eukaryota > Metazoa > Chordata > Mammalia > Primates > Hominidae > Pan > Pan troglodytes. The sequence continues at coordinate 32,418,651 of NC_072418.2, read as the reverse complement.
AAATTAAAAAAATTCAGTGGACTCAGCATATCACTCAAAATACTTCACTTAAATTAAAAAAAAATTAAAGCTTATGTAATCACCAGCCTAAGTGGCTACATTAGCCTGTAATTCTGCCATCTTTTTCCAATAAACAGATTGTCTTCCTCTCTCTTTCCTCTCTGCGGACGGATCTGGAGGATTTGTAATGTGCAAAGCAGGTGGATTGATCGGTTATTGATCGAGAGTGAATTATGACCCCTTCAGGTAAAAAGCTTCCTATAAACACAATTTAGTAGCTGCTGCCGCCAGCCTCGGCAGCCAGAGCTGACCATCTCAGGACTCCTGCAGTAAGATAATCAATACCTTATATTAGTATTAGCAGCACAGATTGCTTTATTCGGTAGCTGTTAGGAGTGTCGAGGTGGGCTCCCGTCACCTGCCTGAGGTGGGAACAGCAGTGATCTATCAGGGTTCAGGTGCCCCTGCGCAGAGGCTCAGGGGGTGGTGGGAGGTTGGTGGCCCTGGTTTTGCTTCAGTTCTGTCCCTTGCTGATGGGTGTAACTCTTGCCCTTTTGATTTCAATTTTCATCTGTAAAATGGAATTTCTGCTACTCATTCTGCTTACCTCCCAGCACGTTTGTATCCTAGGGATAAGGATGGATATGAACGCATTTTTGGAATGCTGAGGTCATATTAAAGATGCTTGTTTTCCTTCCCCTCCTCTAACGCCCCAAATGCTCTAAAACAGACGTTATTTCTCCTGGGTATTGAAACAGCTTCCAAACAGCATTTTTTGCTTCTCAATTCTTTCTCCTGTGCCCTCCATCCCCACTCCACAAAACACACAAGCACACACAACTTCATCCTATAAGTCACTGTCAAACTCACATTCTTAAAGCAGAGTTGTGATCAAGCCCTTCTCTCACTCTAAAACCTTCAAGGACTCCCTATGCCTACAGGATCAAGTCTAGGCTCTGCAGCTGGCAATCTTTTACAAAATGCCTCATTTTTCCAGCTAGAGTTGCATCTCACCTGTCTGCTTCCCATCCATGTCTCAATTTCACCAGAATAAATCATGCCCCCTCTCTCCAGGAACATCCCTGTTCTCCACTCCCCTCTCCCAGTCCTAGGCCCTCTGAAGTAAAAAACTCTCTTTTATGTCTTCGTGACTCCATCTCCTAAAAGCCACAGAGCTTTGTCTCCTCTGCCCCCTGCTTAGAACGTAGTGGCACAGTACCCATGTTTGCCGAACCAAGAGAGATACAGTTGATTGGAGAGTAAGGTTCCCTTCCACACATTTCAGCTGAGATAAGCACATTCAGCCAATCAGTTCTACCATAAGGAAGCTTGTGGCTTGGCAGCTCGGTGATGGGTGATTGCAGAAAGATCAGAAGTGACTTTGGAAAAAGGCTATCCAATGACCAAATGGAAGGTGGTGGAGCGGGTCTGAAATGCCCTCAGCCTCCACCCTGCCCCTTCATGCATTCTCTGAAGCAGCTTCTGCTTCAAGCCCAGCAGAAGGCCTCCCACCTCCCCCTGCTCCACACCCACTCCCCCTTTCGGTGACTTTTCTTCTGGAGTCATCCCTCCTTCATTCTCCATCCAGGCAGCTGGGAGGGGCTGGTTTCTCTCCTTGCCTTAAACCCAGCCTAGATACCGGGATGCCAAGTTCCCCTAGATGCAGCGAGTGATTGGAGGATGGTTATATATTTCCCATGGGGTCCAGGCAAGCCTTGGGCTCAAGTGAAGGAGAGTGTCCCTTTCCATGTGTAAGACCAGAACCTGCACATCCCTTCTACCAGGGAGGAAGAGCCAACCAGGGAAGAAGTCCAACAGGGGAGCATAGAACTGAGACACAGAGCCAAATGAAACCCCAATGGCATTATCAGAGTCCCTAGACCACTGCCATGCCAGAATGTACTCCCGGATATTTTAGTGTTGTTTGCTAACAGATCCCATGCCCCATCCCCCTCGCCTTTTCTTTCATGTAAGCCATTGCATTAGGTTGGTTTTAGATACAACAGATGTGCCCCATGCTTTATTTCTCTCTGTGGGTGCACACCCTGAAAAACCCTAGGAGGAGGGAGAGCTCACCCAAGCCCACCTCCCAGATAAGGGCTGAACTAGCATCCCATCAGCTCTTCCAACTCCCAGGCCAGCATCATCCACGCTAAGCCAAGCAAAGATGTTGCCCCTCCAAAGATTCCCTTGCAAAGAGATGGCTCACTTCACATCGCAATTCCAGGCCTCTGTGGATGGTGGTGGGAGACACCTGCTGCCTTCTGCCACATGGCCGTGTGCCTCCCCAGGAAAGCAGCTCTATTCCCAGGAGGCCATGGGGACAGTTTGTCCCAAGCCAGTGCTGCTGTACCTCTCACAGTAGGCAGAGCTGTGCCGGGGCTTTGCTTAGGGAGATGATCCCTTCACATCCCTCTGCTAAGGACCATTAATTTCCCTTGAAAACAGCTCCTTCCTGCCCTCTTACGACATCTCTGGGACAAGTGTCTTACAACATTCCCCACTGGAGGCTGTTCTCATGCAAGTGCTGGCCCAATTATGGCGCCCCGCTCCCAGACGGCTCACTCCCAACGGCTGGGGGAGGACATTCATTATGAGACCGGCAGGTGCCATGTGGGCGACTTCATTGTCTTTGCCAGTAAATGAGATTCATTAGGTGCACTGCAGGGCGGTGGGATGAGCGCGCTGAGTCTGGATGCTGATGCCGGATGCTCTCTCATTTCTGCTGCACAGACTTGATCAAAAAGGAAAGCATGGCAGGTCTCTGACATTCTGTTTTCATTCCCCAATCAGCACAATGCCTCGCTGTCAAGTGGGGTGAACCCCTGCCAACTGCAAACCCTTAAGTGGAGTCTGGGCTGGTAATGAGGCTAACGTCTCCACTGAGGAGGGGCCCTTCATCTGGGGGAGGGAGGAGGAAAATCATTGCACTCCTGGCTCCAGGAAGCATGAATATACCTCTTAATTTGGAAGGATTTGTAGGAAAAAAAGTAGATTTATTGATTGTTACTTTTCCCCATGACTCTTCATTCTCAACTCCTAGTGTAAGTTACTAAACAAGCCACAGATGCCCCAAAGATGGACTGTGGATGAATGAGGGAGTGAGAACAATGAAGGGGGCCCTCATCATTGATGTGAATATCACTTCTGAGCAGCTGTGTGTGCCAGGCACAGCATTTAACACTTTAGATGGGAATGTATGGGCTGCGCAAGGTGGCTCACACCTGTACTTCCAGCACTTTGGGAGGCTGAGGAAGAAGAATCACTTGAGGCCGGGAGTTTGAGACCAGCCTGGACAACACAGTGAGACCCATCTCTGCTACAAAGTAAAAATAAAAATAAAAAATGATCTGGGCATTGTGGGGCACGCCTGTGGTCCCAGCTACTTGGGAGGCTGCCGTGGGAGGATTGCTTGAGCCCAGAAGTTCAAGGCTACAGTGAGCTGAGATTGCACCGCTGCACTCCTGCCTGGGCAACAGAGCAAAACCCTATCTCTTAAGGGACAGAGAGAAAAAAGAATGTATGGAGTAATTTAAGTCTGTGGGTGGGTGTGTAACCAGGTTCTGGAGAAACAGGGCCTGTGATATGGACTCTTGTGCAAGTGTTTTATCGAGGGTGTGCTCTCAGGAGAAGCCTGTGGGGAAAGAAGGTCAGGCTAAGATGGGGACTCGGGAGGGGACAGCACCAGCGTTCTCTTCCCTTTGAGGTGCAGGGGTGGGGCTTTTGTATACCAGTCAGTCAGTGCTTGGCTGTAAGCCCCCTGGCGTGTGGTCCCGATCTCCCAGGCATCTCTGGATAAAGTGGATTCTCCCGGAAGGGGTAGCTGTGATCTGTTAGCAGTTGTGCTGTGCTGTGGACTGTCCAGTAAAGAGGAGCACCGGGTGGGACCCTGCCAGCATCTGTGGCAGGGAGCTTTAGAGCCTGTCTTTGTTCAAATCCTCCACTTCCATTTGCGCACCTGAACCTTTCTCTGCCTCAGTTTCCATATCTGGGAAGTGGGATAATCATAATGCCTCCCTCATAGAGTTGCTGTGAGGATTGAAGGAGAAAGGACATGCCAAGGGCTTAGAGCAGTGCCTGGCACTCAGCGAGGGCTGTGCGGACGGGAGCCGTGTGGTCTTAGTGCATTGAACTGGCAGGAGCAACCTGTCTTCCTGCACGGTCCTCCACAGTGCCCTCCGCGAGCCTGGGATCAGAGCGGCTCCAGGTCACCTTGGCCCTGCACGGGAGCCCTCCCTTTTGGCTCAGCAGCCCTCAGGACAAGGGTAGAGGCTGGGGAGAGCGGGCTGAGCCCTGGGATGGGAGCAGGGGAGCAGAGCAGCTTAGGTTTTAGGTAGTCCCTTTGTGTCTCTCCCCGAGGCTGTCTGGCAGAGAGAGGCTCCTCTGACAACTGGATTTTTCATGCTCTTCCAAACGAGCCTATAAAAATTCAGCCCATTTGGTTTGCAGACAGAAACTTTGCTTTTCACATTTCTGAGTTATTTCCTTCTTTCTCCCTTTTCAGGGCTCAAGTTATTTCAAAGGAAGAGGGTGCAGCGAGCTGGGCTGCGCATTTGTCAGGCTTATTTCCCTGTGGGTTTGTAACGATGGGGGACTTAGCTTAAACCCACATGACATTTGTCACTTTGCTATTGCTTTTTTACCCAGAGGGGCTCTGTCCTCAGCGGCACAGTTTCCTTTTTATCTGTCTGAGAGGGATAAACGAGCAGAGCGCGGGGAGGAAAGGAGCCTGGCATTTGCATTTTTACGCATGCCTTCTGCTACCGCAGGCAGACATCCCCTTCAGCCCTGTCAGCTCCAGCCTGCTCATTCAGGGCAGGACGCTGGGGGTCAGCAAGGCACAGAGATGGTGGGGCTGGCTCCTCCCTCAGCCCCTCCCTGGGAGAAGCGTGTGTACTTGAGACCAGGACACCTGCCTCTCTGTGCCCTCAGTCCCTCTCTGGGAAAAGCGTGTGTATCTGAGATGAGGACACTTGCCTCTCTGAGCCCTCAGCCCCTCCCAGGGAGAAGCATGTGCACCGAAGATGAGGACACCTGCCTCTCTTCACTCTCAGCCCCCTCCCTAGGAGAAGCATGTATCTGAGAGGAGGACACATGCCTCTCTGTGCCTTCAGCCCCTTCCTGGGAGAAGTGTGTGTATCTAAGATGAGGACACCTGCCTCTCTGCACTCTCTGCCCCCTCCTTGGGAGAAGGGTTTGTACCTGAGATGAGGACACCTGCCTCTCTGTGCCCTCAGCCCTGTCCCTGTGAGAAGCGTGTATTTGAGATGAGGATACCTGCCTCTCTCTGCCCCATTTCTGTTCCTGACTGTGCACAACATCTGCTCTTTCATTCCTTTAAGGAACCCATACTGACAGTGCCTACCACATGCCAGGTCCTGGGGTGCCCCATCCTCGTGGAGCCAGCCTCTTCCAAGTGACATGTGCAGTGACTGAGGTCAGTGGCACTGGGAACAGTGGCAGTGAGGCGTGAGCCCCCAGAGCCAGAGATGGCCCGGCTGGGTCTTGAATAGAAAGTGGCTGAGTAGGCCAGGCACGGTGGCCCACACCTGTAACCCCAGCACTTTGGGAGGCCCAGGCAGGCAGATCATTTGAGGTCAGGAGTTTGAGACTAGCCTGGCCAACATGGTAAAACCCTGTCTCTACTAAAAAATATACAAAAATCAGCCAGGTGTGGTGGTGGGTGCCTGTAGTCCCAGCTACTCAGAAGGCTGAGACAAGAGAATCAGTTGAACCTGGGAGGCGGAGGTTGCAGCGAGCCAAGTTCATTCCACTGCACTATTGCCTGGGCGACAGAGCAAGACTCCTTAAAAATAAAAGAAAGAAAGTGGCTGGGTAAAAAGGGGGGTGCTCTGGGTGGGGGGCACTGAGGCTTGAGGAAGGATGGGAATCGGAGGAGCTGCCAATGTCTGTGCGGCTGGGGCGTCGGGTGCCTTGAGGGGGCAGCGGGTCAGGTGGTGAGGGGTAGAAGTAGGTTAGGAGCCAAACAAGGTCTGGCAAGTTGTGCTAAGGATATTGAGCTCTGCTTCAGCCAATATCACGTGGGTGACAAGAGAGGGCTCTTTGGTGCGCCATGAAGATGAAATGGGAGGAAGAAGATTGGAGGGAGGGAGACCCCTGAGGCCAGCAATGATGAGAGAGACAGAGGAGACCCCAGAAAGAGGGGAAAGGCAATGCTGTACCTGGCTGCGTAGGAGGAAGAAGAGGGAAGGTGGGGATGAAACTGGCAGCTTTCTGGTATAGGTGATGGGAAAGGTGGTGTCACCATGTGAATCAGACACCAGGTAGAGAGGCCCTGTGTATGTGTCCTTAGGATAAACCAAACAAACATGTTGATGATGTGAACACATATTATAATTATGTGTTCCCCCCACTCCCAATTAACCTAAAAATTCAATGCAATTCCATTTTAAAAACCCAATACAAAATTCTGTGGAATTGCCGGGCATGGCAGCTCATGCCTGTAATCCCAGCACTTTGGGAGGCTGAGGTGGGTGGATCACCTGAGTTCAGGAGTTTGAGACCAGCCTGGCCAACATGGTGAAACCCCGTCTCTACTAAAAATACCCAAATTAGCTGGGTGTGGTGGTGTGCATCTGTAATCCCAGCTACTCAGGAGGCTGAGGCACAAGAATTGCTTGAACCCAGGAGGTGGAGGTTGCAGTGAGCTGAGATCGTGCCACTGCACTCCAGCCTGGGCAAAACAGTGAGGCTCTGTCTCAAAAAAAATAAAATTGTGGAATTTGTCAGAATCATTCTAAAATTTACGTGGAAGACTTAAGGCCAAGATTAGTTATGATAATTCTAAAAAAGGAAGAGAAAGGGTTGGTATTTCCTCTGTCAGATATCAAGCCATATTAGGAAGTCATAATAAGTGTTAAAAGTTTGGCGTTGCCTTGAAGATAAATATATTAGCAGAACAGATGAGATGGCTGTCCTCATTCCCTTATGAGCTGCTTGCCCCTGCACCAGCAGAGTTGAGTCTTTGTGATTGAGACTATGTGGCTGGCAAAGCCCAAAATTTTACTATTTGACTTTTAACAAAAATGTCTGCTAACCACTGGCCTACACGTAGACCCACACATTTATGGGAACTTGGTGATGGATGGAGATGGTATTACACACTAGGAGACTCAAATATTAGTTTTCCTATGGGAAGAAAATTAAAATCAGTTGCTAACCTCATCCTGTAAAGAAACAAATTTCCACATGGATACAAGATCTAAATCTGAAAAGCAGAACTTTATAACTTGAAAAGGTCATTGATAATCACGTCTTTATCATCTTGGGGTAGAGAAAGACTTCTTAGACAAGGCACAAAAACACAGCTCATAAAGGAAAAGATGGTTCTGTGATGACTACTACATGCATACAAGCACACACACACACAAACACACACACACACACACACACACACACGATCTTCCTTGCAAGAGACATCATAAACCAAGTTAACAAATAAGGCCAGAGTGGAAGAAGACAGGTGAGGAAGCGGTGCCCAGAACATGTCAAGTAGTCCTACATGTGAATTTTCTTGTCAAAGGACAAATAAACCAAATGGAGAAAAGGTGAAGACCAGGAGTTTCAGAGAAGAGAGACCATCAATGAACAAAAATAAATGAAAAATGCTTATAAAGTCAAACAAAGGTGCTAACCTGCTTCACAGGTACCCAACTGACAAAACTCAGAAAGTCAGATGGTTTATCCTGAGTGTTGGGAAGTGAAGAAGCTGGAAAACTCACGCTCAGCTGGCAGGAGAGTGAATGAGCATGGTCACTGCTCTCTTTATGGCAACATGAGATAAAATCAAAGATGTGCATGCTCTGTGACCCAGACCTGTGTTTTTAATCACGTGCCCCAGAGCATTTCTCAGAGATGTGCACAAGGGCATTGCCAGCAGCATTGTTAGTGGTATGAAGAATAAGAAACGACCAAATAGCCCTGAGCATGAGACTGGACTCATAAATTCCAATATAGTCAGGTATTGGACTACTACGCAGCAGTTATGGCAACAGGGATCTATCTCGAAAAAGTAATGCTGATGGAAGAAGCAAGTTGAGAAATAAGCTGTGATGGCATTTATGTAAATTACAACTCACAAAGCAATGTGTGTGTTGTATATCTATATCTATGACTAATCTATCTCTCTATCTGTGTATCTGTCCTATCTCTTTCTATTCACCTTATCTATCATCTGTCTTTCTGTTTATCTATCAATCTTTCTATTATCTTTTCATCAATCTAATCTTTCTTTCTGTCTGTATCTATCTATATCTTTTTATCTAACTATCATCTTTCTGCCTGTTTATCCTTTCTATCATCTATCTATTTATCTATCTTTTTATCTATCATCTTTCTGTCCATTTATGTATCCTATTTATCTATCATCTATCATCTATCTTTTTTATCTATCATCTTTCTGTCTGTTTATCCTTTCTATCTATCACCTATCTATCCATCCACCTATCTTTTATCTAATTATCATCTTTCTGTTTATCTATCCTTTCTATTTATCTATTGTCTATCTATTTATCTAGCTATCTATCATCTATCTATCCATCTTTTTATCTATCTATCATCTTTCTGTTTATCTGTCCTTTCTATTTATCTATTATCCATCTATATATATTTATGTATTTTTTATCTATCACTTTCTGTCTGTTTATTCTATCTAATCTATCTATTTTTATCTATCATCTTTCTGTCTATTCTATCTATCTTTATCATCAGTAATTCAATCAATCTATCTGTCTTTATCATCAGTCATTTCAATCTACCTATCTATCCATCCGTCTGTATAAAGTTGGGACTAGATATATCTCTTCACCAAAAGAAAATTAAAATATTTATGAAAATATAAGAATGTTTGTGGGGAGAGGCATTTCAATTAAATCTGTGAAATTCTGTTTCTTTTATGAAAAATGAATTTCAGCACAATTAAGAACATATTTTCATTTGCTAATAATCATGGATGCCGGGCAAATAGATGTTTATTACATTATGTTGTTGTGGATTTCTGAAATTAGCAAAAAGGAAGAGAACCATGATGCAGGCAGGGGAGGCATAGTCCCTCATGGGGCCTGAACTCCCAGCTCTCAGACCTGGCACCCATGGAGTTTGGGAGAGCCTGGAGCTTGGATGCCACTTGTGCACGTGGCCACCTTTCCTATTTCTGAAATATACCACACTGCAGCTAACTTTAGGAAACTTGAAGAAAATATCTGGGGAGACCAGGTTGACTTCAGAAAACAAGGAGGAAACCAGGCACGAGGGTCCATAGGAGTGAGGAGAGGGGTCCTCTGTGGGCTGTGTGTACTTTATGTGCCTCTGGCCCATGACTCTCCTCACTCCCACCTCCCAAACTCCCATGTGTCCTTCAGTGGAAATCAGTGTCACCTCCTCTAGGAAGCCTTCTGGGACCCCTGTGCGCAGCTCTAGCTCTGCCTTTCCTGCACCGCACTGCTGTACTGACATCTCTTAAAGTGGAGGGATGGGAGCTCTGCATCCTCCAGACTTTGCACAATGCCAGGCTCACAACATAGCTGGTTTGGGTGGTGTGAATAGAGATGGGTAGGAGTTTGGGTAGGTTTGGGTTCAGGACAGCTGAAGGCGCAAAGCCATTGCAATAAGCAAACAGTCTATGGGGGCATCACACAAGACTCCTTCCTAGCTACAGGAGAGAAAACTTAACCAGTGCCTCCAAGGGAATATATCAGGTCCCTAAACTGCAAAGTCTATCTGGCCTCAGGCTCATCTGGATAAGAGGCTCAATTGTCATCTGGACCAGGTTTATTTCCCTCTCCTTGTCTCTCCTTTTCTCCCTTCCTCCACCTCTGGATTTCCTTTCCTGTGTGTGGGAGCCATTCTCAGTTTCTGCCCTGGACAGAGAACAGAGGTGAGTGTGGTAGACACAGCCCGCTTCTGTCCAGCAGGACAAAGCAAGGTCCTCTCTCTCCTGGCTGCTCCAGCGAGGTCCTGGGGTTAGCATGGGTTGTCTCTGATGTGTCCTGAGTCCATCCCTTAACCAGCCCTCGCAGAGGTGGGAGTTGATGGTGGTTTGAGCCTAGATCTAGAACTAGGGGTGGGATCAGCCCCATCCTCAACAAGGCACTGAGATTGGGGGTAAGAGGGTGGTTTCTGGGGACACTTTGGATGAATGGATATTGAGAGAAAGCCAATGCTTGCTGCCTGCGGAGGGACTGAGTTGACTTACATATAGAATGGAGGAGCAAGGGTGTGCTGCTCTCTGAGTTCCTGACATCACCTCGCCTCTTCAGAGGTTCTCAGCTGAAGTGTGGGGCAAGGGAAGGCTGAGACCCTAGCACCTCCTCCCTGACCATGCACATCAGAAAGCTGGCTGTGAGTCAGCTACCAGCCCTCAGCTCTTCTTCTCTGCTGGGTTCTACAGGGGCAGAGTTTCTGGCTCCTGTCCTAGGAGCTATGGGTAAAACATTTTAAGGAGTCATAAACCAAACACTGAATTTTCAGAGTTCCGAAGTCGTTCTTGACACTATTGGAAAGGTGTGGTTGTCCAACTATTAAGCTGTTGGTTTTGCATTGCAGAGAGGACAGAACTGCCCTTTACACTTGGCTATAAATTGGAGGCATTTGCTCATCTCTGTGGGCCTTGGCTAGACATTAAGAAAAGAAACCGGATGGATGTGACCGACGCCTCCGCTCAGCCGATGGTGGGAACTGGGAGTGATGTGAGGTTTTACACAAGAGTTTCTATAATGCTTTCAGTTGTTTCGCAGGATAAAACTATTAATAGGGTTGTTAAAATTGGAAATAAATGTTCAGACCACCAGTTGGTGAGGCTGTCCACATGAGAGCTGCATATGTACGCAGCATCTAGCATTTGCTCAGACGATCAGTCCGCACAGAAGGTAGAGTTTCTGAAACCTGAGATGGCTTAGGGGAGCGCACAGGACTTTACATGGCTCAAACCCAAGGTTGCTGACATGAGGTTTAGGAAAAATAGCTTCCAGGGCATTAATAAAAATTACAAGAAAAACAATGACCCCACGCGCTGAGAGCCCCTGTGTGCCCTCTCTGTGCTGTGCGCTTTACCTTCATTATCTGTGTTCACTCTCACAACAGCCTCTGAGGCAGTTGTTTCATTACTAGTTCACGCTGCAGAAACCAAAGCTTAGTGAGAAGCCAAGGGCTTAGCTCAAGGTCATGGAGCTAGTAAACCACAGAGCTGTGGTTCAAAGCCAGGCTGACTAATTCTAGAACTACACTTTTAAGCTTTCCTGTGAAAACTGAACGTGAGGATGACTGGTTTAAAAGAATGCAATATTTGTGAATGCAAATATTAGCCTCCTACCACCCGGGCCCTCCTGCACACAGATTACCTTTTTTGAAATTCAAATCCCTATTTGAAATCCACTATGGGAAGTCACTAGGAAACACCAGGAGAAGCTGCTTTTGTTAAGTGAGCACCATCCTCAAAAATACATCGCTTTGACAAACGAAAGATGTTCTCATTATTAATCATAGCTGGAGCACTCATTGACTGAGTCTCTGTGTGGTGTCAGGCCCCATTTTAATCTACTGCTGCTAACAATTATTTTCCAAGAGTTTCACTCTGGTCCCATGGGGTGCTGTGGCCGGGGTTGTCTGCCTGTCCACCAAGATTCTTTCTGCTTCCTCCCCGGCACAGGTGTAGCCCACAGCTCCCAGCACCCCCAGGCATGACCATATGACTGCATTCTACCCAACCCATTGTGGGTAAAAGTCACAGATTTCACACCCATGCCTGGCCTGTGGAAACCTCCCAGACACAATCCTACACCTTTCCCTTCCTTGGAGCCCATGGAAGCTGTGTGCTGAAGATGGTGGGGCCACAGGATGGACAGAGCCCAGTTCTCTGACTCATCCACTATTCAGGGACTCTTGGACTTTACTTGAGAAAGAGATGAAAGTTTGTTGAGTGAATCTGCTGAGACTTGTGAGTATGTGGTTACAGTAGCTCATAGCTAGATGCTACCATATCTCAATGATAATACAACATGTTTTTCCATCTTTGCAAATTTCTGAAATTACTGGCGTGGGTTTTACAATCCTTAGCATCTTAGACGCGCTGTGGGCCTGAACTGAGATCTAATTTCAAGAGAATGGATTTGTGTTTATTTCTTCCATTTCATAGAGCCACTACCAACATGAGGTCAAAGTGAAATTGTCTACTTTGGGTTTTTCGGGCTACACTGGGCTGTGTGAATTCAGACATCAAATCTGCCTGAGTACCAGTTCTGGGATCAAACTGGTACTCAGGTCAAAGAAGAATATTTTCTCCCTTCACTTGGCGCCTAGGTTGAGACATGCCAATTTCCTTGTCACTTTGTTTACATGGTGGGTTTGTATTTCTCATTTACTCATACACAGGGGCCTCGGCCTTTGTGTCCTGGCTTTATGTGGAGAGCTTCTATTAAATACGTTATATTGGGCATTTTTTCTGTTTTAGTGGCATTAAAATGATATCATATTTTACAAGTGATGGCATGTTGAATTCAACAAAACATAGTGTTATTATCTTCAGTTTACAGATAGAGAATGAAGACCTCTGAGGCACAGAGAGATGGGGATTAGAGTAGCAAGTGTCACAGCTGAGCTAGGGATCTAGTAGTCTGACTCTTGCCTGAGCTCTTAGGCACCACACCACTGCAGGGTGGCCCTGTGACCATGCTGGGCCAACAAGTAGAGGACGGGCAGGCTAAGGGTTGAAAACAGCTCTGCCATCTTCAGGAGTTTGAATTTGGGTATGACCCTAAACCTTGGGTTCCTCAACTGTACACTGGAGATTATATGCATTGCTACTTTATAAGGTTGCAATGAGGATTAAATGGGATCACAATGTAAAAAACTGAGAGGTGCATGGAGCAGATTCAGAGATGCTTAGGTTATTCTTCCAACCACGGTGCTCTACTGTCCCCCAGTAATCGACAGGGAGTATTCACGCAGCATCCACCCTGTTCAAGCCATGGCTTCTCACTTAAGCCTATGATAGAGTCACAATCATCCTTATTCCACAGATGAGAAACTGGGCTCAGAGACTTCAAGCAACTTGACAAGGCCACACAGGCAGCCAGCGGCAGAGCCAGGACTCAAACTCAGGCCTGCCTGGCCCTGGAGCCTGAGGTCTCTCCTCTTTTCCTTGCCTCACTCACTCTGCTTGCCTCTAGCACATGGCATTCTGTCCATGTTAGTATATATCTTATGGGAAAGGTCCTGGGAATGGTCCTAGGCCTTCTTGAAGACTTCTCCCTGAATGGCCAGAATGGTTCCTCCTGAAAACGCTAAATAATCTCTCTGTTGCTGGCTGCTAGCTGAGGTCACTTGCTCTGGTGAGAGGGCAGCCAGCCTAAAGTTGCTTAGGACAGAATCTAACCCGGTGTGGACTGTGCACTTTTGGGTGATGATTGCAGTGACCCAGTGCCTCAAATCATGAGCTGTGCTCATCAGGGAAGGCTTCTTGGAGGAGGGGGCATGCCAGCCAGGTCTGGAGGGATGGCAGATTCTGGGGAAGGGGTGGAAAGGGAATGGAGAGCACATCAGGCTAAGGGTCCAGTGTGAACAGAGGGGTGGAGGAAAGAACATGCATTTGGGGCTGGGGGGAGAGGAGGGAGATTGTGCTAGAGGATGGAGGGACAACCATACCTGTGCCACTCGCTGGGGGGCTCAGTGGCTGGAAGACTTGCTGCTTTAGTCTGTGCCTATGGTTTAAAGGCCAGAGGATGGGGTGGGCTGAGCAGCCTGTTACACCCCAGCCCCAGCCAAGGAGTGGAGGCTTTGGACACATGCCTGTGGCCTGGGCCCCAGCTCCTGCCCGCCTTCCCTAGGCCTCACTCTCTGAGCAATTTTCTTAGGGCCAGACCCAGTGCCTCACACCTGGATTCTCCTGGCACGCTGTCTGCCTCAGAGTGAGGGAGGGAGGTGTTGGCACATGTCACAAAGATGCTACTGCCGGCTCCTGGGACACCAAGACTGGTGTCAGGACTTGGCTGTCCCCATCTTTTGGCTCTTTCTTCTCTCTGTTGGCTCTCCATGCCAACAGAGAGAAGAAAGAGCCAAGAGCTCTTCCTTTCCTCCGCAAGGGGAGCACCGACATCTCCCTCCTGGACAGCCTCCGACAGTGCTTCCACTTCCCGTTCCCTCCCAGAGCAGCCTCTGCCCACTCAAGCACGAGTGCCTGCCTCCTGCATGCTCCTGGCTGCGGGCTGAGTTGCTGCAATGGCCTGTCATGGCACGTGCGTCTGCCTGTGGGAAGGGAGTGGGGGTGGGGCACGGGGCAAGGCACCCGAACCACAGGGCCTGAGGGTGGGGCAGAGCAGGGTCCCAAAGGGAAACCATCCACTGTTTCCAAGAATGGAAAGATAGGAGCTGGGTGCTGGCAGGCACTGACACCCCCGAGGCTGGACCCCCGCGATGCTCTGCCCCCAGTGCCCTGCACTCGGGATCAGGCTGGTCTGGCATTCTCTGCTTCTCCATGTGCAGGAGGAAAAATAGGAGTCATCTGTGCTCAGCTCTGAGAAGGGGTGGCCTGCTGACAGTACCTTTGCTAGCTCTGGAGATGAGCTGCCCCTGGGGACTGACTCCTGGGCATGCCAGCTGGCTTGAGGGCCTGGGAATGGCTCTCTAGACCCTGATGACCTGTCCAGGTATGAGTTTCTGAGAAGCCCTCCTCTGACACTGGGAATTGGCATTAGGTGTGCGGGTGGGCTGGCAGGAGGTGGGTGTGTTCCTGTGACCACAGGGGCCTCTGCTGCACTTCTGCAGGTGCAGGGAAGAACCCAGGATGTCTCGGGAACTGCTACAGGCATCTTTCACTGTAAACACATGATTTATACACTCAAAATACACCCTAAATGCCAAAGGGTGTCTCACTGCTGACAAACAGAGTGTTTAACCAACACAGAGGTTTTCCTTGGGTCCATATGAGAAGAATGCTGAGCAAAAGGTGAAATTTGTTTTTAACCTTAATTTTCAAATTCAGGCTTCCCCAGCCAAGTGTCCTTGCTGTCCTGAGACAAACCAAGAACCAAGAACACGTGTTCAGGACCTAACATAGGGCAGGCACATCCTAGGAGGAATCAGGGTCACGGGACATTGTGTGACTTGGCAGATGGATCACAGGAGGGCAGCTGAGACCCTCTTTTCATGTCAGAAAGGCTGCCGAGGGGCCGCTGGTCCACTGCACCACCCTTGGGTGCAAGAGGATGGCTATGGGACCTCCATGTGATGAGATCCCATCTGGGTAGGAAGGTAGATGCTGCTGGGAACGTGTGCTTTGCAAACTGTGCAGAAGACACTCACAGTTGTCCTTTATTCAAACTTGTATACATTTATGAGGCACAAGTGTAATTTTGTTACATGGATATAATGCATAGTGGTGTCATCTGAGCCTTTAGTGTAGCCATTGCTGGACTAACGTATGTGGTACCCATGAAGTAACTTCTCCTGCCTCACCCCCTCCATCCTCCCCACCCTTGGGTATCTCCAGAGTCTATCATTCCACACTCTACATCCATGTGTACACATTATTTAGCTCCCACTGTTAAGTGAGAACGTGTGGTATTTATCTTTTTGTGTCTGAGTTATTTCACGTAGGAGAATGGCCTCCAGTTCCATCCTTATTGCTGCAGAAGACATGATTTCATTCATCTTTATGGCCAAGTAGTATTCCTTGGTGCATATGCACTACATTTTCTTCGTCCCGTCTTCGGTTGGTGGACACCCGGGCTGATTTCATGCCTTTGCTATTGTGAATGGTGCTGGGAAGAACATATGAGGGCAGGTATTCTTTTGATGCAGTGATGTCTTTTCTTTTGGGGAGATGCCAGATGCACTTCTCCTCAATGCCTCTGTGCATCCAGCTCATCAAGGCGGTGATGTTTTAGTGAACAATACAGCACTGAGTGTGACAAGGCCTCGGTGTGGAAAGGGGGCACATGGTGCAGAGCAGGACCAGGAGCCCTGTGTGGCTGGAACACACTGTGGAGGGGAGGGCAGCATGTATGCGGCCAAGGAGGGCCTGGGTTGCATGGTCATGTGGGCCATGGAGGGGAACTTGAACTTGATTCCTGAGGACTGAGAAGCCAGCTCAGGGACTGAAGCAGGAAGTTCCATGATCTGGTTTGCATTTTATAGACAAATCTGGTGCTGCTGGGAGAATGACTTGACAAGGAGCGAGTGGTGGAACCCCGAGTGCCGCCCAGGCCAAGTTTGGCACTGAGCGAGTGGCAGTGGAGACAGCCCGAGGTTTGTTGATTCCAGACCTCCTTTGATGTATTTTGGAGGTTAAATCTACAGGACATATGGATGGTTTATATTCAGGGCTGAGCAAAAGGGAGCTGTCAAGGATGTGCCACTCCTAGATTTCCGATTACGACAAGAAGCCGTGATTGACTCAAGTGTGGGAGACTCAAGTCCCTTATATGATGCACTGTGGGCTCTCAAGCAAGCAGTGGAGAAGAAAAGTGTGAGTCTCCTAGGGATAGAACTCTGCCCTGCGGTCTGTGTTTAAGATGTATTGGCAAATAGATGCCATTTAAAGCTATGGAACTGATGTAATTATTTAGCAAGAGAGTATACAGAGAAAAAACAATAGGGCCAAGACCTGTTCTGAGAAGACACCAACATTTAGAGAAGGTTGGGTGAGGAGAAACTCACAGAGCAGAGAGACAGGGAAGGAAGCCCAGCAGAATGAGGTATTGCAGAAGCTGAGGCCAGGCTAGATCGAGGTGGGGGCAGTAGCTGGGGCTAGTGCTGCCCATAGATTGGGAAACATGAGAATGACCACTGGATTTGGAAACAGGAGGCTGTGCTGGTATAAGTGGTGGGGAACAGCCTAGACTGGGCAATTGAAGATTGAATGAAAGGTAAGGAAGCAGGGCAACGTGTACAGACCACTCGTTCTGGGCACATTGCTTCCCAGTTCCCTTGCAGTTAGATGAGGTCACATTCCTAATTCTGGCCAGTGAAATGTGAGCAAAGTGCTACGTGTCATTCCGGGCTGATCGAGTGAAAACACCCTGGACGCTCTTCCTGCTCCCTCCTTCTGCTGAGGAGGCTGCTGGTTCCAGATGAAGTAGCTATGAGATGGTAGAGCCTCCATCAGCTTCGATCCCAAGTGACTGTGTGGAGCAGAGTCTTCTTCCCCACAGCTGACAGGTACAGGGAGCCTCCTCTTTCCCCCAGGTCCATGTTTCTCTGCCTTCTCCTCCATAGCTTTAGTGACTGGATGGGCCAGGAGTCCACAGGCTGGTGGAATGACCTCCATGCTTCTCGGCTTGCCCTTCTCTGGTTCTACTGGGAGTAAGAGAAGGAAGGGAACATACAAGATGATTGCACTCTTCTTATCTTTTTGTGGTCCTAGTGTTCATGCCACTGTGTTTCTACCAGGCCCTCCTAATCCATCAGCAGCCAGGCATCTCTCTAATCAAATATCTTACAGGCCCTCCCAGGAACAGATCCCGCCACAGAGTGAGTGCTGCCGGCTCTTCATCACCGGGAGGGCCATCCATCCATCAGCGGAAGGGTTATTATTAATGATGAGCAGAAAATATCTACTCGGCTGCTCTGTTGTTGTTATTGCCCTTAACTATGACTTAAAGAAGAAACATAGTCAATACGCTTAATCTAAGGTTTTCTCTGAACGTTTTGGTAACAATTCACTTTAAGTAGTAGGCAATATCTGAGGACTGGCTAGAGTAAATCTGCAGTGTAATACAACCAGGTCTCCAATCTGAAGAGCAAAATAGAAATGCAGGTATTCCCTTTTTATATTGTTGTCAACATGCAGAAGGGTTGCATCGGGGGGACCTGCTGCCCATCTCTGCACCTTCCACTCCAGGTTGCACCAGACCCTGGGATTGACTTGGTCCCATCAGTAAAATTGTGGCCTTCTGTTCTTCTGATCCCAGCCAATAGTGGACTGTTGGCAGTGACAGCCTAAACACCCCAGGTTCTCACCACTGAGCCAGCAAATGTCCTTCATTATTCATACTTTGGAGTGCTCAGCTTTGGTCTGAGTAGTCTTTATGCACCAGCCATTCTTGGAGGCAGCCCTGAACTCCGAGGTCACTCAGGAGTGCTCCTCAGGTCACCAACCCACTAGCCCCCATGTGGCCATGTCCTGGGCAGGAGATCAATCAGCACCAAGGCCTGCAGGACGGGGATCTCCAGTGGATTAACTTTATCTAATTGTCTTTGTTAAACTACAAATTTTCTTTCTTTATTTTTTCTTTTTGGAAAGAAGAACTTTGTTTTTCATAAAGGGTTGCACCCTGCAGGGTGGCCACTCTGACTGGGTGGGAAGCGTAGCCTCTGATCAGAAGCCAGAAACAGACATTTTCAGGGAGGGGCAAAGGGAACAGGAATTTGTGCTGAGTTGGATGGCTGAATATACATATTCAATAAGCTGCAGGAGGAGTCATGAATATTTATAAGAGGTGAAACATGCACATGCACAAGTGAGCTGCATGCCCCTTCATGGGCCCCCTGTACCAAAAATGGTGGTTTTAGCATGACCCAAGGGTAGAACTTTTGGCCCTCTGATGTCAAAAGGTAAAGCAGAGGACACCAAAACCCTCACTGTGCATCCTCCATGGACTAGGCAGAGCCACCCCATGGTCCGTGGTCTCTTATCAGGCAAAAACGAGGAGCAGCGTCAAGCAGTGGGTTGATCACAGCAGTGGACTTTGTTGGAAGGGTAGGTTTGTGTTTAGCCCTTAGGAAAGAAAGCCTAGTGGTGGTTAGCAAGGGAAGGGAATAACAAGACTTGTCTGATGCTCCCCATCCCATCATGGCCGAGAACTCAATGTTCCTGATTACTCTGGGGTCCCCTTGGCCAAGAGGGGGTCTGTTTAGTCAGTTGGTGGGCTTAGAATTTTATTTTTTGAACTATACATTTTCTTATTCTTTTTAAATACAAAGCACAGCAGCAAACTTTGGCCTGGTTTTGGCAGAATGCTCACACATTTTGGCCTTTGTGAACATCACCAGTTTTGAGAAATTCAAGAAGCAGCTCTATCACAAACGAATGTTCTGCTGAGTCATTCTTTTTAATTCAGGAAATGTTTCAGTGGTTCCTATGTGCATTTTTGAGTTATTTCTTGAGTAAGGTTATGTTGTAACAAAATGCTCTTTGTGACCTCTTCTGAGAGATGGTGGGGGTGGTGGGGTGGGGTGCAATGGCTTTCCAGGACAAGCTCCATACACTAGTGGATTCTCCTGCAGACAAAAACATCCTGACATCAGCATCACCTTGCAATGGCACAGCCTGATGAGTCACATACACGTGTTTTCCATCCTTCAAGGTCCTCTGACATTTGATAACCACAATATCATCCCCCAAGGTAGATAAGATTGAAGGTCTTCACAGGATGAAGGAGAAAGCTGAGGCCCAGCATTGTTCGGTCCTTGCTGAAATCCCATACCTCTTAAGTGACGTGGAGAACTAGAGATGGGGTGGCACCTTCCTCTCCACTGCACAGACCAACAAAACAGAGCAAACCAGACTTCAACTTCAGGGCCACCTGGGGCAAGGGCCTCAGCAGACACTGTTAAGGTCCTGTCCAGGTTCATGTGGATCATTCTTGCCAGCTCTGTGCCCCCATCCTCCAGCGGCCATGTGCTTTGCTCTAAGTGGACTGCACCAACAGCCTCCTGAGGACTTCTCTTTGGCCCCTGGAGGCTTGAGCTGCAAGCATGAAGGAACCTCGGGTGCCTGGCAGCTTGCCCTTCATCCTGTGGGGGTGTGAAAAACCAGTTCCTTTGACTCAAGGCTGGGCAGACTGTGAGATGCAGCTGATATTCCAGACCCCGCCCCCCCCACCCCAACGGGGTCTGGCTGAGGCTGGAGACCTACCTGAAATAGCACCTTGCAGGGCTTCTTCCTCTCTCCTGCCCTCTTTTCCCTACTGAGTTCTCCTGTCTTGATAAATCACCTGCCCACAAATCACCACCCCAGGAGCAACGTCTGGGAGACCCTGACCAAAGGTAAGCCTTGTGCTTGTGTGGGTGCAGTGTGGCCCCCCAGGTTGCTGACAATGCCAGGTCCTCAAGCATAGCCTCCTAGCTGGAGAGTTGCTGTGCTGGCTTCCAATATCATGTCCAGTTGATTTGAAAATATTGCCATTTACTTCTAAAATGCGAGGCCACCTGGGATCTGTGCACATCACACTTACTTTCTCCTCCTAGTTCCAATTTTCCATCTAAGAGCACAACCTCCAGATTCCTGAGTCCTCCTGAGTAACACAGACTCCTGTAGGTATCAGGCAAAGGGAGGGTACGGTGGCATGCCGCAGCCCACACGTTTTTTCCTGAATCTACGACTCTGCTGATCACCTCTCTAAAAGCAGGGCTGAGCTTCAGCGCATGAGGCCAGCTCACGCTGGATAGCTTGCAAGGGACAGGTGGCTGATTTGTCAGCAAGTACACAGGATGCTCTCCGGAAGCCTCTCCACACCCATGCTAGGTGGGTCTAGGTCTGCAGGGCTGCACTGACCAGGCTCCCGTGACCTCTGCTTCCAGCTCGGTTAGTCAATGGGGGCGGGACGGGTTGGATGGAAGAAAGAGATCGGGATATTCATCTGCCCTGCTCCTTCCCTGCTAGGCTAAAAGTGGCAGGGGTTGGGCTCCTCTCTGAAATCCCCAGCTCCTTCCTGTGGCTTCTTCCACAGTGGCACTGTCCCCTGTGGGTCAGGCAGTAGTGATGTGCACAGCCGTGGCCTTGGGTTTACCGCATCCCTCTAGTCCTCTCTATCCCATGTGAGCAGTCCCTTCACTAAACTCTTCTCAATGACTCTGAGTGTGCCTCAGTTTCCCCAAGACCCCTGACAGATACAGAAGGTGACACCTGTGTGTCCCTGGTGGCCTAGGGAAGACCCCATGAGGGTCTCTCCCTCCAGAAACTCTTCTCTTTTCTTTGCCCACAGTTTCTTCTCTCTCGCTTTCCACCTATTGCTATTTTTTCTCATCATTCAAGCTGATGTTCTGATGTCCCTTCTCCTGGGGGTCTTCCAGGATGTCTCTGGTCAGCTTATGGAGCCTCCCACCAGGCCATCTCAGGCATTGCTTAGCCAGGTTGGTTGCTGACAACTGGAACGCCCTAGGACATTGGCATAATCCGAGGGCAGGGGCCACATTTGTCATCCCTGGGCTTCCCTGTCTGGCTTGGGACCTGGCTGAGCTGCGTTTTTGGTAGTGATAACTGGGTGCCAAATAGATCTGAATTACAGCCCAGAGTCCTGTGTTCTTCAGGCTTAAGGGGGCCACACTTTCCTCCAACTTCAAATATGCAGACTCAAGCCCCTATTCTGCATGCTGTGAGATGTCTAGTGTCTTCTCAACTTCTCCGAGGATTCCTAAGGGAGCACATATCCCTGGATACTCAGCCCTGAGATAGGAGGCGGGACTTGACTTTGGAGGCAGGGCTCAGACACCGGACCAAATTGAGGACTAGCTAAAACAGGTACAAGGCAGAAGCAGCTTCCTGTAAGACACACCCACCAGTGTACCATGTCAGTTACCATTGCCATGGCAACACCTGGGAGTTACCACCCTTTTCTTAGAAATTTCTGCATAACCCTCCCCTTAATTTGCATGTCATTAAAAGTGGGTATAAATATGAGTGCAGCACTGCCTCTGAACTGCTACTCTGGGCCCACTGCCTGTGGGGTATCCCTGCTCTGCAAGGAGCAGTCCTTCTACTGCTGCTGTGCACTGCAGCTTCCATAAAACGTGTCTGATACCACCAGCTCACCCTTGAACGCTTTCCTGGGTGAAGCCAGGAGCCCTCCTGGGTTGAGCCCCAGTTTTGGAGCTCACCTACCTGCATCTGCCCTGCTGAGTTCTTGTCCCCCACTCTCTTTCCATGGCTGCTGTCTTCTCTCTATCTTAATTCACCCCCAATGTTCCTCTTTCTTTGTTTCCCAAAGCATAACTAATGAGAGGCTAAGATGTGTCATACCGAAGGGTCAGGGACACCAGATAGTTAATATCAGCATATCACAGAATGCACCGACTTGATGTGGCTGTTTTGTGAGCAGTCCTTGCCTTGTGGCCCCCTGACCACCCCTCTACAGGGAGTAACTCCTGACTGCCTTCCTTCCAAGGTCCGATCCACTCCTGCCAGTTGACCTTTGTGTCCCAAGCTCCATCAATTTTCTTCTTCGCATCACAAGCCCCCTCCAAACAAACAAGACAAAAACTCCAATCACCACAGAGCAGAGCACTCTGCCTTTCTCCTTCCCACTGTGCCCTGGGGCCTATATTTTCACACACACAAAGAGATCCTCTGAAGTATGTTTCTAAACAAAAAGGCCACCTACCCCTACGAAGAACTTGGCCTCTGCCTGAGAGTGCTGCAGCCACTGCAGTCAAATTTTGTTTTAAATAACAGCATCTTTTCTTCTTGTTACTCAATTATAACTTAGGCTGCTGGGCTGGGGCCCCGGGGGTCACTTGTCTATTCCAAACTTTCCTAGGAGTCATTGAGGCTGGGCACTGTTTTTCACTATGACTTCTGCTCTCATTTGGTGCTTAGCACACTGCTGGGCACAGGTGCTGCTGCAGATGGCTCTCATGCTCTGTGCCACATCCTGGGCCCTCCTGACATCAGCAGTGCAGTGAGCAGTGCCAGGCCCATCACCAGGGTCTCACCTCTGGCAGGCAGCCTGCAACCTCTGCTTTTTTGATTCGGAGCTTTCTTTGAGCTGTGGGAGTCTAGTCAGCCATGCAGAGGCACAGTCTGGAAGAACAGAAGGGTTAACACACTGAAGGATGTTAACACACAGCAGGGGATGCTGTGGGGATCCACGCCCAATCTCTAGTCCTTCAGAGGGGCAGTTCTGAGCTCCATGCTCCCCTGCTCTCCAGAGACTGCTCGAAGAATTCCACAACACTGCGTTGGCCCTGCAGATTGGGCCCCCATTTCCCACAGGGCTGCACCCTGTCACTGGCTTCCTCCTGCTCCGTTGCTCCTGTTCCCTGAGGTCACCTCTCAAATCAACTACTTGCACCCAAGTCATTGTTCAGGGTCTGCTTTAAGAGACACCCTAACTAGGACAGGAATTCTGCGGCTGCGTGTTTAGTATCTTCACTGATAAGTCGTGGGACCGGGCTGGGGCCTGCCAGCTGCCTGTTGGTGCAGAGCCGCTCTTCAGAGCTTTGCTGACAATCCCCTGCCTTCCTTACCTCCGTTTTTGTGGGGGCAAGTGGCCAGTGGGATGGATCTGCTCTTTCTCATCTGGGATGTGATATTAGATGTCTCAACTCCAGAAAGCTCTACTCACCTGGAGAAAGTCTTTTGCCAGCCTGAAAAGCCATAAAGTCCTCCCTGTGTGACAAGGAGCAAATGACTTCAATGTCATATTACTGCCCCAAACTCCAGAAGAACCAGGGTCTGAGGTGTCTCATCTTTTCAGGCCGAGGTGTTAAGAGCTGCATTACTCATTGCTATTGCCTGATGCTTGCCTGGTTAGGAGCTGCAGAGGAAAGTCAACGTTTTGACAAGTTGACGAAGGCCTAGAGCCAGAATGGCTGTAAAACTCTGCCAATGGGTGCCCTAAGAATTCCAGAACACTGCATTTGACACCTAATTTCCTCCAGAATGAGCTGTCTGTTGGAGCCGGGGGCCTGCTGGAGTCATAAATCCTACCAGGAAAGTGGCTCTGCATCTGTCCATCTGATGCCTTTAAAACAGTGAAGCTCCTCTTTGTCCAGTCTCTGGAGATTCCCATGGCAATCCCACTCCCTGCAGAAGCTGTCACATCTGGGAACCTTCCTCTACTTTCCCTGAATTTCATCTCTCACACCCTAGAGCAACCATGACTAGGTGGTCTCAGGATCTCCAGATCTGGCCACCACATTGAATCAGAACATCGCAGTTCCTTAGCAAATATCAGCCACTGAGTACCCTGCATTCGTCGACTCTAATCCTTATACCCAGTCCTGGGAGGTGTGCATTGCTAGACTCAATGTATAAGTGGGGAAAATGAGACTCAGAGGGGGTGAGTGGTTTGTCTGAGGTTACACAGCCAGTACTCAGTGAAGCTTCTAGGCAGTCCCAGGCCACTGACTCCACATCCAGTGTTTCCTCCATCAGAACATATTTTCTTGGAGGAGATGGTGCTTGTAGTGACTGATAGAAGATGAAGTGGGTGACATGGATGTGCAGGCATTTAAGTACTGCTCATGGGTAGAGACACTGTATACCCACCGAGACACAAACTCCCCTGGGCTGAAGGTTCTTGCTCATTTGGGACTGACTAGAATGTATGAGGTTTCAGTGCCTTGGCCCTGCCCTGGGCTGTCCGTCAGCCTCCTACCCCACATGGCTTCCCATGAGCAGCTGGGCACAGGTGCTGCTGCAGATGGCTCTCATGCTCTGCGCCACATCCTGGGCCCTAGTGTCCTGGACACTAGACAATGGGGTTTTGGTTGTTTTTTGTTTTGTTGTTGTTGTTATTGTTTTAGAGACAGGGTTGCCCAGGCTAGAGTGCAGTGATGCAATAATAGTTCCCTACAGACTCAACCTCCCGGGTTGAGAGGCAAGTGATCCTCTTGTCTCACCCTCTCAAGTAGCTGGGACTACAGCTACATGCTACCATGCCCAGCCATTTTCAAAACTTTTTGTAGAGACGGGGTCTTGCTATGTTGCCCAGGCTGGCCTCCAACTTTTGGGCTCAAGTGATCCTCCTCCCTCAGCCTCCCAAAGTGCTGGGATGACAGGCATGAGTCACCGTGCTGGGTGAGTATTCTGGTTTCTTTCAGCCTCCAGGGTTAGCCCTGGGAGAGACACATATTTGGGGTCTGGTGCCATATAGCTGAAAGATTTCACCAGAAACAAGGGCCCCTGAGCTGAGGACCAGAATTTGGTCCAATCATGGTGACTCCGATGGAAAGGGGCTCCCTTTTTCCCATCTCAGAGGCCTTGCCAGGCTGCCAGTTAGACCCGCAACATACTTTGGAAGCTGTCACCTAGGCAACCGAAGGTGTGGATTTCCTCTCCTGTAGCATACACCTTAGGCCAAGCTTCCCTCCTCCACAAGGAAGCAGGCATGTTTCTTAATGTCGGAGCTTGGAGGAGGGACATGTGTTGGGGCCATGCAGAGCCTCTGCTGTCTGCTCCATGACAGCCATTCAGAAACAGATCCTGGGTTGGAAGCTTCATTGCACAACCCACGTCACAGCCAATGTTTTCCTGTCAAGAGACGTTGACCATTTGTCTGATCACAGAGGCATTTTTCCTACAGTCCTGAATTAATGCAATCCAACTCCTTATCAGCACCTGCCAGTCTGCATGCCCTTAGACTCCTGCCCTGCAACTTGTCCCCTTGCTCAGCACTCCAGCCACGTTGACCTCTGTGGCATGGCACCACCCGCCAAGCCAGTTGGTTCCCAGGTCCACACACAGGGGGCTCCTTCTCTCACTGCGCTCTCTCCTTGAGGCCCCTTCTAAATCTCCTCCCTGTCCATTGCTCCCTGTCTAACATCTCCTCCTGCTTCTGGCTCTCTATCCCATGACCATGCCATTTCCTTCCAGCATGACCATTGTCTGAAATTGTCTTATCTGTGAGCGTACTTGTCCATTGTTTGCTTTGCCTTATTAAAATGCAAATGGCTACATTCAGGGGTGTATCTGCATCCCCAAGCACAGTGTCCCGGCCCATAGAACATTTGTTACATGAATGAATTCCTAACAGGAAATAAGACTGTAGCTTCCAGAAACTCCATCTGAAATTCACAGTAAGTTGATAATGACTTTAAATGATCACTTACCTAATATGGTACAGCTGGTCTTCCCTTCGTCACTGTTTCCCTGCTTTCCCTAAGAGCTCACTCTCCTGCTTTCTTCTTGTCCTCCCTCTCTTTCCTTTCTCCTTGGCTCCTCCCACTCTCCTCCCTCCTTCCCTTTCTACCTGCCTCCTGGGAAGCAACTAATCTGGTAGGCCGACAGGGGAAACTATCCCACCTGGTTTGCCCACACTCACCATCGTAATGATGAAGAAGTCTTTAGAGGGGACTAGAGGAGATGGCGTCCACCCAAGGAGTCCTGAGACAGGCCTGGAGCACAGGACAGCCCCTGGGATTCTCCAAGACAGCCCATCACTTCTGGGATTCAGAATCACTGTAGCTTGCAGGGTGCTTGTCAAGGGGTGAGTTTCAGGCTGGGGTGCTGGAGATGAACAAACAGTTAAACTCATCATGGGCGTAAAACAAAGACCAAACAGCACGAGCCCCTCTTGCTCAAATAGGGCCATTTCGTTTATCTTTAACGGTGTCATGCTTTTCTGATTCTTACAGGATGCTTCAGTAGAAAGTGGAAATGCTGTCTCCCGAATTTGCTGAACAATGATGTTCCGAGGAGACCTGCACTTGAGAACAAAAGTGACTACTCTTTTGTCCTAATCTTAAATCCCATCACCTTGGCTGCAACTGCTGAGTGCTGGTAATGAGTGTTGAGAGGCAATCCAAGGATGGTGATTAGGTATTAAGCCTGGGCAGGTATTCACCGAGAGGTGTGTGGACCTTTCGCTCAGCACCACAAGAGCAGATCTCTGCCAGCAAGCTTATCTGGCCATCAGCCAGGGACAGAGCTGCATTGTGGCAAAGTGAAATGTGATTTTAATGATTCTGAGCACATGGTTTCTGCCTCCAGCATGCTAGATTTGTAGACTGGCATTTTTTTTCCCTTGGGTAGATTCCAGATGTTGTATAACTTGTGCCTTTCTAAGTTACAGCATGGTAGATGGGGACTTGTCTTTGTTATGAGCATGTACAATGTGGGTCGCAGTTAAGCACTGTCAAATAGCCTCCTAAAAGATGAGTTTGTGTGGAATAAAGCACTGAAAAAGGAACCTGAGGTTTCAGTCATTTTAAAGTAGCCGGAAGATATGGATCAGAGTTCGGGATTTCTGGGAAGCCTTTTAACCCAAACACCACCCGCTCCCGGCCCCAATTCACGCACATGTGCACGCGTGCACACACACACACACACACACACACACACTGCTCTCCCATTTCATGACCCTTAGACAAATCATACCTGCCTATTTGAGGCCTTTCTCACAAATTCAGTTTCCTGAGCTTCTACCGCACACTTATGAAAACGATGCCCAGAGTCTATATGATGAATAAGCCACCTCAGTAGGGCTGCCAGTTAAAACTCAAGACACCCAGTGAAATTTCCATTTCAGATAAACCATAATCTTGAAGTACAAGTATATCCATGCAATATTTGCGGTGTACTTACATAAAATATCATTTACCTGAAATTCAAAATGTTATTTGTGTTTTTATTTGCCTAATCCAGCAATTCTAGTTTTGTGGTTCAGTAAATCGAGAGAATGCTGCAGGCCACAACCCTCCCCAGGAATTTGCAGTGCACCCTGCAGGGGTATCTAATGTCTCTAAGTCCTCGAGGAAATAAAAATACTCATACTCACAGTTGTCTATCTGAAAAATCAGATTTTCCTGGACATCTACGTTTTATCTTGCAATCCTACACGGGGTCCCCTTTTCTGAGGAATACTTAAAGAAGTGCACGTTGGAAAACATGGAATTTTAGAGTTAATGTAAGTTAGATAGGGGTAATAAGGCTTCCCGGAGGAGGTGCAATTTTTACAAATAAAAGGGAGGAGAGGAGATGGGCAAACTCCCCTGGAAGAAAGCCTGTTGATCTGCGCGGGGCATAGAGAGGGGCTGGAGAGTTACTGCACTGTCCTGGTGACCACTGGGTCTCTTCTCGAGGAGCAGGGGTGTCCCCTAGTGGAGTGGTCCTGCCTGGAGTGGGTGGTCAGAGGAGCGCTTGTCAGCCAGCATTGCAAAACCATGAGGAGACCCAGTGGGCAGCTCTTGACCCTCCTTCTACACAGGAAGCTGACTTTTGTGGGGTGTGGGCAGGAAGCCTCAGGCTACAGCTCTGCAAGACCTGCTGGAACATGCTGGCATCAGCACCTCCATCTGAAATGCAAACCAACAGGAGCATTGTTTCTGCTTCCTTTTCTCTTCTTTTTCTTCTTCCTTCTTCTCTCCTCTCTTCTTTTTTCCTTATTCTCCTTTTTCTTCTTCATCTTGTTTTGAAGGTAATTATTTTTTTGTAAATTGCAGATTTGTTGAGTAATAATTCATGTACCACAAAATTAACTCTTACAAAGTGTACAGTTCATGGGTTTTAGTATAATTCCAAGATTGCACCATTATTGCCACTATTTAATTCCAGAACATTTAATCACTCCCTAAAGAAACCCCATATCCACTAGCAATCATTCTGTTCTCCCTAACTCATCTGCTTTCTGTCTCTACGGATTTGCCTGTTCTGGACATTTCCTATAAATTGCATCATAAACTATGTGGCCTATTGCATCTTCCTTCTTTCACTTAGCTTAATGTTTTTGAAGTTCGTTTATGTTGTAATACATATTCGTGCTTTGTTCCTTTCTATGGCTGAATCCATCACACGAATGTACCATAGTTTGTTCATCCATTCATCAGTTGAAGGGCATTTGAGTTCTTGCCACTTTTTGGTGATTATGAATGACGCTGCTGTGACTATTTGCATACATGTTTTTTGTGGATGCATGTTGTTAATTCTCTTGGGTATATACCTCAGAGTGGAAATGCTAAGTCACATCAACGCCCTTTTTGAAGAACTCTATGTTTATTTAAAGTTAAATCAATGTTTAACTTTCTGAGGGTCTTCTGTTTTCCAAAGTGGCTGTACCATTTTTCATTCCTACTGGCAGTGTATGAGGGTTCTATCTTCTTCACATCCTCACCAACACTTGCTATGATCTGTCTTTTTAATTTTAGCCATCCTAGTGGGTGCAAAATGGATTCTCATTGTGGTTTTGTCTTTTATTTCCCTGATGATGAATTATATAGAGCATCTTTTTTGTGTTTATTATGGCCATTTAAACTTCTTTGAAGAAATATCTATTCAAATATTTTTCCCATTTTTAAATGGACTGTTTGTGTTTTTATTAATATTATTGAGTTGCAGGAATTCTTTATATATTCTGGACATGAGTCCCCTATTAGATACATGATTTGCAAATATTTTCGTTTCACTTTCTCAATGGAGTCTTTATTACTTTTTTTAACTTAAAACTTTACGTTTTTAACTTTCCTAATTTCAGGCTATTTTACTTCACCGTTTGGAAGTTGGTTTACTACCAAACACATTCGGGAATTTTTCTTTTTTCTGAAATTAAGAGGCACAGAAATCCTCGAAGAATAAGTTTTTAAAAGCATATTTAACATTATAACAAAATTCTATGTTTCTTAAATGGAAGAAAACCCAGTGTTTTCTTAATTCAAACAATAAAAATAAATCTTTGCAAAATTGTGTCCATTTGTAGGCAAACCAAAAAGATGTCATGGTCTATGTGAAGCTTGCCCTCCTGTGGAGGGGCCTGAAATGGGATTTATGCTTTCAAAAGCAGTCATAAGGGTTAATATGAGTGATAATTTTGCAGTAGAAGATCCTCACTGCTTTAGCCTCAGGAGATGCGAGAAAAATCTATATTTTTAATTATTTGTGATTATTCAGGACTAATGCATTGCTTTTGTTGATTGATGTGTAGAAATTTGTGCACAGGTGTATATGTGAATTAGTTTTCCATCCTGTAACCTAAAATTTTTTTTGGTTGATATTCAAGCTTTAGTCCTTGGGGGAGAAGATTCTTCTGGTGCCTTGGGACTGAGTTGTAAACTTTGACTTAAATGGAGGTTTAACTGCCAAGTTAAACCTCCCATTGACCTCCCATTCCTAGAGCTGATGGATAAGATTTGGCAATTTTCTAAACTATTCCTATTGGCTTCTTCAGAAAGCAGCTGGTCCCTGGGAGATTCAGACAGAGGCTGAGCTTCTTGGCTGCCTGCAGGTTCTTTCCTGGGGAAAGGAAGGGGTAAAGTAGGACCAGCTCAAGCCAGAGTGGAGTGAAAGGGGCTGTTGTGGTCCCCAGCCTGGGTCTTAGCAACCCAGGTATGCTCAGATGTGCACCTTCCTTGTTTTTTACTTTCCTCTTAGATACGTCCACCTAGGTGTGAGTTAGGGATTCTGCAAGTAAACAATCATGTGGTCTTGGGCAAGTGTCTTCCCCTCTTCATCCACCAGGCAAGGATTAGGCAAGATCCTCTCTGAGGTCTCTTTTGGCTCAAGTATTCTTCCATTTCCATGGCAGGTTCTGTGCAGGGACCTCACCCTCCCTGCTGATATTCCCTCTGCCTTGCGGGAGGTTTATGGGGGATTTGGACAGATCCTAATCCCTGTCCCATGGGCAAACCCTGCCGTCTCTGGGGCTCCCTGTTTCTCGTTTCTCAGTTAGTTCTGTGGATGCAGCTCTTGTGTGACTGTGGCACCAGCCTTAGGGTTGCAGAATTCAGGGAAGCACTAAACTGAGCCATGTTGACAAAGTGCCTGGCTGGTGTCACAGGGCAGTGCAGCTGAGTGTCTTGGGCTCTTTGATTGTGAGAACTGGAGGCTGGATCTTGCTTACTCATGGAGGCGCAAGGGGACCCACTTGAAGGACATGGAAGGATGTGAGGGTTTGTTGGGAAAGGCAGGATCAGAGAGTTTCAATAGCAAAGGATGCTCTGGAGGAGGTCCAAGTATTTCCCATGGCATAAATGGATTCCAAAGAGAGGTATTCTTTTGGAAGACCATTCTGCTGACAATTCAAAATACAGAAAGGAAATGTGTCAATGGGACATCAGTGCCTTCGTCCAGATTGTTCTCTTCTGTCCCCTTGAGTGACTATGAACTTATTGACTCTTTGTGGTTGGATGGGGCTGTATGTGTTGCTTCTGGCCAATGTATTTAGAGCAAAGGTGACATGTGACAGCCTGGAGCAATATGCTGAGAGACAAGACCCTGCAAAATTTTCTTTTTATTGCCTTCCTCCTCATGAAAGCATGGACTGAAATGCAGCCTGAATCAACCTGGGTTGAGAAACTACAATTATCAAAGCCCCTCTTTTGACTTGGGATGGGCTCAAGAAAGAAAGAAACCTTCTTTACACTAAGACACTGAGAATTTGGGGTTGCTGGTTATGCAGTATTACCAAACCAAACCAGACTGATAGAGGAGAACTCTCCTTACTTGGTGTGGATTGAATGCTCACACCTGGAGGAGAGCAGTACACCTGTACTCTCACTAAGCTCTATCCAATGGAGGCATTAATTACCTCATAGGAAATGGGTACACTATTATCAGGAGAACAAAGAATGCATGCTAGGCTACAGAAAGATAGCTGCTCACTATCATGGTCATACAATTCATCCAGGAACTAACCGATGACCTTGACCTCAAGAATGCCTGTTCCATGTGAGCAGATGAACTTCCCTTATCAGCTCACTTCTCAAGCAATGGCACATTTCCCCCTACTCCACAGCAATCTCAACACCAAAACCAAAACCAGCTTCTGACCTAGCTTTATTTATTTATTTATTTTTTATTGAGATGCCCAGGCTGGAGTTCAACGGCATGATCTTGGCTCACTGTAACCTCCACCTACCAAGTTCAAGTGATTTTCCTGCCTCAGTTTCCTGAATAGCTGGGATTACTGGCATGAGCCACCATGCCTGGCTAATTTTGTAATTTTAGTAGAGATAGGGTTTCATCATGTTGGTCAGTCTAATCTCGAACTCCTGACCTCAGGTGAGCCACCTGCCTCGGCCTCCCAAAGTGCTAGATTACAGGCCTGAACCACCGCACCTGGCCCAAAACCAGCTTTTGAATTCTAGTTGCTCTAAACATGCCCAATCGGCCTTTAGGGATGCTCTTGGGACCTCATTTGTCACCTACTGTATTTAATTTAGTTTAAAACCACAAGATCTCCTGAAAAAAGTTTGAAATTCACTGATTACATTAAATATTAAAATACACTTTATTGCATAACATTAACAGGCTGTATTAAAATACTCAATAAATCATGTTTTGATTGTGCCATGGTTATAACATGACCAATACATGAAGAAACTTTTATGCATTTAATAGGATGAAAACCATCTCATGGCATTTCTAGACTTTTCTTCTTTCCACTCTGGCGGGTTAGTGCATTTTGTCACCATCTGACACATTTAACCATCATTTGAATCACCATACTACCTTCAAGTAGAGTGCTGGGTAATTAAAAGAAACAAGAATAAGTATATATAATAAATTCAGAAATCTTGCTAATTATGTGCATATTGCGCTATATTCGTGCTGCTAATAATTCAAAGGATAACCAACATTTAAAAAAGCCGTCATCTAATTTGCCATGCTCTCCTAGACCCACATTTTATAACACTGCATAGGGAGAGATAGAGATAAAATCAACTTTCTTTCTTTAATCTGCAGGAGTCATTGGAGAGCATAAAAGTCAATAGGTCTCCACGTTGCTTAGACTTCAAGCATCTAGGTATTCCATGGTGTTGTTTCTGTGAATGGGGAGAAGCAGATGATCAATAGAGAAGATGGAGTCTATTTATTGTACAAGGACGGGGAGTTTGTGCTGGTTTAGATTCTGCAGGAGGGTCTGCTGGTTGATGAGATGTCTAGATTGGTCAGTATGTTCAAGGATATTTGCTGTAGCAATGTTTGTAATAGCAAACACCTGGAAGCAACCTAAAAGTTTGTCAGTGGGATTGGGTTGAATAAATTTGAACATCCATGCAAGAATCTTCTAGAACTTTATGAAAAAGAATGAGAGAGCCCTCCATGTAGCCACATGAGAAATTCTTCGATATGTAAATTTTAAGTAAACATGAAAATAATAGAACATGCTGCCATTTGAATTAAAGACAGGGGAAAGATTGTATCTTGCATTTGTATGTATGTGTATTAAAAATTCCCCGAGAAGTTAATATCTAGAATCTACAAGGACTTCAAACAAATCAGCAAGAAAAATGCAAAGAATCCCATCAAAAAGTGGACAAATGAAATTATCAGACGTTCCTCAAAAGAAGATGTACAAATGACCAACAAACGTGAAAAAATGCTCAACATCACTAATCATCAGGGAAATGCAAATTAAGACCTCAATGAAATACTACCTTACTCCTGCAAGAAAGGTCATTACTAAAAAGTCAAAAAACAATAGATGTTGGAGTGGATGTGGTAAAAAGGACATGCTTATACACTGCTGGAGGGAATGTAAATTAGTTCAACCTCTATGGAACACAGTATGGAGATTTCTTAAATAACTGAAAGTAGATCTACAATTTAATCCAGCAATCCCACTACTGGGTATGTACCCAAAGGAAAATAAGTCATTATATCAAAATGCATGTGCATGCGTATGTTTATTGCAACCCAATTCATAATTAGAAAGATATGGAAGCAACCTAAGTGCCCATCGACTAATGAGTAGATAAAGAAAACGTGGTACGTACACACCATGGAATACTACTCAGCCATAAAAAAGAACAAAGTAATGTCTTTTGCAGCAACACACATGAACTGGAGGCCATTATTCTCAGTGAAGTAACTCAAGAATGGAAAACCAAATACTGCATGTTCTCACTTATAAGTGGGAGCCAAGTCATAGGTACACAAAGGGATACAGAATGGTATAATGGAGGAGGGGAAAGGTGGGAGGGGGTGAGGGATAAAAACTACCTATTGGGTACAATGTACACTATTCGGGTGATGGGTTCACTAAAATCTCAGGCTTCACCACTGTACAATTCATCCATGTGACCAAAAACCACTTGTACCCCTAAAGCTATTGAAATAAAAAGTAATTAAAAATTTAGAAAATCATTATTTAAAAAACTATGGAAGGATACACCGGAAACTAATAACTATGCGTTTATTTGCTGCGGGGGAGTAGGACTTAGATGAATGGAAGAAAGAATGGGGGAAAGAAAGTTATTTGAATAACTTTTATAATTTCATAATAATTTTGTCTAATAAATTTTAACTAGGTGAATATATGACCTAGTCAAATAATTAAACAATTTGACTCCCCATCAAAGAAAAGGTTGAAAAAGTGTTCAGTGATTGCAAAAATGTGAAATAGTTCTCTTCATCCTGAGGGAAATGTGTAGGGCCCTCTACTTCCACAGGACATAGTGACTGGGTCAGGAAGGAACACAAGTCATTCTGGAATGAGGGCATTCACAAAGACCAAGAAGTTGGAGAGCTCCTTCCCAAAGAAGAGAGAGCGAGAGACTGAGGGAAGTTAGCACACAATTTTACGGTAATGACTTCCAAAGGCTAGGCTTGAAAATATTCAAATAAAATCCCAAGTGAAGTAACTCAGAAACAGAAAATCAAACACTGCATGTTCTCACTTATCTGCAGGAGCTAATCAATGGGTACACATGGACACACAAAGGGAATAATAGACTCTGGAGACTCCAAAAGCCGAGGTGGGAGGGGTGATGGTTGAAATTACCTACTGGGTACAACGTTCACTATTTGAGTGATGTCAAAGCACACTAGAAGCACAAACCTCACTCTTGCACAATATATCCATGTAACAAATCTGCATGTGTATCCCGTGCATCTACAAAAGTTTTAAAAGGGCCGGGCACAGTGGCTCACACCTATAATCCTAGCACTTTGGGAGGCTGAAGTGGGCAGATCACCTGAGGTCAGCAGTTTGAGACCAGCTTGGCCAATATAGCGCAACCCTGTCTCTACTAAAAATATAAAAATTAGCTGGGCATGGCGGCCTGCACCTGTAATCCCAGCTACTTGAGTTGCTCAGGCATGAGAATTGCTTGAACCTGTGAGGCGGAGGTTGGAGTGAGCACTCCAGCCTGGGGAACAAAGTAAGACTCTCTTAAAAAAGAATATAAAAAGAAATAAAAAAATAGTTACGAATGTGATCAACCTCAAGGCATTGACACGCTTAGATGCCTGCTGGGTCTGGCCAGTGAGAAATCAATGAAGAAATAGCTTGAGGCAGACCAGAGTGTGCAGGTCCTGCTCCAAGACAGTTCTTGTCAGCCCACTGCTGGTGGTGCTTGGGGAACGCCAGGGCTGAGGTGCTACTGAGCACATCGCAGCTTTCCCAGGGCAGGTGGCAGTCTGAATTCTTATGTAGAACCTCTTGAGTTTTATGCAGATATGCTTATCAGCTATTCGTTGTTCCTTGAGCAAACCTTGCTGTGAACGTGGTTCTAATCTGGGTCTCTAAAATGTGTAAACTATGCATACAAGGACTTTCTCTAAAACATGGTTTGCAGTAGTGCAAATTGGAACAGCGTCACCTGTTCTTCAACAAGGGACTGGTGTGTAAGCGCCAGAACACGGAGCTGGAGAGATGACAAAATGTACCAAGGGAAAAAGTTAAGTTGAAGAACAATGTTTGCTGTGATCTCAGGTTTTGTAAGAGCAACAACAAAGTGTGTTTGTACTCCTAGATTTTTAATCGTATATGTGATTATAAATGTATAATCTCCAAATTAGGTATAATATATGCAGTTCTATAAATTTGTTAAAGGTATTTTGTGTGTTTGTTTCCTTTTCTTAGTTTTTTCTGAAACTGTCCATGATAAATAAAACATAGTCTATCAATTGTTGTCTTACCTTTCCCCTCCTTCCCTTTGGTTCATGTATGTGTGTATTTTGAGTTGTTTCTTGTCACAGATTTTTCTTTTTTTAGAGCAAGGATATGTGGGTAGTAAACTTTTTATGTCCAAAAATCTTAATTGGCCATAGAGTTCCAAGTTGGCTTTTCATTTTATTTTGGCCTCTGAAGATATTATTTTGCCGCTTATGGTTGGGAAGTCTGTTCTCCACCCAGTCAAGGGGTACCCCTTGGTGGTTGGTCGCTTCCCTTCCGATGGCCTTTCCTGTGTTTCTCCCTGTCTGTGGCACCCTGCGGTTGACTGTGAGGTGTAGGGGATAGGTTTATTCTTGTTCATGCTGCTTGTTTCTTTAGGAGGCACTTTCAGCTCAAATTCTGTCTATTTTTGCCTTTTGTTACTCTTCTTGAATGTATGTTGGAAACTTTCTCTTCATACACATGCACAAACACGCACACATCATATACTCAAGATATAATTCACGCAAAGTTTAGAAACATTCAGGCATTTGATGGAGAATGAGAGAAGTGCTGTAGGGGAAGGGGGCACATAGGGCAAAGAGACAAAATACCTTTAGAAAACTTGTAGAAATGCATAGATATCATATCTAACTTAGAGATTATGCATATGTAATCATATGTATGATTTTTGTAGGGGAAGGGGGTTTCAACTGTATTTAGGGTATGCTATTTCCTTTAGAGATTCTCCGAAGGAAGGAAGGAAGGAAGGAAGGAAGGAATACTAACCATGCCTTTTTATTTTCTGTATTTCTGATGTTTTGAGATGCTGGGGACTTCACCCTGGAGGGACTGCCCCTCCCAGGGACAGGCAGTTCCTAGAGAAAATAAGCAACTTCCCTGCGAGTTCCCCTTTGGTCAACAAACCAATCAATCCAGAGCCCACACCCCGACCACTTCCTTTCCTGGGCTCTCGTAGGTTCTTTCACTTTTAGCCACCAATCACACCAGGCCTTGCCCTAATCACCCCGGGGTCAGGTATCAGACAACTAGTGACAGCCTCTGCATGCTGGGGCTGCTGAAATTGGACAAACTAGTGGATCCTAAGCCTACGTGTTTGCCTCGTCTGTTTCTTCCCATGGAAACCACATAAAGGCTCTTGTCCACCCTTTCCCCTCCCTCCCTCTGCCTCCTGTGAGCCCTGTGCTTCCCCCTGTGGCCTCCTCATGGCATGGTGTCTCCTCCTCTTGGGAACTGTGCGTAACAAACTCTCTCTTTAACAGCAGATGTCTCCTGTTCTGCTCAATTCACCATACCTGAATAGAAATAAAACCTACATTTCAAAATAAAAGGAAAGCAAAATAAAATAAAATAAAATAAAATAAAAGGAAAGAGAGGTGGGTGGATCATTTGAGGTCAGGAATTTGAGACCAGCGTGGCCAACATGGTAAAACCCCATCTCTACTAAAAATACAAAAATTAGCTGGGCATGGTGACTCATGCCTGTAATCTCAGCTACTCAGGAGGCTGAGGCAGGAGAATCGCTTGAGGCCAGGAGGCAGAGGTTGCAGTGAGCCAAGATCATGCCACTGCACTCCAGCCTGGGTGAGACTCTGTCAAAAAAAAAAAAAAAATAGGAAAGAAAAAGAAGAAAGGATGGAAGGAGAGAGGAAGAGAGCAAAGAAGGAAAGGAGGGAGGAAAGGAGAGAGGAAGAGAAACAAACAGAGGGCATGATTAGAGCAGGCCATCCAGCGAGGAGGCTGCTGGAGTTGTTCCAGTGAGGGATGGTGGTGACTGGACCAGCGAGATGGCAGTGGAAGAGACAAATGTGTGCACGGGAGGCAGGTGAATGAAAATCCACAGGCCTTGCTGCTGCAGTAAATATAGGGGGTGATGGAAGAAGAGGATGGAAGGTGGCTCCTGGGCCACCTTCCTGGGCATCTGGCATGACATGCTGGGCAGCTGATGATATTTATTAAGATAGAAGAGATGGGCTGGGACTAGGTTTGGGGCCCTGACTTGGCAATCCTAGCCAAATAATTTAACTTCACTGTGCCTCTGTGAAGATATCTCCCAAGGAGTTGAGACTAAATGAGGTCATACAATAATTGGAAGAGCTTCAGGCCTACTGTGAGAGCTCAGTGAAAGCTGGCGATGATGGAGACAGCTGGAGCCTGGCACCGAGGAGGATGGGGTGGAGTGGGTGGCTGAGAGCCAGTGGGGGGTGGGTTGCTGAGCAGCAGTGGTGGTCCTCCTAGGGTCTTAGCAAAGGAGAAGCATGACCAGATATCCATTTTACAAATGTCATTGTGGCTGCCATGTGCAGAGTAGGCTGAAGGAGAACAAGAGGATGTAGGGAGACCAGCTAGGAGGTCTTTTCATGCTGGACCAAAAGTGGCAGCGGAGGAAGAGGAGGGGGGCTAGATGTGCAGCAGGTATGAGCGATAGTTCATGATTGCAGCATGCAATACATATTACAATTCTCAAGTTTCTTTAAATCAACTTAAACTGGACACTGAGAACCCCAGTTCCACCATCTTGCTGATGGGAAAGGCGATCTCAGATAGCAATTTAGTCCTCCTTGTCCTCATTTACTCTGCTGAGTTACACAAATGTCCTTGGATGTCACATGGCACCAAGGTTCCAGAGTTCATGGTGGCTCCCTCTAAGATGCACTGTGTTGTCCCAGTCTGAGAGGTCCCTTTATGCCTGAAGACCTGGGGCTCGGTAACACTATTTAGGACAAAGAAATAGGCAGGTCAGGGAAACCCATGGTCCTGTCTTCCTCCCAAATCACCTCCAAATAGCAGGATCTTGGAGGAGGTGCAAAGCAGGCTGTGCTGGGGAAAGAGAGCAGGATATACACAGGCCTCTTACACAGCACAGGTGGGGGTCAGGGCGCCGCTGGCTTGTGCTCCAGGAGGGGTGACTCACTCTCTCCTTCCACCTTACCTACTCTACCTTTTTATAGAGGATTTTGCAAATGGAGGTAGGAGACACAGTCTTAGCTCATCTAATCTTGGGTGTCAGCTGCTCAGGGGCGCTGCGCACCAGCCCTGGGAGTACCATTTGCCCAAGGGAACTGCATCCTAGCAGGAGTAGAGGCCTCCTGGGACAAGTAGCTTTATCTCACACGTGACAGACAGCATTAATGAAAGCTAGCATTTATTGTGCATGTAATTACGAGCCAGTTTTGGTGCTAAGCATATTGCATATGCACCTTATTGAACCTTCACAACAACCCTGGGAGATATATGCTATTATTATCATCCTTGAGATAAAACAAGGAAGTGGAGGCACAGAGGGATTCAGTGACTTGTTCCAGCTCCGACTGCAGAGACTGTGTTTCCAACCACTCCCTTTCCAGTTTCCTACAGAGCTCCTGGGAGGCAGTACCTAGACAGCCCTGGATTGGCAGGGTCCTCTAGGGAGCAGGGAAAGTGTGCAGGTCTCCAGGTGTTGTTCAGATCACTTTCTGAGCTGATGCTAAACCCTCTAGGATGTTCTTCTCTTTTACCTTTTCCTTTTATCTTCTTGCCTCTTCCTCTGACCTTGTTCTTTCTTTCTTTCTCTCTCCCCTTCCTCTCTGTCTTTCCCAGAGCTCCAGGCTCAGTGAGATAATGCCATGTCTCTCTGCCTGTGCTTTTCTTTCCACTTTCACTCCTGGGGCTGAGTAAGATGCCCTGTGGTGGTTACAGCAGTGCCCTTCCACCTCCTGTCCCTCCACTGCTCCCCAGTTATAGAAAAGCCTGCAAATGAAGGCTCTGCTCTGGAGAATGGTCTTCCAGCTCACATTCCGGCTGATGAAGGTGACAAGGGTTTAATTTTGGTTGCTAATTTTGCTAAACAAATAGACAAACCAACAAACAAAAGCCCTGCCAATGCCGGCATCCAACCCAGTGAGGCATTACATTTTAGTAATTTAGTAAGCAGCGGCTCCCTGGCTATATCTCTGCCATTCTGAGGTCTTTATTTAGTGCTCAGGTCATATGAATGGGCTGTATAGAGGGGACTGGATGGGCAAAGCCAATGGCTGTGGCTATGTATTGTAGTTTGGCTGCCGCAGGGTCCAAGGATACAGCGGGTCTGCTTGGGGGCACTTCTTTGCCAGGAGGCTACTGCATCACACATCACACCGTCATGAGACCATTGAATCAACTGCAGCCACCCTCCTGGGGCTCCTGCATAAGCTGCTTTCCCAAATGATTCTACCATTTGCAGACCATATCCCCCTTGTGGAACATGGTGAAACAATTTCCTGCCTTTGAAGAGTGGAGACAGGCAACTTGGATTCGCTGCTCACCCACATGGGAAAAGCTTGTCCTCTCCTCTTTCACAGTGAAAGGTCCCAGGCTCTGAAGACTAGAGACAGAAAGATGGACTTGAGAGAGGGCTAATGCAATGAGCACTGGAGTCGGAGTCCAGAGGCCAGCAGTGCAGCTGCCCCAGCACCGACTCACAGCCTGGACAAGTGATTGCATCTGTGATGTGAGCACGTTAACATTTGCATCGCTCTACCATGGCCCCAGTCAAATCAGGAGTGAGAAACTCAGAACCTGCAGCGTCCAGACAAGAAGCATAGATATTCACAGAGGGACAAGAGTTAGGGAGATGCTGAACTGCTTGTATTGTGAGTCACTCGAACCCTACCTGGTAATCGTTTCTTGAGAAACTGCATGAGCAAACAAGATGATCAAATAAACATACTCCTTGCTGAATCAGGTCAAGGCTCATAAAGTTGTGACCCTTGGGAATAATCCTTTATTCCTATTTAGGATTGCTAAGTGTTCTCAGAGGGCCTGATGTCTCTGATGTCACAGCTGGAAATACCTGACACAGGTGACAATGCAGGTTCCTAGGCAGGGAGAATAAAAGAAGTAAAGAGCCATGTTGGGTGTACCAGCTGCCCAACTGGAGCACATTATGGAGGAGGGTGAATCATCTTAGCAGACACGTCTAATTGACGTTCCATGGCCCCAATGATGGGCAATAAGACCTCTTATGAGTCTCCAGCCTGTGGCAGCTCTGCCTGGAGGGCAATGCTTGCTGATGAAGCTATTCATTAATACGGGTTCATCGGTGTCCTGCAGACAGCTCTGAGCCATTTGTTTGCTTGTCAAGCTGGGTGTTGCTCTCTGCCAGGCTGCAAGAAGCTGACATTAATATTTTTATCAGCCTGACTTTGGGAGGTCAGATGGGATTATTACAGATGACATCTCCCTGATCTTAGCAAAGAAAATTGATTAAAATATGCTGAGTCAGAAAGTCTGGCTCAACAGTTAAAAGCTACAACACATTACGGTCTGAGATCACGTCCGATCGCCTCAATTGGGGAGAAATGTTTCAGATCAGAAGACTTGAAAAGTGTGCAATTCAGGAGAATGGAGAAAAGGCCTGGGGGAGAGTGATACAAAGGGTGTGATGGTGGCCTTCCACA
Source organism: Pan troglodytes (assembly GCF_028858775.2). Lineage (NCBI taxonomy): Eukaryota > Metazoa > Chordata > Mammalia > Primates > Hominidae > Pan > Pan troglodytes. The sequence goes on along the minus strand of NC_072418.2, from coordinate 32,377,727 downwards.
TTAAGCATTGCTATCTTGTCAAGCGTAGCTTCCACAAATGTGACCGAGTGCATCTTTCCTACATTTTTAACCTTTAAAAGTTGTACATTGGTGTACGCAAATGTACGTAAAGTAAGTGTGATGGCTAATTTTATGTGCTAACTTGACTGAGCCATGGAGTGCCCAGATACTTGGCTAAACATTATTTCTGGGTGTGTCCATAAGGGTGTTTCTAGATGTCATTAACGTTTGAATCAGTGGACTGAAGAAAGCAGGTGGCCCTCTCTGGTGTGGGTGGAGCTTGTCCAATCAGTTGAAGGCCTGAGTAGAACAAAAAGCTGAGTAAGAAAATTCTTTCTCTTTGCCTGACTGTCTGCAAGCTGGGACATCGGTTTTCTCCTGCCTTCAAGCACAGACTTGCACTGGAATTCATAGTATCAGCTCTCCTGGGTCTGTGCTTCTCAACCTCCATAATTGCATGAGCCAATACCTTATGATAAATCTCTTTCTAAATACCTATCTATCTACCTATCTATCTATCTATACATCCTTTTGATTTTGTTTCTCTGGAAAATTCTGACTGATACAGTATGTATATACAAAGTATGTAAAAACAAATGATCAAATCCAATAAGAGCCAAAGAAAGTTCTGGAAGGCCTCCATGTAGGATGGTGCCACCTTAGAGATGCATGAGTACTTAGAGACAATCTAGTCCATCTTTTGCTTTGCAAATGGAGAAACTGAGGTGCAGAAAGTGGAATGCCAGGTACCTTCCTGCCCATGCCAGGCACCTTCTTGAAAACTGAGCTGTGACTAGCATCACACCTCCTGAATCTGAACCTTGTGTGCTTCCACCTGCTTGCACTCACACATGTACATGTAAACTTTCACACACTTATGCAGGCACAATGCACACACACGTGATACATGCATGCATGCTCGCACATGCTTTCACACATGCTCATGCGAGTACATGTACCTACATGGCCACACGCACATATGCACACTCATGCACACATGTTCACCCCAACCTCTCTAGAAGCATGAGAGATAATGCCACCGTATCACAAGTGCCAGCTGCTCACTGTGTGTGCCACGCACTGTGCCAAGTGTTTTAAATAGACTCTAATCTTCACAATGATTCTAGAAGTAGGGCCAATCTTGTCTCGATTTTATAATGAGAAAACTGAGCCTCAGAGAAGCCAGGCAACTTGCCCAAAGCTGCACAGCTGGTAGGCAGCTCAGCTGTCTGACTTTGGAACCTGTACACTTATGCCTTCTTGATGATAAAATAGGCGGTGGGGGCTCAGTGATCAACCTTGGAGGACTTTGGCATTCAGATCCTTGAGGAAAAGCCAGTTAACTGAGAGATCATTAAGCATCACTCTTAGGGCAAGGCAAAGCACCCTTCCTGTCACTGACAAGATGACTAGAAGAAGTTTCCACAGCCCTGTGTCTCTGGGATTCTGTCAGTGACAGCACAGAGGGTGAGAGGTCACCAAGGGACATGCAGGGGTCAGGGCACCACTGGATGGCTGTGGCTTGGTCCCACAGGGATGCCTGTGGTAGCAGAATTCTAGGGTGGCCCCAAGACTCCTGCCCCAGGTATGCACAGCTTGTGTGACTCCCTCCCCTCAAGCGTGGCAGGAACTGTGAATATGTGAACTTGGTGGGGTATCATTCTCATGATCACTACGTTGAATGACTAACAGATGTGATTAAGGTCACTAATCAGTTGAGTCAACAAAAGGGAGCTTCTCAGAGTGGGCCTGACCTAATCACATGAGCCCTTTAAATCTGGGTCTAGAGGTCACAGACAGGGAATTCAGAGAGATTCAAAGCATGAGGCATGTTCCTGCAATGCTGGAAGAGGCATCAATACTGTAAACCAATGACGGGGGCCTGAGTCAGGGAACAGAGGGTGGTCCTAAGGGCTGAGCATGGGCCCAGCAAGCAACTAGCAAAAAAAAAAAAAAAAAAAAAAAAAAACTAGGGGCTCAGCCCTACAACCTCAGGGAACTGAATTCTCACAACAAACTGAATGAACTTAAAAGAGGACCTCAAGTTCCAGATGAGAATGCAGCCCCAGGGGCCCCTCAACTTCAGGCTCGTGAGACCCTGAGCAGAACCTGGGGCCTGGATTCCTGGACCATGGAAAATGTGAGTTAATAAACGTGTTATTTTGAATGCTAAATTTGTGGCAATCTGTCATGTAGCAATAAAAAAACGAATACAGCATCCTCAAGTGGCATCCCTGGGCTCTGCAGAAGTGGCGTCTCCACCCCCATCTTTCTGGCTCAGCATCAAAGCTGGAAGGCACACCCCCAGCTTGGTTTAATGTCTTGTTTCTGCTCTCTCAGCCAGTAGGAAAGTCTCCCAAAGGTAAGAACAACTGAGACAGCAACGAGGATCCTGATGATGTCCACATGGCCTAGAAATTCTAGGATCTCTGGTTCCTTCAGGAGGGTTTGCTTGTGCCTAGTAAGAGGAAGGAATTTCTATGCACGCAAACCCAACCTGTATGTGAGAAGTTCTGATGTCCCTGGGTATGTGCTGTGGCCTCTGTTCCTGCACTTGTTCATTGGGAACGTGATCTTCAGGGGCTCCGATTCAACTCCCATGATTCCAGGGCCACGACTGCAAACACTTCGTGTCAGCTGCTGGATTAAATCTTCCTCCTAAGAGAATGTTAAACTCTCTCATTCTCCATTACTTTAAGGTATTTTTAACTTCTCTACTTTGTTGCAGTTTTTCTTTGGCACTTTCTGGGTGTTTTTACTTTTTCTTTCTTTTTTTGCCACTTTTTAAAGCACTTTCATTCAGGGTCTTCGTGAAGTCCTGAAGCAGTTTTTAAACTTTCAGCCTTGAAACTCTGTTCCCGTTGCAAGTGTGAGGGAAACACAATGAGACCCCATGTCGGGAGGGGCTGCCTGTGTGCCCCACAGTGGCCCTCCCTCCAGCACCTGTGGGGGAAGGCTCACCTTTTCCTCTTTGGTGCCTATTTTGAGAATTGTCACAGTAGCTAAAATAAGAATCCAGCGTATGCCCGGTGTGAGAGCTGGCAGCCACAGCGGGGGGGGGGGAGGGGGGGGCGGGTGAGGGAGATGGCAGACGGAGCCCCCTCCCACCAGCCGGACAGAGGGAGCCGCTGGCCCATAGGCCTGCAGGACAGAGCTCAGCTTTGATACGCCCCTTCCCACGCTCCACTTTGGCCACCTGGTTGTCACCCCCGTCCCAGTGGACCCCAGACCAAGATCACACCTACACAGGTTCTTTCCAGGCCATAGGCCCCCCACCGGTGAGGCCTCACCTCCTTCTCTGGACTTGGAGGGGAAGGCACCAACTGCTAGATGTCATCTCAGCAGCATCGAATGTAGGGCCTTGGACGTCACAACGAATGTCCATTTCTGGGCCTCGGCAGTGGCTGTTCCCTCTGCGTGGGCTGCCGCTGCTCCAGATGCACCAAGTGCTGCTCGTCTTCAGCAAATGGCTCTTCTCTGCTGGGGACCAAGCTGCAAAATCCCCCACCTCTCCCCCATGCCTCTTTTTTTTTTTTTTCATGGCACTTACCTTGTTCATTTTCTTTCTCTTCCATGACCGTGAGCAGAAACTCTTGTAGCCACTGCACCTCTAGCTCTAACTCAGCCTGAGCCTGGCACAAGGAGCAGCTGTTGGAGCAAAGAAGCCATCGCCAGTCCTCCGCGGAAGCTTCCCTGTAGCTTCCAGCTTCCAGTGGCGGGGAGCTCACCACCTTGCAAGCTGCCCTCCTCCAGCTCCCGCATATGCTGAATCCAGTCTGGAGCCCTCAGAGCAAGCCCAGAGCTGTCTCCCGTAGAGGGAACGCCTTTCCTGGAGAGCAGAGAGACTGCTGAGCCTGCCCTTAGAATGGCCCAACCCCAGAGGTCAAGTCCTGGGGCTCCCTGGAGCCTTCTGTTTCCTTTCCTGTGCTTTAGGAAAATGTATGCAGTGTCAGCGTGGCACTGCGATGTCTCCTCGCCCTTCCACACAGAGCCCCAAATCCAGCAGGCTCTCTGGGCTGAGTCCTGCCCTAGCAGGCTCGAGCATGAGGAAGCTGGGTGGAGGCAGAGTAGGTCTCCAGCCCGCCTCCGGACCCTCGGGCTGTACCCATGCAGACCTGCTCCATGGATGCCGGCCACCTCCCTGTCTAATGCAACTGTATATTCTGCACATATTCTCGCTGCTGATAAGGCCATCCATTCGCGTTCACAAAGACTGTTCGGCATTCTAGCAACGCATAGGAAGTGGGAGCACGTTCCCATCACGTGCACTGGGGCCTCGCGGAAATGCTTCTCTCCTGGCAATAAAAAGAAGAAAGAGGAGGAAATGACTATTTTCTGCAAACACAGAGAAAAACTGGCTGGCCAGGGTGCTCCAGTGGGCACCGTTTCCCACAGCTGCTCGCCCCACCAGGGAAGCTTTGCCCAGGTGGCCTTTCCTCCGGTCTCTATCAGAGGGGACTGAACCGGGGAAGTCGCCTCCCTGCAGGCAGATCTCGTGTTTAGAGAGGCAGATTTGTTCACCTGTTATGCAGGCTGGACGCCTCGCAGCCCCTCCATCCCTCTCTTGCCCTCTCTCTCCACGGGTCCCATCAGTCTGTCTCGGGGTCTGGGCCGCCCTCCCTGGAGCTGCCCACAGTCTCTCCTTCCCCATAGCCTCCCCCGCGGGCCTAGCCTCCGTACTTGCTTCATGACGCCTGCCACCGTTTCCTGAATGACCTCCCCGTTTCCGCACCCACCAGCCTCCCACCACTGTCCACACTGCAGCCAAGCTCTCCTGTGCCGGCTCCTGTCCCTCAAGCCCCGCGGTGTGGGTAGCCAAGGGAACTGCAGACATTCTGGATATTCTGTATCAGACGGCGCCCCTCTGCTGCCCACTCTCAGCCTCAGATGGAAACTCCTTCTGTGAACTTACACATCAACAACAACAAAAACCAGAAATAATCCCATTAAAAGGTGGGTGAAGGACATGAACAGAGATTTCTCAAAAGAAGACATGCATGTGGCCAAGAAACATAGGAAAAAATGCTCATCAGCACGAATCGTCAGAGAAATGCAAATCAAAACCACAATGAGACACCATCTCACACCCATCAGAATGGCTATTATTAAAAAGTCAAAACATCACAGATGCTGGCGAGGCTGTGGAACAAAGGGAGTGCTTATACACTGTTGGTGAGAATGTAAATTAGTTCAGCCCCTGTGGAAAGCAGTTTGAAGATTTCTCGAAGAATGAAAAACCGAGCTACCATCCTACTCAGCAATACCATTGCTGCGTCTGTACCCCAAGGAAAATAAATCATTCTACCAAAAAGACGCCTGTACCTGTACGTTCATGGCAGCACTTTTCAAAATAGCAAAGACGCGGAATCAATCTAGGTGCCCACCAATGGTGGGCTAAGAAAATTATGGTACATCTACACCATGTAATACTATGCAACTCTAAAAAATAATGAGGGCCAGGCGCGGTGGCTCATGCCTGTAATCCCAGCACTTTGGGAGTCCGAGGGGGGTGGATCACGAGGTCAGGAGATCGAGGCCATCCTGGCTGACACAGTGAAACCTCATCTCTACTAAAAATATGAAAAATTAGCCAAGTGTGGTGGCAGGAACCTGTAGTCCCAGCTACTTGGGAGGCTGAGGCAGGAGAACGGCTTGAACCTGGGAGACAGGGCTTGCAGTGAGCTGAGATTGCACCACTGCACTCCAGCCTGGGCGACAGAGTGAGACTCTGTCTCAAATAATAATAATAATAATGAAATCATGTCCTTTGTAGCAACATGGATGCAGCTGGAGGTCATTCTCCAAAGTGAATTAACACAGGAAGAGAAAACCAAATACCACATGTTCTCACTTGTAAGTGGGAGCTAACACTGGGTACTCATGGACATAAAGATAAGAACATTAGACACTGGGGGCTGCTAGAGTGGGGAAGGAGGGAGGGAACAGGGTTGAAAAACCACCTGTCAGGTACTGTGTTCACTAGTTGGGTGACGGGTTCAACAGAAGCCCAAACTTCAGCATCAGGCAATACACCCATGGAATGCACCTGCATATGGACCCCCTGAATCTAAAATTCAGGGGGCTGAATTTTAGAGAAGCTCATCCCATGGCTCACAGGCCCTACCTGTTCTAGCCTCTGCCTCTCTCTTCCCCCTTGTCACTCCACTCTTGTCACTCAGCTTCCTCTGCCTCCAGACCAAGCCAACTGCATTCCTGCCACAGGGCCTTTGTATGTGCTGTTCCCTCTACTTGGCTCACACTCTTCAGACTGTCCCTGGCTGACTTACTCACACAATTCCAGCACTGCTTGGCAATCTCCTCTTCAGGATGCCGCCCTGGCCACGCAGCCACTCTGGGTGTTCTTCTCAGCCCTTGTCACCAGCTGACATGCTCTGGATTGTAGGTGGCTGCCAGTTTATTGGTGTCTTGGTGTGTGTCTGCTGATGTCTGCATCCCTCTCACCAGGAAGAGTATTTGGCATGTGATATGGACCCAAAGCCCACACAACCTCACAACCCAGAGAGGAATGCAGGGCACAGCCAGCCCTGGATTGCAGAACCATGGGCTCTGTTTTGTGAACTGCTCACCCCAGGGACTGAACAGACACTGCATTTTCACACTAAAACAGGAGACCTGATTGTTTCTTGGGCACTTACTCAGTAGCCAGCATTTCCAAAGGTGACCCTGGAAGGAGGATGAGACCTGGGGGCTGGCAACAGCAGCAGTGGAGGGTCTGCTGACAGGCATAGGCCATGCTCTGTGTCATCTAGGGTGTGGCACCACGGGAGGAGCAACGAGTTGACGGTGACAAATTCTCTGCCGGCATGGTTTCAAGGGATGCTGTGAGCTCCCAACCTGGAATGGCACAGCCAGTGGGACATTTATTAATTGTGCTGTGCTGGAGGAGTAGGGAAATGGATTTGGATCCTGGGGAGGTGCAGTGTTGACATTGGAGAGCCTCTTTTTGAAATGGATGGGTCATTTCTGAGGATGGAGGAAGAGCCCAGGAAACTTTAAGTGAAGAAGCTCAGACTCTTTGGGGCATGTGTCTCTTCAACACTTTCTCTGAGCATTGATTATGGGTCCGGCTTTGAACGAGATCTGTTAGGGGCTCAGAAAGGCGACACGGAGGGCCCTGCCCCAGACAGCGCACAATCCAGAGAGTGGTGCTGAGTCTGGCCTTGATCAGGAGTCACCCTGCAGAATAAGCAGCTGTGTGTTGGGGCCTTACATGAATGTGGACAGAGAGACAGCCTGGAATGTCCAACGCACATCCAGGAGGCAGAACACTAAGATGAGAGGTACCCTGTCCTTTGCATGCAGGCCAAGGTGGGAGATAAAATTCAGGACTTGCTCAAAAGTGGGAGCAACCCTTGCCCCCCGCATCTCTCTCCAGGCTCCAGGAGGAAGGAAGCCCCCATAGGAGATGAACCCCCAGGAGAGAGGAGGCCATGTTCCCTTCCAGTCAAGGAGAATCGTAAGGAGTGGGGTGGGAGTGGTGCAGAGAGAAACTGGGAACATCCGTCCTCCAGAGACCCACACTCCAGTATGGACACATTCAGGAACACAACCCACACCATGTAATGTGGTCTCCCCCAGAGGCCCTGGGACCTTCTTTCCTCTTCTTTGGGACTCCATCCCTCCCCCAGAAGTCAACAAGAATGATGGTGGCAGAGCCACCTTACTGGGTAATGTGAGGCGATCACTGCACGCCACCACTGTCGACCCTTTGCACAGGCAAATCACATCTATCCCAAGCTTGCGTGATTGTTTTTTAAATCGTGGTGACCATGTTTACCGAACACTTTTTATGACATCACATTGTTGACCTCAATCTGAGGAGATGGGGGAGCTAGCCCCATTTCACAGATGCAGCGCTGAGGTTCCGGGATGTGAGGTGAGGTGATCACAGGCTCACAGCCTGGGAAGCGCAGAGCCTGGGAAGGGCCCACATGGTCTAGCTGCAAGGTCTGTGCTCAGGGCCACACAGCAGCTTGCAGATGGACAGAACTGGGCCTCATGGACAGCATCAGAGGACTGCTTCAATGACAGCTGAGAGTGATTTGTAATATCATTAACTGCTTTGTTTAATTAGTCCCTGAAAACAATTTATCTCTTATCTAATTTAAATCTGTCACACCCTGTAGACATGTGAGGACTATTAAAAAACCCTTTCTTTACAGATAGTGGAAGCCAAATGCTAGCCTAACCTTATCCATGCCATTGCACAAGCAATGGCAATTAACACCTGCTCACTCCCCTACAAGAAGGAACCCACCCAGCGTTGCACTTCCCTGGTGATGCTAATCTCAGTCCCTTCTCCACTCCCAAGCATGTCCGTATTGTTCTAATAATCTCAGCAATTGATGGTAAACTCATAGGCATGAATTCTGCCTCCACCGCCAAGTTTCTCTAGATTTGACAATTGAACAGACCTCTCTTTTATGCCCTGTAAGATGAATGCATATTTATTTTTTTTGCTGTTAAGGGGTGAAAATGGGAACAAGGAACATTTTATTTGCCTGTGTGATGTGTTTCTCTGCATTCTGCAGTGAGCTTGTCTTTTCTTTCTTCCCCATATTAGACTGGGGGCCTTCGCTGTCAGTTCTATTTGATCCACTCCCTACATTGCTAGCCTGGTCTTGTCACATACATGCTACATAAATGAATGAATGATATGCTTCTTTCAAGAATTTTGCCTAATTGAATTCTCTATTCTTAAGATTGATTTTATTTTAAAACCAAAATTTAGCAAAAAAAAAAAAAAAAAAAGAAAGAAAGAAAGAAAAAAGAAAAAGCAGCAGATCACTGGCTTAAATTAGCTTATTTTTAAGAATGGAATTGTCTTTTAGAATAATGCATGTAGACACAGCCAGTGTTAGAAGAATGATTAATTAATACAGGTGCAGGCACAAAGGCAGAAATTCCCTGGCTTGGAAGTCAAGACATGCAGCGTCTGCATCCTCCGAGGAATTCCTCTGTGGCCTGCTGGAAGGGAGCGGACCTTCTGCCCTGCATCAGTGAGATAATGAGTGATTGCATCGGCTCAGCGTCTCAGGATGCAGCACGGCCTCTGTCAAAAGATTCTCCTTCCAGAGTGGAATTTCCAAGGGAATACAAACAGTACATTTACTGAATCAAAAGGCATAGGAAGGGAGAGTTGAAAGGTTGGGTGTGGAACATCTAGATATTTAGGCAGTCCCTCGGAAAGAAAAAGGAGATTTGGAATGGGATTAGCCTGGAGGGCATCATTGACTAGCAGTGGTGCCTTGGGCAAATTCTTTGTCTGTTTCCTCATCTGGAAAATGGGGATAATGACGTGCATGAGGATTAGGGAGCTCTCCCAGGCTGCAGCGGGACCACGAACCTGAATTCCACTTTCAGCCAGCAGGGGAGTGTCTGCTGCTTACTTCCCCAACCAAAGGGTTTCTCAAACCTGATTCTATAGCTCACAAGGACTTGTAGTTGACACTTAAGGTGACAGCTGCCCCTTCCTTCACCCTGGAGGGGTTTGGGGTGATGCTGTGGTTGCTATTCTTATCACTGGTGAGCAGAAGGGAGGAGTGAAGTGTGGAGTCAGCTGGGCTCCAGGCAGTGTCAGAGGGAGGGGAAACCATCATTTGGTGGCAACTGCAGCCTTGGCAGTAGGGGAAGAAGAGGTCCCAGGAACCAATCACAGCCTGAACCAGCTGTTCTTCATCCCAGTTGGCATGAGAATGCCCAGCTGAGCCAGGGAGGTATCTAGAGACAGGATTACACATGACGTGCAGAAAGGAGGACCAAGGGCAGAAATGAACCTCTAGCTGTCCTTGTCTTTCCCCAGGAAGCCTCCCTTTTCTCTCTGGTTCTGGAACTAAAGACATTTTCCTGGGTGATTGTGGGGCTTGAGATATCCTCCGGGCACAGAGCAGTGGACTGGAGCCATGTCTTTGCCAAAGTGTGTCCAGAGAGGGGCACGGGGCAGAGCCCCGCATTGCAGAACCGTGGGCTCTGCTCTGTGGACTGCTCACCCCACAGTGTGAACAGATGCTGCATTTTCACACTAAAAGAGGAGACCCAACTGTTTCTTGGGTGCTTACGTAGTGGACAGGATTTCCCACTGAGGTGTCCACATGCATAGCTTCTTCTGGCTCTCCTGTGGCTTTGAGCATGCAGGAGTCATGTCATGACCACTCTGCAGTTGAGCATCTTGAGTCTTACAGGATGAATTGTCTGAGCGGAGGAGAACTTTGGGTTCATGCTCACCCACCTTGGAAGAATTTAACTCCACGCCTTTCTCACTCCGTGACTCTGGAAAAGTTATTTAAGTTATATTCCATCCTCCTGTGTCCCGATCTGTCAGCTAAGAAAATGAAATAGGACTTAGTGAGTGAATGAATGGCAGTGGCTACTACGTTCTCAGTGCTAGAAAGGTGCAGGAGAAAGGTCACTTTCCATTCTTTCTATCCTTAGATTTGTGCACGCACACACATTCACACACACCAAGTTTGAGATAGTTTTGCAATTAAAAAACAAGAGAAGGCCATTTTGCATCCCTGAGCCTCAATTTCCTCATCGGGAAACTGGGGATGATAATCTAAACAATAATAATTAATAATAGTAATGGTGACAGTTTCATATTCAGCACCTTCTCAGCACCAGGTATTAAGTGTTTTACATACATTATTATGTTGTGATAATTAAATGAGGTAATGCACATAGAAGTACTTAGTACAGTGTCTGGAACACAATAAACACTCCATAAATGTTAGCTAATGTGGTGATTTCTGTATTCAGTGTGGATGACGTCATTGGCTGGTGTCTCATTCTTTGTCTCTGTTAGACACACACTAATGTACACACACAACTACACACCACTAGGGTTTAAACATCTTTTTATACTGTTTTATCAAACGATTTTATTCTTTTACTACCCAGATGAGAGTCCCTTGAGGGTAAAGAATAAATAACCTCCCAAAGTGTTTTTGCTTCGTGTTGTTGTTTTGAAACAGTCTCGCTCTGTTGCCCAGGCTGGAGTGCAGTGGCACAATCACGGCTCACTTCAACCTCCACCTCCCAGGTTCAAGCGATTCTCCTGCCTCAACCTCCCAAGTAACTGAGACTACAGGCATGCACCGTAACGGCCAGCTAACTTTTATATTTTTAGCAGAGACAGCATTTCACCATGTCGATCAGGCTGGTCTCGAACTCTTGAGCTCAGGTGATCTGCCCTCCTCGGCCACCCAAAGTGCTAGGATTACAGGTGTGAGCCACTGCACCCAGTCTTTTTCTTGTTTTTCTCTACTTTTTTTTTTTTTTTTTTTTTTGAGACAGAGTTTCACTCTTGTTGCCCAGGCTGAAGTGCAATGGCATGATCTCGGCTCACTGCAACCTCTGCCTCCCGGGTTCAAGCGATTCTCCTGCCTCACCCTCCCAAGTAGCTGGGATTATAGGTATGCACCACCACACCTGGCTAATTTTGTATTTTTAGTAGAGATGGGCTTTCTCCATGTTGGTCAGGCTGGTCTCGAGCTCCGGACCTCAGGTGATCAGGTTATCTGCCTGCCTCGGCCTCCAAAGTGCTGGGATTACAGGCATGAGCCACCATGCCTGGCGTTTTTTCTACTTTTAGGATTCATCTCAATGAAAGGCCAAAGCATACACACTGCAAGTTCTTTGCCTCTGCACACAGCCTCTGCTAAATGTGTATAACCTGGTGTCTTCTAGAGCTTGCTACCCCTAAAGAGTTTTTGAAAACATGACAGAGAGTGACACTGCTTGTCAGCTGCAAGTGCTGTCATGGCCTACTGCCTACTGATTGGTTGTTCTTCCACTCTGTGCTAAGCAGTGAGGAGACACAGTCTCTCCCCAGGTATCCTAAAAGCTGATACTCACCTTGGCTGCCTCCCAATCTGCTCACAGAATGGAAAATGCAGCCGGAGTGTCAAGCTGTTGACCACACAGATGGCATTGAGATGTTGCATTTGTGAGACTCTGGAACCACCCAGAGCCCCAGCTTATGGGGACCCAAGGGAGATTACATGCGAAGAGGGACACCCCTTATTAGTGTGAGCTATTGCATTAAAATCTGCCATTGCTGTGGCTACTAAAATGGATGGTGTAAGGATATCACACCAATTGATAAGTCAGTTAAAAAGGTGGTCAAAGAATTGTGTCCGAGTAAAGAATGCATGGACACAATAAAAGTGGTAACAGCAAAAACAAAAACTAATAAGCAAATTTAAAAAGTATTACCAGCTAATATTAGTGAACATTTACTACTCACAGGTGCCCTGTCGACACTGTTTCAGAGACCATAGATAGATGGGTGTTATTATTACTCCCAACCAGCAGGGGGGGACACAGTGCTGTAGAGAGGGAAGGTGCTGATGTTCAACCGCCAATCAGCACCACTTGCCTGTGTTGCACAACAAACAAGGCAATGGAGTTGGCATCTGAGCCCCAACAGTGCGATTTCGGAGACAAAGAGCTGCCCATTGTCCAGTGGGAAGCAAACTTGCCAATGCCTGGGCCTAGTAGGCACACACACACACAAAAACTAAATGATTTTGAATGAATGAATGAGTGAGTGTTGCTGGTGGGAAGGCATTTTGTCTTCTTCAGTCTGTCTCCCCAGTGCCCAGCATATAGTTGGCTCTCAAAAAGATCTCTGTGCTCAGCCCCAACTCCCTCCATGAGCAGCCCCATGGGGTCCTCACTAGCTTCCTGAGTGCTGTCTACTTCTCCAGCACAGAGACCTGCCTGGGCTGGACACGAGGGTCGGGTCTGCTCCCAGGGCTACTCAGATTGTGTGACAGCAGGCTTGACGCTGAGCAGGCCAAAGGGCACACAGTTGCAAAAGCCAGATGGTTGTTTCTAAATCCAATTCCCTCCTGCTGCCAACCTGCTCTGAAATACAATCCATCACTCACCATGATAGATGTCTTTGAACTTGGGAACTCAACTCTTGAGAAGCAGAGGAGGGAAATTGAATACCAACCCTCCCTGCTCCCCCCAGAGAGGTTCTGTTGTTGCTGGAGGTGGTGACAGCTTGGAAAATGGTGTCACAGCTCAAATTAGTGCTGAGCAGGCATGGGGCACTGGTGTCTTCAGGGACGGCTGCTCCCACGCAAGGCTGAGACAACCTGGGACCCAGTCACCCACATCGCCATCAGCATTCCCACAGCCCTGGCTTTGGTTTGGAAATCAGACATTTCCAAGGGCATCCTGGACTAGGGGAGAGAGAACCTGCAAGTCAAGAATGGCACAATAGAAACTACAAGGGGACCTCTCTTTATGTTCCGGTTGTAAATACGTACACATATTAAAAATGTTTGTATGTAAATTGAATTCTTATAGCACTATTTTTCTTATTATTACAGTAATGGAGGTTTGATTAGTTACAATTCTTCTTGTACCAACTAATAGAAGCACTCAAGTGAGCCCAAGCAAAAAAGATAACAAACAAAACAAAACAAAACAAAACAGAATGGATGGATGGTTTCTAGGAGAGGGAATTCTAAGGTGAGGACGTGTTTGAGCTAAGCAGGCCTTGGAACAGGAGAGCCCTGTGGTCTAGCCTGCTGCCTTCTGCATTTGCCCTGCTCCCCTCCCACTGGCGCAAGACATTCCACTTTCTTAGCCCCTTCTCCCTCCACTAGGAGGAGCCAGCTAACTTCCCACCTTAGCTAGCCACCTGCAGAGGATCTGATTGGCCCAGGAAGGGCAAGGTGTCTGCTGCTTCTCCAGTTAGCTGTGTCCAGGGAGGATGCGGTATAAAAGGGCTGCCTTGGAGGGACTCCTCCCTGTGAATCCGTATGGTGGTTTCTGGAGAGGCGGATGGTGGCTGATTGGCTGGACAGATGTACTCATAGGAGTTCATGACAATTTTTGCTCTTTGCAAGGATTTAGGAAAATATCAGAAAGTGAAAGAAGAAAATGAAGCACTGCATTTCTTTCACTGCTTGTAGTCACGTTCTAAGATTTATTCAACCTTTTCTGTAATTTTTCTTCAGTGGTCAATGGTGAATCTTTCAGTTTCACTACCTCACAACAACTCTGTGAGCTTATTTATCCAGCTGGATTTTCTTAAGCACTTACTGTGCACCATTTGGGGGACAAGATACTGCAGAGAACAAGACAGACAAAGCTCCTGCTCTCATTGAGCTTATAAACTACGGAGAGGGTGAATCACAAGTAATGAAACAGCTAGATTATTTTACAAAGCAATAAGCGCTGTGAAGAAAATGAAACAAAGAAATGAAGAGAGAGCCTGGGGATGGAGGGTGACCACAGATGGAGAGGTCAGGGGAGGCCTTGCTGAGGAAGGTGCCATGAATGTCAGAAATCATGCGGCCCTGTGCAGGGAAGAGCATCGCAGGCCAAAGGGCAACATGCGGCCTGAACCAGCAGAACCACTGGGGACAATAAAGGAATGGGTGAGAGTCCAGGTGGCAGAGTCACAGTGAGAGAGACACAGAGTATTCTGAGACGAACCTGCAAAGATGGAAATGGGATGTGTTTGTGAAGATTTGAGCAGAGAAGTGACCTGACTCCATTAACCTTTTCAAAAGTTATGTCCAATTCCTTCACCAACCTGGGTCTTACCCCAGAAGCACCAGGGGAGCATTATAAAAAATACCTAGGCTCTATCTACCCAGACATTAAATATTAAATCAAAATATTTAGGAGTAGAGTTTGAAACTGTGTGTTTTTATTCATTTATATTTATTCAAGTTTAAAATAAACTTTATTGTACATTTTAAGTTTTAACAAACACTCCCCTGTGACCACTTCCCCCCAACTGAGATGTAGCATATTTTAATCACCCCCAAAATTCTCTTTTTTTGCAGACAATCTCACCCTCCATTCTTGGCCTCAAGCAAACACTGGGATGCTTGGAGTCACTGCAGATTAGCGTGCCTGCTCCAGAATTTCATGTAAATGGCATCAATTAGTCTGCACTCCTTGTGTCTGGCTTTTTTCACTGAGCACAATTATTTTGAGACTTTTTATTGCTGGATAACACTCCATTATATGGCCATGCCGCAGCTTCTTCATCTGTTCAGGCACTGATGGATGCTCACTTCAGTGTCAAGTTTTGCAGGAATGAAAGTGTTAGGAACATTCACACACAAGTGTTTGTATGAAAACATCTATGTTTTCATTTCTTTTTTTTTTTTTTTTTTGAGATGGAGTCTCACTCTGTTGCCCAGGCAAGAGTGCAATAGCACGATCTCGGCTCACTGTAACTTCCACCTCCCAGGTTCAAGCCATTCTCCTGCCTCAGCTTCCAAATTAGCTGGGATTACAGGCACCTGCCACCACGCCTGGCTAATTTTTGTATTTTTAGTAGAGACAGGGTTTTACCATGCTGGCCAGGTTTCACCACGCCCGGCCCTATGTTTTCATTTCTATTGGATAAATATTTAACAGTGAAATCATGGGGTTACATGAAACATGTATGTCTTTTTCGTGTGTGTTTAATTTTTAAAGAAACTGTCCATCTGTTTTCCAAAGTGATTGCACTGTTTTACATCCCACCAGCTGTGGCTTAGATTTCCAGTTGCTCCACATTCTCCAGACAGTGAATACTTTCACATTTCAGACATTCTAGCATATATAGTTATTTAATGAGTAATATTGGTCTTTCCCTGAAGTTTCTCTGTCTGGCTTTGGTATCAGAAATACGTGACACCGGTCAGGCATGGTGGCTCACGCCTGTAATCCCAGCACTTTGGGAGGCAGAGGTGGGCAGATCGCTTGAGGTCAGGAGTTTGAGACCAGCCTGGCCAACATGGTGGAACCCCGTCTCTACTAAAAATACAAAAATTAGCTGGGCATGGTGGTGCACACCTGTGAGCCCAGCTACTCAGAAGGCTGAGGCAGGAGAATTGCTAGAACCTGGGAGGTGAAGTTTGCAGTGAGTCAAGATCACGCCACTGCGCTACAGCCTGGGTGACAGACTGAGACTCCATCGCACACACAAAAAAAATACGTGATACCAAATATCTGACTCTAGTTTCATGAAGCTGGGTCAGAGTGCCATTTCTACTCTTCTGTTTTCTAGAAGAGTGAGCATAGAGGTGTACAGTTGGCATTATTTCTTCTTAAATGTTTGATTAAATGCACACGTAGAGCCATCAGGCTCTGAGCCCCCTCTCCTGTAAAGCCCTGGCAGCTGGTTTCTCCCTATAGCTACTCTCTATCATCTACCCATTCACGTACCTTTTACTGAGTCTCTCCTATGCACCAGGCCCTGGCCTGGGTGCCAAGGATTCTAACCCTGCTTTTCAAGGCTGAGGCTTGCTGTGAGCTGCTCTGCCCCTCCCAGGGCCAGGAGGGCCCTGGGTGGGATCATAGGAGCTGGGTTCACTGGATCACAGCTGGTTTCTGTTGATTTGTCATTTTCATTCTTCACGAAGGCAGCCTGGCATGGTGGATCTTCTCCAAAGAGATGAATTGATTATGAAGTTAATGAAGCATCAGACCCTCTCATCTGCTGGCAGCTTGGGACTTCAGCAGAGCTTTGGGTGGGGAGGAGGGCCAGGGCACTATCATAAAATGTGTCTGCAAAAGTATTTCTGGCAAATTGCCTAAAGAAATCTGAAAAGGGGCCTGAATGTCTAAGCCTCTAATATTTGTTGTGATTTATGTTCTCATAATAGAAATTCATTTTCATACAAAATTTAGTATTTATAATATTATACTCTTTTTCTTAAACTGGATCCCCAGATTGTATAAGATTCATGCCTTGCAAACCTGGATCTCCCTGCGCTGACTCTACTTAGGTCACCCTTGCTAAACGGAGAGCCAGCTCTCAAAATGGCCCTTCCCGTCCTCCTCCCTTTGCCTAACCTGAATAGCCCCCAGCCCCAGGCCCAGCCCTTAGCTTCACAGCGAGCTCAGCGTATTCAGTTCTGTGGGTAGCAGGTGCCCAGTTAACCTTAACACAGATGTTTCTTCTGAACTTCCCAATTAACTGAGGAGGGGATGAAGGAAGGATAGAATGTGGCCTGCCCTTATGAGCTGACCCAAGGATGGTGAGTGTATTAGTCTGTTCTTGCATTGCTATCAAGAAATATCTGATGCCGGGCGCAGTGGCTCAGGCCTATAATCCTAGCACTTTGGAAGGCCAAGGCGGGTGAATCACTTGAGGTCAAGAGTTCGAAACCAGCCTGGCCAACATGGTGAAACCCAATCTCCACTAAAAATACAAAAAAATTAGCCAGGCATTGTGATGGGCACTTGTAATCCCAGCTACTGGGGAGGCTGAGGCAGAAGAATCGTTTGAACCCGGGAGGCAGAGGTTGCAGTGAGCCGAGATCTTGCCACTGCACTCCAGCCTGGGCAACAGAATGAAAATCTATCTCAAAAAAAAAAAAAAAAAAAAGGGTGGGGGTGGGGAGGGGCGTTCCAAGATGGCTGAATAGGAACAGCTCCGGTCTGTAGTTCCTAGTGTGATCGATGCAGAAGATGGGTGATTTCTGCATTTCCAACTGAGGTACCTTGTTCTTCTCATTGGGACTGGTTGGACAGTGGGTGCAGCCCATGGAGGGTGAGCTGAAGCATGCTGGGGTGTCACCTCACCCAGGAAGCACAAGGGGTTGGTGGATTTCCCTTTCCTAGCCAAGGGAAGCCGTGACAGACTACCTTGAAAAACACGACACGCCTGCCCAAATACTGCACTTTTCCCAGGGTCTTAGCAACCGGCAGACAAGGAGATTATCTCCCGTGCCTGGCTCGGGAAGTCCCACGCCCATAGAGCCTTCCTCACTGCTAGCCTGGCAGTCTGAGATCGAACTGCAAGGCGGCAGCCTGGTTGGGGAGGGGCATCTGCCATTGCTGAGACTTGAGTAGGTAAACAAAGTGGCTGGGAAGCTCAAACTGGGAGGAGCCCACCGCAGCTCAACAAGGCCTACTGCCTCTAGATGCTACCTCTGTGGGAAGGGCATAGCTGAACAAAAGAAGACAGACAACTTCTGCAGACTTAAACATCCCTGTCTGACAGCTCTGAAGAGAGTAGTGGTTCTCCCAGCACGGCATTTGATTTCTGAGCACAGACAGACTGCCTCCTCAACTGGGTCCCTGACCCCCATGTAGCCTAACTGGGAGACACCTCCCAGTAGGGGCCGACAGATACCCAGGCAAACAGGGTCTGGAGTGTACCTCCAGCAAACTCCAACAGACCTGCAGCTGAGAAACTTGACTGTTAGAGGAAGCATCAACATCAACAAAAGGTCATCTACACCAAAACCCCATCTGTAGGTCACCAACATCAAAGACCAAAGGTAGATAAAAACACAAAGATGGAGAGAAACCAGAGCAGAAAAGCTGAAAATTCTAAAAATCAGAGCACCTCTTCTCCTGCAAAGGATCGCGGCTCCTCACCAGCAATGGAACAAAGCTGGATGGAGAATGACTTTGATGAGTTGACAAAAGTAGGCTTCAGAAGGTCAGTAATAACAAACTTCTCCAAGCTAAAGGAGGATGTTCAAACCCATTGCAAGGAAGCCAAAAACCTTGAAAAAAGATTAGACAAATGGCTAACTAGAATAAACAGTGTAGAGAAGAACTTAAATGACCTGATGGAGCTGAAAACCATGGCACGAGAACTTCATGACACATGCACAAGCTTCAATACCCAATTCGATCAAGTGGAAGAAAGGGTATCAGTGATTGAAGATCAAATTAATGAAATAAAGTGAGAAGACAAGGTTAGAGAAAAAAGAGTAAAAAGAAACAAACAAAGCCTCCAAAAAATATGGGATTATGTGAAAAGACCGAATCTATGTTTGATTGGTGTACCTGAAAGTGATGGGGAGAATGGAACTAAGCTGGAAAACACTCTTCAGGATACTATCCAGGAGAACTTCCTCAACCTAGCAAGGCAGGCCAACATTCAAATTCAGGAAATACAGAGAACACCACAAAGATACTCCTCGAGAAGAGTAACCTCAAGCCACGTAATTGTCAGATACACCAAGGCTGAAATGAAGGAAAAAGTGTTAAGGGCAGCTAGAGAGAAAGGTCGAGTTACCCACAAAGGGAAGCACATCAGACTAACAGGGGATCTCTCAGCAGAAACCCTACAAGCCAGAAGAGAGTGGGGGCCAATATTCAACATTCTTAAAGAAGAGAATTTTCAACCCGGAATTTCACATCCAGCCAAACTAAGCTTCATAAGTGAAGGAGAAATAAAATCTTATACAGACAAGCAAATGCTGAGAGATTTTGTCACCACCAGGCCTGCCTTACAAGAGCTCCTGAAGGAGGCACTAAACCTGGAAAGAATCAACCAGTACCAGCCACAGCAAAAACATGCCAAATTGTAAAGACCATTGATGCTATGAAGAAACTGCATCAACTAATGAGCAAAATAACCAGCGAACATCATAATGACAGGATCAAATTCACACATAACAATATTAACCTTAAATGTAAATGGGCTAAATGCCCCAGTTAAAAGACACAGACTGGCAAATTGGATAAAGAGTCAAGACCCATCACTGCGCTGTATTCAGGAGACCCATCTCACATGCAAAGACGCACATAGGCTTAAAATAAAGGAATGGAGGAAGAGCTACCAAGCAAATGGAAAGCAAAAAAAAAAGCAGGGGTTGCAATCCTAGTCTCTGATAAAACAGACTTTAAACCAACAAAGATCAAAAGAAAAAAAGAAGGCCATTACAAATTCAACAAGAAGAGCTAACTATCCTAAATATATATGCACCCAATACAGGAGCACCCGGATTCATAAAACAAGTACTTATAGACCTACAAGAGACTTAGACTGCCACACAATAATAATGGGAGACTTTAACACCCCACTGTCAATATTAGACAGATCAATGGGACAGAAGGTTAACACAGATATCCAGGACTTGAACTCAGCTCTGCAACAAGCAGACCTAATAAACACCTACAGAACTCTCCACTGCAAATCAACAGAATATATATTCTTCTCAGCACCACATCGCACTTATTCTAAAATTGACCACATAATTGGAAGTAAAGCACTCCTCAGCAAATGTAAAAGAACAGAAATCACAACAAACTGTCTCTCAGACCACAGTGCAACCAAATTAGAACTCAGGATTAAGAAACTCATTCAAAATTGCACAACTACATGGAAACTGAACAACTTGCTCCTGAATGACTACTGGGTAAATAACGAAATGAAGGCAGAAATAAAGAGGTTCTTTGAAACCAATGAGAACAAAGACACAATGCACCAGAATCTCTGGGACACATTTAAAGCAGTGTGTAGAGGGAAATTTATAGCACTAAGTGCTCACAAAAGAAAGCAGGAAAGACCTAAAATCAACCCCCTAACATCACAATTAAAAGAACTAGAGAAGCAAGAGCAAACAAATTCAAAAGCTAGCAGAAAGCAAGAAATAACTAAGATCAGAGCAGAACTGAAAGAGATAGAGACACAAAATACCCTTCATAAAATCAATGAATCCAGGAGCTGTTTTTTTGAAAAGATCAACAAAATTGATAGGCCGCTAGCAAGACTAACGAAGAAGAAAAGAGGGAAGAATCAAATAGACACAACAAAAAATGATAAAGGGGATATCACCACTGACCCCACAGAAATGCAAACTACCATCAGAGAATACTATAAACACCTCTAAGCAAATAAACTAGAATATCTAGAAGGAATGGATAAATTCCTGGACACATACACCCTCCCAAGACAAAACCAGGAAGAAGTTGAATCTCTGAATAGACCAATAACAAGCTCTGAAATTGAGGCAATAATTAATAGCTTATCAACCAAAATAAGTCCAGGACCAGATGGATTCACAGCCAAATTCTACCAGAGGTACAAAGAGGAGCTGGTACCATTCCTCCTGAAACTATTCCAATCAACAGAAAAAGAGGGAATCCTCCCTAACTCATTTTATGAGGCTAACATCATCTTGATACCAAAGCCTGGCAGAGACACAACAAAAAAAGAGAATTTTAGACCAATATCCCTGATGAACATCAATGCAAAAGTCCTCAATAAAATACTGGCAAACAGAATCCAGCAGCACATCAAAAAGCTTATCCACCACGATCAAGTTGGCTTCATCCCTGGGATGCAAGGCTGGTTCAACATACACAAATCAATAAATGTAATCCATCACATAAACAGAACCAATGACAAAAACCACATGATTATTTCAATAGATGCAAAAAAGTCCTTTGACAAAATTCAACAGTGCTTCATGCTAAAAACTCTCAATAAACTAGGTATTGATAGAACATATCTCAAAATAACAAGAGCTATTTATGACAAACCCATGGCCAGTATCATACTGAATGAGCAAAAACTGGAAGCATTTCCCTTTGAAAACTGGCACAAGATAAGGATGCCCCCTCTCACCACTCCTATTCAACATAGTGTTGGAAGTTCTGGCCAGGGCAATCAGGTGAGAGAAAGAAATAAAGGGTATTCAATTAGGAAATGAGGAAGTCAAATTGTCCCCGTTTGCAGATGATATGATTGTATATTTAGAAAACCTCATTGCCTCAGCCCCAAATCTCCTTAAGCTGATAAGCAACTTCAGCAAAGTCTCAGGATACAAAATCAATGTGCAAAAATCACAAGCATTCCTATACACCAGTAATAGACAGAGAGCCAAATCATGAGTGAATTCCCATTCACAATTGCTACAAAGAGAATAAAATACCTACGAATACAACTTAGAAGGGATGTGAAGGACCTCTTCAAGGAGAACTACAAACCACTGCTCAATGAAATAAAAGAGAACACAAACAAATGGAAGAATATGCCATGCTCATGGATAGGAAGAATCAATATTGTGAAAATGGCCATACTGCTGAAGGTAATTTATAGATTCAATGCCATCCCTATCAAGCTACCAATGACTTTCTTCACAGAATTGGAAAAAACTACTTTAAAGTTCATATGGAACCAAAAAAGAGCCTGCATTGCCAAGACAATCCTAAGCCAAAAGAGCAAAGCTGGAGGCATCACGCTACCTGACTTCAAACTATACTACAGTAACCAAAGCAGCATGGTACTGGTACCAAAACAGAGATATAAACCAATGGAACAGAACAGAGGCCTCAGAAATAATACCACACATCTACAACCATCTGATCTTTGGCAAACCTGACAAAAACAAGAAATGGGGAAAGGATTCCCTATATAATAAATGGTGCTGGGAAAACTGGCTAGCCATATGTAGAAACCTGAAACTGGATCCCTTCCTTACACCTTATACAAAAATTAATTCAAGATGGATTAAAGACTTAAATGTTAGACCTAAAACCATAAAAACCCTAGAAGAAGACCTAGGCAATACCATTCAGGACATAGGCATGGGCAAGGACTTCATGACTAAAACACCAAAAGCAATGGCAACAAAAGCCAAAATTGTCAAACGGGATCTAATTAGACTAAAGAGCTTCTGCATGGCAAAAGAAACTACCATCAGAGTGAACAGGCAACCTAGAGAACGGGAGAAAATTTTTGTAATCTACCCATCTGACAAAGGGCTAATATCAAGAATCTACAAAGAATGCAAACAAATTTACAAGAAAAAACAAACAACCCCATGAAAAAGTGGGCAAAGGATATGAACAGACACTTCTAAAAAGAAGACATCTATGCAGCCCAACAGACACATGAAAAAATGCTCATCATCACTGGACATCAGAGAAATGCAAATCGAAACCACAATGAGATACCATCTCATGCCACTTAGAATGACAATCATTAAAAAGTCAGGAAACAACAGACGCTGGAGAGGATGTGAAGAAATAGGAACACTTTTACACTGTTGGTGGGAGTGTAAATTAGTTCAACCATTGTGAAAGACAGTGGGGCGATTCCTCCAGGATCTAGAACTAGAATTACCATTTGATCCAGCAATCCCATTACTGGGTATGTACCCAAAGGATTATAAATCATGCTACTATAAAGACAGGTGCATACATGTGTTTATTGCAGCACTATTCACAATAGCAAAGACTTGGAACCAACCCAAATGTCCATCAATGATGGACTGGATTAAGAAAATGTGGCACATATACACCAGGAATACTATGCAGCCATAAAAAAGGATGAATTCATGTCCTTTGCAGGGACATGGATGAAGCTGGAAACCATCATTCTCAGCAAAGTATCACAAGGACAGAAAACCAAACACCACATGTTCTCACTCACAAGTGGAAATTGAAGAATGAGATCACTTGGACACAGGGCGGGTAACATCACATACCAGGGCCTGTCGTGGGGTGGGCAGAGGGGGGACGGATAGCATTAGGAGAAATACCTAATGTAAATGGTGAGTTGATGGGTGCAGCAAACCAACATGGCCCATGTATACCTATGTATCAAATCTGCAAGTTGTGCACATGTACCCTAGAACTTAAAGTATAATAATAATAATAATAATAAAGAAAAACAGGAAGAAAAAACATCTGAGACAAGCAATTAATAAAGAAGAGATGTTTAACTGACTCAGAGTTCCACAGGCTGTATAAGAAGTGTCACGGCTTCTTGGGAGGCGTTGCGAAGCTTTCAATCATGGCGCACAGCAGAAGGTAAAAGGGAAGCAGGCACGTCTTACCTGGCCAGAGCAGGAGGGAGAGAGAGAGGGGAAAGGAGCTACACTTTTAAATGACCAGATCTCGTGAGAACTCTATCATGAGAGCAGCACTAGGGGGATGGTGCTAATCCATTAGAAACCACCCTCATGATCTAATCACCTCCCACCAGGCCCCACCTCCAACTCTGGGGATCACAAGTGAACATCAGATTTAGATGGGGACACAGATCCAAACCATACCAGTGAGGCTGTGAGTCTGGGCTATGGACAGGAAAGTTTTCTTTGCTGGGCACCATCTTGAGAGAGGACAGAGGGCTTTGGGTAGTCAGGAAAGACTGCCTGGAGGAGGCAGAAATAGAGCTGAGGCTGAAGAGGAGCAAGACTTGCGCTGAAAGGGAGAGGAGAGCAGGCAGTCGAGTGAAGAGGGAAAGAGCCCTGAGGAGATCCTGGCTCAGAAATGAGGCAGGGGCCTGGGCAACCCCAGCCTGGCAGATGGAAGCAAGGTGTGTGCAATAGGGAGAGGTCAGGTGAGGAGGCGAACTCCCAGGCTTCTTTTTCCACCTAGCCAAGCTGCTTTTCATGTTGTTTTACCATATGTGTTTTCAAATCCATGCACACAGAAAGACAAATTCAAACAGCACAATAGGGTCAACAGTGAAATGCAGGTCTCGCTTCCCTTCCTGCCTCCATCCCCCAGCTCCCAACTGCTGGCCCACCTGTTCCCACCGAGCACCTTTCCAGAGCTGTTATAAGCCAATGCAGACGTATTGAGCTCTTCCAGCCTGGAGCCACTGCTCTGCAGCTGCCTGTGCCCTGGACATGCTGTCCTGAAGAGCGTTCTGTATCCATATCTATGCGTCCACAGTGACTACATGCTTTTTACCCCTGGAGCTGCCTTAGAGGGGGCACCATGGAGGGATTGCTTTGTTTTGGAATCGGGCAGAGCTGGGCTGTAACCTAGAGCCATCAGGTGTCAGCTGCAGACCCTGGCCAAGTTCTTGGCCTCTAATCCATGGTTTTCTCATCTGTCAAATGGGGAGGACAACAGCCCCCTCCTCAGGGGCTGTGATGAGGATAAATGAGAGAATGCATCCAAAGCCCAGGTACACAGCCAGGCACAGAGGATACTCCCCATCGGTGGTAGCTGCTAGAACTCACCCAGAGAGAAAGGAGCCTCGAGGCGCCCACCTGCTCTTCTTTCCCCAGGGACCCTGCAGACAGAAGGAGTCACCCACCTGCTCTTCTTTCCCCAGGGACCCTGCAGACAGAAGGAGTCACCCCATGCCAATCTCACAGCTGGCCCTGCACTCCCGCTCCTTCTCCCTGCAGTGTTTTCTGCTGTCACTGCCCACGAGTTCCCTCAGGAGGGAAGGAATGACAGCTAAATGTCAGCCAGGCAGAAGGGCCACTTTCTCTGTGTATTCTGACTCTTAGATTCGACTCTGTTCAAGCCAGAGGCCGGGGAGCTGGGAAGGCATCTTGAGCTCTGCCCAGGCGGGTCCTCGCCCACATTCAGCTGGCCACGTGGCCGAGGGCTTCACACAGAAACAGCACCACGCTGGGGTCTCATGTGGAGATGAAAATGAAGGGATAAATATACAGGTTTAATAATCTTCTGTCATTTTGACAATCTCTGCTGCTTGCCTGTGATATTTTAATCCACTTTGCACGCTTTCGACATTAAGAACTTCTGACAAAGTTTCACCGGGAAGATGTCTTTTTATAATGGTCCTGTACTATGTCTGTGATTCTAAACACAAATTTATTGGCTTTTATCACTTTGGACTAAAGAGAAAGAAAATGAACCATTAGAAAAAAGGCTTCTATACTTCTCTCCCCCCATAATTCTCCCCTGGAAGCAGCCGTCCCTCTCTTTTATCTTTCTACTCTGTGCTTGCAGGCACAGCCCCATTATCTGCTTCCGCACCGCCTTTGAGGTTAATATTTCAGTTCCGTCCTTCCGTTAGCTATGGAGATGAATTAAATTAGTGCCAGCAGGAGGAGAGAATTAAATAAACTGTAAAATAATGCCAACTTTCCCGTTTCTCCGCACCATCCTTGTACCCCAGCTAAATTTTTAAGTGAGCTCTATAGGGATTCAAAAATACTTGTCTTTACTGATAAATAGAAGTTCAGACTGCTCAAATTGTTTCCAAACCGTGTTCATTCATTCATGCATTCATGCATTTATTCCTTCATTTGGCACCCACTCTGTGACAGGTGCAGTTCTAGGCCACAGGGTGGAGCGTGGAGCAGGGCACTGCCCCTCAGCAAAGCACAGGTGGAAGGGGTGAGGCACCCCCAGCATCTGACACGGGGCAGGAGCGGCAAAAATGAAGGGAGATGCATGACTAAAGGCCTCTTAGGCCTCTGCAAATAGTAAGGATTTTATCCCTGTGAAATCAGAAGCCATTTGCAGATTTTAAGCAGGTTGTGGGTGTGTGGCAGGGCAAGAGTGGCTGGTGGGAGTCCAGGAGAAAGAAAGGAGCTGGCCAGGCACAGTGGTTCGTGCCTGTGGTCCCAGTTACTTGGGAGGCCGAGGTGGGAGGATGGCTTGAGCCCAGGAGATTGAGCTAGCAGTGAGCCGTGATTGCACCACTGCGCTCCAGCCTGAGTGACAGCATGAGACTCTGTCTCTAAAAATAACCATAATAGTTAAAAAGAAGGAGCAGCTGTCCAGGTAAGAATGATGGGGCTAGGTCTAGGCTGAAGGCAAAACAGGTGGAGAGGAAGGGGCAGATTTAGGGTGTGTGTGGGAGTGAGATGCCACCACAAGAGGGAAATTGATTACTTTTTTTTTTTTTTTTTTAATTTAGAGACAGTCTTCCCTTGTTACCTGGGCTGGAGTGCAGTGGTGCGACCATAACCCACTGCAGCCTGAAACTCCTGGACTCAAGTGATCCTCCTGCTCAGCCTCCCAAATAGCTGGAACAGGCACATGCCACCATGTCCAGCTAATTTTTTAAAAATTTGGTGGTCTAGCTATTTGCCCAGGCTTAGAACTCCCGGCCTCAAGCAATCCTCCTGCCTTGGCCTACTGAAGTGCTGGGATTACAGGTGTGAGCCATCACGCCTGGCTGTATTTTACTTTTGAGAAAGCCGTCTGTCTTGCTGTCATCTGGGTTGGCTTACCTGAACGCCAGCCCCCATCCCATACCTGCAGAACAGCTGTCAGCCTGAGAAATGGATTTTCAGGGGACCCCCAGGGTTGTGGGGAAAGGTGTGGATGGAGGGAAGGTGAAACTGCCCAGCAGCCTAGGTGTCATGTCTGCCATCCTGGTGCTGCTCCTGTCCTCCCGCTAGGCCGGGAGATGGGGAAGGTGGAGAGACAGAAGATGCTGACCACGGTCTTTTTTTTTTTTTTTTTTTGAGACTGTCTTGCTCTGTTGCCCAGGCTGGAATGCAGTGGCACGATCTCAGCTCACTGCAACCTCCGCCTCCCAGGTTCAAGCAATTCTCTGCCTCAGTCTCCCAAGTAGCTGGAATTACAGGCGCCCACCACCACACCCAGCTAATTTTTGTATTTTTAGTAGAGAAGGGGTTTCACCACGTTGGCCAGGCTGGTCTTGAACTCCTGACCTCAAGTGATCTGCCTACCTCAGCCTCCCAAAGTGTTGGGATTACAGGCGTGAGCCACCGCTCCTGGCCCTGTGCACCTTTTAATTGCTCCCCGTTTGGACTTCATAGGGCCCTATATCTGAGTTTCTTCCATTTTAGGCCCAGGGATAGGGTCTGAGGAAAGCCCTCCTCTTCTACCTCCCACTGCCTGGGCTACACAGGTTAACACTTGTTTCTACCTCGGTATCCTTCGACCTCATCAGTCTTCAGCTTCCTTCCCCCAAACGGCCCATCTGCCTCCCAGGCCTGCTGTGACACTCTTTGGAGATGGGAGAAGTGGCATTCCTGGTGTGAGGGCTCAGCTGCAAGGAGGCACTCACTGTGAACAGTGCTCCAGATTGAGGGGAATTCTTATGAACACTGAGTGGACTTCCACCAGGGGTTGCAAACTTAGCCGGCCACAGCACCCAGGCGGTAACTGAGAGCAGTGAAGGCAGGTTCTGTAGCCTGCTGTAAAGACTAGCAGGGCAAAGCTAGGGACATGCCTCTCTGGCCGCAACCCAATTTTACCAAGGAAGCTGGGAACCAGAATGTCTATGGGAACTCTGCCAATATTTCATGCTGACAATGAATCCACATTCGAAGATCCAGTGCAGTTACTCTCCGTCCATCAGAGGGCTGAATTTGATGTGTTAGTCTCCTTGTATGATCACTGCCTGCACTCACATTTCACTGTTCTCCAGCGCAGAAGTACAGATTTATTAGTGAAAATTTGTTCTGGCTAAGAAAACTACTGAACAACCCACCCTTTCCTCCTCCTGGGAGACTCATGAGTAGAGGCACTAATGATACTCACAGGAACTCAGAGGAAATAGCCCTGCCAGTCTTCCATCACATGTCTCTGGACATGGAGATTGGTTCAGGAATGGGCATGTTGCCCACTTTACCTGAGTTAATAAGCTATGATGAAACTTTTTTTGGGAGTCCTATGCGGGGGGTGGGGCTTGCTTACTTGCTTAGATGAGAGGTGAGAGCTTCAAGAACCATCCTGCAACCCCTAGAGGACAGCTTATCTGAAAATGGAGGCTGTGGGAGAGAGAAGCCAGAGGGAGAAGCCAAGCTCTGGGGACATCAGTCCAGCCCCTGGATCCAGCTATGAAACTGAAGTTCTACCCTAGGGTATTTCAGTGATGAAGTCCCCTTTAGGCTTAAGTCAGTGTGCTTAAACTTTCTGTCTCTTAGAATCAAAAGTAATTTAGCAGATATAGAAGGATACCTACCCATTCTAGAATAGGATGAAGGTAGGTCCCGAGGAGAGCTACAGGCATTTGTGTAGCCCAAAGTGACCAGCACAGAAGTCCAGGCAAGAAGGACCATTCTACCAGTGGCAGAGAATACAGCCAGCACTGGAGGCCAACACATGGGAGGTAACTCAGAATACAGGGAGGAGTAATTCACAATGGCCCTACCACCAACCTGTCTGTGACTTCTGAAAAATCACCCTCCCTCACCCCTGGACCTTAGTCTCCAAGTGCATTACAGTCACAGATGCCGTCCAGTCATTGGCTGAGTGGCTGCTCTGTGTCAGGCACTCCGCTAAGTGCTTCCTTACCTGGTCCCGTGGCATCCTTCTGGCAACCCGTAGGCAGTGCCGCTGTGCTTGGGCCACTTTCCCAAGGTCCTCATAACAAAGGGGCAGTGTCAGGACCGACCTCAGGGGCAGGCAGCTCTGAAGGCCCGGGATGTTTAGGACAGGAGGCCAGGGCACCCTCAGAGGGCTGTGGAAGCAGCAGCCACGGCTGGCTTGAGGGAGGAGTTGTGGCGTCAGCTCTGAAGCACAGAGCTGTTTATGCAAACTCTGCTCTGACAGATCACGCTCGTGAGATTTTGCGTGTTCTTTGTTGGAGGAATTTTCGGAGCTGTCACTGGGTTAAGTTGAGAAGTAAAAAGTAGTGGGGGAAAATCATATCATTAAATATTCATCTATTTTCTTTGTTTTAATTAGATTCTTTCCCCTATAGGCAGGTAGAAGGACAGGGCCTTCAGAGGCCTCTTTGTTGCATTTAAAAAAAAACTCTCACGCAATCAGTACAATAATTAAGAAGCACATTTTCTTTTTCCTAGCAAAAGGAACTAATTATTTCAGCGTTGTGCTGATTGATCCATTTTTATGAGCAGTTTTAAAATCCTAGATGCATTTTGTGAGTCATTTAAAAGATGGCCTGGGTGAAGCCGTGCATATCAACTGTATATTGTCCCAGCCATGGGTGGGGGTCCTGGCCATGTGGGGATGCTCCCCACAACAAGATCCCAGAAGCCAGCTCTGGCGTCACCCAGGACTCTTTTGGCATCAGCCACGAGGAGTTGCTGATAAGTATGCGTGGGGATTCTGGAGAACTCAGTCTGCTTCAGGCTCAAGCCCTGCTCTCTCTTTCCCTAGACTGCGTCCTCAAAATGTTCTCACTGGGAAGGGGCAGCCCCCTGCTTCCCTTTCACCCCTGGCCTAATTCCAATCCATCTCTACCTGTACAAAATCTATCAGCCCTTCAGTGCGCAGCTCAGCGGCACCTGTGCCATGAAGTCTTACACGCTACCCAGGTGGGAGCGCTGTGTCCCCTCTGGGCCCTCCCGGCTCTTTGTCTGAAGCCTTCGAGCCTGGCTACCCTCTGTGGTCTGCCTAGGGCTGTTGCCTGGGATGTCTTCATTGCCTCTGGGTGGAGGAAGATCTTCTTGGTGCTTGGTGAGTGTCACATGGGGAAGGGAAGAAGTGAAAGGAAGGAAATGTATGGGAGACAGGGAAGAAAGAAGGAATAAAGTCCCTTACTGTCTGATATTTTGAAAAACAGGGAGATTCATTAAGTATAACCTCTCCTTTCCAGGGAGGGCAGGTCTAGGTGGTAGAGGGGGTGTTTTTAGCTGAGTGGAGTGATGGGTGTGGAGGCTGAAAGAGGGGAAGGACCAGCCTGGCAGCTGGAGAGGAACTCGAGACGGGATTGACCAGTTTTAAAATGGATTTTATGAAATTATTTCCATTATGCATGGATCCCTGTCTTGCCCCAATGTGTTCAGTGAATGATCAATATCCTGCTAATGTGTGGTGAGGATTTGGGGTCTCTGAGTCGGGAAAGACTGCTCACATGGCTGATTTTGACTTCGAGGGGGACCTGGGCAAGACGGACCGTGGATGTCTGCTTCTCTCAAGAGTCACAGCCTGAATCTCCTCTCTCGGCGTGTTTCACTCTTTCCTTGGCTTTCTGGGGACACTGTAGCAGTCAGGCTGCCCGGGTTCAATTCTAGTTCCCCGGAGTCCTAGTTGTGTAGTCTTGAACATTTTACTTAACCTCGTCGACCTCTGCTTTTTCATCTGCAAAGTAGGGCTCACAATAATTCCTTAACTTAGAGGTCAACACAAAGCTTAAATGCACTTAAATGGCCATAAAATATTTAAATGAGTGCATGGCACAAAATAGAATGTTAGATGTTATTCCCTCATTCTCTCTCTTTTCTAACCTGAGGGCATTGGAAATATGTATGGAAACCTTTAAAAAGATTCCTGCTAAGGTTGCCAGATAAAATACAGAACTCCCAGTTAAATTTCAATTGCAGATAAATAATTTGAAATGAAAAATTTAAATCCTACATTTTTAGCTGCTAAATGTGGCAACCCTAATTCCTGCCCTTCAACCCTAAGATTTCACTTCTGTGAATCAATTATAGGTAAATAATCTTACATACAAAAAAGTTTTATGCAAGGATCTTCGAGCGTTTTGAAAGTAAGTGTTGAAAATTTGAAAAATATATCCACTGGTAGGAAAACTGGTAGGAAAACGGTTAAATAAATGAGGGTCTATCTACCTGATTGAATATTATAGAGTCAAACATTTTTGTTCCTGAAGAATATACAGTACCATGGGGAATGCTTACAACATAAGAGAAAAAAGCAGGGAATACAATTATGTAAACTGAGGGTTTAAAACTCTGTAAAAATGATCCTTAAATACAGAAGAATACTGACAGGAAAATTGGTTAAATGTTAATAATGGTTATATCTGCATGGTAACATTATGGCTTTTTTCTTTTTTCTACTTCTGTGCACATCTCAAATTCTCTGTAATAAGCAAGAACTACTTTAGCTATAAAAACTGCTTCTCTATATTTGTGACTTGGAGGAAGAAAGAGGGAGGCTGGGCGCCGGGATGCTTGGGTCCTCATGCTGGGTCACACTGATGGTGTGGCCCTGGCAGAGTCACGTTGCTTCTTGGGACCTCTGTTTTCTCATCCATAATATGAGAGCTGGACAGATCAGTCTACACAACCCCATACTGCCCTAAAAATCTTTTATTCTTCTGGGTTATTATTATTATGATTTGCCTCTTCTCATTTATTCTCTTTCTTAATTTCCCTCTCCTTTTCTCCTTTCTTTTCCTTTCTTTCCTCCTTTCTTCCCTCGCTTTTCTCCTTGCTTCCCTTTCTTAATTTCCCTCTCCCTCCCTTTCTCTTGTCTTGCTCTTTCTCATTCTCCAACCTGCTCAGTGTCAGAACTCTTAACATGCAAACATCAAACTGCTGCAAAATTCCAACCAGCCTATAAAACAAGCAAGATTTATTCCTACTGGAATAAACTGTTGGAAATCAAGGAAAGCACAGCTTCAGGAATGGCATGATCAGGGTGCCCTATTTTGCTTGATCTCCCTCTGGGTCCTTCTGTGTGTGCTGGCTTTGGCCCTGGGCTGACTTCCCTTCTTGCAGCCATAGTTGTTCCCACAATTTTAGGTTTCCTGCCTGCACATCACAGAATCCAGTTGGTGAGTGTTCCTGTCTCAACATTGCAGAAGGGTCACCTCTAAACTAATGACCAGGTCTGGGAAATGGAATACCTGAATTTATTTCAGCCACTAAAAGCCCCAATCTGGAATTCTGGGTCGGGACATGAGCTGAGGTGGATTCCTGAAGAAAAAGCTGGGTATCAGTAGGAAGTGAACAGAAAAAGGACCCTGGGTTGGCACCCCCAAATGCTCATTACATCAATCGGCACACATTTGGGGGCATCAGCTGATCCTCCAGCACCGCGCAAGGCCTTGGGATCAACTGGGGGGAGATCAGATGATTTACCTTCCTCAGTGGCATTTCTACTCACCTCCCAGAGCAAGTGCAGAGCAGCTTAGGGCAGGAGATGGCACTGTTGAAGCCATTTCTGGGTCTTAAATCAGATGTGTTTCTGTGTGTGTGGATTATCTGGGTGGAGGCTGCCATTGTCTCACTGGCTTTGTGTGTTTCTAGCATGATGGGACCCCTGGGATATGAGGGAGTCCTAAGCACCCTGACGATCTTCTCCCCATAGTTGAACTTCCCTGCCCTATTCTAAAGTTGCACACTCAGACAAAAGCCATGTTCTCCCCATCTCTCTCTTCTTTTTTTTTTCTTCCATCTCTAATTTACAAAGTCATTTTTTGAAAAAGTCCATGTTTCCCTGCTGTGACTTTGCCTAATGAAGTATTTTATACTATTCGATCCTTTAAAAAGAATGAGGGTGAGTGTTTATTAAATTAATTTTTGCTTTAATGTATTTCCTCCATATTTCATGCTGTGGACACAACTGTTTCTGCAAATGACTTTTTCCAAGATGCCTGATTTATTTTTAATTGCCTCTGTCCCTTGGGTTTGTTCCACGCCACAATTGTTATTTCTATTTGTGTGGTGGTTAAAGCATAGAGATATAACAGGTAAAGGCTTCTCCCTTTGGGGGAAAGAAGGCTGTGACTCTGAAGGGTGGAAAAAGATCCTTTCTGAATAGGAGCTCCAAAACACAAGTTACTTTCCTGTGGCTTCCAGAATTGAAATACAGATAACCTTTTCTCTCCTCTGTAAAACACCTTCGGTATAGAAAGCTGGTTTGCATGCACTATCTCAAATGCTCCACGTTTTGGTGAGGGCTTTCCCCACAACTTATGAGGTAATTAAATCAGAGGTTATTCCTATTTTGAGGGTAAAAGTAGAAACTCGCTAAATGTTTGTAATAGCACCTGTGGAGTATACAGTTTTGACCTTGAAGATAAGCATCTTTTCCTAATTCTACTCTATGTCCCCTCAAAAAGAAAAAAGACTCCAACCCCCAAAGGATGTCTTTGCCTTAAATATTTGTGTTTTCAAAACACAATGCAGAAATAATATAAGTTGTATTCATTGTGAAAAAATGGAAAGAAAATGAAAATGAGTGTTTGTGTTGTGTGTGTGTGTGTGTGTGTGTGTGTGTGTGTACACATGCACTAATCAGCCCCCCACCTGGAAGTGACCATTGTCTGGAAAGACAGGGGGGTTAAGCTAGGTTCTGGGGTAAGTTCTGACCTGCTGGGATTTCATCTGCCCATCAGATCCCTCCACATTTCTCCCTACCTCCTGCTCCACCATCTTTAAACCCAGTGGGTGCAGGGAGTGCACATCTGCTGTCATTGCCTGCTCAGTTCATTCTCTCTTCTCAACCTCAATGTCCCTCTGGGAAACCACCAGCTCACTATCAACCCTTGCGGTGAGTGGAATGATTGATGCCAACCTCAGAGTCAAGAGTGGTCAAGTGATCTAGACTTAGCCAATCAGAAACAGTGATAACGAAAAGCTGTGCCTCTTGGAAAACACTAGCTCTGTTTCTGCCAGACATGAAGATGAACGTGGCCATCCTGCCATAGAAGACATTGCTCAAGAGGGAGTCCACACAGAATAAAGTAGAGCTAGGAGGCTGAGGGGAGGCTGAGGGTGAGACCATATCCTCATGCTGGGGTTTTCTGTTCACATGAGTTAATGCATTTATTTTTTGCTAACTCCAGCTGGAGTTGCATTTTCTGCCATCAGCTCAAAGTGAGGAATGGTTGCTCATGTGCTTATCAGAGTGGAAACAGGATAGTTATTTTTAAAAGAAAAAATTATTTTTGAACTTCCCCAGTTCATTGCTTACTGAAAAGCTGCAGAGAGGAGATTTTCCTCAAAAGTTTCTCAGGATGCTAGACAGGGTGAGATTTCTGCTACTGACTGAATTCTGCTAGGATTTATAATTTACTTTCTTTGTGGTCAGAGGACATACTTTGTAAGATTTCATTCTTTAGAAATCTATTGAATTTGTTTGATGACATAGTGTATGATCTACTAGATGCACATCCGTTTGCACTTGAAATGAATGTGTTCTGCAGTCGTTTGGTGTAGGGTTCTATCAATGTCAAGTAGGTGAAGGTGGTTGATAATGTTCTTCAGACATTCCATACTTTTACTCATTTCTTGTCTAGTAGTTCTCTTCGTCCCTGAGAGAGGTGCACTAACGTCTCTTACTATGACTGTGGCTTTGTCTATTTTGCTTTTTAATTTTGTCAATTTTTATGCATGTATTTGGAAGATCTGTTATTAGGCACATACACCTTTATAAATGCCATATCTTCCTGATTGTATTGACTCTTTTTTAAATTTTTTAATTTATTTTTATTTCTGGAATAGAGTCTCACTCTGTCGCCCGGGCTGGAGTGCAGTGGCACGATATCAGCTCACGGCCAGCTCTGCCCCTGGGTTCACACCATTCTCCTGTCTCAGCCTCCCGAGTAGCTAGGACCACAGGCACCCGCCACCACGCCCGGCTAATTTTTTGTATTTTTAGTAGAGACGGGGTTTCACCATGTTAGCCAGGATGATCTCGATCTCTTGACCTGGTGATCTGCCCAACTCAGCCTCCCAAAGTGCTGGGATTGCAGGCAAGAGTCACCACGCCTGGCCTGACTCTTTTGTAGTAATGCAAAGTTCTTCTTCCCCTCTAGTAATAATAGCACTTGTTCTGAAATCTATTTTGACTAATATTATTATGACCACTTCAGCTTTTGTATGTTTACATTTTGCATTTTTTTGCATATTTTTCTTTCAATATATTTTTTCTTGTATTTGAATTTAAATTGTGTCTATTGTAAAGAGCATATGCTTGATTCTTGCTTTTTCTTTTTTTTTTCTTTTTGAGACAGGATTCTTTCTCTGTCACCCAGTCTGGAGTGCAATGATGTGAACATGGCTCACTGTAGCCTCAACCTCCCAGGCTCAAGCGATACCTCCACCTTTTTTTTTTTTTTTTTTTGGTATAGTTGCAGTATCACCATGTTCCCCAGGCTGGTCTGACATTTTGGGGCTTAAGCAGTCCTCCTGCCTCAACCTCCAAAATGCTGGAATTACAGACATGAGCCACTGTGTCTGGCCAATTCTTGCTTTTTATCCAACCCTTAAAAATCTCTGCCTTTTGATTGAAGTGAATATTCTTTTTACATTTAATGTAATTATTGACATGGTGTATCAAAGTCTGCCATTTTTCTATTTATTTTCTATTTGCCTAATCTATTTGGTGTTGTTCTCCCCTTGTTCTTACTTTCTGGCCTTCTTTTTTGTTAAAATATTTTAGTATTTCATCTAAATTCCTTATTGGCTTTCTATCTATATATTTTGCAGGCCAGGCATTCATACCTGTAAGCCTAGTATTTTGGGAGGTGGAAGCAGAAGGACTGCTTTAGACCAGCCTAGCAACACAGCAAGGCCTCATCTCTACAAAAAAAAAAAAAAAAAAAACAAACCTCCAGGCATGGTGGCACACATCTGTAGCCTGGGCAACAGAGTGAGACCCTGTCTCCAAAATATATATATGTTTGCCTTATGTTTTTAGTGGTTCCTAATGGGATTACTATAGCTACCTTTAACTTAACCCATTCTACTGATGGTTAATATCAACTTACTTTACACAAAATATAGGAAACTTGAAATAGTATGTTTCCATTTGCCACCCTATTCTTAGTGTTATTTTCATTATATATATATATATATATATATACACACACACACATTATAAACCCATTTGTGCAGTATTACAATTTTTGCTTTAAACAATCATATTTTTTAAAAGAAGAAAATTAAACAAATGGTCCTTTGTATTTATGAACATATCCACTATTTTCAGAGCTCTTTATTTCTTCAGCTTAAAGGACCTCCTTTACTTTTTTTGTAGTGCAGGTCTGTTGGTGGTAACAAATTATCACAGTATTTGTTTTCTAAAAGTGTCTCTATTTAACCTTCATTTTTGAGGCATATTTTATCTGAATATAGTATTCTTGGTTGACTGTTCTTTTCCACCCTACGGTACTTGAATTATATTGTTTCTATTTCTTTTGGCATCCATAGCTCATGATAAGAAATCAGTCATTATTCTTACTGGTTTTCTTCTGGAGTCACTTTTGCTGAATGTTTTCAAAATTTTATCTTTCTTTGGCTTTCTAAACGTTGAGTATTATATATCCAGTAGAATTTTCTTTAGTTTTATTATACTTGGGGTTTATCGAGTTCTTGCATCTGTAAGTTAATTTTTTCAACAGAAATTGGAGCTTTTGAGGCTATTCTTTCTCTAAATATTTTTTTCTTTCCTTTTCTATTGCTCCTCTCATTCTGGGATTCTAATGACCTGCATTTCAGACCACACACTATAGTCTCACACATCTCTGAAAGTATTTTTATTTTTAAAACCTTTTTTGTGTATATACCTAAGACTGAATTAATTTCTATTGATCTGTCTTCAAGTTTACTACTATTTTCTTTCACTTAAAATATGCTAGGCTGAGCACAGTGGCTCATGCCTGTAATCTCAGCACTTTAGGAGGCCAAAGAGGATGGATTGCTTGAGCCCAGGAGTTCAAGGCCAGCTTGGGAAAAATGGCAACACCCCATCTCTACAAAAAATGCAAGAAATTAGCCAGGCATGGTGGCACATGCCTGTCGTCCCAGCTTCTCAGGAGGCTGAGATGGGAGGATCACTTGAGTCTTGAGATGGAGGTTGCAGTGAGCCAAGATTGCACCACTGCACTCCAGCCTGGGCAACAGAGTGAGACCTTGTCTCAAAAAAGTAAAAAGAAAATATGCTATGGAGCCTATCTAGTGAGTGCCATACAAATGTCATTGTCCCCCTTCCTTTGTTGGACTGGGTGATCTCCCATTTTTCAGTAGGGTGTAATAAGTAAGCCAGCCTTGCCTTCTAGCAAGCATTTTTTCCCATTGATAATAATTTAGGCTCCTAGGATAAGAAGGCAAGATTCCCTGTGAAAGGAAGAGAACAGGGTTTGAGGCAATGGTGGTAGTAGAAATGGCTAAAATATCTCTCAGGAAAGCAGGGAGGAAGAAGAGTTAGGTGGGAGTGAGGTGTCAGGCTCCTGGGAAAACTATGTAAGGAGGAAACGTACTGGGGAAAGCCAGGGGCTATAGCCTGTCGAAGGTCTGGGAGAAACCACATGTGTGTGTGTTCAGGGATGGTGAGGCAGTGAATTCTTCAGCAGGCCACCCAGCCCTATGCCCCACTCACACCTGCAGACTCTATTGGCTTGGGTTTGAGAGTCAGCATTGCATAGAGGTGAGTACTTCATGTTGTCAGTGTCCAGCACTGTGCCCCTTGGCCACCCAGCAGGGGTGACACTCACACCTGTCCTGGGAGTCCATCCAGTCCCAGATCATTACCTCATGTGATACACCAGCCCCTTCACAAAGCTTCAGGACACTGTAAACCCAGGAAAAGGATATCTCACCTGTTTCTGGGGGGTAGTGCTGAACTTGGACTTGAGAAGCCCTGCCACTGCAACAGAGTTTACCGACCTGTTGGTAAACCCCAGTAATATGGAAAGTCCCCGCTAAGGGGAGCGTCTGACCCTCACAGTGACCTGGAGAGGCAGGTGCTATCCCATTTAACAGAGGATAAGTGAAACCTCAGAGAATCCAGTGCCTGGTCTCACTGCCATGAAGGAGATGAGCCCAGGAAGTCTGGCTCCAGAGCCAGTCCATTTAATTACTGTGCTCTCTACCCACACAGGAAGGGCTCAGAAGCAGTTTGCCAAGCTCACTCCAGAATGTGTGTGTTTGCGTGTTTGTGTGTGTGTGTTCTTTTTTTTGTTTTTTAAGTGTTAGTTCAAAGCTGCAGCACCCAGGATGGGGTCAGTCACATTCATAATCTACATACATTCTTAGAGATGCCCAACTGGGCTGCCTCAGGTGCACAACTGGGCAGCCTTGGCATTCTGTGCTTTTCTAGGGATAGGGGTGGGAATGGAGGGAGGAGCCAGTCTAGCAGGATTGTCCGGGAGACCTCTGATGGCACCCATGAAAGCTCCCTGAATACAGTCTGAACTCAGGCCCTCAGGCTACAGGTGCACAATTGAGGCCAATAAAGAGAATGTGGCCTGCTAACAAATGAGCCATTGGAAGGTATAGACCAACAACACAGATCTCTTTCCATGCATCCATCCATCCATCCATGTATGTATCCATCAATTCATCCATCTATCCAGTCCGCCGTTATCCATCTGTCCACCATACACCCATGCATCTGTCAATTCATCCATCCATGTATCCATTCACCTATCCATCCATCAATCAATCCATCCATCCATCCATCCATCCATCCATCCATGTATCCATTCACCCATCAATCCACTCATCCATCCACTATCCATCCATCCATCTATCCACCCACCATACACCCATGCATCCATCAATTCATCCATTCATGTATCCATTCATCTATCCATACATCGATCATTCATCCATCCATCCATGTATCCACTCACCTATCCATCTATTCATTCATCCATCCATTCATCTATCCATTTATCCATCCATCTATCCATCTACCCATCCATCAGATACTTACTGAGCTACCATGTTCTACGTGCTGTATCGAAAGCTGGGGATTGGTGGAAGGCAGGGCAGACACAGTGCCTGTCCTCATGGAGTTGATATTTGCTAGAAGGCTTTTGATCTGTCCCTCTCCCAGCCAATGCAGAGCTGTGTCCGTAGTATCCCTCACCCCTTATTTTTCCTATAATTGTTTTTTCTTGTAAGCAGTATTCTTCTGGAAGCCCCAGGAGAGGACCTGTGCCTCCTCTGACTCTCAGTGTTGTGAGAACTGTGTCATGGAAGAGAAAACCTAGGCCCTGGTGTCAGGCTCACTTGGGTTCGAATTCTGGCTCTGCCCTTTCAGCTAATCACTGAACACTGTGCCTGAGTTTTTCACCCCTGACACAAAGATCATAAGATCTGCCTTGCAGGGCTGATGTGAGGACCAGAAACACTCAGCTCATGGTGGAGGTGGGGAGCATGCACTGCCTGCTGGGCCTGGGGCATCTCTTATGGCAACACTGACATGGACTTGGCCCTTGGAGCACAGCTCACCCGGAGATCGGGATGCGCAGTGCCTGGCACCTGGCAGGTGCTCCACACGTGGGGCTCTTTCTCCATCACACTGGGCAGACTCTCTTGGCAGCTGCTCCAAGAAATCTGCTTGGCTGCCTTCTCCGTGCTGAGCAGGAGTGGCCTTGGCTGTTCTGGCAGTTGTGACCTTGCTGCTGGCAATGTTTAGCTCAGGGCCTCCTGAATGTTCCGCCTGACTTTTAAGGGATCACATCGCATCAGCTTCACTTATCTGATTTCCTTCAGGTGGGCAGCTGGGGGGCCTCAGCAAGGTAAAGGCATCTGCAGCCTGGCACTCGAAGTCCAGACCCAGTGTGTGTGCATGTGCATACGTAAAACTGAAATAAAGGCTCACAAAGCAAGCTCACCCTTCCTACGGGCAATGCATTTGTATTTTCTCCACTATTCTATGCTGTTTTACGATGTATTTTTTTATTTTTATTTTTTAAATGCTGGTTAAGATCCGATGAATGGATCTTGTGATCTAATAATGGGTCTTCACAATGCAAAAAACATTGCCCTTGCTGGGTGCAGTGGTGCACACTGTAGTCCAGCTACTCGGGAGGCAAGGTGGGAGGATGGCTTGAGCCCAGAAGTTTGGGGCTATAATGCGCTGTGCCAGTCGGGTGTCTGCACTAAGTTTAGCCCCCAAATAATGACCTCTCAGGAGTGCAGAACCCTCAGGTTGCCTAAGGAGGGATGAACCTGCCCAGGTTGGAAACAGAGAAGGCAAAATTCCCATGCTGATCAGCAGTGGGATGGTTCCTGTGAACAGCCACTGCACTCCAGCCTGGACAATACAGTGAGAACCTGTCTCTAAAAAAAAAAGAAAATAAAAGAAAAAGAGAAAGAGAAAAACACTAGCTGATCAAGCTCTTGCAGGCTTTCCCCTCTCACCTTAGGCTAGCTCACTCATACCCATCACCCCAGCGTCTCCGCACAGCCTAGGAGGTACCGCCTTTATGCCCATATGAGGGCCTTTGAACATCTACCCCAGCTCTTCCTGGGCCACCTTGTTCTGGTCTCTGCTCCCCTGCTGTCATCACAGAGAGGCCCTCACTGATCATGCACATAAGCAGCTCTCACTCCCAGCTCCAGGCACTGTCTGTGTCGCCTCCTTGCTTACTTCCTGCAGTCCTGCCTTCTGTCTTGCTCACCTTGCACACTGTCTGCAGGTGGTTGACTAGAGTGCTGGAGGCCTGCCTTCTTGGCTTTGCAGGGCTTGGATTTGCAAACTGGTCCCCTGGAGCACCTCCCAGGGAGGCCTCCTCCTGCCTCTCTCCCTGCAGTAGCCAAGGGGGGAGCAAAGTCTCCCTCCACAGATGCATCTGCCTAGCACTTAGGTGCCAGGCGTGCTTACTCTACCTGAACTGGGGGCACCAACCCCGGAGCCTGCCTTCTCCTTCCATGCCCCCATGTGGTGTCTTGTACTCCTCTCCCTCCCTGTCCCTCCCTACCCCAGGTGCAGCCCTGCCCTTGTGTAAATGTCTCCTCCAGTTACAAGGGCCAGGCAGGTACCATACAGTTTTCAATGCACCCAATATTGAGGGATAAATCACAACCAGTCCTCAGCTTCATGTTCTAGAAGACAATGGGAGCTGGGAGCAACCACGGAGAAGCTGCAGAGCTCAGGCCCTGTCTAAACCGGGGTCTCCACATCACTCCTCATGGTTGCTGCCTAGGAGTGCAGCTGTTATGGTCTGACAATCTGATTGTTTGTGTGGTGTGTGCATGTGTGTGTGTGTAACCTCCAAATTTTCAAATACTGGTTGACAATTCCATTTTTGATTTTGTTTTTGTTTTTTTTTGAGACAGAGTCTTGCTCTGTCACCCAGGCTGGAGTGCAGTGGTACAATTATAGCTCACTGCAGCCTTGATCTCCCAGGCTCAACCGATTCCCCTGCCTCAGCCTCCCAAGTAGCTGGGATTACAGATCCATGCCACCACACCCAGCTAATTTTTTAAAAAAATTTTTTTGTAGAGATGGAGTCTGGCTATGTAGACCAGCCTGGGCAACATAGCCAGACTCCTGGCCTCAAGAGATCCTCCTGCCTCAGCATCCTGAATAGCTAGGATTGTAGGCATACAATCCCATCTTATTTATTTATTTATTTATTTATTTATTTTTATACTTTAAGTTTTAGGGTACATGTGCACAATGTGCAGGTTAGTTACATATGTATACATGTGCCATACTGGTGCGCTGCACCCACTAACTCGTCATCTAGCATTAGGTATATCTCCCAATGCTATCCCTCCCCCCTCCCCTCAAGCCACAACAGTCCCCAGAGTGTGATGTTCCCCTTCCTGTGTCCATGTGTTCTCATTGTTCAATTCCCACCTATGAGTGAGAATATGCGGTGTTTGGTTTTTTGTTCTTGCGATAGTTTACTGAGAATGATGATTTCCGATTTCATCCATGTCCCTACAAAGGACATGAACTCATCATTTTTTATGGCTGCATAGTATTCCATGGTGTATATGTGCCACATTTTCTTAATCCAGTCTATCATTGTTGGACATTTGGGTTGGTTCCAAATCTTTGCTATTGTGAATAATGCCGCAATAAACATATGTGTGCATGTGTCTTTACAGCAGCATGATTTATAGTCCTTTGGGTATATACCCAGTAATGGGATGGCTGGGTCAAATGGTATTTCTAGTTCTAGATCCCTGAGGAATCGCCACACTGACTTCCACAATGGTTGAACTAGTTTACGGTCCCACCAACAGTGTAAAAGTGTTCCTATTTCTCCACATCCTCTCCAGCACCTGTTGTTTCCTGACTTTTTAATGATTGCCATTCTAACTGGTGTGAGATGGTATCTCATTGTGGTTTTGATTTGCATTTATCTGATGGCCAGTGATGGTGAGCATTTTTTCATGTGTTTTTTGGCTGCATAAATGTCTTCTTTTGAGAAGTGTCTGTTCATGTCCTTTGCCCACTTTTTGATGGGGTTGTTTGTTTTTTTCTTGTAAATTTGTTTGAGTTCATTGTAGATTCTGGATATTAGCCCTTTGTCAGATGAGTAGGTTGCGAAAATTTTCTCCCATTTTGTAGGTTGCCTGTTCACTCTGATGGTAGTTTCTTTTGCTGGGCAGAAGTTCTTTAGTTTAATTAGATCTCATTTGTCAATTTTGGCTTTTGTTGCCATTGCTTTTGGTGTTTTAGACATGAAGTCCTTGCCCAGGCCTATGTCCTGAATGGTAATGCCTAGGTTTTCTTCTAGGGTTTTTATGGTTTTGGGTCTAACGTTTAAGTCTTTAATCCATCTTGAATTGATTTTTGTATAAGGTGTAAGGAAGGGATCCAGTTTCAGCTTTCTACATATGGCTAGCCAGTTTTCCCAGCACCATTTATTAAATAGGGAATCCTTTCCCCATTGCTTGTTTTTCTCAGATTTGTCAAAGATCAGATAATTGTAGATATGTGGCATTATTTCTGAGGACTCTGTTCTGTTCCATTGATCTATATCTCTGTTTTGGTACCGGTACCATGCTGCTTTGGTTACTGTAGCCTTGTAGTATAGTTTGAAGTCTGGTAGTGTGATGCCTCCAGCTTTGTTCTTTTGGCTTAGGATTGACTTGGTGATGTGGGCTCTTTTTTGGTTCCATATGAACTTTAAAGTAGTTTTTTCCAATTCTGTGAAGAAAGTCATTGGTAGCTTGATGGGGATGGCATTGAATCTGTAAATTACCTTTGGCAGTATGGCCATTTTCACGATATTGATTCTTCCTACCCATGAGCACGGAATGTTCTTCCATTTGTTTGTATCCTCTTTTATTTCCTTCAGCAGTGGTTTGTAGTTCTCTTTGAAGAGGTCCTTCACATCCCTTGTAAGTTGGATTCCTAGGTATTTTATTCTCTTTGAAGCAATTGTGAATGGGAATTCACTCATGATTTGGCTCTCTGTTTGTCTGTTGTTGGTGTATAAGAATGCTTGTGATTTTTGTACATTGATTTTGTATCCTGAGACTTTGCTGAAGTTGCTTATCAGCTTAAGGAGATTTTGGGCTGAGACAATGGGGTTTTCTAGATATACAATCATGTCGTTTGCAAACAGGGACAATTTGACTTCCTCTTTTCCTAATTGAATACGTTTTATTTCCTTCTCCTGCCTAATTGCCCTGGCCAGAACTTCCAACACTATGTAGAATAGGAGTGTTGAGAGAGGGCATCCCTGTCTTTTGCCAGTTTTCAAAGGGAATGCTTCTAGTTTTTGTCCATTCAGTATGATATTGGCTGTGGGTTTGTCATAGATAGCTCTTATTATTTTGAAATACGTCCCATCAATACCTAATTTATTGAGAACTTTTAGCATGAAGGGTTGTTGAATTTTGTCAAAGGCTTTTTCTGCATCTATTGAGATAATCATGTGGTTTTTGTCTTTGGCTCTGTTTATATGCTGGATTACATTTATTGATTTGCGTATATTGAACCAGCCTTGCATCCCAGGGATGAAGCCCACTTGATCATGGTGGATAAGCTTTTTGACGTGCTGCTGGATTCTGTTTGCCAGTATTTTATTGAGGATTTTTGCATCAATGTTCATTAAGGATATTGGTCTAAAATTCTCTTTTTTGGTTGTGTCTCTGCCCGGCTTTGGTATCAGGATGATTCTGGCCTTATAAAATGAGTTAGGGAGGATTCCCTCTTTTTCTATTGATTGGAATAGTTTCAGAAGGAATGGTACCAGTTCCTCCTTGTACCTCTGGTAGAATTCGGCTGTGAATCCATCTGGTCCTGGACTCTTTTTGGTTGGTAAGCTATTGATTATTGCCACAATTTCAGAGCCTGTTATAGGTCTATTCAGAGATTCAACTTCTTCCTGGTTTAGTCTTGGGAGAGTGTATGTGTCGAGGAATTTATCCATTTCTTCTAGATTTTCTAGTTTATTTGCGTAGAGGTGTTTGTAGTATTCTCTGATGATAGTTTGTATTTCTGTGGGATTGTTGGTGATATCCCCTTTATCATTTTTTGTTGTGTCTATTTGATTCTTCTCTCTTTTTTTCTTTATTAGTCTCGCTAGTGGTCTATCAATTTTGTTGATCCTTTCAAAGAAC
This sequence comes from Pan troglodytes, assembly GCF_028858775.2. NCBI lineage: Eukaryota > Metazoa > Chordata > Mammalia > Primates > Hominidae > Pan > Pan troglodytes. The sequence continues at coordinate 32,333,322 of NC_072418.2, read as the reverse complement.
CAGCTCCTGGATTCATTAATTTTTGAAGGGTTTTTTGTGTCTCTATTTCCTTCAGTTCTGCTCTGATTTTAGTTTTTCTTGCCTTCTGCTAGCTTTTGAATGTGTTTGCTCTTGCTTTTCTAGTTCTTTTAATTGTGATGTTAGGGTGTCAATTTTGGATCTTTCCTGCTTTCTCTTGTGGGCATTTAGTGCTATAAATTTCCCTCTACACACTGCTTTGAATGTGTCCCAGAGATTCTGGTATGTTGTGTTTTTGTTCTCGTTGGTTTCGAAGAACATCTTTATTTCTGCCTTCATTTCGTTATGTACTCAGTAGTCATTCAGGAGCAGGTTGTTCAGTTTCCATGTAGTTGAGTGGTTTTGAGTGAGATTCTTAATCCTGAGTTCTAGTTTGATTGCACTGTGGTCTGAGAGATAGTTTGTTATAATTTCTGTTCTTTTACATTTGCTGAGGAGAGCTTTACTTCCAAGTATGTGGTCAATTTTGGAATAGGTGTGGTGTGGTGCTGAAAAAAATGTATATTCTGTTGATTTGGGGTGGAGAGTTCTGTAGATGTCTACTAGGTCATCTTGGTGCAGAGCTGAGTTCAATTCCTGGGTATCCTTGTTGACTTTCTGTCTTGTTGATCTGTCTAATGTTGACAGTGGGGTGTTAAAGTCTCCCATTATTAATGTGTGGGAGTCTAAGTCTCTTTGTAGGTCACTCAGGACTTGTTTTATGAATCTGGGTGCTCCTGTATTGGGTGCATATATATCTAGGATAGTTAGTTCTTCTTGTTGAATTGATCCCTTTACCATTATGTAAAGGCCTTCTTTGTCTCTTTTGATCTTTGTTGGTTTAAAGTCTGTTTTATCAGAGACTAGGATTACAACCCCTGCCTTTTTTTGTTTTCCATTTGCTTGGTAGATCTTCCTCCATCCCTTTATTTTGAGCCTATGTGTGTCTCTGCACGTGAGATGGGTTTCCTGAATACAGCACACTGATGGGTCTTGACTCTTTATCCAATTTGCCAGTCTGTGTCTTTCAATTGGAGCATTTAGTCCATTTACATTTAAAGTTAATATGGTTATGTGTGAATTTGATCCTGTCATTATGATGTTAGCTGGTTATTTTGCTCATTAGTTGATACAGTTTCTTCCTAGTCTTGATGGTCTTTACATTTTGGCATGATTTTGCAGTGGCTGGTACCGGTTGTTCCTTTCCATGTTTAGTGCTTCCTTCAGGAACTCTTTTAGGGCAGGCCTGGTGGTGACAAAATCTCTCAGCATTTGCTTATCTGTAAAGGATTTTATTTCTCCTTCACTTATGAAGCTTAGTTTGGCTGGATATGAAATTCTGGGTTGAAAATTCTTTTCTTTAAGAATGTTGAATATTGGCCCCCACTCTCTTCTGGCTTGTAGAGTTTCTGCCGAGAGATCCGCTGTTAGTCTGATGGGCTTCCCTTTGAGGGTAACCCGACCTTTCTCTCTGGCTGCCCTTAACATTTTTTCCTTCATTTCAACTTTGGTGAATCTGACAATTATGTGTCTTGGAGTTGCTCTTCTCGAGCAGTATCTTTGTGGTGTTCTCTGTATCTCCTGAATCTGAATGTTGGCCTGCCTTGCTAGATTGGGGAAGTTCTCCTGGATAATATCCTGCAGAGTGTTTTCCAACTTGGTTTCATTCTCCCCGTCACTTTCAGGTACACCAATCAGACGTAGATTTGGTCTTTTCACATAGTCCCATATTTCTTGGAGGCTTTGCTCGTTTCTTTTTATTCTTTTTTCTCTAAACTTCCCTTCTCACTTCATTTCATTCATTTCATCTTCCATCGCTGATACCCTTTCTTCCAGTTGATCACATCGGCTCCTGAGGCTTCTGTACTCTTCACGTAGTTCTCGAGCCTTGGTTTTCAGCTCCATCAACTCCTTTAAGCACTTCTCTGTATTGGTTATTCTAGTTATACATTCTTCTAAATTTTTTTCAAAGTTTTCAACTTCTTTGCCTTTGGTTTGAATGTCCTCCTGTAGCTCGGAGTAATTTGATCATCTGAAGCCTTCTTCTCTCAGCTCGTCAAAGTCATTCTCCGTCCAGCTTTGTTCCGTTTCTGGTGAGGAACTGCGTTCCTTTGGAGGAGGAGAGGTGCTCTGCTTTTTAGAGTTTTCAGTTTTTCTGCTCTGTTTTTTCCCCATCTTTGTGGTTTTATCTACTTTTGGTCTTTGATGATGGTGATGTACAGATGGGTTTTTGGTGTGGATGTCCTTTTTGTTTGTTAGTTTTCCTTCTAACAGACAGGACCCTCAGCTGCAGGTCTGTTGGAGTACCCAGCCGTGTGAGGTGTCAGTCTGCCCCTGCTAGGGGGTGCCTCCCAGTTAGGCTGCTCAGGGGTCAGGGGTCAGGGACCCACTTGAGGCAGTCTGCCCGTTCTCACCTCTCCAGCTGCATGCTGGGAGAACCACTGCTCTCTTCAAAGCTGTCAGATAGGGACACTTAAGTCTGCAGAGGTTACTGCTGTCTTTTTGTTTGTCTGTGCCCTGCCCCCAGAGGTGGAGCCTACAGAGGCAGGCAGGCCTCCTTGGGCTGTGGTGGGTTCCACCCAGTTGGAGCTTCCTGGCTGCTTTGTTTACCTAAGCAAGCCTGGGCAATGGCGGGCGCCCCTCCCCCAGCCTTGCTGCCGCCTTGCAGTTTGATCTCAGATTGCTGTGCTAGCAATCAGCGAGATTCCGAGGGCGTAGGACCCTCCGAGCCAGGTGCAGGACACAATCTCCTGATGCGCCGTTTTTTAAGCCCGTCGGAAAAGTGCAGTATTCTGGTGGGAGTGACCCCATCTTCCAGGTGCAGTCTGTCACCCCTTTCTTTGACTAGGAATGGGAACTCCCTGACCCCCTGCGCTTCCCGAGTGAGGCAATGCCTCGCCCTGCTTCGGCTCGCGCACGGTGCGTGCACCCACCGGCCTGCGCCCACTGTCTGGCACTCCCTAGTGAGATGAACCCGGTACCTCAGATGGAAATGCAGAAATCACCCGTCTTCTGCGTTGCTCACGCTGGGAGCTGTAGACCGGAACTGTTCCTATTTGGCCATCTTGGCTCCTCCCCCCACAATCTCATTTTTTAACACTTTACAGGCCAAAGAAACCATGGCTCTGGGCCTGATTTTGCCCACAGCCTCCACTGGTGAGCTCTGCTCCAGGTGCTGCAGGCTTTGGGCTGGATTCAGCCTGCCTTGCTCATGTGGTCATTCCATGTGCCTCACATTTAAGGCAAGGAAAGTTGGCTGTTGCAAGCTGTCGATGTTGCTTTGCAGGAGTAAGAAACAAAGACCAGCTGGTGGAGACCCCCAGTACTGGTAGATCTCAAGAGGACAAAGGTGCCTGCTGGGGAGTGGTGGGAAAGGAAATCTGACTGATAAACTTTCCACTGATTGTAATTATGTAAATCCAAGATCCCAAAGAAGTAGAATATTGGCCTTTAGATAAGGTACAATAAACCTGTCTTGGATAATTAACCTTTTTAAGAAGCAACCATGTTCGGTACTTAATATCTGAAAAGGTGTAACGTAGCAAGAGTGGGCTATAAATAAAAGAGATGGAAAGTGGGGTTGCATTTCCCAATTCATGATGGTGGGCTGCAGCTAATTAATTCATAATGCCACTGAATTGATACTGCTTTATTTGTGTTCATGCAAATTACCTCTTAACTCATGTTAAAAGGCAAACATACTGAGCAAGTTGAACTTTCAAAAAAGCCAACGTTCATAGAACACAGAATAATAACGGTTATTGTTGGTTATTCATGCTGCTATAGGTAAGATTATTATGTCAACATTTCCATTTGAAACCCTTATTTTCAACAATTCATAACTTGGTCATAAAAAATAAAGATCCATTGTGCTCTAAGTGACTGTTACGGTTTTACCCAGGGAAAGGTTATTTTTTTCCCCTCCATGTTTAGAAATAGCTTTACATAGCAGGTTAAAAGGTTATCATCTCACCAGGTTTAGAAAACGGCATTCACTGTCTGGGTGGGCCAGGCCATCACCAGGGGCCGCTGCTTTCTGACCTGGCTGTTCCGAGTGTCCTCCTTGGCATGATTCTCAACTCACCAACTGCTGGGGATAGGGGTTTCTTCTCATTGATACTCACCTGCTCTTGTTTTTTGTTGTTGTTGCTTTCTTTTGAAACAGAGTCTCGCTCTGTTGCCCAGGCTGGAGTTCAGTGGTGCAATCTCCGCTCTCTGCAACCTCTGCCTCCCATGTTCAAGTGATTCTCCTGCCTCAGCCTCCCGAGTAGCTGGGACTACAGGCACGTGCCACCACCCCCGACTAATTTTTGTATTTTTGGTAGAGATGGGGTTTCACCATGTTGGCCAGGCTGGTCTTAAACTCCTGACCTCAGGTGATCTGTCCACCTCAGCCTACCAAAGTACTGGGATTACAGGTGTGAGCCACCGTGCCTGGCCTTGTTTGTACCTGCCCAGTGGCCTAAAAACTTTCCTCTCTAATGTAGCCCTCTTCTGTCTTCTCTTTTCTTCCCCAAGGCTCAGGAGACATGCATCCACTTATCTATCAATTCGATTGTTACTTATTCACCGAGTACACACAGTGGACAAGATGTATGCTGTTGTGGGGACACAGGTATGAGCAGAGAAGATATGGGAAAACTGAGAACTCCCTTGGAGTTTCTCTAATATTCAGACGTAGATTTCATGGGGTGGGATGGGCAGGAGTCCATCTTTAGGTTCTTTAAAGGTGCTGATTACAGCCAGGTGTGGTGGTACACACCTGTAGTCCCAGCTATTTGGGAGGCAGAGACAGGAGGAGTGCTTGAGCCCAGGAGTTCAAGGCTGCAGTGAGCTATGATTGCACCACTGCACTCTGGCCTGGGAGACAGAGCAAGACCCCATCTCAAAAAAATAAAAGAAAATAAATAATAAATAGGCTGGGCTCAGTGGATCACGTCTGTCATTCCAACACTTTGGGAGGCCGAGGCAGGTGGATCACCTGAGATCAGGAGTTCGAGACCAGCCTGGCCAACATGGTGAAAGCCCGTCATTACTAAAAATACAAAAATTAGCCGGGTGTGGTGGCTCACACCTGCAGTCCCACTGGGAGGCTGAGGCACGAGAATCACTTGAACCTGGGAGGCTGAGGTTGCAGTGAGCCAAGATCACGGCACTGCAGTCCAGCCTGGGCGACAGAGTGAGACTCGGTCTCCAAATAAATAAATAAATAAATGTGCTGATTGGGCTACAGTAGACACCATTAGCTTCCCACAGTAGTAAACAAGGCCAACTGTAAGTGAGCAGGCAAAGAAACAGACACCGTTGATTCAGATGGTGATGACATCAATAAATAAAAAAATAAAAATCAGTGGAGTGACTGGGAGTGACAAGAGGTGTGGAGGGCGGGAAGATCAGGGGTAAAGTGGGTACTAATAAAAAGCTCAGCTGGGTTGTGCGTCCTGGGAAGACAGGAGGCACCCAGGAGTGCTGGGGCACCAGGAGCAAGTACAGGAGAGTGGAAGAGTTAGAGAGGGGGCAGGTGGAGGAGCTGGGCTAGAATTCCAAGTCGCTTCCCTCTCTGAATCACAGGCACTCATACTTAGTGCTATTCCTCCCTATCCTGTCTTCCTTGTGTAGTTGAAATGGACCTCCCAAATGGAGGTAGATTGATGGATTGATATTTTAATTGTAAAAATAATAATATAAACTCAGTGTACTTTTTACTACTTCCCAAATGGAGGTAGATTGATAGATTGATATTTTAATTGTAAAAATAATAATATAAACTCAGTGTAAAAGTGTCAGATAACATAGAAAAACAAAGGGCAAAGTCAAAAATAGAAGTTAATAAATCCAGAATCCAAAGATAATGATTGTTAATATTTGATGCACGTCTTGCTAGACGTTTTGTTTGCAAACACAGACAGTTACTGACATGCATACATGCATCCATTTAACAAAAACTTGATCATATACATCCTGATGTATAAGCTGCTTTTTTCACTTAATGCATTGAGTACCGTTTACTATGTCATTAAACATAGATCTATGATATAATTTTAAATGAGGGCAAAGTGATTTTATGGATGCATCCCCGTCTAACTCATCCTGCACAGCAGACAGGAAATCTGCAGATCATTTTTCATGATTATAAACAATCCTGTTATGAACGTCTTTGCACATTCATCTTCATGTACTTGTCTGATGCTTATTTTGGACACATTCCTACAAACAGGGTAGTTGGGTAAAAGGCTCTGGGTTGTGAGTGCAAACTGCAGAATCCCACACATAGAGGACATGGGGGTCCTCGGGCAGGCCTCCTAGGAGAGCAGGAGAGCTGCCCTCACTCCCCGGGTGGGCAGGGCTCCAGGGCCAGATGTGCTGTCTCCAGGATCCCTCTACCTTGTCTGAAGTCCAGGGCTCCCGTGACCTCTGCCTTCCAGTGGCACCTGCAAATTAGACCCCATTGTCTTAGGGTCTGAGTTGTCTTCGCACAAAAGTGCTGAGAAGGGACTGTTGGTGTCTGGCAAGGTATTTTCCTCTCCATGTAGCAAAGCTACAAGAAAAGGGGGTTAGGGTAGAGTGTACCATTTGGGATCTGAGCTGAGAGGGAACCTAAGACTTGACCTCTAGAACTTTCAAATATTCACATTCTATTCCCTAGATAGCAGAGATCTACCTAGAGCTCCTGTCTTTTGCAGGGCAAGCCAGGGGAATGAATGCCTCTCTCAGCAGGAGCCGAGAGAGGAGAGAAGCTTCCCTCCACGGATGCACCTGCCCAGCACTCGGGTCCTAGGATGTTGCTCCACCTGGATCAGCGGCACCGTCCCCAGTGCCTGCCTTCTCCTCTAATGCCTCCAGGTGATCTCTTGTGTTCCTCACCCTTCCCATCCCTCCCGACCCCGGGCACCTCCACGATCCCTTCTGCCCAGGCTTTTGGTTCCTTCTCCCCTCAGGGTCTCACTGACTGCACTCCATTCTCTCTCTGGAGCACAAGAAGCCTTATATGCATTTGCTGACCCCTTCAGCCAGCACAAATTTGCCATCTCTCTCTGCGTGCCTAAAGTTCCATTACAGGTGGAATAGAAGGAGCCCAGTCACTCTTACACACCTGAGGATGCAGCAATACTTCTTCGTGGAGTGCAAGACTCTATCCCTGCCTTAAGGAGTTTATTTGGTGGAGACAAGGCAGAGGAGAAGGTAGGGTGGTTTATTCCAGCCTAAGAGAGGGCATCCACAGCACATCCCACAGCCGTCCAGAGGAAGGGGACTGGAAATAGAACAGTAGCTGTAAAATACTCATCCACACACACTGAGCACCGCCAGAGGCCGTGCCAACATAACCGAGTTCAAGCCGGTACCATGCACTGCACAACAGCCAGTACGTCAAGAGACAAGGAATTGGGTCAAGGGAGGGGGCTTTGTTTTGGAGAGCCAGCAACCGAGAAGGTGGTGGGCCAGTGTCCTAAAGAACCATCTGAAGTTACTATGAATTTCAGCCTCCTTTTATGTGGGAGGAGAGAGGGGGTTGAGGTTAGGATGTGACTGATGACAGCGGACATCTGAGCAGCAGCAAGGGTCTGAGGGGGCTGGAGACGTGTTTGTCCTTGGTCGGGTCCCAGTGCTCGTGTGCATCTTTAACACACAGTGTTGCTCACGGGATGCCCTCCTTATCTCCTTGGGGGTGAGTGTTCAGAAGGAACTGTGGTCTCCTTGCTTTAAACTAGAAATGAAAGGCCTCTCACAGTTAGCTTGGTTTATGTGCAGAGATCAGCAAGAGCAGTTAACCTAGAAGATGTCACCACAGGAGGTGGGTTAGGAGCAAAACACTTGTCACATGAGGGCTTCTTTTCACTGCTCCACCAAGGGCACATCCTTGCCTTCCCTTTTATACACACTCCTGTTACCCCCATCTTGCCAGGAGGCTGGACGTGTCCCCAGGTCTGCCCAAGTCCACCAGGGCTTCCTGGAGGACGTGGAGTTCGTGCCGGACCTTGACCCGGAGAAGAAGAGGATGGAGGGGGCTCCAGGTTAGGCCCAGCACACGGCCAGGTGGGAAGGAGAGTAGCTTTGGCCTCTGCACAGAATCACCAGGTCCATGGTCCAGTCTTGTCTCTTCTGCCATCCCCATCCCTTCCAGCTCTGGCATTCATGGAACAAATCATCAGTTATTTGGATTCAAATCTGACAAATTAAATTGCAAAGAATTAAATAAGTTGTAGATCAATACTGTCTAAATGATCAATTAATCATTCCCTGTAATTAAAAGTATCAATTCCTAATACCTTTCAGTTATATTTTATTGCACCATTTCTAATTCAGAGCTTTTGGGCAGTTATATTGATTGCAGGTATACTTACCTGGTAATCAAATAATTTATTAATCAGCATACATCATTATGGAATATCTACACATTGACTCAGAAGGCTGGTTTAGTTCAGCCTGAGTTTTATTTTTATTTTATTTTATTTTTTTGAGACAGAGTTTGGCTCTTGTTGCCCAGGCTGAAGTGCAATGGCACAATCTTGGCTCACTGTTACCTCCACCTCCTGGGTTCAAGTGATTCTCCTGCCTCAGCCTCCCAAGTAGCTGGGATTACAGGCACCCGCCACCATGTCTGGCTAATTTTTTGTATTTTTAGTAGAGACAAGGTTTCACCATGTTGCTCAGGCTAGTCTCGAGCTCCCTCAGGTGATCCACCGGCCTTGGCCTCCCAAAGTTCTGGGATTACAGGCATGTGATATCCTGCCCAGCCCAACTTGAGTTTTATTTTAAGGAGATGCTGGAGGTTTGCCATTACCTGCTTGTATACGTCACACAAAGTTCCTTCTTTTGTGAAAAATAATTGCAAAAAAAAATAGGTGTGTGTACTTAAAAGCAGGTAAACGGATAAACTCAAGTGGTTCCTCAAAATTATGTTTTAACCGTAATCTTTTTCATGGAGGTTTTGCAACTTAATTTATTCCCAATATGCTTAGAAAAGTGCTCTCAAGATTCAGGGATGAAAAGGCCTTTGGGAAAATGGGTGCTACCTTCATTAGTACCTTGAAATACAAATTAAATCCCAAGCACATCACAATTTGCTTTCCTGCATCTACCAATTTTGAAATAGTACAAATAAAATGTCTTATTTACCTCATGAATTTATTATTTCAGCTGTTCATGCTGGACACCTGGTGGTTTGATTTAACTTCCCTTAATGTTTTGGGGCATCATTAGGAGAGGGAAATGAGGACCTGTAATTGTGTGTGCAGACCCTGCAGGGGCCCTGGGTGGGCTGGAGCCTCCTTTCTGCTCCCCTTGCTCACATTCAAGGTCCCCAGGGCTGTCTGGGTTTGTCTTGGAGATTCAGGGAGCCAGTTCCTCCCCAGAGAGAAGAGGGCTCTGGTGGGCTTCCCTCTGCAAAGACAGAACGTGGGCATCGGTCTCTGGATCTCAGCTTCTCCTGATTGATGGGCAAAGCTTCCACAGAGGTGTTGAGGTGGGTTGCAGCTGAGTGGATCCAGCACTTCAGGCTTGAGAACAAGATGACTGAAGGTAGGGAGCCATAGGACCACTGAGAAGGCCAGAGGTGGAGGTGGGAGAGGGGCAGAAACTGACATTACCACCTTCTCTGTCCTCTACAAACTGCCCAAGGACTTTCAGAGCCATACTCCTTCAACTTATCCCCCACACCTCGAAATCTTCCTTCCCTCCAAAAAATGTTCATTTCTCCATCAAAACAGTTCATCCTAGACCCATCTGTCTCAGAGTACTCCTCACTCTGCAGGGAGAGCTGGGGGAAGTCCCTAACAGCACGCAGAAAGGATGGCAATTTGGAACACGGAGTGGATCACATGCCGAGGGCTTCCATGCAGTCACATGCTTACACACCTTCTACCTGCATCCTCACAGAGTCCTCCGGGAGTTCCAGCCAGCAGCTGAGCAGCCAGACGGCACCATCCTTGCTCCACTTCCCTGCTTGCTGGCTCTCGTTGTCCTTATTCTTGGAGAAAGAAAGTCCAAATTCTTAGCACAGTGTGCAAAGCATGAGCCCTCCAGGTCAGGGCCTGAAATAGGTGATCTCTGAGTTCCCTCTGAGCCATAGCACCCTGTCCCACCAGCCCAGGACTCCCTGCCCCTCGTCCTTTCTTTCCTTCATAGAACGTACTACCATCTGGTATATTACACGTTTGGTGGTTGTCTAGCTTCCACCACTAAAATATAAGGTCCTGGGGGCCACACGCATTTGACTGCTGTGTTGTTCGCTGCTGTCTCTCTCATCAGCAGTGGACACACAGCGTTGCATACAGTAGTCACTGTACACAAATCTTCTGAATGGATGAATGAACGGATGAATGATCCATCTCCAAGGGCCCTTAATTACAATCATAACCAACTAACTTAGCAATTTGAAAGCCTTCTTTCATCTTCACAACCAACTTTCGAGATAGGTATTCTTATCTCCATCCTCAGACGAGGACACCAGGGCTCAGAGGGCATCAGTCACTTGCCCAGGTGACTCCAGCAACGGGAGGACTTGGGATCACACTTATGCCGCCTGACTCAAGAGCCCAGGCTCTTGCAAAGTATTTGAAACAAATGAGCTCAATTAATTCCACATATTTTCAGGGGGCACATAATACAATCCAGGTGTAAAAAACATTGGGGGACTTTTGGTGCTACTGCACCAGCCTGCTTGGCAAGAGATGGATGTGTGGCTGATAGGGAAACTGATAGGGTTTTCAACAAAGCCTGAAATTAATCATACTTAATGAATGTGACTAATGTGATGAAAGAATGAGCGATTAAAATATTAGCACATCTGAACTTCTCCTCCCTGGCTAATTTCTTCTCCTCCCTAGGGTTATCATCTTTCAAAGAAGTAGGGGCACAGAATTACAGAAACGGGTTTTATGGAACACAAATGCCTTTTAAATGGCTTAGATTAAGGACAGTCTGTGCAGTTCTCCAGTGGCTGTCTGTCTTCACATCTCGCCGCTCAAGCGAGGGACGTGGGCTGTGGGGAGAGGCTGAAACTGTCACGATGGCTGCAACTGGAAATGGGAAGCCAGGCATTTCCCGGGGTAATTGTGTGGAAACAGGAGACAGGCGTGGGGTCCCTTCAGCAGGGAGGCGGTTGCCTTTCTGTGTGGGCACTAGGTGAGATGAAAGTGGCTGGGAGGCATATTCCCTGGGGATGAAGCAAAGGCATCTTACTGGCTTTGCACATTATGCAGGATCACAGGCAGAACTACCTAGGGACCAATTTTGTTTTGAGGATGACGAATGCAGAATCCTAGCACATTTGCCTTAGAGCTCCCCTCCCTGTGCCCCCTCAACACACATTGCCCAGATGAACACATCAAGACAGTAGGGAAGAGGGCTGGGGGCGGTGGTCTGCACCTGTAATCCCAGCACTTTGGGAGGCTGTGGCGGGCGGATCATGTGAGGTCAAGAGTTTGAGATCACCCTGGCCAACATGGCGAAACCCTATCTCTACTAAAAATACAAAAATTAGCTGGGCATGGTGGCACGTGCCTGTGATCCCAGCTATTTGGGAGGCTGAGGCAGAATTGCTTGAACCCAGGAGGCAGAGGTTGCAGTGAGCCGAGATCACACCACTGCACTCCAGCCTGGGCAACAGAGCAAAACTTTGTCTCAAAAAAAAAAAAAAAAAAAAAGACTGTAGGGAACAGGAAGTGTCTAGACTACAACTCACACTTGGAACTAGGAGATTCCCCTGCATATCAGTGTTCTGCTACTCTCTGGAATCAATCGATCATGCTTGTGCGAGGAATTATATAAACCTGAGGTCTCAAACTCGAGGCCTCAGCAGATGGGCAGGTAATGTAACTGAATGGACACAGTGGGAAAGGACCCAGACCACCAAGCAGGTACCTACCCTGGCTGACAGCACCCCACCGTCTTTCTCTATGTTGAGGACATGGGCCTTGAGTGGCTTAAAATAATGCAATTTTATTATTTTACAATTCTGGAGGTCTGAAGCCTAACACAGGTCTGTAGGGCTGCACTTCTTCTGGAGACTCTAAGGGAGAAGGTTTCCTTTCCATTTCCAGCTCTCTCTCTGCCTGCAGGTCCCTCCTCTGGCTCCACCCTCAAAGCCAGCAATGTGGCATTTCTGTCCTCTCACCTCTTGCTTCCCTCTTCTAAGACCCTATGAACATGCCGCACCCACCCGGACACTGCAGGAAGACTCTCTGATACGGTTTGGCTCTGTGTCCCCACCCAGATCTCACCTTGAATTGTTACAATCCCCTTGAATTGCAACAAGGGTGGGACCAGGTGGAGGTGATGGATCATGGGGGCCGTTTCCCCCATGCTGTTCTCATGACAGTGAGTTCTCACGAGATCTGATAGTTTTATAAGGGTTTCCCCCTTCGCTCTGCTCTTATTCTCTCTCCTGCCACCCTGTGAAGAGGTGCCTCCTGCCATGATTGTAAATTTCCTGAGGGTGCCCCCCCAACCAGCCGTGCTGAGCTGTGAGTCAATTAAACCTCTTTTCTTTGTAAATTACCCAGTCTCAGGTATTTCTTCATAGCCGCATGACAACAGACTAATACACTCTCCCTATCTCAATCTCCAATCACAGCTGCAACATTCCTTTGCTGTGTAAAGTAACATATTCCCAGCTTCCAGGGATTAGGCTGTGGACATTTTTGTGGGGAGGCATTATTCCATCTACCACAGTTTGTATGTGGGAGTACTCACAATTTGTAAATGCTAGCAAATAATTCTGAGGTTCATAGCACTGTGTATGCCAGATCACCAGGTGTCTCTGGGCAGAAATGAGTGGGGAGAGAATGAATCTCCAGTCTATGACTTCCGACCTCTGATTTAAACAGTGTTTGTTAAAAGGAAGGCTTGGTGTCATGCTTCCTCCTGCCTTGTTCATACATACACGTTGCTTGTCAGACTTCCAGGGAACTGAGAAGCTTAGCAAGCATTTATGTTCCCAGGCCTGTGGCTATTTTTTTCCCTCAGTTTACAAAACTGACAATGTTTATTAAGCTCTCGTTGTATGCCAGTGTGCTAAATTTCTCACATGGATTCTTTCTTTTAATTTGCACAGCAATGTCATTTTTATCCCTGTTTTACAAAGAAGAAATCTGACACTCAGTAACGTTGCCCAATGTCACACAGGTAGTAAGGGGCAGAGCTGCCATGAAGGCCAGGCTGTCTGGCTCCAGAGTGAGCTGATACATGAAAGCTAAAACCCCCTTCAGTTAAATAACAACCACTGAGGGGTTGCAGTGGTGTGGACTTGTAGTCCCAGCTACTCTGGAGGCTAAGGGAGGAGGACTGCTTCAGGCCAGGAGTTTGAGACCAGCCTGGGCAACACAGCAAGACCCCCATCTACCAAGTGGAACCCAGGTTGGCCTACAGAAGTCCAAGTTCCAGTATGCCTGCCACTCCTGGACATTGGTCTCCTTCTTCCACAAGAGGACAGCAGTTCGGCCATACAGTTACCCATCTCTCTGCTGCAACGCTGGACTCGAACACCACTACCAGATGCGTTCTTATCAATGTGTCTTTGGGCACGTCATTTGTCTTCTCTGAGTCTTAGTTTCTTCATCTAGAAAATAGAAAGTTATTATTATTGCAGATATTTATCTACTGTGTGCCAGGCACAGTTCTAGGCATTTTACATATATTAATCCATCTCATCCTTAAAATAACTCTCTAGGGTAGATCCTGTTATTATCTCTGTTTTACAAGAGAAAGACGGAGGCACACACAGAGATTAAATAACTTGCCCTAGGGTACAGCTAGTGAGTGGTGAAACTAAAATTGAACCCAGGAGGTCTGGAGATAATTCCTATTCTGTTCACCCAACTGGGACATTGTGAAGGTTTTGTGAAGGCTCACTCATTCATTCATTCATTCATTTTTCATTTACTCTTACCAACTCAGAGGGAATTGTGATATTATTTCATGTGAAGCACTCAAACCATGCATGGTGTGTGACAACTTCTCTGGAAATGTCTTTTATCCTAAGGTTGTTGCCAAGGGAGAGCACTGAGCCAGCTATGTGATGAGCCTGGCCAGGGTGGCCCCTGAGGAGGCAGCCTCCAATCTTCAGAGTACAGTATAGTCCCTTGGGCTATAAGGCTGGTCAAAGCCTAGGCCCTAAGGGGAGTCATAGGAAGGTCAAAGGGGAAACCTGTCAGTACACTTTGGACCTGGCATGAGGAATAACAATGAGTCAGCAAGGATCAAGGGAAGGCTTCTTAGAGGAGGTGGCATCTCAGATAAAAACACCACTAGCAAATCCTCACTTGGTGCTGCCTGTGTGCTGGGCCTGCTTGTAGGTGCTTTGCATGTTTTAGTTCATTTACTCCTCCCAGTAACTTTACAACACACACGGCATCATTACTGCCCCCATTTGGCAGGTGAGGAAACTGAGGCACAGAGAGGTGAGGGAACTTGCCCAGATCACAGAGCCCATGCACAGCACAGAGCCAATTCTGTGCACTGCTTATATTAACATTAACTTAATATTTAAATCATTTTTGACCTAAATGAAAAACTTTATCTCAGTATAGTACAGAATAGAAAACCAGTATGGATAGAAAATCAATACTATGAACCATGTAATGAAATCACTCTAGACTCAGTTCTCTGCTAAGAGCTTCTAACTCAAGATCTTTTCTGTTAAAAGTGGGAGATAAGTGTAGAGAGGAATTAAAGATATATTAGGATCAAACTGAGGCCAAGTGCATTGGCTCATGCCTATAATCCCAGTACTTTGGGAGGGGGAGACAGGACTCCTTGAGGCCAGAAGTTCGAGACTGGACTGGGCAATATAGTGAGACCTCATCTCTACTTTTTTTTTTTTTTTTAATTAAAGATGTACTAGCACCAAACTGAGACTTTCTCATTGGTGCAATCAGGATTGAAAAACAAAACAAAACAAAACTTTCTCACTGTGTGATGGAACGTGAATGAGCGAACTCTGTGCATCCTCTAAAATTCTAAAATCTTACTTGGGGAAACAGTGGTGGCACTGAAGAGCATAGACTCAGGAGACAGATTACTCTGCTTCACATCTTGCTGGCTATCCAGTTCCTGGAAAAGAATCTCTCTAAACCTCGGTTTCTTCATGGGTAAAATGCTGATAGTAATAGCTCTGACTTCATAGAGACCTTGATAACAAATGAAAGAACGTAGGTATAATAAAACGCAAAACCAAATACACAGTGAGTGCTTAATAAACATAATCCATTAGCATTATCGAGCTTTGCACAGATGCCTCTGGCCTTTTTGTTGTTGTTGCTGTTAGACGAAGATAATAAAAATCATCATAGTAAACACATAGCGATTACTATGTGCTGGACTTTGTCCTAGTTGAGATATATTACCATCCTAAGTTAAACTATAATCGTTTATTGTTATCTCTAGGTCTTCCTAGATGAAATTTTTACCCTAAAGGATCGTAAAGTCGGCCCATCGGACGTCAGTGGGCTCCCCTGTTCAGCCCTCTCTTTCTTCTGGGGATCTCTCGGGACACAGACGAGGTGGCACCGGGACCTACAGGTGGGCCGCAAGCCCCGCCCCCAGCGCCGCCTTGTAGCCCCGTCCCCGGACGCAGCGCCTCTCCAGGTTTGCCCCGCCCTGCAGGACTGCAGAATTTCCTTTCCGGCGGCGCGCTGACGTCACGCGTCCCGCGCCTCCTCGCGCCTGCGCCGTGGTTGGAAGGTCGTCCCTGTGACCGGCTTGGCGGTTGGAGCGGCTGTCGCCATGTTGTCGGTCGCAGCCCGCTCGGGCCCGTTCGCGCCCGTCCTGTCGGCCACGTCCCGCGGGGTGGCGGGCGCGCTGCGGCCCTTGGTGCAGGCCACGGTGCCCGCCACCCCGGAGCAGCCTGTGTTGGACCTGAAGCGGCCCTTCCTCAGCCGGGAGTCGCTGAGCGGCCAGGCCGTGCGCCGGCCTTTGGTCGCCTCCGTGGGCCTCAATGGTGAGCCGGAGCGAGGGCCGCGAGCGGGGCTGGGGGTCTCTCGGTGCCCGCTCCTCCGGCCCCCAGCAGGGAGCGGCCGCGGGCGCGCGAGCGGAGCCTGAATCAGGTCGGGCTGGGCGGCCTCCGCGACGCTGGGCCTGGCCCCCGGGCTCGGGGCGTTTTTCTGGTGGCCGGCC
This sequence comes from Pan troglodytes, assembly GCF_028858775.2. Classification (NCBI taxonomy): domain Eukaryota; kingdom Metazoa; phylum Chordata; class Mammalia; order Primates; family Hominidae; genus Pan; species Pan troglodytes. The sequence goes on along the minus strand of NC_072418.2, from coordinate 32,317,212 downwards.
TGGACTCGCGTCCGCCGGCTTCGCCTGGTTCCTCCTCGGCCGAGTTCACGAGCTCTGTAGTCCCGCTGTTCCAGCCACCTCTGAGGGGTTTTGTTGCTTGCAGGTCGTTTGACCTTGGGCGAGTTTCTAAACGTACTTCCTGTGAAATGGATTCATATCTTTACCAATTTTGTAGGGGTGTCGTGAGGCTTAGGTGGAGGAATTCTACGTAAAGCCGTTAGCACAGTTTGGGCACTTACATGCTTAAGAAATGGAAACTTACTAATATTTGGGAAGTTGGTCTTCTCACCACTACCGATCCCTTCATGTCCTTCCCCTTCTTCACCCCCCCACCAAAAAAAAAAAAAAAAAAAAAACATACACAAGGTCAGTTACAGTGTAGTGTCACAACATAATCAGTCATCAGGAACGGGCAGAGATTGACGACGTTTACATTTTACAGATGAGAAAACAGACGAGGTAGAGTGACTCGCACCAGGATCCGTGGTGTGGATATGTGGTAGCAGGGATTTGACAAGACGAATTGTCGTAGCCACTGAGCTCTTCGCAGGGGCTATTCCACACCCTCTGTCCTTAGATCCCCGTTTATCTTCTTTGCCTCGCCTTCCGTCTTTACTTGGCCCTGTATCGGAGATAGAGAAATGGCAGCCTTTGGGCAGTGTGTCTGCAGGCTATGTAGTTTTCAAAAAAACTGGGAAGACTAATGGCATCTCTTAAAATGCTGGAAGCTGGTAATACTGGGATCTAGTTTCTCCTTGGGAAAAGTCCATAGTGTGCTGTGTAGTGGCCGCCCCCGCAGTTGGAGCAAGTGGCCTTCTCCAGTTTGTCACAGTCTTTACCAGGTCTGCGTGTTTCATTGTGTTACCAGCCTGGCTCCATTGATAGCTGTTTGTGACTCTTCCCCTACACGCTAACCAAATTGCCCGCCACTTTTCTTTTTACTCTGTCTTCATTCACCCTGGGCTCTGCACTTTTTTTATGGTCCTTCCACTAAGTTGCTGCATGTCCATATGTTTTCCTTACCCATCTTTTCAATCTCAGTTAAGGATCAGGTGAATAAAGTTTTTATTTGCTGATTTGTCTGTCTTTGTAGCACATACACTTTACACTCTGTATTGTGTTTATTGGTAACTCCTCCGACCTTGAGCTTAAGGGCATAGAGAAGGTAATGTCTTCTTTATTTTTCTATCTTTCACAACGTCGGATTTTGTATACAGTTAGTGCGAAGTATTTGTGAATGAATATTTGTTAAGGAGCATCAGTGGGTTTTGAAGAAACTGTCCACGGCGGGTGTAGAGTACCCTAGCCCATCCTTGGGACCTGGAGGTGAGAAGGAAGGAAGGAGAACATTTCAATAGCAAAAGAAAAGCATCTTTGGAATTCGTCATGTTGCTAAAGTTTCTTCAAAAAATTGGAGGCTTACATTTCTCTGATGGCCAGTGATGGTGAGCATTTTTTCATGTGTTTTTTGGCTGCATAAATGTCTTCTTTTGAGAAGTGTCTGTTCATGTCCTTCGCCCACTTTTTGATGGGGTTGTTTGTTTTTTTCTTGTAAATTTGTTTGAGTTCATTGTAGATTCTGGATATTAGCCCTTTGTCAGATGAGTAGGTTGCAAAAATTTTCTCCCAATTTTTAGGTTGCCTGTAAATCACAATGAGATACCATCTCACACCAGTTAGAATGGCAATCATTAAAAAGTCAGGAAACAACAGGTGCTGGAGAGGATGTGGAGAAATAGGAACACTTTTACACTGTTGGTGGGACTGTAAACTAGTTCAACCATTGTGGAAGTCAGTGTGGCGATTCCTCAGGGATCTAGAACTAGAAATACCATTTGACCCAGCCATCCCATTACTGGGTATATACCCAAAGGACTATAAATCATGCTGCTATAAAGACACATGCACACGTATGTTTATTGGGGCATTATTCACAATAGCAAAGACTTGGAACCAATCCAAATGTCCAACAATGATAGACTGGATTAAGAAAATGTGGCACATATACACCATGGAATACTATGCAGCCATAAAAAATGATGAGCTCATGTCCTTTGTAGGGACATGGATGAAATTGGAAATCATCATTCTTAGTAAACTGTCACAAGGACAAAAAAACAAACACTGCATGTTCTCACTCATAGGTGGGAATTGAACAATGAGAACACATGGACACAGGAAGGGGAACATCACACTCTGGGGACTGTTGTGGGGTGGGGGGAGGGGGGAGGGATAGCATTGGGAGATATACCTAATGCTAAATGATGAGTCAATGGGTGCAGCACACCAGCATGACACATGTATACATATGTAACTAACCTGCACATTGTGCACATGTACCCTAAAACTTAAAGTATAATTTTAAAAAAAATCGGACGGTTACCTGACTTAGAGAAATTATTTTTAGAAACAGGCAAATAATGTAGAACCATAAGGCAAAAACCTTTTCTGTAATCATTTCAGCCTGTAATTTAAGTTCACATTATAGTCTTGTCTAGATGGTTCATGGCAGGATGGCTTATGGGAGTGGAGGGGTTGGATCTGGAGAAGATTCTTGAATTAGAGAGGAAGGTTGTACTATTTTCATGCAGATTTCCAAGGCGCATTGGAGCTCACCTTAAAATAAAACTTGTTTTGTTAAAATTCCTTAAATTTTCTCCTTTAAGTATTTGATTCTGCTTTAGTTTAGAATTAAATCTAGCATCTTACTAAAAGTCAGACCTAATGCAGCTCATGTAAATATTTGGAGAATGATTTTTGCAACAGGGCAGTTTAATTTCCGAAAGGATTCTTGGTGGTGTAGCCTAGTAAAGTGTAACCAGTGGGAGGAGACTTTTGCCACCAAATCTCTGACTGAGAAGGGTAAAGCCATTTTATTGAGTTTTCTTGTACATTTCCTTGTATACTGTTAAGGGTTGTGGATACTGTTTTTAATGTAGAAGTATGAACTTTTTATTCCTTTATCTTTTAGGGAGGAAACTCATCTTTTCTGTAATCCCAGGTAGTGCTAGGAGCAAGTAATTTATGCTTAATTCCAAATGCCAGTATATACTGGCAGGTTAGCATTTATTTGTTAGAGTAGTAGTATAGGATGTAATGTCACTTTGACTCCACAGATTCTGGGATGTGAGTCTCAAGTTGCCATTATCTGTGTCCTGGTCTTCTCCAGGAAATGATTTAGTCAGAAAAGCATATAGAGTGATTTTGGTAGGTTTCGTTATTGTTTGAATACTTCTGGCTTCCATAAAGTTATTCCTTGAGAATCATGTGAAAAGCAGTTCAGGTATTCCATATTGTAATGTTTGACTACTCAAGGAAGTACAGTATATTAGGATGATATCCTAGTAGAGCAAGGTAGAATTGCAGTTTATTACAATAAAAATGCATCATAAAAGAAATCTTTATTTTGGAAACACGTTTTCTAAAAGAGGAATTTTTAGTGTCCCCTTTTTTAAAAAGGAAACTTTGTGGCAAATTTCTTAAGATGAATATACAATCTGCAAAGAGGTTTGCTTCCTGAAACATACCTAAAAATGGTACTAGGTAAAAATTTTTTTTGGTCAGATATTTAAAAATAGTATGGGAGAGAGGGATGTAACTGTGTCTTGTTTTTGTTTTTTCAACTACTAAAGAAACTCCTTGCTCCCAAAGTACTACATAGTAATTATTTGTTTAACATTCATTTGAGCTCTTTTATGGCCTAGACTAGAAGTGCCCCAGTTGAGAGAACTACAGCAGTGAAAAGGGAAGATAATACTCCTACTTTTACAGTAACTGTTGCCCTTTACTGAAGAGGGGGAGATATGAAAATTTTGCCCTTTTTTTCCCTCGCTAAATCGAAATAATTAGTTCTTTTGCAGTTTTCATTTTATTTTGAGAGCTCTGATAAGGATGTCCTTCTCTGCCTATTAGTGGTTTTAAGTTAAAGTAATACTAATTTATACACTAGAGTATAAAATAGAAACCTTAATTTTTCTGCAACAGAGTTATACAGTTCACAGAATGTTTATTGTATCATTATTATTTTATGAATTAGCAGTTTTTTCCGAGAACATAGATTGGACTATAAGGGGCAGACATTTACCTTAATAAGGTGATCACACGTCAACTTAGTGTGTGGACTAGATGAGTTTTAGGGTGTCCTTCTAATCCAGAGAGTATGGGAGGTATTTAGCATGATTTATATAGTAAGTCTGGGCAGTTGAATTTTTGGAAACTTTGAGATATTACTGTTTATTTTGCTATTTAACGTTTTTAGCACGATGCACTGAGGTGTTGTGAATCCTGAATCAGCAATGTTCAACCAACTAGGGGGAGCTCAATTTACAAATAGTATCTTGCGATTTCATACCAATATGATAGGTAGTGGTTCACTTCATTTCATTTTTAAGATTTTATATGCTAGCACCGCCAATTTGACTATTTCTGAGACCCAGTGAGTGCCATATTTCACATTTTTAGAATTTGATTTTTTACCTGTGAATCCATAAAGGGCTATTTCCTGATATATACTCCCTTCGGGGTACTCATCTAATTGTGTTTTTTAACCTTCTGTTTGTCTTGCAGTCCCTGCTTCTGTTTGTTATTCCCACACAGACGTCAAGGTGCCTGACTTCTCTGAATACCGCCGCCTTGAAGTTTTAGATAGTACGAAGTCTTCAAGAGAAAGCAGCGAGGCTAGGAAAGGTTTCTCCTATTTGGTAACTGGAGTAACTACTGTGGGTGTCGCATATGCTGCCAAGAATGCCGTCACCCAGTTCGTTTCCAGCATGAGTGCTTCTGCTGATGTGTTGGCCCTGGCGAAAATCGAAATCAAGTTATCCGATATTCCAGAAGGCAAGAACATGGCTTTCAAATGGAGAGGCAAACCCCTGTTTGTGCGTCATAGAACCCAGAAGGAAATTGAGCAGGAAGCTGCAGTTGAATTATCACAGTTGAGGGACCCACAGCATGATCTAGATCGAGTAAAGAAACCTGAATGGGTTATCCTGATAGGTGTTTGCACTCATCTTGGTTGTGTACCCATTGCAAATGCAGGAGATTTTGGTGGTTATTACTGCCCTTGCCATGGGTCACACTATGATGCATCTGGCAGGATCAGATTGGGTCCTGCTCCTCTCAACCTTGAAGTCCCCACGTATGAGTTCACCAGTGACGATATGGTGATTGTTGGTTAGAGACTTGGACTCAAGTCATAGGCTTCTTTCAGTCTTTATGTCACCTCAGGAGACTTATTTGAGAGGAAGCCTTCTGTACTTGAAGTTGATTTGAAATATGTAAGAATTGATGATGTATTTGCAAACATTAATGTGAAATAAATTGAATTTAATGTTGAATACTTTCAGGCATTCACTTAATAAAGCCACTGTTAAGCATTGTTATGCTCAGTCATACACGCGAAAGGTACAATGTCTTTTAGCTAATTCTAATTAAAAATTACAGACTGGTGTACAAGATACTTGTGAAATCTGTAACTGACTTTATTTTCCTGCCCAAATATTTGCTTCCTGCTTTGCGTCAGGGACGCAGATTCTGCAAGGTCATTGTTGGGATGAAGTAAAATTAACGGGTCATCTAAGTGTCTATGGCATTGACAGAAACAATGGTATCTAGGTATTCCTTATTTACTGGACTTGGTAAGAGTCCTGGCTATGCATTTCCTCCCTACTGTGTAAGCCGTGTGATAATGTCAACACTAATCTGTGGGAAAGAGTCCTGAATGAGGCATTAGTAGCTCTGAGGGTTCATCTTCACGTCTGGTCTGCTGGTTTTTCTCCTTAAGTGACAGGCCAGGAAATTTTATTAGTCCCTTATGAGTGTAAATTAGTACTTAACAATCCTTTAGTCTTAATAGGCAGTGATGGGATATTATCTGAGAGAAACTTTCCAAAATGAGAGTGCTCTGCCATTTCCTTCATTTTGTGTGTGGTTCATCATGTCCCCAAAGTTCCTGCATCCACTCTATCAGGAGGCAGAAAGGGAGCATCTGAGACCTAATACTGCCTGCATGCCGAAGTGGTCCTGCTGGGTTTGTTTCTGTAGTGATGACACTTTGAATGTTTTTTCCTGTTGGGTTTACAGTCACTCAGCACTTTTCACTGTAAGATGGTGTGGAACCAGACGCAGAGCACATCGGAATTCACATCCTATTCTGCCTCCGATTACGCAGGTGAAACAAGACTGAGGTCCATTTTCCCCTGGGAGTTGGGAGTGGGCTTTGTCCTTTGAGAATCACAGCCACTTTTTGATGTGTTTGTCTTTGCTGTTTGGAGGTGGACCAGTCGTGCTTTACTGAGTCTACCTGATAATCTCATGTACACTTTTTTAAAATGGCAAAAATGGTTAGGTTGGGTCTGCCCAAAGGGAACTGACCATCCAGGATTCCAGCCTTTGATGTTAATAGCTAGGTGTTGACAGAAAAAAGAAAATGTCAAACTTTCTATGCTTATGAGTAGATACTAGTCTTTGCTTCATTTTTACCATTCTGGAAATGAAATTAGCATGTGTGATAATTGGTGGGACACAGAAGCATTTTATATTCTGTGTCTCTAGATAGTGGAGGCACTCTTCGGATTGGGGGTTGGAGGAAGGGTTGGTGGCAGAGTTGGAATGTGAAACATTGAGTTGTGCGGGGAACACAGGTCCACACACTAAAAAACCTGTGCTGCCAAAAATGTCAACAGCACCCCTCCCTATAGAGAAATACTGATACCCTATATCACCTCCCACCCTGAAGTGATACCTTGAAATTCTACATGGCAGTGGAGGACAGAAGTAGGAAGTTTGCAGGTCTCTAGGTACTCACTTAGTGCCGGAATTGCTATATTTGGTGGCTGCTTGCTTCATCTTTCATATTTAGAGTTTGATGGTGGGATGCTGTTAAATCCTAGTAGCCCATTTAGTTTTTAAAGAAGGCTTTGTTCCACAAGTGACAGGACAAGTCAAGTCACTTCATGCTGTTTTGCTGAATGGATACGGCAGACTTGTGTTAACATTTTTACCATTCTGTGAAAACAAAATCCTAGATATTAGGAGAAAATTACTTACAGAATAAACCTGACCAGCTAGCACCCTGACATCAGATCATTAACATGTACTGCATTTTATTGGGGATGATTCTTGGGACAATCTTGAGAGCCAAGCGTTTTCATTATGCTTTAAAAAGTGTTACAAAAGTGGCCTTTTTGAAAATGTTGCATTATTTGTTAAAGATAACATCAAATTTTCTTTGGTCCTTCTGAGCATACCCTTGTAAAAACTTTGACTCAATCTGAGTGTATAGAGGGCATTTGTCCTGACTGGATCAAAATGTGCTTTAGTACCCTCATTTTTCTAAACTGTAGGAACATACTATTTAAATATCAGAAGTAATTCTTCATTCTCACAGTACTAAATCTCATTTTCTGTATTTTCATGTCGTTTGAATTTCATTGCATTTTGTATATTAACCCAAAATAATGTTTATATTTTATGGACTGTTATCCTTAGCCCACTGTTCTAACACACTTTATCACCACCTATTTGCTGGTGACTCCCCCACAACCACTTCCCTGAGCTTCATATTCTTGTGCTTACTGTGCATCTATGTTTGGATGTCCTGTTAACACCTTAAACTCAAACTGTCTGAAAGGAAAAGATGTCATCTCTGTTTCCGATAAACCAGCTTCTCTATTTTAGTCAGTTGCCTCTCCATCGACCTTGTTAACTACCTGCCAGGCGAAAAACCTGTTAGTTTTCCCTGCCTCCTTTCCATCCATTATCTCCTCTCCACTTTGCCCCAAATCAGTCCCCTAGTTCTGCCAATTTACTCTTTGTTTTTCTTTTTTTTTGAGATGGAGTCTCAGTGTTGCCCAGGCTGCAGTGCAATGGCAAGATCTTGGCTCATTGCAACCTCCACCTCCCAGGTTCAAGTGATTCTCCTGTCTCAGCCTCCTAAGTAGCTGGGATTGCAGGCACACGCTGCCACGCCTGGTTAATATGTTGTATTTTTGTAGAGACAGGGTGTCACCGTGTTGCCCAGGCTGGTCTCAAACTCCTGAGCTCAGGGAATCCACCTGCCTCGGCCTCCCAAAATGCTGGGATTACAGGCCTGAGTCACCGCGTCCAGCCTGCTAATTTACTCTTAACAAGACCATTACTGTCTCTGTCATCTGTAGCATTCTAATAATGGCCAACATTTTGAGCACCCATTACTGACCACTAGGCTAAGTGTACATTAGGTATATGGTCTCTCTTAATCTTTAAAATCTGAGGTTAATGTCAGGTAATGTTGCTATTTCTAGTTTACAGATGGGGAAACTGAGGCACACCAAAGTTTCTTTTCTACAACCCTACCTGGTAGGTTTGTTGAGCCAAAACTTTTATTTTAGCCGAGGGAGTCTCGAGTCCAGAGCCTATAGTCTGATCCCCATTTTATACTCTAGTGTTTTAATTGAGGCCTTGTTAAGTCTTGCCTAGTCTACTGCAGTAAAATTCCAGATAGATCTTTCCTCCAATTCTGTCCCCATAAAATTTGTCCTCCATGTAGCTGCCAAGTAGTGTGGAGGTTAAGAATATGACATTGGTTTTGGATTCCAGTACTGGCTCTGCCATTTCCTAGATGTGTGACCTGACATAAATTACTCAATCCATTCTTCTTCCTTCATCTGAAAAATAATACCCGCTCAGGGTTGTTTTAGGAAGTAGCACATTAGTATGTGTCAAGGTATATGTCGAAACTCCTTATACAAGGTCCTCACCTGCATCCCATCGGTAAACCCCTTGCTCTAGTAACAGAATTTTCTTGTAACCTATATTCTTTGTAGTTTTCTTTCAGTCTTTTCCAAAGCTGTCCCTTCTTATCTTTATTTTAGCTATTTCATCCACTGCCTGCCTATCTGCTTAGGTGCAGTGCCCTGCAGGAAGCCTTCCTTTTCTCACAGGCCCTTTCTCAGTAAGTTTTTCCAAAATAACCAGGAAATATCCATTGTGGTATTTATATTAACCTCTTTTGTAAAGCTCACGTTCCTGGTTTGTCTCCCCTCCACCACCAGACTGAAGGCTGAGGCCCATGGCAACTACTGAGCCATGGAGTTGCATGCTCCAAATGAAAAAAAAAAAAAAAAAAAAAGTGAATTTCTGAGTGGCATTTGAAAGGAAGATTTTCCAAAGAGTATTTTGTAAACATCAGGTCTAACAACAACAACAAAAATCAGTGTATTTTATCTTTCCAGGACTTGAGGTCAGAGGAGATATTACAGTATATTTTGGATTTAAATTTAAACCATCCCCATAAGAAAAAGTTGAAAAGCATAAATAATGAATTCAAGATCTTAAAAACTGAGATTTTACTTTAGTTATGTTTGTTTCGTAATGAATGTTCTGCCTATGTAAGACTTCAGTGTCAAAAAGTCTGTCCTTTAGTATTTTATTTTCAAAACTTGTAAATGCAATGGATGTCATTTCATTTAATTTTACCATTTTATCTGTTTTACTCATTTTCCATCCTGGGATTTAGGAGGGGAACATTTTGATTAGAGAGGAAAAATATTATCAAGCAGGTGAACTGATCAATTCTCTTCTGAGGAAGGATTCAGGATGATTTTCTCCTTTTCAGTACTCAGCACTATTTGTTGGAGTTTAACAATGTCCTAAACACAGTACTGCCAGGAACATGAAGTTAAGATGGTTTTTAGTCCAGATACTTAAAGAAGACCTAAATACACCACAAAAGGAAGACTATTCAATTGCTTGCTTCTGTGAGTGCTTATGAAATAGATTATTAGAGATCAGAAATCTCTGGTCTGTGGCACAAGATTAAAGTTAACTTTGTGGAGGGCTTCAGCAATATCTCTGTAATAACTTCCATAATGATCAACCTAAGACTGGTCTATCAGTGAAGTGAAAATCCTAAATTCGATAAACTACGCTTTATATTTTTGCAGCTATTATCCCAAACTTGGATCAATTTGAGTGCAAAACCTTAACCATCCTCTGGCTTTTGAAATCCTTATTTTATTAGAATATTTGCAAAGGTAAGAAATGAAAGTATCTAAGTAATAGGTTTTCATACATTTTTAAAAGGGCAAACAAAACCTTGGTTTCTTAATGGAAGGGAGAGGAGAGCTAATGCATTTCACAAAATTGGCCTGTCTAGAGTGAGTATCTGAAATCTGCCATTTCCTGCATTGGGGCATGGCTAAAATTTTAACTCGTGCCTTTTGCTTTATCTGAGGGAATACTTGCTTTCTTAGCTCTCTCCTCAAGACACACTCTGCTGTGGTCCCTTTCAGCCCTTTGGAGAGACAAGGCATTCCTGGGGCCCCAGTTGATCTCAGTGCATGAAAATCAGGTTAGAGGCAGTGTTCCTCTTAGTAACAGATTATCTATTATACCATTTTAAATATAAATTTCAAATGAAATAGTGGGTAGAAAAGGTATATCAACTGTAAAACAATACAAATGCTCAAAGCATTATTTAACGAGGTAGTAAATGGCATTTAGAATGTGATTAGGTATACAGAAAGGCCACTTAGGTGGAGGCAGACCCTACTCAGAATGCGATTCTGAATCAAAGGTTGGTATTAATCCTGCATTCCATAATACTTTGGCCCCTGGAAGTTCAGATTTGCGTGTGTACATAGTTTTGATGTTAATGGAAAGCAAAGCTGAATTCATCCATGACAGTGGTTCACATTGTAGTGTCCCCCTCCTGTTAGCTTTGAAGAATTACTACTAATTGGCTGTAAAAGCTGGTTCTTTGAAATGATCAAGAAAATATATAAGGCTTTTGTAAAGCTTGATAACGAGAAAAATGAGGCAAAGCAAAAATATATAAAATGAAGAGCCAGCCATCCTCACTTGATGGAAGAAATTAAAATAATAAAAACATGCAACTCCATAGTAACAAAGTCGTAAAAACCAGGGGATACAGATGACTTCTTAGCGAAAATATAAAATGCCAAAATTAGCCCAAGAAGTAGAAAACTTAAACATACCAATTAGCATAGATTAAGTATAAAAAGTTACCATGACTGAATGACTTCATAGCTGAGTTCTATATGACACATTAAAGAAAAGATAATTCCAATTTAAACTACCAGCTCGTTCAGGTCAGAGCTTTTCCAATTTTACTGTGCATGCAATTTACCTGGAGATCTTGTTAATGATGCATATTCTGATTCTGTAGGTCTGGAATAGGGCCTGAGATTCTGCATTCTAACACTTTCCCAGGTGAAGTCCATGGCAGGCTAAGAAGTTCAAGGGTGAAGGGGCTGCATTTGGTGAGGGCCTTCTTGCTGCTGGGGACTCTCAGCAGAGTCCCAAGGTGGTACAGGGCATCACCTGGTCACCTGATGAGGGGGCTGAGCATGCTAGCCCTGGCGTCTATCCTCTTATAAAACCACTTAATCTACTTCTGTGATAACCCATTAATTCATTACTTTGTGAATGGACCTAATCACCTCTTAAAGGCCCCAGCTGTCAATACTGCCACACTGAGGATTAACTTTCAACATAAATTTTGGAGGTGACAAATATTCAATCCATAACATTCTATAGAATGCTCCAACAATTCATTTTGTGAGTTTAGTGTAAATTTAATATTAAAACCTGACATTAAATATCAAAAAAATCAGAATCATTTACTGAATTAATGAAATTTTCTAAATAAAATACTAGTAAACGAAATCTAATAATACTGCAAAAGAATAATAAACTTTGAGATTTATTCTAGGAATGCAAGGTCGTATCAACACTGTCTATTAAATGAACAAAGAAGGAAAAATAAAGACAACAGTAGATGTGGAAAAGCTATCCCTAATATAAATAGGAAATAATTAAAATAGAGGAGTATATTTTATTTATTTATTTATTTATTTATTTATTTATTTATTTATTTAGAGGCAGTCTTACTCTGTCACCCAGGCTGGAGTGCAGTGGCATGATCTCGGCTCACCACAATCTCTGTCTCCCAGGTTCAAGCGATTCTCCTGCCTTAGCCTCCCTAGTAGTTCGGATTACAGGCACCCACCACCACGCCTGGCTAATTTTTTGTATTCTTTGTAGAGATGGGGTTTCACCATGTTGGTCAGGCTGGTCTTGAACTCCTGACCTCAGGTGAGGAGGGCAGATCACTTGAGGTCAGAGGTTCGAGACCAGCCTGGGCAACATGGTGAAACCCTGTCTCTACTAAAAATACAAAAATTAGCTGGGCTTGGTGGTGGGTGGCTGTAATCTCAGCTACACGGGAGGCTGAGGCAGGAGAATCGCTTGAACCCAGGAGACAGAGGTTTCAATGGGCCAAGATCATGCCACTGCACTCCAGCCTGGGCAACAGAGCGAGACTCTGTCTCAAAAAAAAAAAAAAAAAAATTTTCCAGGTACTCTGCCTGTGGGGTACCCTGCCCTGTCTGTGGAGCAGACATTTTTCTGTATTCTGTTGTTCTAATAAGCTTGCTTTGCTTTCACTTAAAAAAAAAGTCTTTTCCTCAAATTAACATACATTTATTAATAATAAACTTCCAATTAGACTCTCTACAGCATTTTGTTTTGATCCAATTTATTTAGGATAAAATGATCATAAAGCTTATATAAAATAAATATCCAAAAATATCCAAGGAAAGTATGAAACAGAAGAATAAAGATTTGAGAAACTACAGTGTAATTATTGTAGTTAATATGACATTGGCATGAGGACAGATGGGTCAGTGGACAAAATAGACTATCAAGAATGAGATTTCAAGCTACAAGAATTTAATACAAGAAAGACAGGATTCAATTCAGTGGGAGAAGATTGGTTTATTTAATAAACAGTGCTGGCAACGCCTACTATTCATTTGGAAGAAAACAGAGATGGACCCCGGCTCCTATCATGCTTAAAAATAAACTCTAGTGGGATTAAAGATGCATGTAAAAAAATTTTTTAAGGAAAAATTTTAGGAACTGTACATATAGTTGAAATGGGGAGAGGACTTTCTTAATCATGGAAGGACACTTAAAACCTATAGCAGAGGCCAGGCATGGTGGCTCACACCTGTAATCCCAGCACTTTGGGAGGCCGAGGCCAGTGGATCACCTGAAGTCAGGAGTTCAAGACCAGTCTGGCCAACATGGTGAAACCTCATCTCTACTAAAAATAAAATAAAAAAAAAATTAGCTGGGCATGGCAGAGGATGCCTGTAATCCCAGCTACTCGGGAGGCTGAGGCAGAGAATTGCTTGAACCCAGGAGGTGGAGGTTGTAGTGAGCTGAGATGGCGCCACTGCCCTCCAGCCTGGGTGACAGAGTGAGACTCCATCTCAAAAAAAACAAACAAACAAAACACAAAACAAACAGAACCTATAGCAGAAAAGATAGGCCTATTTGTATTTTTTAAAATCTTGAATTTCAAAAGATACTAGTTAAATCAGATGAAAATAGATTTGTAAAATAAAAATTCTAAGCCCAATGAAGAGTTGGTATCTATAACATACATAGAGAGATCTTATAAATTGACAAGAAAAGGACAAAACTGTAGGAAAAAATGTAGGTGAAATACCCTCATTAGAAAAAAGTGAATCTGAGTGCCTAATAGATGAGTAGGTATGAGATCTTGTCATTGTCAAAGTCAACACAATGGCAATGAGGTGTCACTTTACATCCATCAGATGGGCAGAACTTCCAAGAGTAACAGCATCTTTTGCTGTTGAACAAGTGTGAGAGAATGATACTCTTGCACATTGCTGGCATAAATAGGAGAAAGTTTTAATGCACTTCTCCAGACTGTTTTCCAAAAACAAAAATAAACTCCCATTGGCCCAGCAGTTCCTCTTCTGACACTCTCCATAGAAATAAAAACAGAAGTCTGGAAAAGTGAATGTGTTGCGGGAAGTCAGGGACCCCGAACGGAGGGACCGGCTGAAGCCATGGCAGAAGAACATGGATTGTGAAGATTTCATGGACATTTCCCCGAATTAATACTTTTATAATTTCTTATGCCTGTCTTTACTGCAATCTCTGAACGTAAATTGTGAAGATTTCATGGACACTTATCACTTCCCCAATCAATACCCTTGTGATTTCCTATGCCTGTCTTTACTTTAATCTCTTAATCCTGTCATCTCGTAAACTGAGGAGGATGTATGTCACCTCAGGACCCCGTGACGATCGCGTTAACTGCACAAATTGTAGAGCATGTGTGTTTGAACAATATGAAATACGGGCACCTTGAAAAAAGAACAGGATAACAGCAATGTTTAGGGAACAAGAGAGATAAACTCTGACTGCCGGTGAGCCAGGCGGAACAGAGCCATATTTCTCTTCTTTCAAAAGCAAATGGGAGAAATATCACTGAATTCTTTTTCTCAGCAAGGAACATCCCTGAGAAAGAGAATGCACCTTTGAGGGTGGGCCTCTAAAATGGCCCCCTTGGGTGTGGCCGTCTTCTATGGTCGAAACTGTAGGGATGAAATAAGCCCCAGTCTCTCATAGCACTCCCAGGCTTATTAGGACAAGGAAATTCCCACCTAATAAATTTTTGGTCAGACCCTGTCTCCTGATAAGATGTTATCAATGACAATGGTGCCCGAAACTTCATTAGCAATTTTAATTTTGCCCCAGTCCTGTGGTCCTGTGGTCCTGTGATCTCGCCCTGCCTCCATTTGCCTTGTGATATTCTATTACCTTGTGAAGTACGTGATCTCTGTGACCCACACCCTATTCATACACTCCCTCCCCTTTTGAAAATCCCTAATAAAAACTTGCTGGTTTTACGGCTCAGGGGGCGTCACAGAACCTACCGACATGTGATGTCTCAGCTGGATGCACAGCTTTAAAATTTCTCTCTTTTGTACTCTGTCCCTTTATTTCTCAAACCATCCAATGCTTAGGGAAAATAGAAAAGAAACTACGTGAAATATTGGGGGTGAATTTTGCCTGATATCTGGCCAAATTTCCCCCAATATGAATGTAAAAAGATGTTTGTGGCCGGGCGTGGTGGCTCACGCCTATAATCCCAGCACTCTGGGAGGCTGAGGCGGGCAGATCACGAGGTCAGGAGATCGAGACCGTCCTGGCTAACACAGTGAAACCCCGTCTCTACTAAAAATACAAAAAATTAGCCAGGTGTGGTGGCGGGCACCTGTAGCCTCAGCTACTTGGGAGGCTGAGGCAGGAGAATGGCGTTAACCTGGGAGGCGAAGCTTGCAGTGTGCAGAGATTGTGCCACTGCACTCCAGCCTGGACGACAGAGTGAGACTCCATCTCAAAAAAAAAAAAAAAAAAGATGTTTGCTTTGGCGAAATTACAGTGGTCCCAAACTAAGTGACAATGACATAAAGGGAACAATAAGAAGTTGTTGTAGGCCAGGTGCAATGGCTCATGCCTGTAATCCCAGCCCTTTGGGAGGCCGAGGTGAGTGGATCATGAAGTCGGGAGTTCGAGACCAGCATGGCCAACATGGTGAAACCTCATCTCTACTAAAAGTACAAAAATTAGCTGGTGGCGCATGCTTGTAGTCCCAGCTACTCAGGAGGCTGAGGCAGGAGAATCGCTTGAACCTGGGAGGCAGAGGTTGCAGTGAGCTGAGATCGCACCATTGCACTCCAGCCTGGGCAACAGAGCGAGACTCTGTCTCAAAAAAAAAAAAAAAAAGTCATTGTTTGTGATTATATGAATAGGTATATGATCGTATTTATATGGAAAACATGTGGAAGAAACTAGATCTTGCTAACGTGGATGATCTGGGATTGAAATTGTTCTGGTGGGGGAAGGGCCAGGGAAGAGAGTAGGTACATAGATGCAAGCTATCTATCACAGAAAATGCATGAAAACACCACTGCCTGCCTCCTGCCCCTGCCTGGCATGAATGGTATATTGGTGTGTGTGTATATATATATATATATATATATATATATATATATATATATGAATATATTTATGAATGGTATATTCATATATATATGAATATATTTATGAATATATGCTTATACAGACTAATTTTACAAGAAAATTATAAAAATTACAAAAAACTATACTGTATAATTTTATAAAATTATATAATGTGTACATATATAAGTATATGTTCAGAAATATATATCTATGTATGTGGAATATATGTGTATGAATTTCAATGCATATGCAGAAAGAGATTGGGGAAAAAGTTCTATTCGTATCTACAGATGCATAAGGAGGTCTACTATGACATATTGCTAAGCATATGAAAAAGCTCAAATGGCGAAGTGTGTAACATAGTTCTCTTTGGTAAAAAACAAAAATGCCCTGTATGTCTATATTGCTGCTTTACTACGTTGGCATGAGCAGAGTGTGAACGTGCGTGGCTGTGCTGTTAGAATGGAGCAGGAGCACAGGGTTGGGGGCAGGTGGGAAGTAGGGCTTTTCTTTCCACAGATTTAGTGTTATTTTACCTGCTGTAGCAACCTGTTTTGTTTGGTAATTTGAAAAGCTTGAAATTATATTGTCCTGACTATCTGGGCAGACATTCTTCCTGACCTACTACTTCACTTTGAACATCAGTTGCTCCCGTCTATTAATTAATATTAGACAGCTACTTCCCAGTATTTGTCAGTGGTCAAGGCTTTGTATATTAGCCCTAGATATCTATCTATACACAAAAGTGCTATAAATGTGCAGTTCTTGATATGTAGGTTCAGTGGTTTTGAGTTTAGTAAATGTTTTCCAGAAAGACTAAAAACAATAGACTTACCATTTATTTACTTGTGTCACTCATAACTTCTAAGTCACAGATGGCTTTAGTTCAAGCCAATACAAAGGGAAGCAGGAGACTAATTGTAGAAAAGTCATTTGCATCTTGTTACATAATTATGTATTATCTAGAGAAGAGCTATCCAATAGAACTGTCTGTAATGAAGGAAATGTTCTACAATCCGTGCCAGTATTGAGCAGTTGAAACATGGCTAGTGCATCTGAATAAATGAATTTTACATGTTATTTTAGTGTTAATTCAAACAGCCACACACATGAACAGTGGCTACCACATTGTTCAGTGCCAATCTAGAACCACTCAACTCACTAAAAACAAAAACAAATCCCAACGCTGTTGAAAACTGAAACAGTAAACTTGCTTCTATTGTCTGTAACTGGTGTGTAGGATAAATATCCTCTGTGTATAGAGAGAACAGCTTTTAGAAAACATTTTTATGATTCTTAATTTTTTTTTTGAGACAGAATCTTGCTCTGTTGCCCAGGCTGGAGTGCAATGGCATGATCTCAGCTCACTGCAACTTCTGCCTCCCAGTTTCAAGTGATTCTCCTGCCTCAGCCTCCCGAGTAGCTGGGATTACAGGTGCCCACCGCCATGCCCGGCTAATTTTTGTTTTTTTAGTAGAGATGGGGTTTCACCATGTTGGCCATGCTGGTCTCGAACTCCTGACCTCAGGTGATCCACCCACCTCAGCTTCCCAAAGTGCTGGAGAGATAGGTGTGAGCCACTGTGCCCAACCAGACTCTTAAATTTTTAATGAAATATTTCAAGCATACAAAAAAGCACAAGAATGATAAACACCCATGAACCTACCATTCAAATTTAACAAATGCTAACAGTTTGTTAAATTTTGCTTCAGATTTTCAAGAATAAAATATTACCTATCCAATTGAAGCCCCCTTTCCCCGCCCCCTTCTTCACTCTGCTGCCTGCCCAGGTAAGGATATATACATTTAGCACATGTTCTTCCTTTACATTATTGTCAGATATTTATTGCACCTTTCCAAGATGGACAAGTCTCAAGTGTCAAAGTGTGACATTCTCTCTAGGCTGTGTATCTGTCTGTGTGTTTGCCAAAAACAGTCCAGTTGCCAGGAAAGATTGCAGGAATTACAGAGCCACAGAGAGAGGCAGAGCCATGTGGGATGGGAAGTTATTTACTTGCAGAAGGTGAGAGTGGACGACATTGAATATGAATTACTCTGGAGGAAGTAAGTTCAATGGGCTCGATGGGAAGAATGGACATTTGCTAATAGGCAGGGAAGGTAGTCTGAGGGAAGGAGCCAATTTTACTATTTTCAGGAAGTGAGGGACACCACCAAGAGGTTTCCTTGTGCTTTTCATGAAGGGATTTGTCTAGGGGAGTGGTTCTCAAATTTGTTTGCTCATTAGCATCATCTGAGGATCTTCAAAAACCACTGACACCTGATCCACTCCCAGAGCCTGCTACTTAATTAGTCTCAGGCATTCCTGCCAGTCAGAACTTTTAAAACATCTCCAGGTGATTCCAATGTTCAGGCATCATTGAAAACCACAGCCTTGGGCCAGTGTTTCAAACTTGGTAGACGTTGCAATCAGCTGCTAAGCTTTAAAAACTATGCCTGGACCCACCTCCAGGCATTAATCGTTGTTTAAACCAATTTAAATGGGATGGAAACAACCTGGGCATGGAGATTTTTTATAGCCCCCAACCAATTCTAATGTGAAGCCAAATTTGTGAATCTCTGGCCTAAAGGAAGCTCGTGTTTATAGCAAATAATTTGGATAAAAAAACCTCAATGAGTTTCTGGCTTCTACATGCTGGGCTCAGTCTAGAGTTGTCATATAACTGGGGACTAGGTATCATGGAAATAAAATAGAGCTATCTCCAGGCTCTTTTTTGCTTCCAGTAAGTGCCAATAAATCTGATCCAAAACGCTCGGAAACACACAAGTTTATCCAGTGACCAGTGGGGACTCTCTCTTGCTTTGGAAGAAGCAGAGAAGTCACTTTTTATTTTATTTTTATTTTTTGAGGCGGAGTCTCACTCTGTTTCCCAGGCTGGATTACAGTGGCTCGATCTTGGCTCACTGCAGCATCTGCCTCCCGGATTCAATCGATTCTCATGCCTTAGTCCCCCGAGTAGCTGGGATTACAGGCGCCCACCACTATGCCTGGCTAATTTTTGTATTTTTAGTAGAGACAGGGTTTCACCATATTGGCAAGGCTGGTCTGGAACTCCTGACCTCAAATGATCTGCCCACCTCAGCCTCCCAAAGTGCTAGTATTACAGGCGTGAGACACCGCGCCCAGCCAGAGAAGTGACTTTCAGATTCTTAGAAAAGGGTTGCAGGTTGTTTGATGGACAGGATATTATCGATTATAAAGATTATAGTGTAAGAAAACCAGGAGGCAGAGGGCCAAAGGTAAGTCTTAATACCATCCTGCCAGCTACCACCGTCACTATTGCATTCCAGGAGTCGATGATGCTCAGCGTGATGACCCGTGTGAATCACATTCTTTAAGGAAAAGGGTGTATTTGTCATTTGCCCTCACTACTTACTTGGATGAGATGGTTTTTCCTGGAAGAGAGAGCTCACTGCTGAGTTGAGTGGGTGGGTAGAAAGCAGTATCGATGAGAAATGGTGTGGCTCTCATAGCAGTATGAGGTAAGGAGGCTGGCAGAGCTGCCAGGAAATGCTGCAGGGCTGTGCTGAGGAACTGGCACTTCCTGGGGGAGGAAGGAACACAATGGGAGGGTAGACTAGTGAAAGGGTGGAACATTCCAGCAGTAAAGGCTGTTGATGCAGATGGCGGGCACTTTACCTTTGGACAGTTTCCTTTTATTTACTGAACTTGAGAAGGAGCTGGGAAATTGATCAGTGATTGATTTGAGGGTGGAACAAGGGAAGATCATTTAAGATCTAATATTTTTCTTTTATTGAGAATTAAACTCTTCACAGTTGTGGGAGAAGATAGAGTTATGATAGAGATGAAGTGTAGAAAACTTCAAGAAAGATGACATTTTAAATAGCTTTTCTAATTCAAACATAATGAACCTTGAAAGCACAGAAAAGTACACAGAAAAACTACCAAAAATCTTACCCAAAGATAAACATTCTTACCATTTCACTGTATGTTATTCTGGCATTTTTTTCATACAAACGAATCTTTATATTTTGTGTGTGTGTGTATATATATATATATACCATATCTCAAAAAATATATATAAATCTATATATACAGTCTTGCTCTGTCGCCCAGGCTGGAGTGCAGTGGCACAATCATAGCTCATTGCAGTCTTCAACTCCTGGGCCTAAGGGATCTTCCTGCCTCAGCCTCCAAAGTAGCTGGGACTACAGGGGTACACCAGCATGCCTGGCTTAAAAAAAAAGTTTTGTAGAGATGGAGGTCTCACTATGTTGTTCAGGCTGGTCTCAAACTCCTAGCTTCAAGCAATTCTCTCACTTTGGCCTCCCAAAATGCTGGACTATGTGCTTTTCTTAATGAAAGTTACCCCCTGTACAAAATAGTTCACTGTGAGAATTCTCTTGATATACTAAGGGAGAAAAAGCTGCCTATGGAACAGTCTGCACAACTCATTGAACCAGTCAGCCCTTGTGGCACCTCTAAGGCATTTGATTTTGAAGGGAAGAACTTGAGGTGACCAGGAGAAAACCCAAGCTATGTTCTAGAAAACCGCAGGGGTAGATCCTCGTTCTATAACAGTTCCAAAATGTGTTAGCCAGGCCTGATCTGACATGAGAACACAGCTGACTGGTGTTTTGCACTTTGCCCCCTTCAGCCCCACCTTGTATTTAGCCCAGACACAATCCTATCCTATCACTTTTCTTTTTAAACCAGCCATCAAATTACCTAATGGGCGAGACCCTCAGCAGACAGTCATTCAACTTGACGGGGGTTTGCGAGGAGTTGTTGGCATAAATTATCTCAGCACAATTACCCAGAGTTCATGTCACAAGTGTGTTCCATTGCACTCTCTCTCTCCTTTTTTTCAAACTACTTAGCATAATTATGTTATTTTAATGGCCACTCTAGCAACATTAACTATGACATTACCCAGTAGTCTATCAACTGGTGTTGGAAAGCTCTTCTTCAGCTTCAGTCCTGGAAGCCTCCATTATGGTTATACTCTTCAAAACAGAGGTATTGCTGTTATCAATGGTCCTGCTAAAGCCTTCTATGCTATTTCTTGAGACAGAGTCTTGCTCTGTCACCCAGGCTGGAGTGCAATGGTGCGATCTCAGATCACTGCAACTGCCATCTCCCAGGTTCAAGCAATTCTCCTGCCTCAGCCTCCTGAGTAGCTGGAACTACAGGTGCCCATCACCACACCCAGCTAATTTTTGTATTTTTAGTAGAGACAAGGTTTAGCCATGTTGGCCAGGCTGGTCTCAAACTCCTGACCTCATGTGATTCACCTGCCTCGACCTCCCAAAGTGCTAGGATTATAGGCATGAGCCACCGCACCCAGCCTTCTATGCTATTTCTGATCACTTCAAAGGAAAGGACCCCATGAAGTAGCATCTTTCTCAGATATTTTCATTTGTCCATCCATAGACCTATCCAAATCACTCTTCTAAAGTGCTCTGGGGACCGAGCAGTCATATCAAAATCTGGGTTGACTCTACGGGCCTTGACTTTGGAGTCATCTGCTGTTGAGACACTCCCTGTCAGGTACAGAAACAGGTGCTGCCTGCGTGCCAGCTCACCCTTGGCAGGTGGCTGCATGCCTGGGCACCAGGGACCTGGCCGATAGCCACAAAATGTGAATGACTGGCCTAGCCCAGCTTTCCCATTTCACAAGTGGGCACCCGAGGTCTGGAAGCTGTGCGGTGACTGCTGAAGTCTCGAGGTTAATAAGCAGCAGACCTGGGACTCTGCAATCTTCCCACTGCCCCTCGCACCTTGAGGCACTCTCAGAGAAGACACTCCACGTGGAGGAGGAGCCATAATGCCTCAGTGGGGCACAGGTTTGCAGCACCAAACAGTTTCTACAAGGCCTCCCTGTTTCTTGCCTAGGTGATGCTCAGCATTGCTGACTTCACTTCCTGTCACTCCTGACCTCCCTTCAACTGCCCACATTAGGGAAGGTTTGATGCTAGCATTCTTGACCCTACTCTGCCATCCAGAATTAGCCCAAGGATTGTGGACAGTGAGGCAGGAAGAGCCAGAGCTCCCCAAAGCCTCAGCTCCCAGGGACTCACCTGCAGTTCTTACTTCCCGGCAGGACGCTTCTTGGGCCCCCACACAGTGCACCCCGCTGGGAGGAAGACTGGCACTCGAACTTTCAAGCCAACTAAGGGAGAAGCTGGGGTCCGGCTGCTTGCTTCCCTGTGTTCTGTGAATAGCTGCACTCCTTTGCAATAACTCTGTTCTTTAATAAAATAATCTGATCAGCATGTGACTTTGGAGGGACGTAAAGAGCCTCGGCAGGCAAGCCGTTTGAATTGCCGGTAGCACTTCATTCACAGGGGAACCAGCAGACTCACTCGACAAGGGGGGCACCACTAGGCCGGAAGCTTCAAAAAGTCAGAAATAATTGTAATTTAAAAAAAATTATTATTATTTTTTTGAGACGGAGTCTCACTCTGTCACCCAGGCCAGAGTGTAGTGGCGTGATCTCACTGGAAGCTCTGCCTCCCGGGTTCAAGAGACTCTCTGCCTCAGCCTCCCTAGTAGCTGGGATTACAGGCATGTACCACCATGCCTGGCTAATTTTTGTATTTTCAGTAGAGACGGAGTTTCACCATGTTGGCCAGGCTGGTCTCTAACTCCTGGACTCAAATGATCAGCCCGCCTTGGCCTGCCGAAGTGCTGGGATTACAGGCATGAGCCAGCATGCCTGGCCATAATCATATTATTGTAACAACTGCCACTAGTATGTCCTCACATATGGGTCTGAGGACTTAGATATCTACACACCTGAGACAGGTGGTCATTTTCCCTGCTGAGGAAGAGGATACAGGGAAGTATCTCGCTCCAGTTCAAACAGGAAGAGGCAGAGTTGAAAAGTAAATAGAGCCTCCCTGACTCCAAAGCTTGTGTTCTCCATCAGTTAACACCTTTTGATTTCTTCTTCCTCTTTACTGGGAAGAGGCACAGAGAAGCTGGGCCCAAGCTGGTCCATTTTCAGCACAGCCCCTGGAGGCATCTTTAGTTCATCTATAGGACTGGACCAGAGAACCTCTCTGTGCCTGGGGCTGTAACGAATATAAGTGTCTTCTGGCCTCCTCACAAAAACACACTCTTCCATCATCTTCCACTCCATCCTTGAACCTGGTGTTCCAGGTAATTGCCTGTCGAGAAGCCAGGCAGAGTTCTGATGCGCTTGTAGGATGCTGAGGCCATCAGCTCCATAATGAGGTAAAACTGGATTTCTGTTCTTTAGCCCTCATTAAAGGAAGCACTACTCACTTATTGATTTGATTTTAAGTAGGAAATGACTGTGTATCAGGCGCATAAGTGACAAGAAATTGAGCCTAGAGGGGAGCATATTGTCTTGCAGAGACATGACAGCTGACTTTGATTGAGAGGGCCCTTAAGAAAAAAAGGTCCACACTTGTTCTCTGGGGGGCCAACCAATGGCTTGAGGGAGAAGCATTGGAGTGGGGGATGAGTAAGGGCCTCTTGGTAGGTAGAGCTTTGTGGAGAGAGAGTGGGTTGCCTTAGCGGCAGCGAATTTCCACACTGGGTGTGAGCACGCATGGGCTGAGCCACTACCCAGTGACAGCGTCATGTAAGGGGCTCTGGCAAGAGCGAAAGGCTGTGCCTAAATAGCCCTTCTGACTCAGAAGTGTATTACACCACAGCTGCGTTTCAAGATTTAGACAAGCATTTAAGATGCTTATACTTGGGCATTAAGCCAGTGAGGGTGCTTTCTCTTGCAAGAGCTAGGAAACTGTACCCAATTTACTTAAGTGAAAAGGGAACATTTCAGCTTGTACAATGGCAAAATCCAGAGACAGGCACGGCTGGACCCAGGGATTGGGGTTAAGTCATCCCGATCCTCTTCCTTCTTCCCAGGTTGGTGGCCCAGTTCCTTGGAGTTGGCCTTGTTCTCAGGCAGCCTCTTCCCTAAGGGCAGAGAAATGGCTGCAGCACGTTTCTCCAGTTTTAAATCTGGAGGAGAGTGAGAGACTCAATGCCAGCATTTCCAGCAACGGGGCTGTTGGAGAAATAAAAAGTCTTGCCAACAAAAAGACTCCTCTCCCCTCATACCCATATAGATGAGGCAGGAAACGTGATTTATTCCTGAGTATGCATATTAGATACACACATGCGAGGAGCCTGCAGGAGACTCTACACAATCTGGGCTGAATTTCATACACTTTCTACAGCAAAGTAGAAGAAAAATGAAACCCACTCTTCCCTCCTTGAGAGACGAACGGATGTGCCTTGTAACAGCCTTCTGCACACCTCCCGAGAGACCGCTGAGTCAGTTTCCGAGGCCTGTGCATACAGTCCCAGGGTCAGAAGGCCTGTGACCTTGTGTTGTGAAATCTGGAGACTGGAGACCTTGCATTGTAAAATCTAACTCCTGACTCTAGGGTCTGGCCTACCTGTTGTGCTTTTAAGGAGATGCTCTACGGGCAAGGCAGGGCAGCTGCTACCCCTTATTAAAATTCCATCATATGTATCAGCACAAGGTCATTATGTCGCACGGGCTCTGGTTGCGTGATACGTCCACTGCTGAGCAAATTTCTGTGGTCCAAAGCAGGGATACATTGACAGACTTAGGTCTAACTTATGGAGAGGAGGTTTCCAAGAGTGAAACTAGGGCACAAGAGGAAAAAGATGCCCAGATGCCATGGAGACTCTGGGGCGCTGGGATGAGAGGCGGAGCTCTTCTGATCAAACCTAGCAGGTGACTTGGTCTGGCCATCAGGAATTAGTGTATCACCGTGCTGCCAATTCCCAAACCCCTTTTAGAACCACAGAACTTGCGTGGAGAGAAGAATGAACAATCAGAGGTTTTTTGAGAATAACTGCCGTGGATCTCAGAAAACCAACAGGGAGAGAACAGGAAATTCAGGCAGAGAGCCAGCTCTGAGCTGAGGGCTGTCTTCTTGAATGTTAAGGCTTTACTTGGAAAGCAAATGTTTCAGGATGAAATCTGCATAGGGAGGTTTGGGATCTATGGTCTACCCCAGCTGTCCTGTGAGGGAGGGAAGAAAACCACCCAAACCAGACAGAAGCATCTGGCCAGTCGTCATGCACAGCCTCTGGGACATGGCTTCTCTGCCTGCCTCACCCACAGCCCAATGTCTTATGCACAGGTGACCATGTCCTGTATTGGTGACCAGGGAGGAGACAAGACCTGCAGCCTAGTGGGGAGCCTTGTAAAGCTTTGCCAGATGAGGCCAACAGTCACCCTCACACAAATATTCTCTTTGGAACCTGTATGTGGTGGCCAGTTATCAATACATCGCAGGAGCAAAAATAGTAAACATAGGAGCAAAATGGAAGAGAAGATATATGAGCTCTGGTAAGCACAGAGCAATGGAACAGGAATCAGTAAACTCCAGCTATGGTCCTACTGTGCAGATGAGAAAACAGGCTTGGAGAGGAACTTGCCCCAGGTCACACAGCCAGTTGTGGCCAAACTGCAGCTTCCAACCTAGCTATCCAATTCTGAAGCTACAATAACTTTTCTCACTACAAAGATTTATAGAAGCTCCTCTAGTTACTGATGGGTGAGATTCCAAAATGCTGCTGGAGGCCCTTGTTCCTAAGTCCAAAGAGACATTTCCCATGTGACTGCGAAGCTGTTTTTTGCAATGAGAAGGGTGAAGGAGCTTTGGTTCAGCAGCAGACGGTTTTCTCCTTCCAGGATCACAGGTCATGTGTAGGTGGCTGGAAGCCTTTCTACTAATTAGCTGAGGTGGTTAACCCCAGTCTGAGACATCACATAAGCAGAACTTGTAGTATAGAGAACCTATTGCTCTTGGGACAGCAACATTTAGTCCTGATCAGCAACCTAGGAGGACAAACCCTTGTTATGCATTTCCAGTAAGCCTCAGTGAACTGCATCGTCTCAATTGCTTTTTTTTTTTCTACCAGGAAAAGGGTACTTGCTGGTATGGGAGGGGTGGAAGCCAGTTAGACAAGTGGAGGGCGTGAGACACTCTTGGGCCCTTCTAGCAACTCTTTGATGGGTCAGAACCTCTTGGATGTACCGCATCCCTCCACCCCTCAGGGTCTGAGTGTCTCCTGTTTCCTTGGCTCAGAACTCTTCTCATGAATGTATGTGACATGCGCAGTGTTACTGTCAACAGGGAAGCCTGTTTGGAGGGAACATCTCCAGGCCCGTGCTCCTGGAACCCACTCTGGGAATCACCAGCTGCCCCGCTCTTACTTGCTGGGTCTTTCACTTCTTTCTGCCTGTTAGGTAACCCTCAAATCCCAGAGGCACTATGGGATCAAAGCTTATTGCCTCTCCCTTGAAATCAGGAGACACAGACAAAATTCTCCGTGCCTTGGGGTTGCTGGGCACAGGGTGAGGGTCTGGGGTCTCAGTTCACACATGGGAGGTGGGAGAAGGGCCCCCCCGCCCGGAGGTTGTTGCATTGACAGAAAGGAACTGGCGGCGCCTGCTGTTCTGTGCTGGGCACGTTGGCTGCCTGTGCCGATGACCTGACGGGACCCAGCTCTCACCAGACCAAGGTCTGGTCCTGTTATTTTCAGCTTGTCTGACTGGAAGCTCATTAGGGAGTTGATGGAGAGGCCATGGCTGACCGCCGTGTGGCTCTGCCGGCACTCACCTGGGTAGCCGGGAAGGAGATTTTTCACCTCCACTGGCCTCTCTGTGCCCACATTTGTGTTTGCAGGTAGCATCTGCCTGGGTAGGTGATCTGCCCTGGCTCATGGCTTGCATCTTGCCACCACCCTGGACCCTCCTGGTATGTGCTCCATAAATCACTCGCCTTAGCAGCTATGTGTTCCTGTCATCCCCACA
This sequence comes from Pan troglodytes, assembly GCF_028858775.2. NCBI lineage: Eukaryota > Metazoa > Chordata > Mammalia > Primates > Hominidae > Pan > Pan troglodytes. Next base: position 32,290,555 of record NC_072418.2, on the reverse strand, counting down.
TGGCTGGGCTGAGGGCATTGGAGGTGGGTGCTGCCAGCACTGTCTATCTCCAGCTTTGTTTTCACTTCTGTCTTCCTAGGACTCCTCTCTCAGGCAAGGTTTCCTTTCAATTATTTCAAAAGGTCATGCCCTCAGTGACAATGATCCATGTCATTAATTTGACTCTGGCTGAGGTCACAGGCTGTGGTGGCCTCATCTCTCCATCCCAGGCCCAAAGATGTCTGAAGACCGTGGGTCACTTCCTCCCCCGTGGGCACAAGGAACAGAATGGCTTTCAAGGGAGCTGTGTGGATCTGCGGAGCTTACAGATTCCGGCCCCTGCCAGGTCTCCAGCCTCCCCTGAATCCTCCCTGCACTCCTTCCTTCTGTGGAGCTGGGCACCGCACACATGCTCACTAAATGCTGCTGGAGTGAATGGAGGAAAGAAGAGATGAAAGAATGTCATTAGCCACTAAGCAAACAGATACAACAAAGCAACAGCTAAGCTCAAACCCCTTAGGTGGTTTCAAAGGTCTTTCTGGTCTGTCCCCTGCAGGGTGTTCATTTTCTCTTCTGCTCTGCACCCCTTAATATTTCACACTCCAACGATACAGAATGATGTGCAGTTCTCCAGTGCTGTGGCAGCGTTTCAGACCTCCAAGCTTTTGTGCAAGTTGTTACACAGGTCTGGAATGCTTTCCGCCTCTTGGCTGAGCTCAGATGATATCCTCCCAACACCCTACTTCTGCACCCATTTGCTGAGAGGCTGTCTCAGAAATCCACCTATCACCAGCTTTAGCCTCTCTGGGCCCCCTCTGTAATTGGTGCACTGGGATTCTGCATTGAAATAATCTGTAACATTTCCTTCTTTCTTTCTTTTTTATTTTTTTTATTAGACAGAGTTTCATTCTTGCCGCACAGGCTGCAGTGTGCAGTGCAATGGCACACTCTCGGCTCACTGCAACCTCCGCCTCCTGGGTTCCAGCGATTCTCTTGCTTCAGCCTCCCAAATACCTGGGGTTACAGGCACCTTCCTCCATGCCTCGCTAATTTTTATATTTTTAGTAGAGATGGGGTTTCACCATATTGGCCAGGCTGGTCACGAACTCCTGACTTCAGGTGATCTGCCTGCCTCGGCCTCCCAAAGTGCTGGAACTACAGGCGTGAGCCACTGTGCCTGGCCTAAAACATTTGCTATAGTCTATTTGGTGAAATGCTATCCAAAGATGTGGATTCTTTGGATGGTGCCCACCTGGATTGAGGGTGGGTCTGCCTCAGCACAGGGGTTCTGTGTCAGCATGTTAGGAGGAGAAGGCTGCAAGCCGGACCCTTCTTGTTGAGCTTCATGGCAATCACTGTCATTTTCAAGGTTCCAAGAAGCTCAAGAGTAAAGAAAACCATTCATTTTTTATGCAGTAGTTCCTAAATGTTTAAATAAAGACCCACTTTCATTAGTAGTTATTAACATCCCACACATGAGTTTTCCTTTGAGCCCTCTTGGCAACACTACTTGGTTGACATCCCATCATCTCTGAGTGGAAGTTCCAAGAGAGCAGGAGCTGGGGACCTGACACCTAGCACCTTGCAGGTGCACATCGAGAATCTGTGGAGTTGAATAGGTTTCAGCTGATGGGACGAGTAGCACATCTCACCTGGGGCTTCCAGAATTTGTGAGAAGCTCTCTGCATGGTTCCCCAGCAGGATCTGGAAATTCGATTCCTGGGTGTCAACAGGCTCACTTTTCAAGATAGCATTCTCCCCAGCTGATGCCAAGAAGTGTCACTGGTGCTCCTGCTAATGCCTCCCTTACTATCACTTGTGGGTGGTGACACTAATCAGTGTTGGCAAATTAAGGTGACCCCCAATGAGAGGGAGGGAATGTGTGTGCCTTCAGAGCTTCATGCTTGCCTGGACTTCTTTCTCGGAGGCTGTCAGATAGGAGGCAACTCTGGGCAAATGATCATGATGCCGGGAGGGGCCATAGGTGATAGTGGTGGGGAGACGAGGGTAGGCACAGGAAAGAAAAGCAAAGGACAAAAGGCGCTCATTTATCTAGGAAGCATCAGCCCAGCTGCTGTATTGTGGCTGTGCCAGGTCATGGTGTGGGCTGAGGTATTAGGTCCAGAAGCCCCGGGACTGGGGATGCCAGTGGTAGCTTCCCAGGGAGGGTGAGGCTAGAGCTGGGGCCTCCAGGTGGACACAAGGAGGAAAGGTGTGATGGTTAATATTGAGTGTCAAATTGATTGGATTGAAAGATGCAAAGTATTGTTCCTGGGTGTGTCTGTGAGGGTGTTGCCAAAGGAGATTAACATTTGAGTTAGTGGACTGTGAGAGGCAGACCCACCCTCAATCCAGGTGGGCACCATCAGCTGCCAGCGAGGCTAGAATAAAAGCAGGCAGAGGAACGTGGAAGGACTAGACTGGCTGAGTCTTCTGACCTTCATCTTTCTCCTGTGCTGGATGCTTCCTGCCTTTGAACATGGGACTCCAAGTTCTTCAGCTTTCAAACTCTTAGGCTTACACCAGTGGTTTGACAGGGGCTCTCAGGCCTTTGGCCACAGACGGCTGCACTGTCGGCTTCCCTACTTTTGAGGTTTTGGGACTTGGACTGGCTTCCTTGCTCTTCAGCTTGCAAACAGCTTATTGTGGGACTTCACCTTGTGATCGTGTGAGTCAATTCTCCTTAATAAACTCGCTTTCATATTCTATGCTATTAGTCCTGTCCCTCTAGAGAACCCTGACTGTACAAAAGGCTTTCTTGGGAAGCTTACAGTGAGTCACATGGTGTATGATGCTGTGAAACAGCAGGGCACACAATGGGCACCAGAGGAGTGCTGGAATCCGGGGGTAGTGGGTGAAGAGGAGCTTGGACAGCAGGCAGGAGTGAGGTCACAAAGGGCCTCGTAGGTTATGTATAAAATCTACCTTCTGCGCAGTGAGAAGCCGCTGAAGGGCTTTCAACAGGAGGTGGAAATTGCTTTACATTTGTGGAAGCCTACTCGGCAGAAGCAGAGAGGTTGGAGTAAGAGGGAAATAAACTAGAAGCAAGAAAATTACTAAGGAGGCCATGTCACTCAGAAATACGGGGGCCGAACAGTGGCAGAGAAGTCTGAATACATAGGAAAAAAATGGAATCTTTTTTGTTTTCAATTTGCCAATAGTGATAAGACTTGGTGCTTAACGTGATGTGGAAATGGCCAGTGTCTCAGACGGCTTCCCGTTTCTGCCTTGGGTGACTAGATTTGTCTACATGAAAGCATCAGAATTAGAAATTAGCACATGGCTTGGCCTTAGCACCGATGACCAAAGTGGCTGGTGTTTGTAACAGGTGACAATGGTGGTCAGGTTTCTGTCTTTTTCTTTATCTCAGTCCTCGCCTCTTCTGTTTTTGTCTGAGTCATTTTTTTTTTTTTTTTTTTGGTGAAGAAAGGCCCTGCCAGACTAGGTTTATATTTGACAAGTTTATTCAAATTCCACAAATCTTGTTTTCACAGCAGGGAAGAAAAACGTCTTCATAGTTTAAAAAACAATTCCTTTTAAAGACAGGGTCTCGCTGTGTTGCCCAGGCTGGAGTGCAGTGGCGTGATCACAGCTCACTGCAGACTCAACCTCCTGGGCTCAAGTGATCCTCCCACTTCAGCCTCCTCCTGAGTAACTGGGACTACAGGGTACCTTTGTATTTTTATTTACAAGTGGCTACAGTCAAGGCAAAAGATTAATTTGCCACTCTCTCCTTTGTGGATTTAGTTAGGACCTACCTGACCCCATGTAAACTACTGGGCTGGGATCATGTCTGATCCAGTCCTGAGACCCTATGCCATCTACACTGGGTGCAGTATATCCCCAGCACCCAGCAACACATACTAACACAGTACTGCTCCTTGTGCCCTGGCATTCCTGAGCTCTTATTTCTCATTTATGGGATGTTAGTCTGTACAAGTCCATATTCTACCTTCAAGGCCTGTTCACGTGCCCCTTCTCCACAGAGGCTTACATGATCCTCCTGGGAAAACGCAATCTCCATGTTCAGATCCCACCAAACTCTACCTGCTCCTCCTTTGAGGCCCTGGCACTCCTGAGCTCTTATTTCTTATTCATGGAGTGCTAGTCTGTACAAGTCCATATTCTATCTTCAAGGTTAGAAGACAGAATTTAGGTTTAACGTGCCCCTTCTCTATGGAGGCTTACATGATCCTCCTGGGAAGAAGCAATCTCCATCCTCAGATCCCACCAAACTCTACCTGTTCCTGCATTGTCGTGATCAGAAACTGGGCCTCAGAATCAAGCATTTGGGTTCGAATTCCAGCTCCACTATTTTCTATCTGGTGAAACTTCAAGAGCATCAATTTCCTCCCTGGTGCAAATGGCGTTGGCGGTTTCTCCTTTCAGGGGGTTGTGGATGTCAAATGATTTGATGCATATAAAGTGCTTAGCGCCGTGCTGGTCATGATAGGGATTTACTTCCTGTTAGCTATTGCTATCATTTTTATTTTTATGAGAGTTTACTTTAGAATTTTCTCATATTAGATTCATTTGTGGCTGTATCTCCCCTACATACTATGAAGACAGGACTGTGACTGTTTCACATCTTCACCCCTGTAGAACACTCGTCACAATGCCTGCCACATAGTAGGTATTCAGTACATGTGTAGTGAGTGTTGAATGAATAACCCTGCACAATCCATTCCAGAAACCCTCGATGAAGGCAGCTTGTCTCCACCCCTGAGATTTCTCTGTTTACCGGCCCTTAGCCATGGAGTCACCGCCAGTGTGGTGCAGGTGGCCCTCTCCAGCAAGCCCTCACTGTGTTGTCTTTGGTCTCTGCCCTGTCAAGATGTCCTCGAGGAGCTGTGATATACCCTAGCACTGGCATCTGCAAACAGCTTTTACTTTCATTTCCTCAGAAAAAGAGGCATTCACACAGATTCCCACAGTTTGTGTCCCTATCAATTCAACATATTCATCCAATCAATAGCAGGCAGACATAACAATGTACAAGACTTAGGCTGGGTGCAGTGGCTCATGCCTGTCATCCCAGCACTTTGAGAGGCCAAGGTGGGAAGATTGATTGAGTTCAGGAGTTTGAGACTAGCTTGGGCAATGTGGCAAAACCCCATCTCTGCCAAATATTAAAAACAAAATCTGGACATGGTGACATGTGCCTGTAGTCCCAGCTACTTGGGAGGCTGAGGTGGGAGGATCACCTGAGCCTGGGAAGTCAAGGCTGCAGTGAGCCATAAATCATACTACTGCACTCCAGCCTAGGCAAAAGAGCGAGACACTGCCTCAACAAAAACAACGACAACAAAAACCCAAAACAATTTCCAAGACTTGGAGCAACAGTAGGAAGCTTGAGTCACGGGTGGATGAACACCTTGAGAAGCACCGTCAAATAACATCTGTCCATGTGGTTTTTTCAATAAATTAAGAAAAAAATAATTTTATATTTACCAACATGTTTATCATTTCCAGTGCTTTTAATTTCTTCCTTTAGATCTGAATTTCCATCTGGCATCATTTCTCTTCAGCATTTATTGTTTACAGGTGACAGATTTTTCTCCCCTTCGTCTTAGCTGCATATGTCTTTATTTCACCTTCAATTTTAAAGGATATTTTCACTAGATATAGAATTTTATGTTGACACTTTCTTTCCCTTTTGTTACTTTAAACATAGTGTTTCAGATGTCCTATGATCTCTATTATTTCTTTTTTAAAAATTTTATAATTTTTGATTTTTGTGGGTACATACTGTATATACTTATTGGGTATGTGAGATATTTTGGTACAGGCATGCAATGAATAATAATCACATTATGGAAATTGGGTATCATCCCCTCAAACATTTATCCTTTGTGTTGTAGACAATCCAATTATACCCTTTTAGTTGTTTAAAAATATACAATCAAGTTATTATTGACTATAATCCCTCTTGTGCTATCAAGTATAAAACTGGCTGTTACTTATTCTATATTTTTGTACCCATTAACTATTCCTGTCTCTCCCTATCCCCACCACCCTTCCCACCCTCTGGTAACCATCCTTCTACTCTCTATGTCCATGACTCCAATCGTTTTGATTTTTAGATCCCACAAATAAGTGAGAACACATGATGTTTGTCTTTCCATACCTGGCTTATTTCACTTAACATAATGATCTCCAGTTCATCTATGTTGTTGCAAATGACTGGATCTCATTCTTTTCATGGCTGAATGGTACGCCATTGTGTAGAAGTAACACAGTTTCATTATCCATTCATCTGTGGATGGACTCTTAGGTTGATTCCAAATCTTGGCTATTGTGAGCAGTGCTGCAACAAACACGGGAGTATCTCTCTGATGCACTAATTTCTTTTCTCTGGGGTATATACCCAGCAGTGAAATTGCTGGATCATATGGTGGCTCTATTTTTAGTTTTTTGAGGAACTTCTAAACTCTTCTCCTTAGTTGTACTACCTTACATTTCCACCAACTGTATACAAGGGTCTGTCCCCTTTTCTTCACATCCTTGCCAGTATTTGTTATTGCCTGTCTTTTGGATAAAAGCCATTTTAACTGGGGTGAGATGATATCTCATTAATTTGCATTTCTCTGATGATCAATGATGTTGAGCACTTTTTCATAAGCCTGTTTGCCATTTGTATGTCTTTTTTTTGAGAAAGGTCTATTCAGATCTTTTTTCTGTTTTTTAATTGGATTATTAGGATTTTTTTCCTATAGAGTTGTTTGAACTCCTTATATATTATAGTTATTAATTACTTGTCATATGGGTAGTTGGCAAATATTTTTAACTATTCTTGGTGTTGTTTCTTCATTTTGTTGATTGTATCCTCTTTGCTCTGCAGAAGATTTTTAACTTGATGTAATCCCATTTGTCCATTTTTGCTTTGGTTGCCTGTGCTTGTGGGGTATTACTCAAAAATTTTTGCCCAGACCAATGTCCTGGAGAGTTTTCCCAATGTTTTCTTTTAGTAGTTTCATAGTTTCAGGTCTTAGATTTAAGTATTTAATCAATTTTTATTTGATTTTTGTATATGGTGAAAAATAGGGGTCTAGTTTCATTTTTCTGAATGTGAATATCTAGTTTTCCCAGCACAGTTTATTAAAGAGAATGCCTTCTCCCCAATGTATGTTCTTGGCACCTTTGTAAAAAATGAGTTCACTGTAGGTGTGTGGATTTATTTCTGGGTTCTTTATTCTGTTCCATTGGTCTATGTGTCTGTTTTATGCCAGTACCATGCTGTTTTGGTTACTGTAGCTCTGCAGGATAATTTGAAGTCAGGTAATGTAATTCCTCTTTTTTTTTTTTTTTTTTTCCCCCCTCAGGATAGTTTTGGCTGCTTTGGGTCTTTTGTGATTCCATATAAATTTTACAATTGTTTTATTGTTTCTGTGAAGAATGCCATTGGGATTTTGATAGGAATTGCATTGAATCTGTAGATTTCTTTGGGTAGTATAACTGTTTTAACAATATTGATTCTTCCAATCCATGAATATGAAATATCATTTTTTTGTGGGTGTGTGTGTCCTCTTCAGTTTCTTTCATCAGCATTTTATAGTTTGTGTTGTAGAGATCTTTCACTTCTTTGCCATTAATTCCTAGGTATTTTATTTTATTTGTGGCCATTATAAATAGAATTACATTTTTAAATTTCTTTTCAAATTATTCACTTTTGGCATATAGAATTCCTACTGATGTTTGTATGTTGATTTTGTATCCTGCAACTTTACTGAATGTTTTTCTTTTTTCTTTTCTTTGGGACAGGGTCTTGCTCTGTTGCCAAGGCTAGAATGCAGGCTCAGGTGCTCCTCCTGCCTCAGTCTCCTGAGTAGCTGGGACTACAGGGGTGTGCTACCATGCCCAGATGATTTTTAAAACCATATTTTGTAGAGATGAGGTCTCACTATGTTGTCCAGGCTGATCTTGAACTTCTAGCCTCAAGTGACTCTCTCACCTTGGCCTCCCAAAATGCTGGAATTAGAGGCATGAGCCACTGTGCTCAGCCAACTTTACTGAATTTGTTTATCAGTTCTAATAGTTTTTTGGTGGAGTCTAGTTTTTTTCCAAATATAAGATCATATCATCTGCAAACAAGTATAATTTGACTTCTTCCTTTCCAATTTGGATCTTATTTCTTTCTCTTGTCTGATTGCTCTAGCTAGGATTTCCAGTATTATAATGAATAACACAATACTGGAAATCCCATCTAGAGCAAGTAGTGAAAGTGGGCATCCATACTGTGTTCCAGATCTAAGAGGAAAGGGCTTTTAGTTTTTCCCTATTAGGTATGGTACTAGCTGTGGGTCTGCCATATGTGACTTTTAATATGTTATATTCCCTCTATGCCTAGTTTTTTTAGGATTTTTATCATGAAGTGATACTGAACTTTATCAAATGCTTTTTCAGCATCAATTGAAATGGTCATATGGTTTTTGTACTCATTCTGTTGATATGATGTATCATATTGATTGATTTATGTATGTTGAACCATCCTTGCATTCCTGGAATAAATCCTACTTGGTCATGATGAACAATCTTTTTAATGTCTTGTTGAATTCAGTTTGCTAGTATTTTGTTGAACATTTTTGCATCAATATTCATCAGAGATATTGGGCTGTAGTTCTCCTTTTTAAAATGTGTCTTTGTTTGGTTGTGGTATCAGGGTAACACTGGCCTTGTAGAATAAGTTTTGAAGTATTCTTTCTTTCCATCTCTATTTTTCAGAACAGTTCGAGTAGAATTGATATTAGTCCTTCTTTAAATGTTTGGTAGAATTCATCAGTGAAGCCATTGGGTCCTGGGCTTTTCTTTACTGGGAGACCTTTTATTATGACTTCAATCTCATTACTTTCTATTAGTCTGTTCAGCTTTTGCATTTCTTTATGGTTCAATCTTGGTAGCTTGTACGTGTCTAGGAATTTATCCATTTCTTCTAGATTTTCTAATTTATTGGCATATAGTTGCTCATAGTAGCCACTAATGTTCCTTTGAATTTCTTGCAGGATCAATTGTAATGTCTCCTTTTTCATCTCTGATTTTATTTATTTTGTTCTTCTTTTTTCTTAGTTTGGCCAAGATTTGTAAATTTTGTTTATCTTTACAAAAAAACAGCTTTTTGTTTCATTGACCTTTTGAATAGTTTTATTTCAAATTCATTTATTTCTGCTCTGATGTTTATTATTTCTTTTATTATACTAATTTTGGATTCAATTTGGTCTTGCTTTTCTAGTTCTTTAAGATGCTTTATGAGGTTATTTATTTGAAGTTTTTCTTTTTTTATATAGACACTTATAGCTATACATTTTCCTCTTTGTACTGCTTTTGCTATATATATCCGTATGTTTTTGGTATGTTGTATTTCTTTTATCTTCTGTTTCAAAACAATTTTCAGCTTTCTTCTTAATTTTTTCATTGACTTACTGGTCATTCAAGAGCATATTGTTCAATTTCCGTGTGTTTGTATAGTTTCCAAAATTCCTTTTGTTATTGATTTCTAGTTTTATTTCATTGTGGTCAGATAAGATGCTTGATATTATTTCATTTTTAAAAAATGTTTTAAGACTTGTTTTGTGATCTTATATATGGTCTATGCTTGAGAATGATCCCTGTGCTAAGGAGAAAAATGTGTATTCTGCAACCATTGGATGAAATGTTCTGTTAGTATCTATTAGGTCCATTTGTTTCATAATGCAGATTCAGTCTACTGTTTCTTTGTTGATTTTCTGTCTGATAGATCTGTCCAATGCTGAAAGTGGGGGTGTTGAAGTCTCCAGCTATTAATATGTTGGGATCGACCTCTCTTTAGTGCTAATAGTATTTACTTTGTATATGGTTGCTCTAGTGTTGGGTGCATGTATATTTACAATCATTATATCCTCCTGGTGAATTGACACTTTATCACTATGTAATGACCTTCTTTGTTGCTTCCTACAGTTTTTGTCTTAAAATCTATTCTGTCTGATATAAGTATATTGGTTTCTCATGGAATATTTTTTCTATCCCTTTATTTTTAGTCTATATGTGTCTTTATATGTGGAGTGTGTTTCTTGTAGGCAACAGATCATTGGGTATTGTTTTTTCATTCATTAAGCCATCTGTGTCTTTTGATTGGGGAGCTTAGTCCATTGGGACTTACTCCAGCCATTTTGTTATTTGTTTTCTGGTTGTTTTGCAATCTTCTTTTCTTTCCTTTCTCCCTGTCTTTCTTTTAGTGAAGGTGATTTTCTCTGCTGATGTGATTTAATTTCTTGCTTTTTATTTTTTGCATATCCATTGTATGTTCTTTGATTTGAGATTACTATGACGTTTTCAAATACTATCTTATAACCTGCTATTTTAAACTGATGACAATCTAACACTGATTGCATAAACAAACACACAAATAAGAAAACTAATAAAATTCTACACTTTAACTTGATCTCCTGGATTTTTATCTTTCTGTTGTTTCTCTTTGTCTTACTGTACATCTTGAAAAGTTGTAGTTATTATTTTTGATTGATTCATCATTTAGTTTTTCTATCTAAATCAAGAGTAGTTTATATAACACAATGACAGTGTTATACCACTCTGTGGTTTTCTGTGTGCTTCCTATTACCACTGAGTTTTGAACCTTCATATGATTTCTTCTTGCCCATCAACATTCTTTTCTTTCAGATTGAAGAACTCCATTTAGCATTTCTGGTAGGACAGGTCTGATGTTGATGAAGTCACTCACCTTTTGATTTTCTGAAAAGGTCTTCATTTCTCCTTCATGCCAAAATAACAGTTTTTTTTTTTTTGCTGGATATACCTTTCTAGGATGAAAGTTTATTTTCTTCAGCACTTTACATATGTCATTCCACTCTCTCTTTTCCTATAAGTTTTCTACTGAAAAGTCTGCTGCCAGAAGTATTGAAACTCCATTGTATGTTATTTTTTTCTTTTCTCTTTCTGCTTTTAGGATCCTTTATTTGTCCTTGACCTTTGGGAGTTTGATTATTAAATGCCTTGAGTCATTTAAAAACTTTTGGGTTAAATTTGCTTGATGTTCAATAACCTTTTTGTACTTGAATGTTGTTATCTTTCCCTAGGTTTGGGAAGTTCTCTGATATTGTCCCTTTGTAAACTTTCTACCCTTGTCTCTCTCTCTCTCTCTCTACCTCCTCTTTAAGGCCAATAAATCTTAGATTTGCTCCTTTGAGGCTATTTCATAGATCTTGTAGGTATGCTTTATTGTTTTTTATTCTTTCTTTTGTCTCTGACTATGTATTTTCAAATAGCCTGTCTTCAAGCTCACTTTCTTCTGCTTTGTCAGTTCTGCTATTAAGAGACTCTGATGCATTCTTCAGCATGTGAATTGCAGTTTTTCAATTCTAGAGTTTCTGCTTGATTCTTTTTAATTATTTCAATCTCTTTGTTAAATTTATCTGATAGAATTCTGAATTCCTTCCCTGTGTTATCTTGCTTTTCTCTGTTTCTTTAAAACAGCTATTTTGAATTCTCTTTCTAAAAGGTCATATATCTCTGTTTCTCCAGTATTAGTCCCTGGTACCTCATTTAGTTGGTGAGGTCATGTTTTCCTGGATGGGGTTGATGCTTGTAGATTTTCATCAATGTCTGGGCATTGAAGAGTTAGGTATGTATTGTAGTCTTCACAGTCTGGGCTTGTTTGTGCTTGTGCTTGTGCTTGGGAAGGCTTTCCAGCAATTTGAAGGTTCTTGGGTCTTAAGCCCAATAATACTGTGGTTTTTGCAGACTTGTAGAGGTAATACCTTTGTGGTCTTGGATAAGATCAAAAAGAATTCTCTGGATTATCAGGCAGATTCTTGTTCTTTTGCCTTACTTTCTCACAAACAAAAGGATTCTATCTCTGCTGAGCCACCTGGAACTCAGGATATGGTGATGCAAGCACCCCTATGGCCACCACCACTTGGCCAGTGCTGAGTGAGACTGGAAGCCAGCACAGCACTGGCCTCACCCAAGGCCCTTTCCTTCAGGGCAGCAAATTCCTTCAGGACCCAGACATCTCCAGTGATGATGTCTAGGAGCCAGACATTGGAGACAAAAACCTTATCAATTTACCTGATATTCTATTCAACTGAAGCTAAACTGGCGTACAAACCACAATATAAAGTCCTTTCCATCCTTCCCTTCCTTTTCCACAGGCAGAGGAACCTCTTCCTGTAGCCTCCACTTCCACCAGTCCACAAGGGGGTTCTGCCAGGCCACCCTAGGGCTCTCTGTCAGCTGGTGGTGAATGCTGCCAAGCCTAAGACCCACACATCAGGACCGTGAGCTCCCCTGTGGCCCAGGGCAGGTCCAGAGATGCTGTCCAAGACCCTAGGCCGGGACTCAGGGACCCTAAGAGCCTGCTTGTTGCTCTACCCCACTAAGGCCAAGCTGGTACCTGATTTTTGGTTCTTGTGACAGTGCTTTCCTACGTGGAGGTAGTTGTTAAAATTTGGTGTTTGGGGGAGCAGAGGGGATGAATGCTATAGGCTTCTCTTCTGCCATCTTGCTTCACTCTCTGTTCTTTATTATTTCTGATGGGAAGTCAGCTGTTATTGTTTCCTTGAACATATTGTATGCCCCAACTCCACCCCTGGGCTGGTTTGAAGATATTCTCCTTATCTTTGTCAATAGTTTGATTATGATGTGCCAAACTGTGGTTTTCTTTGTAATTATTCTTTTTTTTTTTTTTTTTTTTTTTTAGGCAGAGTTTCTCTCTTGTTGCCCAGACTGGAGTGCAATGGCACTATCTTGGCTCACTGCATCCTTCACCTCCTGGTTTCGAGCAATTTTCCTGCCTCAAACTTCTGAGTAGCTGGGATTACAGGCATGTGCCACCATGCCTGACTAATTTTGTATTTTTATTAGACAGGGTTTCTCCATGTTGGTCAGGCTGGTCTCGAACTCCTAACCTCAGGTGATCCACCCACCTCAGTCTCCCAAGTGCTGGGATTACAGGCGTGAGCCACTGCACCCAGCCTGTAATTATTCTTAAGGGTTCCTGAATTTTTTGGTTCTAGAAATTGTTTTTCATCATTTTCAAAAATTCAGCTATTATTCTTATAAATATGTTACCTATCTTTTTCATTTTTTCTCTCTCCTTGCCTTTGTGGAGTCCAAATGACATGTGTTAGACCACTTAAATTGTCTCACAGTTCATGGAGACTCTATTATAATATTTTTCAGAATCCTTTTTTTCCCCTCTCTCTGGGCTTCACTTTGGACAATTTCTATTGGTTTCTCTTTAAGTTTACTAATTTTTTTTCTTCTGCATTGTTCAGTTGGCTATTAAGCCCATCTGTCTTTGTCCTTTCAGGCTGCTATGACAAAGTACCTTTGTCTTATACAGTGTAATAGTATACAAGTACAGTGGCTTATACACAACATAAATTTATTTCTCACAGTTCTGGTTGCTGGGAAGTTCAAGATCAGAGTGCTGGCAGATTTGGTGTCTGATGAGGTTCTGCTTCCTGGTTCATACATGCCTCTCTTTTAGCAGTTCTCACATGGCAAAAAGGGAAGTGAGTCTTTGGTGGTTTCTTTTATAAGGGTACTAAGCCTGTACATGAAGGCTCTGCCCTCATGACCTAATTACTTCTCAAAGTCCCTATCTCCAAATACCATCACATTGGGAATTAGGTTTCAACATATAAATTGGCGGTGAGGGGCATGGCCTAAACATTCAGTCTATAGACCACCCAACTGAATTTTCCACTTTACGTATTGTGTATTTTAAGTTAAAATATTTCAATTTTTAGTGTTTCTGTATCTGTTCCAAAATATGCCATTTCTTCCTTATAATATCTGTGCTTTCCTGTAAATTTTAAGATATTTATAGTAGTTATTGGACAATATTTGTCTGATATTTTCAATATCTGGTTCATTTACAGGTCTGTTTCTATTGTTTTATTTTTTAAATTATAGGTCACATTTTCCTGCTTGTTTGCATGTCTAGTAATTTTTGATTGCATACTGAACATTGTAGATAATAGAGACTCTAGATTCTATTATCTTTTTCTGAAAACTGTTGGGTTTTATTGCAATAGGCAGTTAAATTACTGAAGAATAATCTTGATGTTGTGGAGGCTTGCTTTTAGGTTTTGTTAAAGCACATATATTTCTGTTTTTTCTTTATTCTTAGGTCATAGTCCATAGTTCTAGTATAGTCTTTATTCTTAAGGTGTGGTTCTTCTGATGTTTCAATAGATAGCTCAAGGTATTGAACAAACTCCTCTAACTTTGTAGAATTTGAAAGTGAAACCAGTGGTTGCTGAACTCTCTGCTCAGCATTTTAGCCATTCAGCTGTTGCTAACTGCTTGGCTCCCGGGAGCACTGCCATCAACGCATGACATTTAAGAGTCATCCAAGGTTTTGAAGGCAGTCGTACACAGATATGAGGGATCCACCATTTGTGGGTTCCTCATTCTGAGAATTCCCCCCTCAATTTCAGCAGTGTTCTGGCAGCTCCAACCTCCAGCCTTTAACCATTAAGACTGCCATTTTATACCTGAGCTCTATACCCTGTGCTCTGCAAACTTGTAGGACCCTTGAGAAAAATAAGTAATGTAAATCCCACCTAGTCTGCTTCCTTCTTTTTGAGGGTTATGTCTCCTCCATTTTATTCCAGATTTTTGTTTTTCTCTAGTGCCTTCCAACAATTTCCTTTTTTAAAAAAATTTATGCAGACTTTATAGTTGTTATCGGCCGGAGGGTTAGTCAGATATAGTCTATGATGCGAGTACTTAAGCTGAAACTGACCTGTCCAAATACATTTTTTAAAACCCTTAAGAGAGTAAGAGGAGCTTCTTTAATTGAACCAAGAAGCTCTGTAAAGACTTTCCTTCCTTCTTTAATTCACTTAGTAATATTTTTTGGATGCTCAAATATTTAAGAATCTACCAAGGGTGCCACATACTCTATTCCACTTCATTTACCAAGTTAAAATTTGGCTGCAACTTATCACAATTAGGAATTGATTTTATAACCTCTGATGTACCTTCTAACCCTCAGAATCTACAATTTTATGAATTATGTATGGACCCTACCCTAAATTTCTGTGAAGGTGTTTCCAGTACATAATATTAAAATATACCATTAGCTTTGGTTATAGTGGATGTCATTTTTTCTGTCCGCCCAGATTCTGTTTCTGCTTCTTCTGATAAATACCTAGAATTTCCCCTGTGAAACAGTTTCTCTCCCCACACTCTTACGTGGTGGTTCAGGTGGGGATACGCTCAGAGGTTGAGCATGTGACTCTGGTTTGACCAATCAGAACACCAAATCCTAGTAGTCAGAGGAGATTGGCTAAGGAGTTGCAATATGAGTCAAACTTAATCAGTGTAATTACATCTCTTGACTACAGTAATTGTTTCATTATACCAAGATGAAGATGTTGGTCTAAAGAGTGTGAGTTAGAGAATGTGAACAGATCTATTAGAAAATAAACTCCTGCTTATCTATCACACTTGAAATTGCGTCTTGAAATCACAAGTAACTGAAAGTAAAACCATAAGGAAGAGAGCAGAGCCAACATTTGGAGAAAGGTGAGGTGCAAATCATCTGACGGTTTGGATACAGCTGTATCTGAAGCTCAATGACTGTACTTTTTCAGGTATATGAGTCACATAAGTTACCTTTGTTTTTTCCTTAAGCCAATTTGATTTGGGTTCTCTTTCTCTTGAACAGAAATATTCCTGACTGGCACATCAGTCAAGGGCCTAAATGGGGTGTGTCAATTATGCACCCAAAGAAGAAAAGGTAGATCTGGCCACCCCAAATTGTTTTTGGCTGAACACACTTAAACAAGCCACATCAATCACCAGGTTCACAGCTGACAGCCTTGTTTTGGCACCCTGCAATCATTCTCCTGCAATTTTCTGGAATAAGTGGAGGCAGGCACTAGATCAACAACACTGATGATATGTTTGTGTGCTACACATTCTTAACCCATCCTGCAATCAAGCTACATCTCTCTTCCCAAGTGGATGGAAATTCTTCAAGGATATTAATATTCTGTGTGTTTCCTCTCTGAGCTGGGCTTTGGTGATTATGCAACCTCAGTCCCTGTCTACTGGATGAGAGGTAACCTTTGAACACTTTGTGGGAACAGTTATACAGTCTAATTTCTGACTATTCCTGATATAACTGAACTTTAAAGGTGCTACATGATCAGAAAATTCCACATTTTGGTTTAGAAAACGTGCCTGCTTCTCTTCTCAAATATAAGACAAAATTAATCAGCAGTGCCTCCCAGATATTTTCAAAATAGAGTCCCTGACATCTTACCTATTGGATCTGCAGAAACATTTTCTTTTTTTTTTTTTAAATTGTTGTAATGTTCAAGACCATTTGGGCAAATTTCAAACAGAAAAGGTAGTTGTAAAACAGGTATTGTCTTTCCCCCTTTTTTTTTTCTGTGGTGTGCTACAGTGGGCCTTCCTCCAGGGCACCTACAAACTCAGAAAGTTATAGGGAAATAAAGATTTTTGACAAGCAGCAAATTGTCACTCTGGACCGGATAAACACCCCCTTTTTCTTTCATAATGTCTACTTTCTCCACAGCAGCATGCATCTAGCATGGCCATTATCCCCAATCATAATTTATTCTGGACCAGATTGGCCTGTCAGTCACTTGTCACTCTGTGCCCCTCAGAGTTACCTCAGCAATCCTGTGTCTCCTTCTCACTGAACTTGGATGTGCATCTGCTCTGACTTCTTCAGCTAATTTCATAGATTGGTTTTTTGTTGTGTTTTTCTACATTTATAGAATTCTTTACTCCTGTCTACCAGAAAACATTAGCTCAGCCATGTTTGAAGAAGGGAAACATCTCCCTTTGTTGAAAGAAGGGCACGTCATTAATAAGACCATGTCTGAACACAAGGATGAAATTGTAATCATCATCTGATAGAAAGTTAGACTTTATTCTTCTTTGATAAAATGGAAGGGCCTGAAGGAAGGTATTGTAGCAGGCATTTCTAATGCTCACCAGTATCTAGTTTTCCTTTATTTCATGGGCATATAGGAGTCTGTACTCTCCAACCCTTTGCATTAAGTGTAGGCCATGTGACTGCTCCTGGTCTACAGGATGTGAGAGGAAGTAACTTATGTCATGTCTGAGTAGAGGCAGTTGAAAGCCCCTGCAGGTTCACCAGTCTCTCTTCCTCTTTAAGAAAACTGGCAGAGGCATCAAGATGAGATGCGGAGATGCAACACTGAAGGGACCTGGATCTTAGTCACAACGTGAAGGAAGGCTACCCTGGACAGTTGCCCAGTCCTTCAGTATACTTTGAAGAAGAGATAAAAATTAGTTGTATTAAGCCATTAAGATTTGGGGATTGTTAACCACAACATAGCCTATCTTGTTCTAAGTCATCTAGAAATTGTGGACTTAAACAAAATTGAGATACAATCTATGAACAGTAAAATACTTAGATCTTATGTGCACAATTTGAACTGCCTTAACAAATGCCTATACTTGTGTAGCCCAGACCCATTTTAAGACACATGGTCAGATATGTCACCCCAGAAAGCTCTCGTGTGCCCCTTGCCAGTCAATCTCTTCCCTCCAGGAAGATCACTCACCTTATTTCTTTTACCATAGATAGTTTTGCCAATTCTAGAAGTTTGTATAAATAGAATCATACAGTATGTACTTTTGTATGTGTGTCTGGCTTCTTTCACTCATCATAATATTTTTGAGATTTATCCATGTTGATAGAATGTATGAGTAGTTTTTTTCCCTTGCCAAGGAGTGGTCCATTATATGAATTTACCACAGTGATTTATTCTTCTTATGGTGGACATCCAGATGTTTATAGTTTGGGATAATTATGAAGAAACAATTCTTTATAAGGATTTTTGTGGACACATATTTTTGTTTCTCTTGGATAAACACCTTGCTGTGGAATTTCTGAGTCATAATATGTATGTTTAATATTCTTAGAAGGTTAAGAAACTCTTAAACTATTTCTTAAAATAACTGTATCATTAAACTTTTACTAGCAATATATGAGAGTTCCTGTTGCTCCATGCTCTTGCCAACATTTGGGATTGTCAAGCTTTCTCTCATTTTAGCCTTTCTAATGGGTGTGTAGTGGTATTTCATTGTTTTAATTTTTATTTCCCTGATGATTAATAATATTGAGAAGTTTTTCATGTGCTTATTGGCCATTTACTCATCTTCATTTATGACATATCTGTTCATATTTTTTGCTTTTGTAAAAAAGTAGGCCATTTGTTCTTTTGTAATTGAATTGCAGTAAATATATAGTCAGATATGGATAATTTTTCTGATCTGTAGCTTGCCTGTTTATTTTCTTAATTATTTTTTTGATGATGGGATACTTTTTTAATTTTGATGAAGTATAATTTGTCAATTTTTTTTATGGTTAGTGCTTTTTGTGTACTAAGACTCTTTGCCTACATCAAGGTCATGGTGACGTTTCTCTATCTTTTCTCTTTGAATCATGTTATTTTCTTAAGCCTAACATTTATTTTTTAATTTACTTGTCTGTATGGTGTAGGGTAACACTCATGGATTTTTTCTTGTATGAATATTCAGTTGTTAATAAAAATATATTGAAAGCCGGCTTCAGTGGCTCACACCTGTAATCCCAGCACCTTGGGAGGCCGAGGTGGGTGCATCACCTGATGCCAGGAGTTTCAATACCAGCCTGGCCAACATGGCAAAATCCCATCTCTACTAAAAATACAAAAAAAAAATTAGCCAGACGTGATGGTGGATACCTGTAATCCCAGGTACTCAGGAGGCTGAGGCAGGAGAATCACTTGAACCCAGGAGATGGAGGCTGCAGCAAGCTGAGATTGCACCATTGTGCTCCAGCCTGGGTGAAAAGAACAAACCTCCATCTCAAAAAAAAGTATTGAATATAATTTTCCCCATTTAATTGCTTTGCCATTCTGATCACAAATCGCTGGATTTTATATGTGTATGGGTCTATTTGTGAACTCTTAATTGTGTTTCATTGACATATTTGTCTGTTCTTTCAACAAAAACATTTTCTTAGTCACAATAGCTTTATAATGAGTGTTAAGATCAGACTGGATATTCTTGGTCCTTTGAATTTCCAAATAAAATTTAAAATAGTATATATATATATATATATATATATATGCATATTTAAAGACACAATTCCAAGGCTGGCCTTTGCTGCCCTTACACATTCTGGAACAAATAAAGCTAATAATATTATCAAGCTCCCCACAAAAAAAATTTAAAATAAGTTTTTTTTTAACATTCAAAAAAAACCTACTTGATGTTTAACTGAATTGTACTAAATCTATAGATAAATTATGGGGAGATATTGAGTCTTTCAATCCATGAAGATAGTATATCTCACCATTTACTTAGGACTTCTTTAATTTCTCTTAGCAATGTTTTATAATTTTTAGTATAGAAGTCTTGTGCACATTTGTTAAATTTATTCCTAGGTAGTTTATATTTTTAATACAATTTTAAATGAAATGTAAAAATTGGAATGTTTTTGAAACTATAATATTGCTTTGAGTATTTAACACATTTGGGCATTAGCATACGCAATGCCCCTTCTCTGCCTCTGTCACCTTGCTTATATGGTTATCTCATACCTACCCATACTCTTTCCTCTGCTCTGTGTATAATACAACCCTGTTTTTACACCAACACATTCCTACTCTAGGAAGACTTTTCTAATTGCTATGCTCTTGCCTTCCCTCCTCTTGCCTTCCCTCCTCCATTTATGTATCATCCATTCAAGCATTCATGAATCAGAAAGATGAATTAGACAGCTCCTGTTCTCAAGAAACTTAAGTTGCATGAGAGGAGACAATAAATAAATAAATAAATAAGAAGTAGAAAAGAGGCAATGTCATCTGAAAGTTGACAAACAAAATGAAAGGCACATTTGTCTGGCAAGTACAGTGAGATTAAGGAAGTTTTCCTGAAGGACTCTTTGAGTTTTAATTGTCTTTAGGGTCCTATAGCACCCAAAAGACTCTTAAGCACTGTCTAAATTCTACAAGTAGACTGCATGCTTTGTGACAGGTGGGACCACATCTCATATTTTCTCTATTGTCCAATATGGTAGTACTTCGCAGACCTTAGTATACTTAAGATTCACTTGGGATGCTCTATTAAAAATTCATGTTCCCATGCCTGGTTCCTAGGAGTTTGGATTAGGTAGGTCTGTGGAAGAGCCTAGAAATCTGTATTCCAAACAAGTGTTTTTGGTGACTGTGTTCAGATGATCTGAATATAGTCTGAATACAGACTGCTGAAAAATGACCTATGGTGACTGGCACATTTTTAATCACATAGCATTGACAGAGTACTAGGTTGGCTAATGACTGCCTCTGACCAACATCATGGCAACTCAAAAGAGATGAGAACATTAGTGAAAACCTTACGACATTTTTTGTAATCAGGATACTATAACTTCATTTGACAAATGTCTCTGATAAAACCCCGATTCTCTTTTTTGTGTGTGCTTTTGCTGTCTTTCACTTAGAACTCTTTTTTGTTACTGTTTGGTGTTAAATGACCTTGTAAGTTAGGCTGTCTGCTTTTGCAAAATCCTGTCTTTCTTGGGTCCTTGCCATCCTGATCATCTCCCTGCTGGAATATTTCTTTGGCTTTTACTATCCTTGTCCCTCCCAGACTGAGGCTCTCTTTGCTTCAGTTACATTCCTGCATTGTTCACTCAAGAGGAAAAATCCATTTTCATAGCAGAAGAAAATAGCCTGCTTGCTTTACTGTTGACTGTACTCCAGCTGTTCCCTTGATTGGGATAACCCACACCTCAAACTTTCTGGGTGATGTACAACCCATGCAGATCAGTTGTTATGACAACTATATTTTGTTTCATACAAGGCTTTCTCCTGTAACTTTTTACAAGGCCTAATTCTGCATTGTACTCTGCACTCTAATATAAAGTATATAGTGTGCTATAGTTCTCCAAGACACCTTAGATCAAGGGTCTTGAATTTCAATGATAATGGCTTCTTCAGAGTCAAGCGAATTGCAGTTCAACTATATAGCTACCGTTTAATCGCCCAAATGAGACAGGGAGAGGCCAGGTAGAACATTTTTCATACACAAAAAGGTTTTAAACCGTGAATGTAGACTTTAAAAACTTGCATATATTTCAGGTAACTGGTACTTGGCTGCTTTATAATGAAAGTTGTCCTCAATAAATATTCCAGAGCAAGCTCAAACTAATCTTAGGAATGGGGGTGAGGGGAGGGCCACTCAACCATGAAGAGTTCATTTTGGCAAAATGATGGGTGAGAGGGGGCTTCCCCTCATAACTGAGTAACTTATTTGTGTTTAGCTGAAATAATATATTTTGAATTCAGCTCTCTAGCCATTTGTTTTTCTAGGGCACCCAAGAGAATGGATTGTGGTTATGTAAACAAACTGACTGAGAGATAATGTATGGATGCCCTGACCACTGGACCTGTCCCATTTACACACTTTTCTGACAACCCCTTCCCTGCCCATTCCTTCTCCCTCCAACAGTGACTCATAACTCTGAGCCTTGACTGGAGGAGGCTTGATAAAGACAAGCCTAGGACATTTATTGTGAGGTGCCCATCAGCAAGAATCATGGACATAATGGGCAGTTTAAATCAGGCCTGAAATGTTATCTCCTCTGGCCAGTGGAGACGACTGAGCTCTTGTTCCCCCTTCCTTTCACAGCTGTCATGGTGTGTGTCTGTATCCATGGTGTGTGTGCATATGTGTGTTTATATGCACACAGGGGAGCAGTGGGGAAAAATCATTTGATGCATTGATTCAGTTTGTACTGCTCTTGAGTTAATATCAGGGGCTGGGGAGTGGAGACATGATAGTGGTATTGAGGCTGCTTATTTGAAGCTCTACAAGGTCGACAGAGACTATAGAAGTAAATTCCAAGGTGTAGCCAATTTATCCACTCTTCACGCTTACACCCTCATATCAATACTTAGCCTCCCTTTCCCTGCATTCTGCATGGTCCTTTTTTTTGATGGGAATGCTAATAAAAGTCCTTCTGTGCCTCAAAGACCAGCTCAGGGACCACTGCCTCCAGGAAGGCTTCCAGAATCTTATGGCACATGTTGTATTTGCTTTCCTGCCTTAGTTTGGAATGGATCACCCTCTATTGCATGTATGTGATTGTGTGTAACTTTGTAGGCCTTTCTGGAGTTTTTATTGAAATAGTAATGCATAATGATAAAAAAAAATATGAACCTACGAGTCAGCCAGACTAAGGATCCATTGTTCTCTGCCACTTAACAGCTCTGGGACTTTGGAAAAGTTACTCCCGTCTCTCCAAGTATCGTTTCTTATCAGTAAAATGGGGAGTATTAACTCCATACTTCCCTATACAATCCCTTCTAGAATTGTTGGAGGAATTATATGAGATATTTGTAAAGCATCTAACCTAGGACCTGCTTATATAGATGTGTATTAAAGGCCCATTAAATGTTACTTATTATTGTTATTATATTCATTCATTCATTAAACAAATATGTGACCGGCCCTGTTCAAGGTACCACAGATACAGAGATGAAGTTTTCCGCCTTGAAGGAATTTACAGGCTACTAGGAAGAAAGACACACACAATGACAAGAGTCTATGAATTGCAGTCCCGTGAGATAAATTTGATAGTGGAGATATGCACCTTTGTGGGGCTGCAGAGGGAAGAACTGCAAACTCTGCTTCCTCTTACCAGTAGCTTGTGTCTGTTTGTACCACTGGGCTGTATATTCCTGAGGTCAGAGCTAATTCCCTGATTTGATTTTCCTCAAGTCCCTGGCAAATGGTGATTAAGTTAAACTCACAATAATTTACTGAAATCAAAACACAGAACTAGGCTTTTCCTCACCTTCCCACATTTCCATGGGAGCTCATCTGTCTTTGCCTCCTCAAGCTGCAGGTAGCACTGGCTAAGTTCTGAAGGGCACTCTCAGTAAAGATGAGGTTTTAAAGTTCCAGATAGCCCTGGGCAGATGACCATGCTGGATGGCATGGAAGATCCCTGGTGGGTGCTGTGCCAAGTCAAGTTGACTCACTGCCCTTCTCTCGGCCAAGGTCAACACAGTGGGCAAGAGACTTCCAGGAGCAGGGAGGTCTTGGGGGACTCTCACCCTGGTGGGTAGTTACTTAAGTTTTTACGAGCACAGCTTGATTAATTAGCTTCTGAAAGGACAGTAGTTATTCCCAGAGAGGCTGTTAGGAAGCACCTATGTTATTTGGTCCTTGCAGGAAACGATTAGCTGAAATTCACACTCTGAAAAATAATTAACCAAGAACGGTGACACTATATTATACAGTCATTTTCAAGAAAAGGTCTCTTACATTGCAACTTAAAACTTTAAATTATTTTGGAGACTAGCTTTGGCTTTTAGCTAGATTATAATAAAAGCAAATTATTGTACATTTTAATAACTGGCTTCTTTGGAAAGGGAGGTCTGATATGAGGCTGATGACTGTGATGTATCTCATAAAAGCTAATTGACAATCTAGTTCTTTAAATACCACAAGAATCCATCATGGTTAACATTACTACGATGAGTTCCAAAGGAATTAAAGATGATTTACCAGCCACTGGGACATTTTGCTAATATTATACGTACTGAAGGAAGCAGCAGAAGAGATGAATACTTTTCAGCACCTCCGGTTGCCTAATTTGTAAACAGGTGCCGTGCGCAGCACCTCCAGTTCAAGGGCATGTACCTGGCTGGGATGAGTGCAGCATCCTAATCACACAGATTGCTTTATGTTGTCGCTATGTTGTTCTTTCCCTGGAATCGGTACAGGCCTATTGGGATACAGTGGCTCTTTTCTTGGGAAAAACTGATTCCTTCATTCATTTGTTATTGTTGCTGTGTCTGTCTTCTTTGTGCCTCTGAAAGCCCTCTTTAGGACTCCACAGCAACGGGTGCCCTGCAACCTTATGGGACCTCTTGGAGACAACTCAGTATGAGACAGTCCACACTTACTGAGTTTACCCTGACCCAGGGGGTTGGTGAGAGGAAAGAGGAATTTCACAATGAAAGGGTTCCTCTCCAAAAGATGCTAGAGTGCAGTCCTGGCTGAGTTGGGCTGGGGCATTGAAGTCTTGGCTCATAGACCAGAGGTCACCCAGGGTGCCCTGTCAGTCCTCAAAGTGTTAAAAAGAGTTTTGAATAAATATTTAAAAATTTAAGACTTACATAATTTAATTTTTTTTTATTTTTTCATTTCAATAGTTTTTGGGATACATACAGAAGGCTTTTGGTTGCATGGGCCATTTTTTAGTGGTCATTTCTGAGATTCTGGTGTACCTGTCATCCGAGCAGTGTACATTGTACCCAATGTGTAGTCTTTTATACCTCAACCCCCTCCTACCCTTCCCTCTGAGTCCCCAAAGTCCATTATATTATTCTTATGCCTTTGCATCCTCATAGCTTAGCTCCCACTTGGTTTTTCATTTCTGAGTTACTTTACTTAGAATAATGGCCTCAAGCTCCAACCAAGTTGCTGCAAAGGCCATTATTTTGTTCCATTTTATGGCTGAGTAGTATTCCATGGTGTATATATGCTACATTTTCTTTATCTACTCGTTGGTTGATAGGCATTGAGGTTGGTTCCATATTTTTGCAATTGCAAATTGTGCCACTATAAACTTGCATGTGTGTGTGTGTCTTTTTCATATAATGACTTCTTTTCCTTTGGGTAGATACTCAGTAGTGAATTTGCTGGATCGAATAGCAGGTCTACTTTTAGTTCTTTAAGGAATCTCCATACTGTTTTCCATAGTGATTATACTAGTTTACATTCCCACCAGCTGCATAGAAGTGTTCCCTTTTAACAAAATCTACACCAACATCTATTTTTTTTTTTTTTATGTTTTAGTTATGGCCATTCTTGCAGGATTAAGGTGGTATCTCATTGTGGTTTAAATTTGCATTTCCCTGATACTTAGTGATGTTGAGCATTTTTTCATATGTTTGTTGTTTGTCGGCTGTTTGTACATCTTTTTTTTTTTTTCTGCTTTTTGAGACAGTCTTGCTCTCATCACCCAGGCTGGAGTGCAGTGGCATGATCCCGGCTCACTGCAACCTCTGCCTCCCAGGTTCAAGTGGTTCTCCTGCCTCAGCCTCCCAAGTAGCTGGGATTGCAGACATCCATCACTACACCTGGCTAATTTTTGTATTTTTTAGTAGAAGAATGTTTCACCATGTTGGCCAGGCTGGTCTCAAACTTCTGACCTCAGGTGATCTGCCTGCCTTGGCTTCCCAAAGTGCTGGGATTACAGGTGCGAGCCACCGCCCCCCATCTGTATGTCTTTTTTGATAATTGTCTGCTCATGTTGTTTGCCCACATTTTTGATGGGATTATTCATTTTTGTCTTGCTGATTTGAGTTCCTTGCAGATTCGGGATATTAATCCTTTGTCAAATGCATAGTTTGCTAACATTTTCTCCCACTCTGTGGGTTGTCTGTTTACTCTGCTGATTATTTCTTTTGCTATACAGAAGATTTTTAGTTTAATTAGGTCTTATTTATTTATTTTGTTTCTGTTACATTTGCTTTCGGGTTCTTAGTCCTGAATTCTTTGTGTAAGTCAATTTCTAGAAGGGTTTCTCCAATGTTATCTTTTAGAAATTTTATGGTTTCACATCTTATATTTAAGTCTTTGATCCATCATGAATTTATTTTTGTATAAGTTGAGAGATGAGGATCCAGTTTCATTCTTCTACATGTGGCTTGCCAGTTTTCCCAGCATCATTTATTGAGTAAGGTATCCTTTACCCACTTCATGTTCTTGTGTGCTTTGTTGAAGATGAGTTGGTTGTAATTATTTGTCTTTATTTCTAGGTTCTCTATTCTGTTCCATTGGTCTATCTGCCTATTTTTATACCAGTATCATGCCGTTTCGATAACTATAGCCATGTAGTGTAATTTGAAGTCAGGTAATGTGATGCCTCTGGATTTGATCCTTTTGCTTAGTATTGCTTTGGCTATGTGGTTTCATATAAATTTTAGGATTTTCTTCTAGTTCTGTGAAGAATGATGATGGTATTTTGATGGGAATTGCATTGAATCTGTAGCTTGCTTTGGGTAGCATGGTCATTTTCACAATATTGATTCTACCCATCCATGAGCATGGGATGTGTTTCTATTTGCTTGTGTCATCTGTGATTTCTTTCAGCAATGTTTTGTAGTTTTCCTTGTAGAGATCTTTCACCTCCTTGGTTAAGTGTATTCCTAAGTATTTTATTTATTTATTTGTTTGTTTTTTGCAGTTGTTGTAAAAGGGATTGAGTTATTGACTTAATTCTCAAGTTGGTCATTGTTGGTGTATAGCAGTGCTACCGGTTTTGTATCCTGATACTTTACTGAATTCATTGATCAGATCTAGGAGCTTTTTGGATGAGTCTTTAGGGTTTTCTTGGTATATAATTATACTGTAAGTTTGACTTTCCCATTACCAATTTGGATGCCCTTTATTTCTTTCTCTTGTCTGATTGCAGTGGCTAGGACTTCTAGTACTATGTTGAATAGAAGTGGTGAAAGTGAGCATTCTTGTCTTGTTCCAGTTCTCAATGGGTTTCCCCATTCAGTATGATGTTGGCTGTGGGTTTGTCATAGATGGCTTTTATTACTTTGAGGTGTGTCCCTTCTATGCCAATTTTGTTGTGGGTTTTTATCATAAAGGGATATTGAATTTTATCAAATGCTTTTTCTATATCTATTGAGATGATCATATGATTTTTGAATAATCTAGACTTTTTGGCCTTTCTTAGAAAACCACGAATCTCACAAAACTGAGCTTAGAATCTCACAGGACAGGAACTTGGAGCTGGGATATGTTGTCCCTTTTAGCTAGGGCACTGGCTATACCCCCATCAGGAGGCTGGCCAGGTTCATTTGTTGTCTTACCTGCATGGACCTCAAGTGTTTGATCTGGGGGCTCTGTCAGAGACCAATGACTCTAGAATGTGATTAAAAAAAAGCCTCTAGGAAACTAGATTATAGGAGGATCCCACTTTCCCCTCAAGAAGGGTCTAGACTCCTGGTTTTATACATAAAGCCCTCTAATTTGGCCTCATAATTCCCAGGCTCAGCTCTCACCACTCCACTCTTTAGACTCAAACAGCTAGCCCTCTGCTTCTCCAGTTGGGAAGAAATGTGGCCCGGTTAGAGATTAGAAAAAAAATAAATACTTTGAATGATAAAACAATTATATATAATGAAGATAAGAGTATCAGGAAACCAGCAGCTCCACCCATCCCATGCTGATTTTTGGTCACACTTTGGGTCCCTTATGGGCGAGGTAATGGGAGAAGTAGCAATTGTGTTAGGCCCCTTTATTTTGTTACTAAGTCACCGGGGCTCTGATAGCTTAGCTCTGTAGCACTTCTCATCCTGCAAAGTTAATATTTTGTTAACTTGCTCTTTCTTCCACTAGTCGGTAAATTAACTGAGGGGCAGGAATGATGTCATATCCATCTGGGCATAAACTGAGTTTCTATGGGCCTCACTTGCCTATAGAATCAATTAAGCAACAAATTCCATTACATACTTTTGGCTCTGCACTGCTAACTTAGAGCTCTATTTCTCTATAAAAGTCACTCAAGACTTTTGGAAGGCTCCAGGGGGTGGCTCATACTTTCTTACAAGTGAGTGTGTTCAGTTGTCCAGAGTGATATCTCATTTGCTTCCACTGCCACTCCAGAGTCCCTCTGCTGGATCTGGTCACACTTACAGACCTGCTGAGTCTGCTGACAATGGCCACTGAGGTGCCTGGACAACTGTGTCCACCTGGCATGCAGCATCTACTTTTGATGACCTCATCTACAGCAAGCAGGATTCACAGTCATTTCTTCCTGGTCTATCACCGTCTTCTGACGGGTACCATGATGATGACAACCAGAGCTTCAAAGAGCTCCTCTAACAAAAGTTTATTACAAAGAATCAGCATTGCATACATACTGAGTTCCAGACACCATGCTGGAAAGTTCACAGTCAGTCTTAAACCTCAGGGAACACAAACCTGTAAACATGCAATTACACTAAGACAGGTAAAATGGAAGCACAGAGGAAAGACCCTGAGTCCATATTTCTAGGAAAAGTACCATAAAGTACGATAAAACTGAAACCTGACAATGACCAGCAGTCAGATAAGAAAAGGCAGAATATGGAGAAAAGAAGGAAAGAGAGAAAAAAAGAAGGGGTGGAAATAGCATTTGAATACCTAGAGAGGAAGAGGATGTGGGGTTCTCTGATGATTGCAAGCAGTTTAATCCAGCTTCAGCAAAAAAGCTTCATGGGAGACGACTGATAAGAACAAAGCCTCGAGAGATCTGCAGAGGCAAGACGGAGGCAGCTTTTAAGCCATGCAAAGGATGTGGTGTTTCCCTTGGGGCAATGTGGAGCCCACACAGATTTTAAACAGAATAACTTAATTAAATGTTTTTTAGTCAATTTTTTTGTGCTGCTGTTAACAGAATATCACAGTGAAGGTTGGAATGTCTAAAATCAAGAGGCTGGCATCTGGTAAGGGCCTTCTTGCTACATCCTCACATGGCAGAAAACATCACATAGTGGAAAGGCAAAGAGAGGATGAGAGAGGCATTAAGTTCATGAAAACACCTCTTAAATATTCCACCTCTTAATACGTTACAGTGGCAGCTAAATTTCACTGTGAGTTTTGGAGGGGACAAGAATTCAAACCATAGCAAATGTGAACCTTAGAAGTACAATTTTATATAAAGAGTAGATGAAAATTTCAATTCTGATAGAAAAAATAGACTAGGGACTCTGGTAAATCTTTCTGTTAAAACGCTGGGTATATAACTCATTGGAAAATGCATCATTGAACTGTGCATTCATTGGGAATAGTCAGAGATCAAAAACTAAGTAAAACCAGGAGACCAGAAGCAAGAAGAGCATTTAAACC
This sequence comes from Pan troglodytes, assembly GCF_028858775.2. Taxonomy (NCBI): domain Eukaryota; kingdom Metazoa; phylum Chordata; class Mammalia; order Primates; family Hominidae; genus Pan; species Pan troglodytes. The sequence goes on along the minus strand of NC_072418.2, from coordinate 32,261,665 downwards.
AGCTTTCAGTTTGAGGGTATTTGCTAAATTGAGTAACCTTGAGTTTTGGATTTTGTGGCTCTGTAGAGCACATAGTAAGTCTAGAGTCTGTCCAAAGGTGGGAGTCCAGTAGAAATCTCTTCCTTCCCCTTCCCTTTCCCCACACTGAAAGCTTGTATCTCAAATGGCCAATGTTCCTTGTAATTGTGAACTAGAAATAAACCAGTCTCATGACTGACCACTCACCGGGGAACTTTAAAGAAAATTGTCCATCTCAAAGTTTGAAGCTGAGTAGGTGAAGGAGAGTAAAAACAAAAACAAAAACAAAAACAAAAACAAAAAAAAAACCTCTTAAAATTCGTAACCACAAACTATCTCTCACGTAGGTTTGCAACCCAAAATTGAACCACCCAAAGAGGCCAAATTTTTTTTTGCCAAAAATTTAGTGCAACTTGATTCTGGCTGGTAGATCCAAAGGCATGAGGCAGAAGCAAATCAAAATTCTCCTTGGGGATCTTGCTTTCTAACCAGGTCTCCAGTTCCACAGATAAAATTCTAAAAATATAACCCACAATAAAAAAATTACACACAGGAATCAGGAGCAGCAGAAAGGTAAGTATTAGGATGGAAAACATTTCAGATAGTAAAATTATTAAACACCTACAAACACGTTGAATATGCTTTAAGAAATAAACAAAATACAAATAAAGAGAAAGGGACTACAGAATAGGACTGATTGTATTAATAAAATAATTCTAGAAATCAAAATATAATGGCTTATAATGTGCACAATAAAGCAAAAGATAGAGCAAAAAAATACCCAGAAGATAGCGCAGAATCAAAGAAATGAGAAGCCTGTCAGAAGTTATGAGAATGAATAATGGAGAAAGAAGAATGAAGTAAGATGTTCTAACTCACTTCCAATAAAACTTGCAGAAGGAAAAAAGAAAAAGAATGGAACAGAAGCAATATTTGAATAGGTAATGTTTGAGAACTTTCCAGAAGAGATGAAAGAAGCCATTCTATAGATTTGTGAATTCTAACAAAAGAAAAATAATTAAGCAAAAAATACACCCTATATGTCACAGAGGAAGACCAAAGGCAAAGATAAAACCTTAAAAATGAGATCAGAAAAAAGGGGTAATCATCAAAGGAAAGACAATAAAACTGACAGTAAACTTCTTGACAAAAGTTATAAAAGCCAGAAAACCATGGAATGTTGCTATGTTAACTGTGCTTAGAGAAAAACTTGTCAACCTGGAATTATATACCCAGCAAACATATTTTTCAACAATGAGAGTAAAATATAGATATTTTTCAGACAAAAACTGAGTAAGTTTTCCCACAACACACTCGCATTAAGAGGATTCTAAAGAGTGCATTTTAGGCAGAAGGACTGTAATTGTAAATAGAAGGCCAACATGAAGGGAAAAATTGTCAAAAAAGGATGGGATAACCGTGTAGGTGAATCACACAAACTCTGGTTGGATAAAACAATGAGAACATGTCATGGGGTTTTAAAAAGAGGAAATATAAATGCCAGCAATAGCATAGAAGTAAAGAGAGCATGAAGTCAACATGGTAATATCTCAAAAACTGTTCATGTGAAAGCAAGATACAGAATAATCCATATAATATTATACCTTTTAATTAATGTTAAGGGTTTGCAAAATAATTCTCTACGTTGCATATGGAAACATGCCCATATAGTACAAACATAAAGCATTCATGAATTGTGTATGCACACACTTGAGGGCAGCAGTTACCTCTTAGCAGAGGTCAGAGAGAGGAACACAGGGAAATTTAGTTAAAACAATTGTTTTATTTTGGAAATAGAAATGTATCTGAAACAAATGTAAACAAGGGTTAAGAGTTGTGCAAAATGGGCAGCAGACACAAAATTTCTGTTTGAAATATTGTACTAAAGAAATTTTGAAGTCAACATGGCTGAATAGGAAAGCTTACAGGGTAGTAATTCTTTCCAAAGTAATTCTAGAAGAGAATTCAGCATGCTTTAATGCCAACAGGATGAAGCCAGTGGAGAGGGTATTTGACATGATGTGATCTCTAAGCAGGGAGCAGCTGTCTGCATTCCAGAGCAGCCCTGCAAGATTTGACCTTGTATAGAGAGAGGAGTTCTGCTCTTTTAAGTGGTGTGTGAGAGGAAACCAGATGTACTTATGTATTGGGTAGAGGAGAGCTGAGGTGTTTCCATCTGATTACTTAAGTCAACTTTGGGAGGTCCTCTGCTCAGAGGGAGGGAGTAGATGTTTGAGGAATCTGGACAGAGCCTTGAATATGGGTTGAGAGGTGCCGTAGCTGTGTTTGGCAAAGTGTGAGGAAATGTATTTCCCTTGATTTGCCTAATGTGCTCCCTGTACCAAAGCTGTATCTGTCTTTAACCCAACAAGTGAGCAGAGTTTCAATGAAATAGCTCTTCTAGGGGTGCCACAGCATTTAGATATGAACTAAGGGGGTGGGTGGAGAGGGTTTCTGGTAGACAGTAACCACCTGTACCTGAGGACATTACCCTCTTCCCTCAACAAAGGGTAAAATCAGTGCTTCTCAGACTTTACCAGGGATCTTCCTAAAATGCAGATTCTAAATAAGTAGGTCAGGGTGGGCCTGAGATTTCTGTGTTTCCAAGTGATGCTGATGTTGCTGGTTGGAGGACCACACTTGGAGTGGAAGGTAGCCTGATTCACTTGCTTAAGCATGCTCACTTGTGTGCACACACACGCTCTCTCTCTCTTGCTCTTTCTCTCACTCTCACTCTCTCTCTCTCACTCTGCCCTCCAGTACTCTTTTGAGAGGTTCTGCAATTCTCCATTCAAGTAGAGTTTTGGTCCAGTATCTTATCAGTTTGCCAGACACGCCCATTCCCATTGGAATACCAGGCTAAATGGTTTGGCTCAAACTGGATTCTCTTCTCCATTTGGGCTTTAGAGCCCAGCTCTGCTTTGCATCAGAGCAGGGGCTTAAGACAGTGGGAAATTCACTTCTGGGAGGACAAAGTCATCCTGAGGCTCAGCTTCAAGCAAATCCCATGTCTTCCTTCTTTCCTTTAGATAACAGCGCAGCACAGCACTACACCAGCATAATCAGTGAACGGGACTCTCTGCTACTCTTTAAATCTTTGGTTACATGATCCTCACTTATCTCATTAACAGAAACCAAATATCAATATTACTGGTTGAATATTTCCTCCAAGATCAGAGAGACCATTCTACACGTGAAATACTAAGCACCTCCTGGCAGTACTCATCCTTCTTGTACATAACTGTATGTGGTTTGTGTTCATGGCATCATAGACCTCCTGCACGGGATCCGTGATGCCTGTTGAGCCTCCTCAGACATCTGCTGTATCCCTCTTAGCAGAGAACCCTCAGTGCTGACCTAAGCACTCCTTCACTGTCACTGAATTGGTCTGTTTAGTTTTCTCACATTGATAGTAATAAGTGAAAGCTATAGTTCCCATATTCCCCAAAATCTGTGTAGTCTGGTATTTTCAGATTTTAGATTTATTCAGTTATGTGATGCTAACAGTGTGCTTGAGGGTCCTTTGATATTAACCATAAACTGGGATCACCCTATAGAAATGCTTGGGAAGAAAGTGCAGAAGTTATCAGTGTGCATGGGCTGGTAAGCCTACAGTGGCCAAAGTGCTTCTACAACAGGGTTTCCTAACTTCAGCACTATTGATATGTAGGACTAGATATTTCTTTGTTATAGGGTGCTGTCTGTGCATTTTAGGGTGGTTGGCAGCATCTCTGGCCTCCATTTACTAGGTGCTAATAGTCATCCCCCCTCCAGTTGTGGCAACCAAAAATGTCTTCAGACATACCACATGTCCACTGATGGAGAACCACTTTTCTACAAGATCCTCTAAAACAGAGAGAGAAACAGAAATCAATTAAGTGACCTGGGTGTTGGACACCTCATTAATTTAGACTGATTTCAAGGAGGCCCTATCTGTTCTATAAAATATGTTATGCCAGTGCTATTGGTTAATGCATTAACCAATTAGGCTGCATGCTGGTGACTATCAGTTTTCTGCCTTGGGCCTTTTTATTGCCCCAGTTGCTCCCTGAGTATCTCATTTACTTCCAGGGTTTTAGTCATACCTAGTAGGCTGAAGAATCCATAGCAGCCTAAACCATTATGCTGAGTTCTGAACCAATGAACTAAATTTCTTACAGAATCTGGACATTCTGTGGATACCTCATACTTAATTTCTCCAGATCGGCTCATTGCAGAAGCCAGGATATTTCAGCACTAAAATTTTGTTGATATAGTTTTTCTTGAATCTTTTAGTTGGTACCCCATCACTCTCAGGAAAACCCAACTTGCTCAATACAATGGAAGAGGCTCTTTCTCATCTGCCTGCCTCTCCTGCCTCATTTCCTATCAGTCCTTCCCCTCCCTTCCCTGGTCCCTATACTCCAGCCATACCCACTTTCTCTCTCGTCTCTGGGCATTTGATCATTTTCCTCTTCCTGGCTCAGGCTTACCAGATCTTCAGGCTCTAATTTAAATGTCACACCATCCTAAAGTAATCTCAGGGTCCCTAGATTTGTGTCTGATGGCTTGATTATGTGACCCTAGAGGGAGTGGCCTGTGTTTTTTCTTTTACAGTGTTTTTTTTTTGTTTTGTTCTTTTTTCTTGAGACAGGTTCTTTCTCTGTAACCCAGGCTGGAGTGCGGTGACACAATCATAGCTCACTGCAGGCTTAATGTACCAGGCTCAAGTGATCCTCCTGCCTCAGTCTCCCAAGTAGCTGGGGCTACAGGTGAGGCACCACACCCAGCTAATTTTTTGGATTTTTAGTCGAGATGAGATCTTGCTATGTTGCCAAGGCTGGTCTTGAACTCCTGAGCTCAAATGATCCTCCCACCTTGGCCTCCCAAAGTGCTGGGATTATAGTATAGGCATGAGCCACTGTACCTGGCCTACAGTGTAAAGTTTTGCTAGAAGATTTTTCTTTTTTAACTAGGAAACCCACAATTCCCAGGGGCTCCATGTGCTTTCCTCCACAGAGAGCTGGGGACAGGTGGGGCAAGGAGTGAGGTTTCTGAGGCCTTTGTGAATGATATTTTGTAAAGACTCTGAATTCTGTTAGTTTCTTCTTAAGAGTGTTGAGTTTTGTTTTACTCATTTTTTTCTCCTATTACTAAGTTCCCAAGTCTTCTTTCTTTTTCCTTCCTTCCTTCTTTCCTTCCTTCCTTCTTCCTTTCCCTTTCCCTTTTCCTTTCCTTTCCTTTCCTTTCCTCTTCTTTCTCTTTCTTTCTTTCTCCTTTCTTTCTTTCTTTCTTTCTTTCTTTCTTTCTTTCTTTCTTTCTTTCTTTCAACAGGGTCTTGATCTGTTGCCTGGTTAGAGTGCAATGGCACAATCATAGATCACTGCAGCCTTGAACTCCTGGGCTCAAGTGATTCTCCCATCTCAGCCTTCTGAGTTATCATGATTACAGGCATTTACTCCTGCCTAATTTTTAAAATTTTTTTGTACAAATGGGGTCTTGCTACATTGCCCAGGCTGGTCTCAGACTACTGGCTTCAAGTGATCCTCTGCCTCAGCCTCACAAAGCACTGAGATTACGGGCATGAACCACTGCCCCTGGTCCCAGATAAATTCCTGGTAGACCATCTGGAGCCACTGGAGGCTTGGTTAGGGTAAGTTCATTGTTTTGCCCTTAGACCTAGGAAGAATCCCTTAATTCAGGGGTAGAATGTTCTTTCCTAAGGTGCAGTCTTTCTAGGATTTCAATGGAATGCCTGAAGTCTTTCTCAGGCCCCTTTAACTTGCTAGGATACAAGCTCCAAACGCTGGCTCCCATGCACAGAAAAGAGGCTGACATATCTGGTCTGTATTTTAGCCTTCCAGCTATTGTTATTTCCTTTGATTCCTAAAGTCTCCATCATTCACATGCAGTTTAGGGATGAGTCTAGATTGGAGGGTAGCTTATAGACAGGTTTGGTGACTCCCCCTCCTCTGTGACTTCTTCCTTTAAAGGATTTCCCCTTCATTTTTCATCCACACCAGCAGTTTCAAACTCCCTTCTTTGACATCTCAAGTCAATATAACTACAGTTTTCAGCTTGCACCGAAGGGACAAAGTTGTATGAATATGGGTCGTACTCTCTGTGCACTCTCTTATTTGCAATGAAAAATCTCTTCAGGTTCTGCTTGCTTCTGGTTGCTTCCAAGTTCCCTTTAGTGGCCAGGTCTCGTATATTTTTTCCCCTAGAATTTGTAATTGCTATCTGTAGAAAGGTTCTACCATGCCTGGAACCGGAAATCTGAAAATATTACTGAAAAGAAAGAAGAAAGAATAAAACATTTTGAAATGTTTGTGTTGATATAAAGAATGGCATAGAGAGACAGGGTATGGTGGCCCACACCTGTAATCCAAGCACTTTGGGAGGCCGAGGAGGGCGAATCACTTGAGGTCAGGAGTTAGAGACCAGCCTGGCCAATGTGGTGAAACCCTGTCTCTACTGGGCATGGTAGCTGGCACCTGTAATCCCAGCTACTTGGGTGGCGGAGGTTGCAGTGAGCTGCTCCTCTGCTCTCCAGCCTGGGTGATAGAGTGAGATTCTGTTTCAAGAAAAAAAAAAAAATGAAATAGAGAACTTCTGGCTTATTTCATATGAACAGCGTGCTTATCTTAATTTGAGATTGGTTGGAAACACCTTGGTCTTGATGATTTACATTGTCATTCTGTGATTTTTATTCTTTCTGAAAAGTGCTATGCAGAGGATAACTCCAACAGAGTCTGGCTCCTCATCATACATTAATATGAGACAATAAATTAAAGAGTTTTTTTGAAGCTGGTGAACCAGCAGGTCACCTTTCCAAATAGCTGATATATCAGCAAAACTCTACAAAAGAATTGCTGCTATTTTTTGTCTCCAGTTCTTATGTTCTTATAGCTACACTGAAACTGCTAATGACCTACACATTGGCCAGGAAATTGTCAATTATCAGCCTTCATCTCACTTGGCCTATTTGCAATCTGAAATATTTCCTAAATATTTGCAGTATTTGAAAAGTTTTTCCTCCATAAACAGTTTGTTCATTTGGCTTCCAGGAAGCCAGACTCTTGTAGCTTTTCTTCTACGTTACTGGGTCTGCTTTCCAGATCCCTTCGCCATTTTCTCCTCCTTTCCTTGACTGCTAAAATTGGAATGTCCCCAGGCTGTCTTTATACGTATCCTCTCTTATTAACGGTCTCTCTCTCAGTGATTGCCTTTAATCTCATGGCTTTAAATACCTTATACACACGACAAAAATGGTCATTTCCAAATGGTCATTTCTATCTCAGACTTGCCTCCTGAACTGTAGAATTGTATACCAGCTACCTACTCTCCAGACTCACTCAGATGTCTAACCAACATCTCAAACCCAACATGTCCAACATGAAACTCCTACCTTCTACCACCTTCTCACAAGTTTCTTCTATTTTCTTCCCTGCACCAATGAACAGCAACTTCATGGATGGATGACCCATTCTCAGGGTCATCCTTGACTACTCTCTTGGAGAATAGCCCAAATCAAATCTTTCAGCAAATCTTGTCAGCTTTACCTTCCAAGTATGGCCAAAATTCCTTAGCCACCGTCTCATCTCTAACCTAGATTATTGCAGATGTCTCCCTGTTTTTGCTCTTTCCCTCTGTAGTCCATTCCAGGGTGATGTTTTAAAAATAGAAGTCATATTATGACCTCTACTATTTAAATAATCCAACTGTTTCCCAGGTACTCAGAGTAAAAACCAGCATTCTTACAATATCTAAGGTCCAATACCCTCTACTTTTTGTTACCATTCTCACTTCATCTACTTACTGCTCACTCTCACGCCACATTGGTCTTCTTAAAGCGTCTAGGCACAGATCTACCTCAGGGCTTTGCACAGGCTGTTCCCTATGCCTGGAATGCTCTTCCCTTAAGTAGCCATATGGTGTACTCCTTCACTTTCTTTAGACTTCATAATCTTACTGTAAGAATGTCTCTTTACCCTTGACACACGTTTTCTCTTTCCTGCCTTGTTTTCTTTCCCAAGTACTTATCACCCTCTGACATCCTTTATGTTAATTTTTTTCTTTCCTATTTGTTGTCTGTGTCCACTGACTTGACTGTAAGCTCCACAAGGACAAGGATTTTTGTGTGCTCGTTGTCATTACTCTAACTCTGGAATATCGATGAGGACTCTGCCCAGAGTAGTTGCTAAATCAGTATTTATCAAATGAATTAATAATGAATGGAGCATAGATCAATGTAACTTTAGTTTCTTAGGTCCACAATGGTTGGGTACTGGAAGAGGTGATTCTTATTGTCAAATGGGCTGTGATTTACGAGAAAATAGAGGATCCAAAGAAACTGAACTCAAGCCAAGTGTGTGGGCAGCTTCCCCTCCATTCCTTCCCTCTCCTTGTCCTTTTCCTGTTACGTGTGAGGCAGTGCACGTGTTATAACACTTCTGTTTCTCTCTCTGTATGCCCACTGCACATACATTAAATGTCTTCTAGGGCATTTGTAGGAAGCAATGGGTATTTTTACTTGTCTATTATTCTTGTCTTCTTTTTGTGATAACAGCACCATGATTTTTTCTTAGGGGGTTAGCCTTTCCTCCAAGCGCAATCTATGACATTTGGGTGGGGCTAAGACCTCTTTCCCAAGGATCCTGGAGTGAGTCCATAAACCTGTCCTCTCCAATTAGAACATTTCTTTTCCATGAATGGCTACTACAGTAGGTTTAGGGATTTCTTCGCAATTCAAGATGATCCAGTCAGAACAAGCCAACTCTTTAATATTTGCTAGAACCATAGGGTAAGAGACAGATTTCCTCCTGAGATTGCTGCAAGGCTAATGTAACTGTGAGCCTGCAGAAAGCTCTATGAAGAGACAGACTGTCTGAGAATGAAGCCAACACCAGGAAGAGATGTGGAGAGATGCAGAGTTCTGGTGACAGTGTTGAATCTCCTGCAACCAGCTGCATCCAAACCCAACTATTCAGTGGCAAGAACTGGTAATTCCTTTTTTGATGAAGTTGAGTTGGGTAGGCTTATGTCATCTATAACCCAAGGAGTCCCAAGACAGCATTTGACAATTTTGCAATGCATAAAGCCAGTCTCCTATGCTCATGTCACCCCTCACTCCAAAGAGATCTTATTGGATTTATCATATATGTACAATATCACTCCCATGTTCTAGATAGGAGGTGCTTCATACACGCAGAATGGATCAGAAGAAATTTCCTGGTTTAAATTGTTTATGCCTTATTTGTCTGTTTTATTTTTTGAGACAAGGTCTCACTCTGTTGTACAGGCTGGAGTGCAATAATGTGATTACAGCTCACTGCAGCCTTGACCTCTGGGGCTTAATTTATCCTCCTGCCTCAGCCTCCTGAGTAGTTGTGACTACAGGCATACATCACCACTCCTAGCTAATTATTGTATTTTTTTGTAGAGACAGGGTTTTGCTGTGCTGCCCAGGCTGGTCTTGAACTGCTGAACTCAAGCAATGCTCCCTTCTCAGCCTCCCAAAGTGATGAAATTACAGGCATGAGCCACCACAGCCAGCCCATTTAGTTCTGAATAGGGGCTTCCATTTGATCCTAGGAGACGCAAAGCAACTATCTTTGCTCTATAATTGTGGGTTTCATGTTCATAAATTTCACTTACAGGAAAATATCCATATTGTTTTGTGCCTTTTTTTTTTTTTTTTTTTTTTTTTTTTGAGACAGAGTCTTGCTCTGTCACCCAGGCTGGAGTGCAGTTGCATGACCCTGGCTCACGGCAACCTCTGCCTCCTGGATTCAAGCAATTCTCCCGCCTCAGCCTCCCAAGTAGCTGGGATTACAGTCCTGTGCCACCACCCACAGCTAATTTTTGTATTTTTTTTTATTAGGGATGTGGTTTCACCATGTTGGCCAAGCTGGTCTTGAACTCTTGACCTCAAGTGATCTGCCCACCTCAGCCTCCCAAAGTGCTGGGATTACAGGTGTGAGCCAATGCGCCCAGCCGTTTTGTGCCATTTCTAAAAGCTGCTTTTGAAAATGAGTTTCTGGATATCATCTGGAGCTAATAGACTCAAGAAAAAAAATGTGTTATGAACAGGGAACCTGTGGCAGGATAGAGAGATTCTGGAATTCTGTTTGATTTCTTAAGGAGAAAACGTGACTGTCCAAGGATGGCTAATTGCGACCAGAAGTGACTGTGCATCTGGCTGGTTGCAGAGGATGACTTTGGTTTTCACTGATTCTCAGCCATGGTCCAGGGTGTAACTGTTGCAGATAAAATCATACAGTAATCTAATACTTATCTATATGCCTTATTAGTTGGTTTTGAATTAAAGACCATTACTTTTTTAGTTCCCCCATATTTCCTCATATTGAGAGTATTACAGTGGTTCCTTCATATTTTTGTGTGAACTTTCAATTATGATAAAATGTTTTTGAATTATTGCTTGAATACAATTATCTTACATTGTTTTGCATATTAAAATGGAATTTTAGATATCTCATTCAAAGGCCAGATTATTTTTCAGACTTCATTAAATTCCTGTTTTAGTGTTAAATGAATGTTAACTTAATTTTAAAATATTATGAAAAAGCCCCAAGCCTGAGCTGGCTTTGTTAGCGATAAACTCATTCTAAAGCTTTTCATTTTCTCTTAGAAGTCTCTCTTTGTTCAACTGCTTTTGCTGCCAGAAAAACCTAAGTAAGATTTTTCTCACCCGCAAGGAGCTGTTTTGCTTCCACAAATTCTTCTCTGTTTCCTTGGCCTGGCAATGGCCGATGGTGACAGAGCAGGTTTTAGGAAAGTCCAAAGTGATTTACTTGTTCCAAGGTGCAATGAAATGTCCAGACCATTGCCTTTTCTGCTGGAGGAGGGGGAGTTTGCACAGATCTCTTGGAAGAGGATAAAGGGCTTTCCACACTCACTGGAAGCACTTGTCCATCACAGGAGCCCCACTCTGCAGACCCTCCAAGCTAGGTATTTATTTGACACTCAGTGAGGAGAGGAAACGCTAGTCCTCTCCCCAAGCTTAGCTGTGACGGGAAGTATGATCCACTGACTGGGCCGGGGTCACCTGTGGGGCCTGCACAGGTCAATGAGCATGGCAGTCATTTAGTGGCAGGAGGTTGCACGCTGCCTCCAAAGTGAATTGCTGCCCTTAGCTCTGTGTGTTTCCAGAGCCTCTGATTTTTCCTGAGACGCTGAGATTTACATTCTTATGTGCAGCTATCTGATTTGAAACTATTGGCAACTAACTCAGTGTTTTATGAAATTCAGTGAAGCACTTCTATGGCCTGTGGATTGAGACAACATTAGTTGACTCTTTTCTTCCTTTTGTCATGTCCTTCTCTGCTTTCTTCCCTCCTTCTTGGTTGGGGCACAAGAGGAGGTGATTTATTGTACCTTGTAGCTAATGTCTGGCCTCTGCGGGGACTTGTGTGTCCTTGGTCTGCCCCTTCATGGCCTGATTCCCACCACCGGCCTGCTGGGTGCATTTGGCAGTCACTTAACTTCTGTGCCTAAGTTTGTTCTCTAAGAACACTTAAATCCCTCCAAGTAATCGAGGGATAATTATAACTGTCATGGTACCACCTCCAAGGACTGGGGTGCAAATTAATGAAGTGCTTCTTCTCACATGTCTGCAAGCACCTTTGGAAGAACTTGCTACTTTCTCACAGAATGTTATTCATCCCCTAGCAGGTGGAAATTACAGACCTGATAGGGCAATGTTCCTCAAAGAGCAGCAAGCCTACCTCTGCACCAGAATCCCCTGGGAGGCTGAGGAGGTAGTCTTCCTTGCTAAAATGCTGATTCCCAGTCTCTACCCACTCTACGAAATGAAATCCTGAGAGATTGGTGCTTGGAGTTATGTGTTTTTAACAAGCATGCTCCCACCTCCCAGTGATGTTAACATTCCTTAAAGTTTGATAAGGACACTTGAGCCTTGGGAGAAAGCAAAGGGGTGTCTGTGAAAGAAGTATTGGGTGAGAAGGGGGTGTCAAAAATAAACACAGCCGGATACTACTTAAAGTGGTGAAAACAGATGTTATCCAGTAACTACTGGATAACAGTAGTTATCCACAGTAGTTATCCAGTAACTACTGGATAACAGTGGTTATCCAGTGGGGGGAAGAGCAGAGCCCCATTCTGATTCCTGCAGAGGTGAGCTGGGTGTATTAAAGGGAGAAGGAGGAAGTGGGAAGAGTGGGGGCTCAGCAGAGCCAGAGAAGGGAAAATGGTCAGAGGGTTGGTTGGGGTAAATGCGGTGAGGCCAGTCAGGTCTGCCAGTGGGCAGCGATCTAAGTTAGGGCTCCATTCTCTGACAGAGGCTGGGAGACAGAGGCACTATCCTTCTTAATGACTGCATTTCAAAGGAACAGCTCTTGGGTCCTCCACAAGGATGCTCCTGAGTTGCAAAAGATACATTCACAATTATAAGCTCATTTTAGTAAATGCTTTAAGAAAGGGAGGTCAGAGGCCCAGGTCAGGTGTGGCCTGGAATGAAAAGTAAACTTTCCTGGCAATGTTGAGCTTTCTCAGGCAGGCATTTTAATCGGGGGCTGGGGTCATCCTGGGGACATGGCCTCATCCTGCTAGGACCCATGCTGGAGTTTGATCAAGCATCTTAGGGCAGGGGTTTGAACAGTGTCTTTAAGTTCTAAGAGTACTGCAGTTCTTAGGGACATCTAATTCAGTTTTCTTCAAGCCTCTGACAATTGCTTATTAAGGCTGCGGAATTATTTGACACAGAATAGGAGTATAAGTCTGGACATTTTGGATGATGGGCAGAGGTGGTATAGACAGCTCTGGAGGCCTAGAGAGCTGGGTTCAATCCCAGAGCTGAAGCCAGAGAAAGTTTACTTCATCTTTCTGAGCCTCAGTTTCCCCATTATGGCTCCAGGACAAAAGACTAGGGAGTGACTGCCCCATAGAAGCCAGATGCAATTAGGGCACCCACAATTAAGTCAGGAGAATTGGACATGAGTGTGGTCAATGCTACCTGGATCTGCCTGGAATCAAATAAATAAGAAACAAATATGTTTTAAGAGAATTCTGCTGCAAAAGAATCACAGACCTGGGCAAATACAGCCAAAGGCTGTCTGGGGCTTAAAACAACCCTTGAGCCCCTGGCCTCATCTGGTCAGGAAGCAGGCTGAGGAAATGGAACTGTTTCCACAGGTAGAGCTTATTTTCTGCCACCCTCATTAGAGGGGGACAAGAACAATAGAACAGAGAAAACCTCTTGTGCCATAGATTTTGTTTTGGTGTCTGAGAATCTGCATTTTACCTTATTTTTTTTTGAGATTCAAGGGATGCATGTGCAGGTTTGTTACTTGGGTACATTGTGTGACACTGAGGTGCAGGTTTGTTACTTGGGTACATTGGGTGACGCTGAGGTGCAGGTTTGTTACATGGATATATTGTATGATGATGAGGTACAGGTTTGTTACTTGGGTATACTGTGATGCTGAGGTGCAGGTTTGTTACTTGGGTATTTGCTGGTGATGACGTGCATGTTTGTTACTTGGGTGTATTGTGTGATGCAGAGGTGCAGGTTTTTTACTTGGCTATATTGTGTGATGATGAGATGCAGTTTTTTTACTTGGGTATATTGTGTGATGCTGAGTGCGGGTTTGTTACTTGGGTATATTGTGTGATGCTGAGGTGCAGGTTTGTTACTTGGGTATATTGTGTGGTGCTGAGGTGCAGGTTTGTTACTTGGGTATATTGTGTAATGCTGAGTGCAAGTTTCTTCCTTGGGTATATTGTGTGATGCTGAGTGCAGGTTTGTTACTTGGGTATATCATGTGATGCCAAGGTTCTTTGTTACATGGATATGTTGCGTGATGCTGAGGTTTGAGCTTCTAACGGTCCCATTGCTTAAGTAGCAAACATAGTACCAAATAAGTAGTTTTTCAACCCCTCCCTCTCTCCCCCATTTTGGAATCCCTGAAGTTTATTTTTCCTATCTTTATGTTCATGTGTACCCAACATTTAACTTCTATTTTTAAGTGAGAACGTGCGGTATTTGGTTTTCTATTTCTGCCTTAATTTTCTTAGGATAATGGCAGGCTATAGTTTAAGGGGCACAGAAGACAAGGTACTGCAGGCCTTCCTATGGAGTGGTATCAATATCCACCCGTAGGGCTGAGACTGCTCCCATCCCCGCCCCCACCTGGTCCAGCTGGGAATGTCCCTGTGGCCACCCTGTCTCTGTTCCATGGTGCATGTTATCTTTGTTCAGGAGGTCAGAGAGATCACTCTGCCCCACAGAGACAGTCCTGAGATGGGCCTTGAGCCTGATGTTATGACTAGCTAGGCCACCTCTCTTGGGAGAGGGGTATGGGTTCTGCATGTGGAAGGAGAATAAGCTGAGTATTTGTGACCCGACGACAGGGCTGGATTGTCAGATTAGATGGATTGAGTGTGGAGGTTGGATTATTCTTTAATATTCCAAGGACATTAGGCTTGGGCTAATGGAATATGACCCAATGATGTGTGTTATTTCAGAGCAGAAGCTTTAATTGTTGCATGTGGCTCCCTGTGTCCTTTTTCCTAGCCCAATATGCTGCAAAGCCCCAGGCAGAGCCTGCCGCTGCAGCCTGGGACAGAAAGAGAGACAGAATGCAGAGCCACAACTGGCCTCCATAGACCTGCAGTGGATCCGAGACATGACCTTTGTTGCTCGAAGCCAGGGTTGAAAAAAGACCAGAGAGAAAATATTTTAGGGTTTGTAGGTCATGTGGTCTCTGTCAAACTTACCCAACTCTGCCTCTGTATCTGCAAAGCAGTCACAGGCAACACTGCAAACCAATGGACATGGCTGTGTTCCAATAAGACTTCATTTACAAAAACTAGCAGTGGGCTGGGTTTGGCCTTTGGCCATAGTTTGACAGCCCCTGATGTAAGCCATTGAGATCTTGAGGTCTTTTGTTATCCCTAGTCTGGTTGATCTCAAACTTTAACACATCATACTCACCTGCAGGTGTAGCTGTTAAAAATGAACAAAACCGCTTTGTAGCAACATAGATGCAGCTAGAGGCCATTATCCTAAAGTGAAGAAATGCAGAAATAGAAAACTGAATACTGCATGTTCTCACTTAAAAGTGAGCTAAACGGGGCTGGGCATGGTGGCACACGCCTGTAATGCCAGCACTTTGGGAGGCCGAGGCAGGTGGATCACCTGAGGTCAGGAGTTCAAGAGCAGCCTGGCCAACATGGTGAAACCCTGTCTCTACTAAAAATACAAAAATTAGCTGGGCGTGGTGATGGGCACCTGTAATCCCTGCTACTTGGGAGGCTGAGGCAAGAGAATTGCTTGAACCTGGAAGGTAGAAGTTGCAGTGAGCCGAGATTGCACCACTGCACTCCAGCCTGGGCGACAGAGCAAGACTCCATCTAAAAAAAAAAAGTGAGCTAAATATTGGGTACACATGGACACAAAGACTGGAGCAATAAACCCTCGGGATTTCAAAACCAAGGAGGGAAGGAGGGGGGAAAGTATGGAAAAACTATGTATCAGCACTATGTTCACCACTTGGGTGGTGGGATCATTAGAAGCCCAAACCTCATCATAATGCAATATACTCGTGTAACAAACCTGCACACGTACCCCCTGAATCTAAAATAAATAACTGACTAACAAAAAAAAAGAATCCCTTGGAGGGCTTATGAAAGCACAGATGGCGGGGTGCTGCCCAGAGGCTCTGATACAACAGACCTGATCTGGGACTAAGAATGTGCCTTTCTGCAATATTCCTAGGTGACGCTGATGCTATCGATCCAGGGAGCACACTTGGAGTGTCCCTGCCCTGCCTTCTCGATTGAGGTAGCACCTGGAAAATGATGTTAACATCAGAACTTACGTGATAGAGCTGTTGTCCCAGATAAATGAGATAACATGTGACATTATTAGGATAGCTGCTGACATTTGTAAATTCTCAATAAGTGGTAGCCACTGTTATGGTGTGAGTCACCACGCACATCACACATACGATGTGCTTCTTACATTATCAGAAGATGAACATGGTGAATGGAAGCAGGACTGTTTGCTTTACAGGTGAGTCTTTGCATCCACAGACTTCCCCACAGGATTTACTCAGGTAGCCATATCACTGTGGTGTGCTTACAATGGGGATTCTATGTGGACCTGACCTCCAGCTAGGGGGTGGCTGCCACTCACAACACGTGGGCCTTTGCCATACACAGAGATGACTATCTCCTCTCTGGCTTCTCTGAGGTCAAGAAAGGTGAACATCATCCTTTCAGAGAAGCATTAAAATCAAAACAAAACAAATACTGTGAACAGGATGGTCTTAGCTGTAGGTTCTGAGGCCTGTTGGCGAGGCTAGATGGAGAATGTGGCTTGAAGTGTGGACTGAGGGTGTGCATGGGAGTCCAGAGATGAGGTCCCAACCCAGCTGTTTAACAGATGTGTGACTTTGGCTGCTCGCTTCACCTACGAACCTCAGCTTCCTCACCTACAGTGAGGGCAGTAGGACTTACTGAGAATATGAAATGAGTAAATGCCAGGCATTTGAGAGGTGAGGACTTTCAGGCTCCCTCCCCTCTGAAAGACTTCCTGCCCTTCCTTTCTTTGACAGTGGAATTGCAGTGGTTGGGAAAGCAGTTGCTGGAGGCCACTGTCTGGGATGGATTCAGGCTCACCCCTGTGTTAGCACTGTGTCCTGTACAAGTCACTTAGCCCGTCAGTGCACTGGTTCTTCCTCTGTCAAAGACAGATGCTAATGTGTGTCCTTCTTAAAGGGTGACCATCACTGTGAAGGCTAAAGACATTTAAATGCCTGTGAATACCTAGAGGGGTATGTGGCAAACCCAGGCCAGTGCCCTCACAGCAGCTCTGCAAACCCAAGAGGATGTTCTCATCTCATGACAGTGATACTTAGTGACCATGGCTAGTCCCTCATGAGACAGCCACCACATGCCAGAGATTTTCCAAACACCTTCACATCTCCTCTAGTCCTCCCACCACACTCCATAAAATGGGCATTTTTATCACCCCCATCTTATAGATGAGGAAACTGAGTCCTGTAGTTGGTGAGGGCTGGACTCCAGCCCAGGGCTTTGAGTGTGGGGTTCACTCTTGTGACCATGCCACCATGTTGTTTTGGTGCCACAGCACTTATTCTGTAACCTGGTAGTGTGCTTTGGGGCTCATCCATCTCCCTTCCTCAGCCTCTGTGAGGAGGTTTCCATCACCTGGGCCTTCTCAGCTTGTTTGTTGACTGGATATTGGAAGGTGCTGATAAGAGAATGAATGAATTAATGAATGAATAATGATCCACCATCAACCCTCAGGGGCTAGTGCCCAGTCCTTCCTGGGGAAGGGGGAGGGACACCAGGGTTTCCTTTCCACTCAATAGCAGTTGAAGGAGCAGGCTGCTACCATGATGTCGTCAGAGCCCCATGGGTGCTTCTTGTCAATTGCTCAGAAAAGCCAATACACTGAGACAGCAGGTGTTGCAGCAGAGAAAGAGTTTAATAATCACAGGGAAGGCACACAAGGAGATGGGAGAGATTCTCAAATCCACTTCCCTGAGAATTCAGAGGCTAGGGTTTTTATGGGTTCTTTGCTGGGGAGGGGACTGGGAAACTGAAACAATTGATTAGCTGGGGATAAAGTCACTGAGGTGTGGAAACTGTGGCTGAGTCATTTCTTACCCAAGGGTCACAGGGCCAGTTGAGTCTATCCATTGGTGTTGGTCACAGGCCCAGGTGGTAACTCTTAGCAAAATGCTAAATCAGAAAAATATCTCAAAGACCAGTCCTTTAGGCCTCACGATAGTAATGTTACTTGTAGGAGCAGCTGGGGAAGTTACAAATCTTGTGACCTCTGTTATGTGACTCTGGGGCAGTAAAATTAAGCTGAGCCAACAATGGCTGATTATTGTTTAATTGTGCCCATTCTTTAGCAAAGTTCAGGCCTCTACCAGAATTCTGACCTTCTGGCCTTTGATCAGTCTTTACAAATATAGTTTCAACCTTTGAACAAGGCAGGGAGAAAATCAAGAAAAGGACTATTATGGCCTCCACACAAGAATGAGCAAAAGCAATTCAGCCTGGTAGAAGTGAGATGGAGTCAATTACGTCAGATTTTCTTTCTATCATAATTTTTTTTTGCCTATTTTGTTATCATTTTTAATCATCTTCAGCTTTGTTTTTTTATTATACTTTAAGTTCTAGGGTAAATGTGCACAAAGTTCAGGTCTATTACATATGTATACATGTGCCATGTTGGTGTGCTGCACCCATTAACTCATCATTTACATAAGGTATATCTCCTAATGCTAGCCCTCCCCACTCCCCCCACCCCATGACAGGCTCCAGTGTGTGATGTTCCCCACCCTGTCTCCAAGTGTTCTCATTGTTCAATTCCCACCTATGAGTGAGAACATGCAGTGTTTGGTTTTCTGTCCTTGTGATAGTTTGCTGAGAATAATGGTTTTCAGCTTCATCCATGACCCTACAAAAGGACATGAACTCATCATTTTTTATGGTTGCATAGTATTCCCGGTGTATATGTGCCACATTTTCTTAATCCAGTCTATCATTGATGGACATTTGGGTTGGTTCCAAGTCTTTGCTATTGTGAATAGTGCCACAATAAACATACACGTGCATGTGTCTTTATAGCAGCATGATTTATAATCCCTTGGGTATATACCCAGTAATGGGATGGCTGGGTCAAATGGTATTTCTAGTTCTAGATCCTTGAGGAATCACCACACTGTCTTCCACAATGGTTGAACTAGTTTACACTCCCACCAACAGTGTAAAAGTGTTCCCATTTCTCCACATCCTCTCCAGCACCTGTTGTTTCCTGACTTTTTAATGATCACCATTGTTAACTGGTGTGAGATGGTATCTCATTGTGGTTTTGATTTGCATTTCTCTGATGGCCAGTGATGATGAGCATTTTTTCTTGTGTCTTCTGGCTGCATAAATATCTTCTTTTGATAAGTGTCTGTTCATATCCTTTGCCCACTTTTTGATGGGGTTGTTTGATTTTCTCTTGTAAATTTGTTTAAGTTCTTTGTAGATTCTGGATATTAGCCCTTTGTCAGATGGGTAGATTGCAAAAATTTTCTCCCATTCTGTAGGTTGTCTGTTCACTCTGATGGTAGTTTCTTTTGCTGTGTGGAAGTTCTTTAGTTTAATTAGATCCCATTTGTCAATTTTGGTTTTGTTGCTATTGCTTTTGGTGTTTTAGTCATGAAGTCCTTGCCCATGCCTATGTCCTGAATGGTATTGCCTAGGTTTTCTTCTAGGGTTTTTATGGTTTTAGGTCTAACATTTAAGTGTTTAATCCATCTTGAATTAATTTTTGTATAAGGTGTAAGGAAGGGATCCAGTTTCAGCTTTCTACATATGGCTAGCCAGTTTTCCCAGCACCATTTATTAAATAGGGAATCCTTTCCCCATTTCTTGTTTTTGTCAGGTTTGTCAAAATTCAGATGGTTGTAGATGTGTGGTATTGTTTCTGAGGGCTCTGTTCTGTTCCATTGGTCTATATGTCTGTTTTGGTACCAGTACCATGCTGTTTTGGTTACTGTAGCCTTGTCGTATAATTTGAAGTCAGGTAGTGTGATGCCTCCAGCTTTGTTCTTTTGGCTTAGGATTGTCTTGGCATTACGGTCTCTTTTTTGGTTCCATATGAACTTTAAATTAGTTTTTTCCAATTCTGTGAAGAAAGTCATTGGTAGCTTGATAGGGATGGCATTGAATCTATAAATTACCTTGGGCAGTATGGCCATTTTCACAGTATTTATTCTTCCTATCCACGAGCATGGATTGTTCTTCCATTTGTTTGTGTCCTTTTTTTATTTCATTGAGCAGTGGTTTGTAGTTCGCCTTGAAGAAGTCCTTCACGTCCCTTGTAAGTTGGATTCCTAGGTATTTTATTCTCTTTGAAGCAATTGTGAATGGGAGTTCACTCATGATTTGGCTCTCTGTTTGTCTGTTATTGGTGTATGAGAATGCTTGTAATTTTTGCACATTGATTTTGTATCCTGAGACTTTGCTGAAGTTGCTTATCAGCTTAAGGAGATTTTGGGCTGAGACAATGGAGTTTTCTAAATATACAATCATGTCATCTCCAAACAGGGACAATTTGACTTCCTCTTTTCCTAACTGAATACTCTTTATTTCTTTGTCCTTCCTGATTGCCCTGGCCAGAACTTCCAACACTATGTTGAATAGGAGTGGTGAGAGAGGGCATCCCTGTCTTGTGCCTGTTTTCAAAGGGAATGCTTCCAGTTATTGCCCATTCAGTATGATATTGGCTGTCGGTTTGTCATAAGTGGCTCTTGTTATTTTGAGATACAACCCATCAATACCTAGGTTATTGAGAGTTTTCAGCATGAAGGGCTGTTGAATTTTGTCAAAGGCCTTTTCTGCATCTGTTGAGATAATCATGTGGTTTTTGTACTTGGTTGTGTTTCTATGATGCATTACTTTTATTGATTTGCCTATGTTGAACCAGCCTTGCATCCCAGGGATGAAGCCCACTTGATCGTGGTGGATAAGCTTTTTGATGTGCTGCTGGATTCTCTTTGCCAGTATTTTATTGAGGATTTTTGCATCAATGTTCATCAGGGATATTGGTCTAAAATTCTCTTTTTTTGTTGTGTCTCTGCCCGGCTTTGGTATCAGGATGATGCTGGCCTCATAAAATGAGTTAGGGAGGATTCCCTCTTTTTCTATTGATTGGAATAGTTTCAGACAGAATGGTACCAACTCCCCTTTGTACCTCTGGTAGAATTTGACTGTGAATCCATCTGGTCCTGGACCTTTTTTGGTTGGTAGGCTCTCAAGTATTGCCTCAATTTCAGAGTCTGTTATTGGTCTATTCGGGGATTCAAGTTCTTCCTGGTTTAGTCTTGGGAGAGTATATGTGTCCAGGAATTTATCCATTTCTTCTAGATTTTCTAGTTTATTGGCATAGAGGTGTTTATAGTATTCTCTGATGGTAGTTTGTATTTCTGTGGGATTGTTGGTGATATCCCCTTTATCATTTTTTATTGCATCTATTTGATTCTTCTCTCTTTTCTTCTGTATTAGTCTTGCTAGCAGTCTATCAATTTTGTTGATCTTTTCAAAAACCATCTCCTGGATTCATTGATTTTTTGAAGGGCTTTTTTTTTGTGTCTCTATCTCCTTCAGTTCTGCTCTGATCTTAGTTATTTCTTGCCTTCTGCTAGATTTTAATGTGTTTGCTCTTGCTTCTCTAGTTCTTTTAATTGTGATGTTAGGGTATTCATTTTAGATCTTTCCTGCTTTCTCTTGTGGGCATTTAGTGCTATAAATTTCCCTCTACACACTGCTTTAAATGTGTCCCAGAGATTCTGGTATGATGTGTCTTTGTTCTCATTGGTTTAAAGAACATCTTTATTTCTGCCTTCATTATGTTATGTACCCAGTAGTCATTCAGGAACAAGTTGTTCAGTTTCCATGTGGTTGAGTGGTTTTGAGTGAGTTTCTTAATCCTGAGTTCTAGTTTGATTGCACTGTGGTCTGAGAGACAGTTTGTTATAATTTCTGTTCTTTTACATTTGCTGAGGAGTTCTTCCAACTATGTTGTCAGTTTTGGAATAAGTGTGATATGGTGCTGAGAAGAATGTATATTCTGTTGATTTGTGGTGGAGAGTTCTGTAGATGTCTACTAGGTCATCTTGGTGCAGAGCTGAGTTCAATTCCTGGATATCCTTGTTAACTTTCTCTATTGTTGATCTGTCTAATGTTGACAGTGGGGTGTTAAAGTCTCCCATTATTATTGTGTGGGAGTCTAAGTCTCTTTCTAGGTCTCTAGGGACTTGCTTTATGAATCTGGGTGCTCCTGTATTGGATGCATATATATTTAGGATAGTTAGCTCTTTTTGTTGAATTGGTCCCTTTACCATTATGTAATGGCCTTCTTTGTCCTCTTTGATCTTTGTTGGTTTAAAGTCTGTTTTATCAGAGACTAGGATTGCAACCTCTGCTTTTTTTTTGTTTTCCATTTGCTTGGTAGATCTTCCTCCATCCCTTTATTTTGAGCCTATGTGTGTCTCCACACTTGAGATGGGTCTCCTGAATATGGCACACTGATGGGTCTTGACTCTTTATCCAATTTGCCAGTCTGTGTCTTTTAATTGGGGCATTTAGCCCATTTACATTTAAGGTTAATATTGTTATGTGTGAATTTGATCCTGTCATTATGATGTTAGCTGGTAATTTTGCTTGTTAGTTTCTTCCTAGCATTGATGGTCTTTACAATTTGTCATGTTTTTGCAGTGGCTAGTACTGGTTGTTCCTTTCCATGTTTAGTGCTTCCTTCAGGAGCTCTTTTAGGGCAGGCCTGGGGGTGACAAAATCTCTCAGCGTTTGCTCATGTCGTCTGTAAAGGATTTTATTTCTCCCTCACTTATGAAGCTTAGCTTCGCTGGATATGAAATTCTGGGTTGAAAATTCTTTTCTTTAAGAATGTTGCATATTGGCCGCCACTGTCTTCTGGCTTGTAGAGTTTCTGCCGAGAGATCTGCTGTTAGTCTGATGGGCTTCCCTTTGTGGGTAACCCGACCTTTCTCTCTGGCTGCCCTTAATATTTTTTCCTTCATTTCAACTTTGGTGACTCTGACAATTATGTGTCTTGGAGTTGCTCTTCTCAAGTAGTATCTTTGTGGCATTCTCTGTATTTCCTGAATCTGAATGTTGGCCTGCCTCACTAGGTTGGGGAAGTTCTCCTGGATAATATCCTGAATAGTGTTTTCCAACTTGGTTCCATTCTCCCTGTCACTTTCAGGTACACCAATCTGATGTAGATTTGGTCTTTTCACATAGTCCCATATTTCTTGGAGGCTTTGCTCATTTCTTTTTACTTTTTTTTTCTCTAAACTTCTCTTCTTGCTTCATTTCATTCATTTGATCTTCAATCACTGATACCCTTTCTTCCACTTGGTCGTATCATCTACTGAAGCTTGTGCATGCATCATGTGGTTCTCGTGCCATGGTTTTCAGCTCCATCAGGTCATTTAAGATCTTCTCTACACTGTCTATTCTAGTTAGCCATTTGTCTAATCTTTTTTCAAGGTGTTTAGCTTCTTTGCAATGGGTTCAAACATCCTCCTTTAGCTCAGAGAAGTTTGTTATTATGAATCGTCTGAAGCCTTCTTCTCTCAACTCGTCAAAGTCATTCTCCATTCAGCTTTGTTCCATTGCTGGTGAGGAGCTGCATTCCTTTGGCAGAGAAGAGTGCTCTGATTTTTAGAATTTTCAGCTTTTCTTCTCTGGTTTCTCTCCATCTTTGTGGTTGTATCTACCTTTGGTCTTTGATGATGGTGATGTACAGATGGGGTTTTGGTGTGGATGTTCTTTCTGTTTGTTAGTTTTCCTTCTAACAGTCAGGACCCTCATCTGCAGGTCTGTTGGAGTTTGCTGGAGGTCCACTCCAGACCCTGTTTGCCTGGGTGTCACCAGCGGAGGCTGCAGAACAGCAAATATTGCAGAATGGCAAATGTTGCTGCCTGATCATTCCTCTGGAAGCGTCATCCCAGGGGGCACCTGGCTGTATGAGGTGTCAGTTGGCCCCTACTGGGAGGTGCCTCCCAGTTAGGCTACTCAGGGGTCAGGGACCCACTTGAGGAGGCAGACTGTCCATTCTCATATCTCAAACTCTGTGCTGGGAGGACCACTACTCTCTTCAAAGCTGTCAGACAGGGACGTTTAAGTCTGCAGAAGTTTCTGTTGCCTTTTCTTCAGCTATGACCTGCCCCCAGAGGTGGAATCTACAAAGGCAGGCAGGCCTCCTTGAGCTGCTGTGAGCTCCACCCAGTTCGAGCTTCCTGGCCACTTTGTTTACCTACTCAAGCCTCAGCAATGGTAGATGCCCCTTCCCCAGCCTTGCTGCTGCCTTGCAGTTCGATCTTAGACTGCTGTGCTAGCAGTGAGTGAGGCTCCACGGGCATGGGATCCTCCGAACCAGGCATGGGATATAATCTCCTGGTGTGCTGTTTGCTAAGACCATTGGAAAAGCACAGTATTAGGGTGGGAGTGTCCCAATTTTCCAGGTACCATTGGTCACAGCTTCCCTTGGCTAGCAAAGGGAATTCCCTGACCCCTTGCACTTCCCAGGTGAGGTGGTGTCCCGCCCTGCTTTGGCTTGTGCTTCGTGGGCTGCACCCACTGTCTGACAAGCCCCAGTGAGATGAACCCTGTACCTCAGTTGGAAATGCGGAAATCACCCATCTTCTGCATCGCTCATGCTGGGAGCCGTAGACGGGAGCTGTTCCTATTCAGCCATCTTGGAACCTCCCTCCATAATTTTTTTAAAGGCAACTTCAGAGTGGGAAGTGCTGTTAACCTCCTCCCCAGCAGCTTACAGTGTGGATGGAGGGTGTGCGTAGGAGTCCAGAGATGAGGTCCCAACCCAGCTATTTAACAAATGTGTTATGTTGGCTGCTTGCTTCACCTCTGAAACTCAGTTTTCTCATCTACAGTGGGGGCAGTAGGACTCACTGTGAAGATGAAATGAGTAAATGCCAGGCATTTGGGAAGTGAGGACCCTCAGGCTCCCTTCCCTCTGAAAAACTTCCTGCCCTCCTTTATTTGACAGTAGAATGAGTAAATGCATCTTTGGGGCATTGCTTTCTGAACAACAGTCCTGCCAGCTCCTGGTGACCATCTTCCTCCCAATGCAAGCAGATGCATGGCATGGTTTGGCCCAAGCAGAGTTAATCCTCTCTTTTGCCTGAGCCTGCTAAGTCCACAACGGGATTCTCTCAGAACTGCTTCTGAGAACCCACTGTCCCTTCTCCCTCCCTGAGCACCGGGCTTGTTGGTAACCCAGGAACTGACAGATCCAGCCCCTACACAGAGGCTGACTCTTCTCAGGCAGTCAGGAAGCTGAGGAGGAGGAAGCATCTACCTCCCTGAGCAGGCCCAGCCTAGAGGCCCCTCTCCTCAGATGTGAGGAAAAGCAGCATCTCTGTGATTTATATGGAATGGATAAGGGCCAGTTCTCCCTCGGGTTTCCTTTTGAGGGTCTTCTATCTGTTGGGCAATTTAGGTTAGTGATTTTATATATATAATCATCAAGGAAATGAGAGCCATATTAGGATGGAATGCATTATTTAGTTTCTTCATTTATTTATAAGTCAGTGTGGATAACCCTCTCTTTTGAAGCATCTGAAGTGCAGGCTGCAAGTTGGCAAACGAGATCCTAGCTTCAAATGGCACAGTGGCATTTACAAACCCTGTGGCTTCCAATCCACGTTTGATTTGGATGGAACGAATACTGCGGAAGCTTTGGAAAAGCCATCTGCTCAATTCCCAGTGGCTTATGTTTCTCATTTGGTCTGAAATGTGGACTCAGGATGGGGAGTGAAGGATATGGTGGACAGTTCTTCTCCCAAACCTGCTTATCCCAGGTGCCCTGGAGCCACCCTTCTCCACACCCTGACCCTCAGTTTCCTTGACAGTCTATGAACCAGGACTCTGTGGCTTATGGGGCAGTTAGCCAGCATTTCCTACTGCCTTCTCCTCCTTGCCATGTCACTTTAGTCCTGTCTTTCTCACTGAGCACTGTCAGGCAAGCACAATTAACTGTCAGTGTTCTGTTTTTTCTTCTCCCTGCCAAATTCATTTTCCAAAAGCTGAGCTCTAATCTGGTCATTCCTCCACTCAGAAACCTTTATCACCTCCCTACTGTCTAAGGAATGAAGTCCAGACTCCAGCCTGACATCCAAGTTTGGCAGTCTGGCTTCACAGGTAACTTTCCTGCCTTTTTCTCTCCCTCTTCCCAATGTTCCCTGAAGCAGCACTGTCAGTGTCCATCCATGCCTCTTGTCCCTACTGCCTCCCAGGCCCTGCCTGAGGGCTTTCCTGCCAGCCCAGGCCCTGCCTGAGGGCTTTCTCTGGTCTCCAGAGCAAGTTTCTGCCTACACTAAGTGCCAGAGAATTAACACCACCCCTATCCTCAAGCAGTAGTGTTACCAGTAAACAGAGTTCTTTTTCCACTTTGTATCGGTCATTTAAAAAAAGTCTAATTGGAAAAGGCAACCAGTTTCTGTTCACTGGCTAGAAATGGAGATGGCAAGCTGATATTCTAAATGCATCTTCTCCCTGAAGCCTAGGACACATGGGGTTTTTAAAGACTGGTTACAGGCTGGGAGAGGAACTTGAGCATGCGAGATTCCAGATGTGCAGGTGCAATTCATACACATACATCTTCATACATCACATGTATAAAAGATGGCAGAGGTTTTTTTCAAGGGAGAGAATTTTAGCACCATAATATCTTAATGATCTAAAGGCAACCAGGGATCCTCTGTTCCAGTTTGCACCAGTTTGTGAGGTTTTATCTTCCTCTGGTACCTGGCCAGAGGTCAAGAAGTTCTGGCATAGTCCCTGGTTTCTTTAAGTAGCTGTGCCTGTAAATGAAGGAATAAAGGAAAACAATAGGAAAAATAAACTTTCCCAGTTATTTTTATCAGGGCTGCCCTGGTAACAGCAGCCCTCAGCTCATGGACATTGGTGTATAAATACCCTAGCTCCCTAACCTTGAGTCAGATAGCTGCAGTGCATTTTCTACACTAACTCCCAGTTTCCCCATGGGCATTAAGTGTCATTGTCTGCAGAGGTCCCTGGCTGGACAGCACAGCATCTGCCTACTACAATCCCTTCCTTGCCTCATTCCCCTTCTCCTCCACCAGTGTTTCCTGGAGTCCTGCCCCTCAAATCTACCTGTGTGTGCATCCTGGTCTCTGGGTGAGCTTCTGGAGGAACGAAAGCTAAGATGCTCCTTGCGTTAGTTTCCTGAGCCTGTCATAACAAAGTGGCAAATACTGGTGGCCCAAAACAGCTGTAACAGATGGTCTCCCAGGCCTGGAGGTAGAAGTCTGAATTCAAAAGGTTGGCCATCTCTCTGCTGGCTCTAGGGGAGAATCCCTCCTTGCCTCTTACAGCTTCTGGTGTTGCCGGCAGTCCTTGGCATTTCTGGGTCACAGGGCCATCCCCCGTGTGTCTTCACGTCATCTTCCCAAGGACATCCTCCTCCTGTGTGTCCTCACATCACCTTCCCATGGCCGTCTCCCCCTCTATTTCCTCATGTGGTCTTCTCATGGACGCCTTCCCCCTGAGTGGCCTCATGTCATCTTCCTGTGGCCCTGCATGTCTTCACGTCATCTTCCCATGGACTCCTCCCCCGTGTGTCTTTACATCATCTTCCCATGGACGTCATCCCCTGTGTGTTCTCACGTCATGTTCCCGTGGGTGTCCTCCCACTGTGTGTCCTCATGTGGTCTTCCCATGGCCATCCCCACTGCTGCGTATCCTCACATATCTTCCCATGGCCGTCTCCCTATATGTGTCTTCAAATCGTCTTCACGTGGCTGTCCTCCCCCTGCATGTCCTCACATGGTCTTCCCATGGCCGTCTTCCCCCTGTGGGTCTTCATGTCCTCTTCCTGTGGCCATCGTCCCTGTGTGTGTTTTCTCACATCATCTCCCTTGGCTGTCCTCCCACTGCATGTCATCACATTGTCTTCCCATGGACGTCTTCCCCGTTTTTCCTCACGTGGTCTTCTCATGGACGTCTTCCCCCTGCAGGGCCTCACATCATATCTTCCTGTGGCAACCCTCCCCCACATATCTTCACATCATCTTCCCATGGACGCCCTCCCCCTGCATGTCCTCATGTCATCTTCCCATGGACGTCCTTCCCCTGTGTGTCCTCATGTCATCTTCCCATGGACGCCCTCCCCTTGTGTGTCCTCATGTGGTCTTCCCATGGCCATGCCCTCACCCCCGTGTGTCCTCACATCATCCTGTGGCCATCTCCCCTGCATATCTTCAAATCGTCTTCACATGGCTGTCTCCTCCTGCATGTCCTCACGTGGTCTTCCCGTGGCCATCCTCCCCCTCCATGTCTTTATATCCTCTTCCTGTGGCCATCCTCCCTGTGTGTGTTCTCATGTCCTCTTCCTGTGGCTGTCCTCCCCCATGTATCCTCACGTCATCTTCCCGTGGCCATCTTCCCCGTGTGTCCTCATATCATCTTCCTGTGGCCATCTTCCCCCACATGTCCTCATGTCCTCTTCCCATGGTTGTTCTCCCCGTGTGTCCTCACGTCATCTTCCCATGGCCATCATCCCCTGCATGTCCTTGTGCCTTCTTCCTGTGCCTGCGCTCCCCCTGCATGTCCTCATGTCCTCTTCCCATGGCCATCTGCCCCCTGTGTGTCCTCACGTCATCTTCCCGTGGCCATCCTCCCACTGTGAGTCCTCACGTCATCTCCCTGTGGCTGTCCTCCCCCTGCGTGTCCTTGTGTTGTCTTCCCATGGCCGTCCTCCCCTTGCGTGTCCTTGCGTTGTCTTCCCTCTGTATGTGTCTATCTGTAGGTCCATGTTTTTCCTTTTTATATGGATATTGGACTAGGGCCCACCCTAATGACTTCATTTTAACTTATCTCTGTAAAG
This sequence comes from Pan troglodytes, assembly GCF_028858775.2. Lineage (NCBI taxonomy): Eukaryota > Metazoa > Chordata > Mammalia > Primates > Hominidae > Pan > Pan troglodytes. The sequence continues at coordinate 32,233,200 of NC_072418.2, read as the reverse complement.
ACTCTGTTCCAAATCAGATCACATCAGGAGGCACTGGGGTGAGGACTTCCACATGTCTTTAGTGGGGGATGCAGTTCAACCCTCCGCTTTCCCCTTGCTCTTCTGCAGCTGGCAGGTGCTTCTGCATTTCCTCATCCTGGGCACAGCTCTGTCCCTGGGTTCCATGCTGTCACAGCCACCCTTCCAGACCTCTGAGCACGCAGCAAATGCTCCTCCGCAGGCCCGCCCTGCCTGCCTGGTGTTGAGGTGGGAGTGCTAAGCCTACGGTGGCACTATGGAAATACTTGGTGCATGAGGCTGTAAAACCTCAATAAACCAAAATGCTCAGGGAATGAATTATTTTAGATTAATTTTGGAATCAACTTGGGCTTCCAAATAATTATTTTTATTTTAACACTTTCAGCATTATTTCTGAAAGAGACAAGTCTACGTTTCTGCCTCAGGAAATCTAGTTTGTTAAATAAAATGGAACTGTCCTTGGATTTTGAAGACCAGCAGCGACTGAGTATTTTAGCTCTGAGCATGGCTCCACCCCATGCAAGAGGCAGCTGCAGAAGCTGGTGACCACCTGGGAGGTGTCTGTGGGGCAGAGGCAGCCCCCAGGAGGGATGTTCCAGGCCTTGTGAACCCAGCACTGCTCCCTATCAGCTCTTACTTTCTCCTAAATGTCAAATTCAGAGAAAAATAATTCTGGTGACCTGAAGTTCATGGGACTTTGGGGCACTAGGTTTATGGGGACAGTGATGGGTAGCTCCCAGGATGTCATCCCATAGTAAATTTTGAGAGCAGATAGTTCTATTTTTAGAGTGTAGATCTCACAGTTGTTTGCTGGATTCCTAAAGTGTATCTATCAGCCCATGCTTCCTGAGTGCCTGTCTGGTGGAAGGACATTTCTGTGTGGTGCTTGGTGATAACAGAGAAAGAGAGGCACCTCCTGGGTCCAGCCCAGCATGGCATCGTGGCCCTGCATACCTGAACACTCACACTCGATCCTTGGAAATTGTAATGACAAAAAGAGAAAAGAAATAAAACCAGTGGTTTTTCCCCTTAAGAGATTTGACTAAAAGTGTAGACATTTTTCACCTCCTCACAGACCTCCCTTGGGGTTCTGGAGCAGGGAAGCCTCCTGGAGAACATTCAGATAACTCCCACGGGGATGACTGTTAGGTAGGGCATTGGGGTTGAGCTCCTTTATTATTATTACTTGCTCTGTGTGCGATGCAGTCACATTCAACCCTGCAAAGACCCCAAGGGGCAGATGTTACTCTCTGGCTCCAGCTATAAGGAGACCGAAGCCCAGCGAGGTTCTGAGTGTGCTTGATATCCCAGGGAGAGTGATGGTGGAGCTGAACTCAGTGCAGCCTGATGGACTCGCAGGATGGTCCCCTCATTCCCCAGCTGAATATGTTCACTGCTCAATTCAGGCAGCCATCCACCCAGGGTGCTGGACCCAAATGCAAAACACTGATTTGAATTCCACAAATGATGTCTTCAACAGAAAGCCAATTTCAGGAGTCCATGGCTACCAGCAGAGAACACACGAAATCAAGAAGGAACGCCAGAATTGGTAAGTCAGAAACTTCCACCCCCGACACTGCCTCGTCTTGGGGAATATAAATGACTTCCGGAAAACAGTGTCTTCTCTGTGCCTCTCCTTCTATCGCCTGGTGCTCTGCCTTGGATAAATAATTTACTCTCCAGCAAAGAGAACCAAATTTGATTTATAAGCCATAGTCCAGATATATAAGACAAACTTTCAAAAAATCTGCCTATATAAATCCTAGCCGTCCCAGGGGTGTTTATCATTTTATGTATATGGAGAAAAGGGAAACAGAGGTTTAAGTCTTTTTAATCTGCATTCATTGGAAAGTGCTTTTGAACTACCAGCATTCAGGGTCCCACAGGGAAGCAGGAATAGCTCTGAGCTACAAATAGTCATGTTTCCTTCAGAATTTTCCTGCCTCTGTGCATATCTTTTGGTCAGTCTTATGTCTCACTCCCACTGGCCTCAAACCTTCCTTAGTTTTTTCTAATTCATCTTTCAAGGCCTGGGTTAGATGCCACCCCTGTGTCACGCCTGGGCCTTTCAAACTCAGGTTCTGCCCCTCCTCTTCTTGCCACCCTCTTCCTTTTCCTATGCCCTGCATTCTAACCTGGCCCTCCCCAGGCAGGGGGTTTCAGGCCACGCAGCACTCTACAGTGTGTCCACAGAAGGTTGCATGTCCAGCTCCAGATGGCTCATCTAGGAGGTCTGGCACCACTGGGGACTCCCACTTACCTGCTGAGGTGAGAATTGTGTGGCAGGCAAGAGAAAGAATGGGCATTGCTCTAGGGCTCATCTTTCTAGGTGAGGAGCAGGGCAGGGATGAACCAGGACTGTGGAAATAAACAAAAGCTTTTTATTCTGTGCTTGCTGTAGCAGTGGATGATATGGTTTGGCTGTGTCCTCCTTCAAATCTCATCTTGAATTCCCATGTGTTGTAGGAGGGATCTGGTGGGAGGTAAATGAATCATGCAGAGAGGTCTTTCCCGTGCTGTTCTCATGATAGTGAATGATACTCACGAGATCTGATGGTTTTAAAAAGTTTCCCTGCACAAGCTCTCTTCTCTTGTCTGCTGCAATGTGAAATGTGTCTTTCACCCTCCACCACGATTGTGAGGCCTCCTCAGCCATGTGGAACTGTAAGTCCATTAAACCTTTTTCTTTTGTAAATTGCCCAGTCTCAAGTATGTCTTTATCAGCAGCATGAAAACACACTAATACAGTAAATTCATACCAGTAGAATGGGGGCATTGCTGAAAAGATACCCCAAAATGTGGAACTGACTTTGGAACTGGGTAACAGGCAGAGGTTGAAACAGTTTGGAGGACTCAGATGAAGACAGGAAAACATGGGAAAGTTTGGAACTTCCTATAGACTGGCATGGCTTTGACAAAAAATGCTGATAGTGATATGAACAATAAGGTCCAAGCTGAGGTGGTCTCAGATGGAGATGAGGAACTTGCTGGAAATTGGAGCAAAGGTGACTCTTGTTATGTTTTAGCAGAGACTTGCAGCATTTTGCCTCTGCCCTAGAGATTTGTGGAACTTTGAACCTGAGAGAGATGATTTAGGGTATCTGGAGGAAGAAATTTCTAAGCATCAAAGCATTCAAGAGGTGACTTAGGTGCTGTTAAAAGAATTCAGTTTTAAAAGGGAAACAGTGAAACGGTTCAGAAAATTTGCAGCCCGACGATGCAGTAGAAAAGAAAAACCCATTTTCTGAGGAGACATTCAAGCTGGCTGCAGAAATTTGCATACATAACAATTTGCCAAATGTTAATCACCAAGACAATGGGGAAAATGTCTCCAGGGTATGTCAGAGACTTTTGTGGCAGCCCCTCCCATCACAGGTCCAGAGGTGAAGGTGTAGGAGGAAAAGCTGGTTTAGTGGGTTGGGCACAGGGTCCCCATGCTGTGTGCAGTCTAGGGACTTGGTGCCCTCTGTCCCAGCTGCTCCAGTTGTGACAAAAAGGGGCCAAGGTACAGCTCAGGCCATGGCTTCAGTGAGTGCAAGCCCCAAGCCTTAGCAGCTTCCATGTGGTTGGTGTTGAGTCTGTGGGTACACAGAAGTCAAGAATTGAGGTTTGGGAACCTCTCCCTTGATTTCAGAGGATGTATAAAAACGTCTGGATATCCAGGCAGAAGTTTGCTGTAGGGATGGGGCCCTCATAGAGAACTTATGCTAGGGCAGTGTGGAAGAGAAATGTGGGGTCAGAGCCCCCAGACAGAGTCCCTGCTGGGGCACTGCCTAGTGGGGCTCTGAGAAGAGGGCCACTGTCCTCCAAACCCCAGAATGGTAGATCCAGTGACAGCTTGCACCATTCACCTGGAAAAGCTGCAGACACTCAACAGCGGCCTGTGAAAGCAGCCAGGAGGGATGCTGTGCCCTACAAAGCTACAAAGGAAGAGCTGCCTAAGACCATGGGAACGCACCTCTTGCATCAGCATGACCTGGATGTGAGACATGGAGTCAAAAGAGATCATTTTGGAGCTTTAAGATTTGACTGCCCCACTAGATTTCAGACTTGCATGGGGCCTGAGCCTTTCTTTTGGCAAATTTATCCCATTTGGAATGGCTGTCTTTACCCAATGCCTGTACCCTCATTATATCTAGGAAGTAACTAACTTGCTTTTGATTTTACAGGCTCACAGGCAGAAGGGACTTGCCTTGTCTCAGATGAGACTTTGGGCTATGGACTTTTGAGTTAATGCTGAAATGAATTAAGACTTTGGGGGACTGTTGGGAAGGCATGATTGGATTTGAAATGTGAGGACATGAGATTTGGGAGGGGCCAGAGATGGAATGATATGGTTTGGCTGTGTCCCCACCCAAATCTCATCTTGAATTTCCATGTGTTGTGGAAGGGACCTGGTGGGAGGTAATTGAATCATGGGGGCAGGTCTTTCCCGTGCTGCTCTCCTTATAGTGAATAAGTCTCATGAGATCTGATTGTTTTAAAAAGGTGAATTTCTGTCCAGGTGTGGTGGCTCACACCTGTAATCCCAGCACTTTGGGAGGCCAAGATGGGTGGATCATGAGGTCAGGAGATCGAGACCATCCTGGCTAACACAGTGAAACCCCGTCTCTACTAAAATACAAAAAATTAGCAGGGCATGGTGGTGGGTGCCTGTAGTTCCAGCTATTCAGGAGACTGAGGCAGGAGAATGGCATGAACCCGGGAGGTGGAGCTTGCGGTGAGCCGAGATGGCACCACTGCACTCCAACCTGGGAGACAGAGTGAGACTCTGTCTCAAAAAAATAAATAAATAATAAAAAAAAAGGTGAGTTTCCCCACACAAGTTCTCTTCTCTTGTCTGCTGCCATGTGAGTTGTGGCTTTCACCTTCTGCCATGATTGTGAGGCCTCCCCAGCCATGTGGAACTGTAAGTCCATTAAACCTTGTTCTTTTGTAAATCGCCCAGTCTTGCATATGTCTTTAATTAGCAGTGTGAAAATGGACTAATACAGGGGAGTTGGCCACCTTGACCAGCACTCACCTGCCAGCATTGTCCTCTGGGCTTTACCTACCCTCACTGATCTTCACAGTCACTCAATAGTACATGGACTGCTCTGTTTTTCAAGGCACACAGAGGCAATAAAACACAGAAGCAAATAAAACACAGGGAGGACTGAGGCTTTCAACGGTGAATGGAAAGATGATGGAGCAGGCGGCAGGAGTGGCTGGTGGTAGAGTAAGGGTGCTTATTTCAGGTGCCATGAGACTGGCAGAAGGCCCTTACTTCTTTCCCTGCTCTCCCTCAGGCCTCAGCTCTGTTCTTCCCCAACAAAGCACAACTAGAAGGAGGCAGTTGCTCATCTTCTCCACAAGTGATTGAGATTTCATACTAACATAACAGTTGGGATCACAGTGCAAAGATACACAAGGAAGTTGACTGAAAGCAAGGTGCAGACATGTGGAAGAGACAGGCAAGGGTCATGTATTTTACATGCATGCCACCCCACCTATGCTCCCCAGGAAGGAGGCCTACCCCTGCCTGTCCCCACATTTTTGCCCTGAGATTGGGACTGACCCCTTGGCTGTGATCACAGGTCCTGGCAGCCATCTTCTCCAGAAGGAGAGGGGACAGAGAGTTATAAGAGGAGAAAGGCGCAAAGAAGACATCAGCTCCCACCAGGTCCCACTGCAGCAGCCAGGGGCGCAGCCAAGTAGATGTAGGAGACAGCAGTCCTGTCTCCTGGTGGGGGGTGGGTGTGAACAGATGGGAGCTAATGAGGCTGCCTGTTCTGGTAGGGAATGCACCAGCTCCCAGCTTCCTGGTAAGATTCCCAGGGACAGCTATTCCCAGTGTTTTATAGAGCTGGGTAGACAAAGCTGTCAGTCCCCATCTCCACCCAGCACTGTGTTCCTTCCCTATGACCATGTCTTCACTCATAGGGTGTTCCTAAAGCACCAAGGACAGGCAGAAACACCTGGCATGGCCTGTGCTCCTAAGGAACACCTGTGTCCACTGCGAGAGAAACTCCAGGACTTGCAGAGCAGGAGAGGGAATGGTAGACTCCTGTGGCTGGCTAGATAGGGGTGGAGACTGCTGCAGGACATGCCTGATCTCAGCTCCATTCTCCCACAAAGAACAAATTGCAGAATAAGGGCCAAGTGCAGGCCCCTGCAGTGAGCCCCTTAGGCAGCAGGGGGCAGCCCAGGGAATGGAAATGTCACTGTTAATGATGGGCAAAGCTCATCCTCTGGCCACTCCTCCTCATGTTCCCCGTGCAGTGCAGTTGCTTTCCAGCCTTTGGGTGACCTGAAGCCCTTGTCTGTATGTTTGCTGACTTGTTTACAGTCTGTCTTCCCATAAGCAGCAGGAGGGCAGGGTTTTTGTCAGCCATGCCTGGAGTTATCCCACAGCCCGCCAGACTAATCCCACAAGTAAAGTTTGTGGAATTATCTAAGTGATGTGTGGGTCCACTGTGGACTTTGACTGCCTGCCACTGTTCACAAAGAGTCAGTGACTTGGCTTTAGAAAAATCAACCTCCAGGCTAGGTGCTTGGCTCAGTCTACACCCAGCCCTGACCTGTCCCCTCAGAATCTGAGCAGCTCATATAGCTGCCCTGGGCCCTGTCTGACCAGATCCGTGGTGGTCACCTGACTTTCTCCCTGATTAGGGAGGGAGACCAGATGTCTGGAGAATGGAAAAGCATGACCCCAGGCAGCTTCCTTTTCTGATCTCAGCTTTACCTTGCCCATCTATAAACAGAGTGGCTGGCCAGGACGATTGCATGGCTCTTCCCATCTCTGACATCCTACAAATACTCAATCCCATGTTGGAAGGGCATACCGTTTGCCAGAGTCCACTAACCAGAGCTGCCACCTGGGCGCTCTGCTCTCTGCGGTCAGCTGAACAAATGTGCTGACATTTCACTCCTCAGCGGGCTGTGAAACTCTTCACTTGTGCCCAACTTCTTATTAGGTAGCAAGGCTACCTAGGCCTGTTCCAATAATGAGAATCTGTTCTGCTTGAGCCCACGGAACACAGCTCCACTCTCTGCTGCCACTCGGCCATCTCCAGTGCTTGGCCCAATGTGACCCTTCTGCTTGGGCCATTCTCATGGGCAGCCAGGTACAAATTCTGGTCTCTGCCTCACTGGCTTCTCTGAATTTAGGCTGGCCCCCGAGTCTGCCTGCAGCTCTCCTGCAGCCTGGCTACTCACAAGGTCAGTCCCTTCCTTGCAAGGGGGTCTGAGTGTCCTCCCCAACTTGGAAGGAGGGGCTGCATAGACTGTTTCCCTGGGCTGGCAGAAAGGCAATTAAAGCATTGTTTGCTAGCTGTGTGGTTTGCACACCTCTTCTCCAAGAGGAAACAAATATTTTGAGGAGATGACTTCACAGGGAAGGCACGTTGCTCGGGAGGTCTGTTTTCCAGACTCCTCGAGGTGAAGGCAGAGTGCGGGGGAAAGGCCAACACCGTCATATTAATAATGGATGCTGAGCTGCCTGGAGGCCCGCTGTCATCTGTGCCTGTGCTTTGCAGAAGTCCAATTAGGGCTGAATTATAGTAATCAATAGAGCAGCAGGATTTAGATCCAAACAAAGAACACATGGCCCTACTCCACCAAGGGGAATTGATGAGCAGGAGATGCACCGGCGTAATTGGAGGCTGTGCCTGCAGGCGAGGCTGCGCTTGCAGGCGAGGCTGCAGGCTCTCCCAGGTCTGGGACAACTTCAACGGCACGTTCCCTATTGACAGAAATCCAGCGGGCCCTGTGTAAACCAGAGCGCTCAAGCCTTCCCTCCAGGGGGAGTTGGGAAGGCAGTGTCTGGTTGAAAGCACGCCTGTGCAATAGGAGGAGTGTGGCCTTGGAATCAGACACCCAGGGCTCAAGAGTCCGGCTGGGGGACATCAGGCCATAGGTTTACCTTTCTGAGCTTCATGGTCGTCACATGCAAAACACCCGCTCTCAGGACTATCGTGAGATTTCTTGAAAATCTTGAAACTGTCCCAGCCTTGAAACTGTCCCAGCCCCTGGTGCATGGGGGCCACCTGGATGCTCTCCTTTCCACCTCTCCTTCATAATAACACCATGCACAGTGCACCTCCATGCCGCTGGTCCTGCTGTCCCTCTTTCAATTGTCCTCCCTTTCTTGTGCTTGCCTGTAGAACTCTTATCCATTGGTCAACACGAGCTCAAGCCCTCCCCTCCAGGCTGCCTACCCAGGTTACCCCAGCCAGGCATGGACCGAGCTCCTCCAGGGCTCCTGTGTGTACACACAGAACATTCCCACTCCCTCCCTTTTAGATAGTGTCCATTTCTTGTTCTCACACCTGGTCTCAGTGGACAGAGCCTGTGACACCATGGACGGCTCAGCCCTGCAAGTTTTCTGCCCTCTGGTGGTCAGAAGGAAAAAGAGGGCTTCCCAAGGCCCCACGCAGTTCCCAGCAGTAAGAGTGAAGAGCGGATGAACCTGGCTTCCAGCGTGGGACCTGGGTCCTGGCGGTCCACCTCATGGCCATCAGCACCCGTGTCTCATTGGCTCACGCAGGGCAACCTGGTAACAGTGTGCATGTCTCCCCCACTGCTGGGAACCATATAGCACCTTCGTGAGGGCTGGAGGGGTCATAGCCCTGATGGATGCTCCTTATGTGTGTGTGGCCTGAATCATGATGTTTCTGAAACATCAGGGAAGATGAAACAGAGAAAATTGAATTAGGGTAAAAGAAGTAAGAACAGGACAGGGTAGGGAGACTGAAGGTTTCCATTAGACATTGAATGATCTGAATGCTATTGAATAGGTAAGAGTAACAAATGTATTGGAAATGAGCATGGCAGAGCTGAAGTCTTGCTTCAAATGGGCATGCAAATTGTTTCACTGGAACCTGCTGTTATATTTACCTCATTAGGAACAAAGTGGAACCCTCAATGTGATTCTGTGCAAGCCGGGACACAAGCTTTTGTTAGGCAAGCAGCCTCAGAGTTGGAATTCTCAGAACTGGAAGCAGGAGGCCCGGGCCACGCCTGCCAGCTTAGCAGGGGCCACGCAGTGCCCTCGGCCATGACCCACTTCTCCTAATGGCCCCGTAAGGGAGATACTCTTATTATCTCATTCTACAGATCAGAAAGAGGAGGCCCAGAGAAAGGATGGGATTTACCCAGAGCGGCCCAGATACTCTCTCCATCACTTCCTGGTAGCAGCAACACCTGAACCATCGGTCACAGAGGACACAGGTGCTGGGACCTTGTTCATAATCTCAGCTTCTGTTGCTTTGCCTTGGAGGCATCTGTCATTTAAACATTATTTTAAGGAGTCAAATCACAAAACTCTCTTTTAATTCAAGTCAGCAGGTATTTACCCAGTACCAACCATGTGCCCCAAAGCCATTTAGACTGTGACTGTCCCCTGCTTCAAGTCTATCCTTCCAGGATAGACTTATGGCCAGGACTAACCTCCGGTCCCCAGAAGCCTGGATTCTCCTGCAAACACAGAGCTTCTGCAATCAGACCCACTCTGATGCTCACTGCTTTCCTAACCATTGGCGTGAAACCACCTCCTTTCACTTCCAGGAGACAGAACACCCAGTGACCCGTGGCTCTGACCACGGGGTTGGCTTTATCCCTCAGAACAGGCCCCTCATTCCATTAGCAGAATGGTTCCAGGAGCACAGAGGGCATCATCTTTGAAAGCAGAAAACACTCAGCTGCCTGACACTGGAACTTCCAAAACTAACAGATATCCTCTTTCACCCAGAGCTAAGGCAGCCCTCAGAGCATCACACAGCACACAGCGTAGACCCTGATCCCTAATGGGCTGGGAGACAGCCAAAGCCAACAAAAACAACCCCCTCCCTTTCCCCCAACGCAGACTCCTCCTAAGCTGGAGAGAAGCTCGGGTGCTCTGTCCACATCACACTTCCACTGATACACCCAGGTGTAAGGCCCAGCAGATCAGCTGGGCCTCTTAGCCCCATGTGTTGCTCTCTTAACTGTCTCTTCATTTTCACCCCCCTGCACTGTTCTCCATAGTCTGCTGGCAGAATGCTCATGCTAACTTCCCACGAACTGGAGGGAGGAGAGAGGGAGAGAGGATGATGGATGAGTCGGGGGTGGGTAGATGGAGAAACACGCAATCAAACTCTGATATGAGTCTTCCTGACTCATGTGGTCCAGTCCCTATAGAGACACACCATCTGGGCTAAAAATAAAAAAGAGTAGTAGTAATAATAATAACTTAAAGTCTTGAACTTCTCCCCAAAGTGATTAAAAGGAACCCAACCTATAACACACACACACACACACACACACACACACACACACACACACTTGTCCTCTATCTCTTCTCCTCCACATCTCCCACAACCCCTGAACCACCAGGGCCTACATCTCACAACTTCTAAAGGGGAACCTCTCCCTCTACTGCCCCAGCCACCAGCCCTCTCCTTCCCACTCCTATTTTATGCTCACGTGTTTTCTCTCCCTAGGTCCTGCTGCTCTGAACCTGTTTTCTCCCATCAAGGCCCAGGTCTTAGCCAAAGAGAGGGAAGGAGAGGAGGTGGAGAGGCACAGATAGCAGGTGTCTATCCATACAGGAAGGGGAGAGGAGTGCGCACCAGTCCAGTGCCCCACCAGGTCCCGTAACTCCCCTAGCAGTGAAGAGCCTGCACTCACACCATGGGATCTGCACATCACCACAGCCTCCAAGCCATACAGCCTCCAGCAGCTGTTAAATCTTTGCAAAGAGGGGGCAGCAACCCCTGCCCTTCAGCGCCTTGGGGTTAAAGAAGTGAACATATGTAATACTTAGCACAGTGCTTGACACAGAGCAAATGTGTCCCATCATTTAGGATTGTTCATCGCCCTCTCATTTGATGGATGGGAAGGTTCCCATTAGATACTGATATAAGGTCTTAGATTAGAGGGGAAGGAAAAGCAGAGTTTAGTTAAACACCTTTCCCTTCACCACATTGCCACCACGTAGGCAACAAATCATCAAATACTGTATTAGTCTGTTCTCATGCTGCTATGAAGAAATAACCAAGACTGGGTAATTTATAAAGGAAAGAGGTTGAATTGACTCACAGTTCTGCATGGCTCGGGGAGCCTCAGGAAACTTACAATCATGGCAGAAGCACCTCTTCACAGGGTGGCAGGAGAGAGAATGAGAGCCAAGTGAAGGGGGAAACCCTTCATAAAACCATCAGATCTCATGTAAACTCACTTTCATGAGAACAGCGTGGAGATAACTGCACCCACGATTCAATTATCTCCACCTGGTCCCTCCCACAACATGTGGGGATTATGGGAACTACAATTCAAGATGAGATTTGGGTGGGGACACAGCCAAACCATATCACATACCTTCTTTCAGTGATAGGGAACTCACTGTCCACCCACGAGTCCTGAAGAAACAGAAAAGACCAAGAGAGAAGAGTAGAGCCTTTGAAGAAGGGACATTCTCCAGATAAGAGGAAGATAAAGTGCTGTGTCATTTTCTCCCCAAAGGAAGTGTATTAATCGGGAATCACAGAGAAAAACTGTAGAAAATCAACTGGGATTGCTTTAAACTAAAAAGGACATATATTGTCCCTCTTAACTAAAAAGTCCAAGAAAGGGCTTTCAGGCAAGGCTGGATCCAGGGTCTCCAAGGAGGTCATCATTACATTCAGCATTACAGGAATCTTATGTTCACCATCTGTTGATTCTATTATCCTGTGTTGACTCCATTTCAAGCTCAATTCCCTCTTGTCAGAGCTAGCAGCTCCAAGTTCATATCCTAGCCATTTAATAATCCCGATTAAGGAAAGTCACCTTGCCCAGGGCAGTCAGCTGTCCTGCAAATGAACCCATAATTGTTCTGGCTGAGGGGTCTTGGGTCACTTGCTGCCTCTGAGCCAATCACTGTGTCCTGGAGAATGAAGTGCAGCTTGGCCAGGCCTGCATTCTGCACCCACACCCACATCCAGAAGGTTGGTCAGCCTCTCACGCTCTATACAAGCTGACAGAAAAAAATAGTATCTTATTTCCAAAAGGTGGGAATAATGGATGCTGGGCAGGAAAAAGCAATGGAAATCCACTAAGAGAGAAGAACATTTAGGGTGAGAGTTGTTTCAACTGCACAGGGACCCTCTGCCCCTCCCTGTCCTCCCCCAGGATGCCTGTCCTGCAGCACTGTGTTAAAATGAAGACCACTGGCTGGGCACGGTGGCTCATGCCTGTAAGCTCAGCACTCTGGGAAGCCGAGGCGGGTGGATCACGAGGTCAGGAGATCGAGATCATCCTGGTTAACACGGTGAAACCCCGTCTCTACTAAAAATACAAAAAAGTAGCTGGGCGTGATGGCGGGCACCTATAGTGCCAGCTACTCGGGAGGCTGAGGCAGGAGAATGGCGTGAACCCAGGAGGCGGAGCTTGCAGTGAGCCGAGATCACACCACTGCACTCCAGCCTGGGCAACAGAGCAAGACTCGGTCTCCAAAACAAAAAAAATGAAGACCACCCACGGGAAAGAAGCAGCACCCATATCTGTGCCGTGCCCTCTCGAGGACTGACAGGGAGCCAGCAGTGAGGGCAGGGGGCAGGGGAAGGGCCTATGATCATCCCCTTCTTGGCAAAGGGGTTTGATCCTCCTCCCCCTGCCCCAGGCCAATGGGATGGCTGCCTTCCTGGACTCTGGGGCACATACTGTCCACATTGCCCACCGGCCTCACTCCACTGCCCTGGGAGCTCTGTGATCCATGCAAGAGCCTGCACCCTCCTTGGCTGGTCTGATGTTTTCTTCATGGCATGGCCTTCATCCAGCCCAATCTTGTGGCAGGGCACAAAGTAGGTGCCCCCACTCCCTCCTCTTATGAAGGTTCACAGCCAGGGAGTAGAATATGGGGGGCAGGAATGCTCCAGTGGGTGGGTGGGTGGAGTCTTGCCACAGGGTGAGTGGAGGCCCCATGCTGAGAGCACCTCTCTGGGCTTGGAGGCAGCTGGAAATTGCCCTGAAGCACTGGGCATGGGCCCTTTTCCCAGACAGCAGAAAGATGTTAGGGCAGAATGCAGAATGCCCCTATGACCCTGGAGGCAGCAGAGAGAGGGAGAGGGTGAAGAAGCAGGAGAGGAAGGAAGGGAGAGGACTGTGAGCTCAGGTCCCGAAAACTCCATAGTAGAGAAAGCTTGCTCTAAAGGTGGCATTAGAGTTCTATATCCTGGGAATCTTGGAGTCGATTCCACTTTAAGCCTAAGATTTTGCATAAAGCAAACTATTATTCCTTTTCTTTTTTTTTGTAAACCTTTCCTGTGTAAACCTTCTTAGAATGGCATAAATATCTTCATTCAGTAAACACACAGATCTTTGAGTAATTAAGGCCCTGTGTGAGTGCTGGTCCTTGACTGCCTCATCTTTGGCGATACTCAGGGTGGAGTGTACTTAGAAACACCACACTGCAGGGCTGGGAGAGATTACTTGGAGTAAAAATCTGATCCAGAGAGAACTCCCTACTCGTGACCTTTGCTCAGCGTTCAGGGTCTGGGCGAAGTCTCCCTGGCCACTGTGACCTGGCGAGCAATGGCTCTTTCCCAGCCTTACAGGGGATGGCACATACAGCTTATCTGTTGACTCTTGAAGAAGCTGTGACACAGCACCATTTTTCTAAAGCGAAAAAAGTATGGAAACTTTTCTAATGATCATTAGACACACAGTGCTGGAGGCAGAATGCCAGGGTCCACCCCAGCTTCATCACCTCCTAGAGTAAGTCCCAGCCCCCCCGCCCCCTAGAGTGAGCCCCAACCCCACTGCCCCCTAGAGCGAGCCCCAGCCCCATCACCTCCTAGAGCGAGCCCCAGCCCTGCCGCCCCCTAGAGCGAACCCCAGCCCCATCACCTTCTAGAGCCAGCCCCAGCCCCCCCGCCCCCTAGAGCGAGCCCCAGCCCCGCTGCCCCCTTAGAGCAAGCCCCAGCCCCACCACCTCCTAGAGCCAGGCCCAGCCCCGCCACCCCCTAGAGCGAACTTCAGCCCCACCACCTCCTAGAACCAGCCCCAACCCTACTGCCCCATAGAGTGAGCCCCAGCCCTGCTGCCACCTAGAGTAAACTCCAGCCCCACAGCCTCCTAGAGTGAGCCCCAGCCCCGCTGCCCCCTTAGAGCAAGCCCCAGCCCCACCTCCTCCTAGAATGAGCCCCAGCCCCCCTGCCCCCTAGAGCGAACTCCAGCCCCACCACCTCCTACAGCCAGCCCCAGCCCCACTGCCTCCTAGAGCGAGCCCCAGCTCTGCTGTCCCCTTAGAGCGAGCCCCAGCTCCACCACTTCCCAGAGTGAAACTGACCCTGCATGGTTCCCATCATCCCTGTGCAATGGGGATGATAAGGGAGCCTCAGTTGCAGAGTTGCATCCAGAATTGAAAGAGGTGGCACAGGGACGGGACTTCATCCGTTCCTGGCACATCCTGTCCCTGGCTACCGTGATACCTGGCTGTCTGGGGACTCAACCTGGAAACCTTTCAAACACAGCCTCCATCCATAAACGTTGAGCTGGGTACTGGGAAAGACTCTGTGGAGGTGGCAGTGATGAGCACTGACTCTACGCAGTCTAATGGGCAGTGGTCATACACTGGTGAGGACTCAGTGATGAGCAGCAGGTGGGTGGGCGAGATGAGTTCCACCCCTTGGGGTTGGGATGAGCAGGGTCCTTCAAGGCTGTGACATCTGAGCTGGCATTTGTGAAGGGGCCCGAGGGAGCAAGGGTGTGGAGAGCTTGAAGGAGATGAGTGTCCATTTGGTGTCATGGGCAGTGACACGACAGGAAGGCCGATCAGTGGGCTCCTATGTGTCCAGCCCATGTCCTGGACACGTAGTCCAGCCCATGTCCAGCCCATGTCCAGCCATGTCCAGCCCATGACCCTGGATTTGTTTTTTGTTTTTTGATTTTTTTTCAAAAACAGCAGGCTGGAGCACAGCAGTGCAATCAGGGCTCACTGCTGCCTCCACCTCCTGGGCTCAAGCAATGCTTCCACCTCAGCCTTCCAAGTAGCTGGGACTGCAGATGTGTGCCATCCCACGTGAAATTTTTTTTTAATTTTGTAGAGGCAGGGTCTCACTATGTTGCCCAAGCATGTCTCAAGCTGCTGACCTGAAGCATTCCTCCCACCTCAGCCTCCCAAAGTGCTGGGATTACAGGGGTGAGCCACTGTGCCCAGCCTGACCCTGGATATTGGTCTGCAGGAGACGATAAGTCATTTTAGGTTTTTGTTTGTTTCAATCCTTGAAGCATGTTTTGGCTGAAAAGAATTTATAGTAAAACATTTTGGGGAATTAAAAATGAAAGTACAGAGTTAAAAAGTAGATGGTGCCACAATTGAGCAGAATTTTAGAGGACTTATTTCCAGAACTATGCATTTATTCCATCAGTGACAATGACTGGGAGGGCTGCAGGCTTTCCCTGTCACCAAGAAGGATCCCACCATGCGGGTCAGGGAGCAGCAAAGCACCTGGAATCAAGAGGCACTTCAGCAACTCCCTCGGTCAGTGCCGGGCTCCTCTCCCAGATCTGCTGAGCATCTCTTTCTCCTGGGTTTCCTTCCTCCTCCTAGCTCCCACCTCAAATCTTGCCTCCTTGTATCTTCACCTTTCTCATAGTAAAATACCTGTAGACAGACACACCTTTCTCTCACTACGTTTGGGCTTTATTTAATTCACTTTTTTCTGCTAAAAGACTCCTTCCA